>NC_140503.1:632796-1263092 GCF_964339955.1 Pipistrellus hanaki
AATATTTCTGTCCTTCCTTGTCTCTCTTTCCTTTCCCTCTAAAAATCAATGAACATGTCTTCAGGTGAGGACAAAGCAAAGTAGAACCAGGCTGGCCTGTGTGGCTCAACGGTTGACCCAACTCGGGACCCAAGAAATCACTGGTTAGATTCCTGGTGTGGGCACTTGATGGGATTGTGGTCTTCACCCTCAGAGGGGGACATGAGGAGGCAGCCAATCAATAATTCCCTCTAATGGATGTTTTTATCTTTCTAGGCCGCTCCCTTCCTCTTTTTCTAAAAATCAAGAAACTTTTAATTATCTGTACTTATATCTATATCTATCCTTACTCTACCTCTATCTCTACCTCTATCTCTACCTCTATCTCTATCTCTATCTCTACCTCTATCTCTATCTCTATCTCTACCTCTACTTCTACCTTTATCTCTATCATCTATGTGTATATGCATATGTATAGCTATATGTATATCTATATCTATATATCTATGTCTATATCTATGTCTATATCTATATTTAAATCTATATCTTTATCTATATCATCTATACCTATATCTATATCTATATCTATATCTATATCTATATCTATATCTATATCTATATCTATATCTATATCTATATCTATATCTATATCTACATCCATGGAAGCAGAGTCACATTAATGTTATCCCAAAGGGATCACTGATTGTTCCCACATCCTACTTCCTCACCACCTCCTGCAGCACAGCATCTGGTGTGGAAGTAGAGGTCCCTGGGCGCGGTGACCATGACCTCAAGGAGGGCCTGGTTCTCTGAGGGCACAGTCAGCAACTCCTTCCAGGAGAAGCCCGAGAGACTTGGCCCTCCCTCACCTCTTCCCTTTGTATGTGCAGACACCTCCCCTATGCAAATGCCCACAGAGCCACCAGACACACACACAGTTGGCGACCACATAAATGCAGGGTCTCCTCAACCTGGAGAATGCTTTCTGAGGGACGAGGACCTCACCTGCAAGACATGACTCCCCTGTGGCTCTTCCTCTTCCTGCTGTCAGCTCCCAGATGTGAGTGACTCAGGGCTTAGATGTGAGGAGATGGGGACCCTCCACCTGAGCCCAGGACTCACTGTGTTCTCTCTATCCCAGGTGTCCTGTCTGAGGTGCAACTGCAGGAGTCGGGCCCAGGACTGGTGAAGCCCTCGCAGACCCTCTCCCTCACCTGCACTGTCTCTGGATTCTCCATCACTACCAGCTATTACTTCTGGAGCTGGATCCGCCAGCCACCAGGGAAGGGTCTAGAATGGATTGCTCGCATAGATTATGATGGAGAGACTTTCTACAACCCCTCCCTCAAGAGCCGAACCTCCATCTCCAGAGACACCTCCAAGAACCAGTTCTCCCTGCAGCTGAGATCCGTGACCAACGAGGACACTGCCATGTATTACTGTGCAAGACACAGTGAGAGGAAGTCATTGTGAGCCCACACATAAACCTCCCTGAGGAGATAGCAGGGCTGGGCTGCAGACAGCATCCAGAACAAGCAGAGGGCGCTCAGGATAAACACAGGCCCCTTGACCAGGAGCAGGTGGAGAGTTAAAGACACCATTTCCTGCTCCATCTTAAATTAGTTTTGCTCACAGGCTCAGCCACCGAGCTCACAGGAAGCCCTGTCCTAGGTCTAGTTTTAGGGATTGTGTTTGTGAACAAAAAGGGGGCTCTGTCCTAAATCTGACAAAACTCAGTGACTGAGAGGACCCTCAAAGGAGGCTCTGATCACACATTCCCACCTGGGCAGTCCTGGGTGTGAGCCAGCCCCAGGCTATGACTTCTTTACTAAAAGGCTCCTCATTCCTGAAGCACCCCGTCCATGGTTCCTGTGCATCTGGGTTCACACACTTGTGCCATCAGCATGACCACCCTCAGGGAGCACCTCCTGTTCACTGCGTTGGCACCCAGTCCCCACTGTGCTCTCTCCCATATCCATGTCACTCCTCACCTTCCCTCCTTAACTTCAAATGCAAACACAGCTGCAAATTGTTATTTTCCTGAGCATTTGAGGTTGTGTTTCCCAACGGTTCTCGTCCATTTGGCTCCAATAAAATCTTATAAAACATTGCATATGTGTTTGGGCATTTCTTACATCAACATGTTGTCTTGTCTTCATTTACAACATGTGTTCACACATGTTTCTTTCCCATGTGGAGAGGGAAGTGCACACAATTATAAAAACCTGCTACCTGGACGGGATGAGTTCAAATGCATTCACAGGTGTTAGAGATGAGTCCAGTTTGTTGTTGGTTGTCATGAACATAAGTGTCCCATCTTTTTCCAGCCCAGAAGGCATGATAAGTTGGTTCAGCATCGACCTATGAGCCAGGAGGTCATGGATTGATTCCTTGGTCAGCACAAATGCCTTGGTATCCAGGTGGGTGAGGGGGGAAGTTAGGAGGAGGGGGGAGAGTGGTAGTTGGGGAGCGGGCACGGGGGAGAGTGTAGGAGGCAGCCAATCAGTGATTCTCATCATTGATGTTTCCATGGCTCCACTGGCCTCCTCTCTTTAGTCTAGGAAAGTGTATAAAGAAGGAGAAGGAAAGAATGGCGGCTTCCCCAGCTGTGCCTTTTCCCCTGTGACACTCTGGCAGGCTCCTCTGCTGGTTGAATCAGCATAAAATCCACAACATAAATGAGCCACTTTGAAGTCCTTGACATGAGAACCTCTAAGCCTGTGGGGAATGGATTTAAGAGTTTATTTGAGTCAAACTTGATCACAGGAACAGCGAGCCCAGCTTCTTCTGTCCCTGAGATCAGGGGTCACCGAGTCCAACATGAAATCGGGGACCAGAAGGTTTAAGCAAAAGTGTGGAGCGTTTATTACAAGCAGATTCAGGCTACCCACACAGGGAGGGCCCCCTGAGGGTCTCAGGTGTATATGGGCCACCAGCCTGCTCCGTGTCCACCCATGTGCCCACCTTATTAGCCCTCATTGTTCCTGTCCAGCAAGGGGCCTGCACATCCCCTGTTCCCTTATGTGGATTCAACTTCCTATCCCAGGCCCTCCCTCATTTCCCAGGCCTTCTGCTCTGAGTCCAGAAACATTCTGCTATTGCTTTCTGGTTGGTGCCTGTGCTTAGGCTGCTCAGACTGCCTTGTCTGCCCCTGCCTACCAGCCTCCTGCCTTGGTTTCCCATGGACCCTGCCCTGTCTGCCTGCCCGTCAACCTAACTCCCCTCAAAGCCACCCCTTTTGGACGTGTGTCTGGGGTCCTCTAGGAACAGGAAGCTCATCTTCCTAAAACACAGGCTCTCCTTACAAACACCAGACTCACTGCCCAGGGCGGGCCTTCCTCCTACCTCTGCTGGCCTGGGATGGGCGCTGCCCCATCTGTTCTCTCTGTTGTTGGTAGATTTCCATGGTGGTTGCACTTGTCCCTTCTCATTCTCTGTTCGTTCAAAAGGAATCACTGAGCAGAAGGGGATGAAGCAAATGGTGGCGTAGGCAGCTTCAAATTCCTGTTCCTCCACAAAAGCATCAAAAAACAAATGGAAAATCTCAAAACTGGCATCTATTGGTCTCTGGAACACAGTCAGACCTGCATCAACTGAGTGAACCAGAGTCAAGTACATGCTACTCAGAGAGGATAGAAGCTGGACGTGTAGTCAGGGGCAGAGCTTTGGTCCAGGTTATGGGTTTGATTCCCATTCAGGGCACAGGCTCTGGGTTGTAGGATCAATCACCAATAGGAGGCATGCATAAGGCAGCTGATCATTGATTCTCCCTCATCACTGATGTTTCCATCTCTCTCTCTCTTCTTTCTTCTCTGAAATCAATAAAAATATATTTTAAAACAAGAATTTAAAATGAAAAGAATGAGAAGGTTTCATGGTGTTTGCCTGCCCACGCCTCCCCTCCCCAGCGTGATCACACTTTCCAAGGGCGGTGGCCGCCTTCCCAGAGGAACAGGGGGCCACAGTCCCAGATCCCTGTGTCCATCTGTCCTCACCTGGAGCTGTGGGAGGATGGACACAGGTGGCCTCTCTCCTTTGAGAAGGGAGGTGCTCACCTGTCCCCAAGGACGACATGGTACCTCAACTCTCTCCAGAGAATTTTGTTCCAAGAGCCAACATATTCCTTTTGTATCTTTTTTCATCCTCACCCAAGGATATTTTCCATTGCTTTTCAGAGAGAGAGTGGGAGGGAGGGAGGGGAAGAGAGAAACATGGATGTGAAAGAAACATATCAATTGGGTGCCTCCTACACATGCCTTCACCAGGGCAACAGCCAGGGAGGGGTATGTAACCCAGGTAAGTGCACTTGACCAGAATCAAACCTGAGACCCTTTGGTTCAAAAGCCAACAGTCTATCCAATGACACAAACTGGCCAGTCCCAAGATTCCATATCAAAACCCCAGGAAGGAGGACTCTCAATCCTGGAAACTGCCCCAAAGGAATGAGGTCAGAGTGATGGGTCTCAGGAAAGGAGGGAGGGAGGGTGGGTCAGGATGTGACCCCTTGTGGCCAGCATCCTTGAATCCTTTCCCATCTGGGGTCGCTCACAGGATGACAAGGTCAGGCATGCAGCCCAGGTCACAGCTGCACCTTCTTTGCAGACTCCATGCAAATGGGGCTCTCCTCCTGCTCATAAAAGGTGACCCTTGCCCCACATGTTTGGGAGACACCCAGAACCCAAGAACATGAGACAGGACCCCAGTGGCTCCACCATTGACTTGGTGCCAACCTGCGTTTTCCTCCTGATCATTTTCCAAGGTCATTGTCAGGAGTGGGGAGAACTGAATCCTGTTATTGTGCCTGTTTGTGCTTCCATGTGATTCTAAGTCCCCCGGTGTGTCTGTGTTTGCAGGTATCCAGTATGAGGTACAGCTGGTGGAGTCTGGGGGAGGCCTGGTGCAGCCTGGGGGTCTCTGAGACTCTCCTGTGCAGCCTCTGGATTCACCTTTAATGACTATGAAATGAACTGGGTCCACCAGGCTCCAGGGAAGGGCCTGGAGTGGGTCTCACTCATTAGTAGTAGTGGTAGAACCATATACTACGCCGCCTCTGTGAAGGGCCGCTTCACCATCTCCAGAGAAAACGCCAAGAACACTCTGTACCTGCAAATGGGCAGCCTGAAAGCCGAGGACACAGCCCTGCATTACTGTGTAAGAGGCACAGTGAGGGGAAGTCAGTGTGAGCTCAGACACAAACCTCCATGAGGAGATAACAGGGCTGGGCTGCACACCAGGGGGCGCTCAGGACCCACAGCAGGGAGAGCAGCCCCAGAACAGGGGCAGAGGAAGGTGAGAAGGAAGGGCCTTCCTGTTGGGCTCAGGGATTTCCTCTCAAGCTCTCAGCTGCCTCCAGGGAGGGCTCTTCCTTCTCATGTTCTCACTGCAGACAACCGTGAAGAAGGGCATTGAGTTTGCAGGTGGCATGCGTCAGGGAGTGAGGAATCTCCTTCACCAAGTGTTTTACTTTCTGTGTCTCTTTCTCTGCAAGCAGACCATCCTCAAGGCTCTCCTTGTCCTGGTTTTGGGTAGCATTCCCACCAAAAGAGACCCCAGTGCTGCCCAGGCCCTTGTGTGCTGACCGCAGGTCCCTGTCCCACCTTTCCCTCTCACAGGCCCACCTGTCCTCACCTTTCCCTCTCACACGCCCACCTGCGCCCACCTTTCCCTCTCACAAGCTTCCCTCCTGGTCCCCATTCACCAGGTGGATGTGCAAATCCACCCCAACATCTGGCTTCAATGATCACAAAACCTTGGGTCTGATTTGCATTGTTTCCTGATGAAGGGGACCCTGTGGTTACAGGAATGTCCCAGCAGATGGCTCAGGGTGACCCCCACGTCAGCGCCCTTAGCTCATTGGTTACGTTCTTAACCATCTGCAAAGTCCTGTCTTATAAGGTCACCCACAATGCCCAAAGATGAGAACCTGGATGTTCCTGAAGTCAAGGTCCAGCCATCACAGTCCCCTTAGAGTCAGGGCCTTCAAGGCCTCTCAGGAACCTGGGAACTGGGAGTTGTGTGTGTGTGTGTGCATGTGTGTGTATCTGTGTGTGTGCACATGGTATTCTGTTTGGAATTGAGCCATGACCCCCATCTGTCTGGGATGCGGGCACAGTAGTTTGAACCTCACATGGAACCTGGAACTTGGGTTAGTCTTCAAGCAAATGCTTTCTCTCCTGAAGGACTCCAGATGTGGTGTGTGGCTATTTCAGGATAGAGAGAGGCAGATGGAACTGGTTGGACAATGAGGAAATCACAGCACAATCAAGGAACGGTCCTGGAGATGTGCCTGCTCAGACGTGGTGAATTCTTGTCCACGGTAATTCCCTGCCAGGCTCAGGGTGGCTTTTCCGGTGTTGCACATGGTCCATCCAGTGTATGGGCTTCAGGGTCAGGGTCGCCCATCATATAGAGACACAGTGACAGCACTGCCCAGGGCCACACACAGACCTGAAGTGGCACTGGAGGGGGAGGACATGGTGCAACTGATGTGAGCTGCTGATGACGCAGGAAATCCCCACATGCCCTCCCTCTCCTGGTTAGATCCATGTCACGTGTCCATATGGACACAGACCCTGATGGTGTGAACAAGGGGAGCATCAAGGCTGACCAGATTTCTAAGACATTAGATCCACCGGATCCAGTATCCAGTGGATTTCTCCATGATTTATTCATTCTGTAATAATGGACAGAGAAAAAAAATTCTCTTCATATAAACTTATTTATATATGTTCCTTCATATCATTGATTTACCTCAAAACTTTTTATAATTACCAATGGCCTAGAGATATAGGAAAAATGCTGAAAGTCAGTGCCATCACAGAGATGCCAATGAAAAGGACAGCAGGTATCAACTAATACCTGTCAGAATGGCTGCCATCAACAAATGACAAGTGCTGATGTGGGTGTGGAGCAAAGGGAACCTTCTTACACTGCTGGTGGGAATGCAGGATGGTGCAGCCACTATGGAACACAGAATGGAGTGTTAATTTTTTTCCTCAAAAAATTAAAGATGGAACTACCATTTCACCCAGTGACTTCTCTTTTAGGAGTATATGCTAAGGGACCTCAAATACCAATCAGAAACAATGCATGCACCCCTATGCTCATAGCAGCACAATTTGCAATAGGTAAAATATGGAAACAACTGAAGAGCCCATGAATAGCTGAGTGAATAAAAAGCTGTGGCACATTTATGCCATGGAATACTATGCAGCAGTAAAAGAAAAAGATCTCTTACTCTTTGGGACAGCATGGAGGGACCTGGAGAGTATCATGCTAAGTGAAATAAGCCAGTCAGAGAAAGACAAGTATCACATGGCCTCACTATATATTGAACCTAATGAACAAAATAAACTGATAAACAGAATGGATCCAGAGACCTGGAAGCATGGAGCAGTCTGGGGAATCTCAGAGGGAAATCGTGGTAGGGTGGGTGGGTGGGTGGGTGGAAAGAGGTCAACCAACAAACTCCTATGCACATAGGCTTAATACAGGGACACAGACAACAGGATGGGGATGACCTGGGGCACCCGGGGCGGGCTAGAAGTTGTCAATGGGGGAAACAAGGGGACATGAGTAATACCTTCAACAATAAAGGTACAATTTAAAGAAAAAAGAATTAGGACTTGGTACCTCAGACACCCACTGAACATAGTCCCTGTGTCAGCATCTTCTCTCAGGTGGGCTCAAGACCTCAGCTATTAAATACTCTGCCTCATGAATATGCAAAAGGGAGGAGGCAGATCAGGTTAAATATGGGTAAGTTTGTGCCCTGAGGGCATCACCCACAGCCACACCCTCCCCTACAGAAGTGTTCCCAGCACAGCCCTCACCATGGACTGCAGCTGGAGAACCCTCCTCCTGGTGGCCATGGTGACAGGTAAGGGTCTCCAGTCCTGGTTAAAGAGGGTCCAGGGAGAGTCCAGGGGAATTCCATTCACTCCTGTCTCCTCCCACAGATGTCCACTCCCAGGTGCAGCTGGTACAGCCTGGGGCTGAGGTGAGGCAGCCTGGGGCCTCCATGAAGATCTCCTGCAAGGCTTCTGGATACACCTTCACTGACTCCTGGATGCACTGGGTGCGACAGGCTCCAGGACAGGGGCTTGAGTGGGTGGGTTTGGTTAACCCTTACAGTGGAGGCACAAACTATGCACAGAAGTTCCAAGAAAGAGTCTCCATGACCGCAGACAAATCCACGAGCACAGCCTACATGGAGCTCAGCAGCCTGAAAACCGAGGACACAGCCATGTATTACTGTACAAGAGACACATTGAGGGGAAGTCAGTGTGAGTCCAGACACAAACCTCCCTGAGGAGGCAGCTGGGCTGGGCTGTCTCAGGACCAGGGGGCGCTCAGGACCAACACTGGGCCCTGACCAAGAGCAGGTGGAGAGTTAAAGACACAATTTCCTGCTCTGTCTTAAATTAGTTTTGCTCAGAGGCTCAGCCACCGAGCTCACAGGAAGCCCTGTCCTAGGTCTAGTTTTAGGGATTGTGTTTGTGAACAAAAAGGGGGCTCTGTTCTAAGGACATAGGGACCACATGCTAACCTAACAAGCTCAGGGGAGGCCTGCATGGCTGTTGTACAAACTCAGAGACCTCACATAACCACAAAAGATGGTCTGAAAATTAAATATTTAGCGACACACATGTTATGGTGAGTAGTAATCTCCAAGGCCAGTATTTTCCTTATAAAGATGAACTTAGATCTTTACTGAGCCCATTTGTCTTTTTGAGTCTAAGATAACATATTGGTGAAATGTCTGAGTAACTTGAAACGTCCTTTCTTCCCTGGGACCCCTCAGCAAACAATAAATGTCCCCAGGACATTCTCCCATTGCTTCTTTATCAAGTAAATTGTCAACTGTTAATTATCTTAAACTCTCCAGTATCCATCCTGTAAAAGAAGCACCTGTCCATCATTTCACTTTTTATCCTATCAGAGGTCTCCCTGCTTTGCTTTCTCCACATCCTTAATCTGTCACCAGTGAATTTCATGTAACCCATCTACATCACTTCCTTTGATTGCAATGCATAAATACAGGTGTAACTCACCAATTTTCATAGCATTATCTCAATTCATTGATTGAAGTTCTGCCTCCAGGCATATGTTCACAGTTTGGCTCAAATTAGCTCACAAAATTCTTAACAGGTCTAAATGTGTTTTTTGTTTGTTTGTTTTTTGTTTTGTTTTTTTACATTAACACCTCTTTCTTTTTTCATGGCTGCATGTACCATGGTGTAGATGTACCACTGTTATTCAATCATCTGCTAATGGGCACTTAGGCTGTTTGCAATTCTTAGCTGCTGTAATTTCATTGCTATGAGCATAGGGGTGCGTGCATCTTTCTGGTGAGTGTTTTGGGTTCCTTAGAATATATTCCTAGAAACGGGACCATTGGGTCAAACAGAAGTTCAATGTTTAATTTTTTGAGGAAACGATATGCTATTTTCCATACTGGCTGCCCCCGTCTGCATTGCTAATGGACCAAATAAAGTGATGAAGAAAAATAAACCCAGAGACATGAAAGCATGAACAAACCATGAAACCTCAGAGGGAAGGCAGGAGAGGGTGGGTGGGAAGGGATCAACAAAGGAACTTGTCAGCATATATGGCCCGCCCAGGACACAGACCATGGGGTGGTGAGGGCCAGGGGAGGGAATGGGAGTGAGCAGAAAGAGGATAGTGGATAGAATAGGGGGACCTATGTAATACTTCAACAATAAATATTCAGAGGGAGGGAGGGAGGGAGGGAGGGAGGGAGGGAGGGAGGGAGGGAGGGAGGGAGAGAGAGAGAGAAGAGAGAGAGAGAGAGAGAGAGAGAGAGAGAGAGAGAGAGAGAGAGAGAGAGAGAGAGAGAGGAGAGAGAGAGAACCTCCTGTACACTATGGAGGCATCCAGTATCACCTTGCTCTCTCAACCTCCATGTCACTCCTCACCTTACCTCCTTAACTTCAAATGCACAAACACAGCTGCAAAGGGTTATTCTCTAGAGCAGTGGAGGTCTTGCTCCCCAACAGTTGCTGACAATTTGGCCCCAATAAAATCTTATAAACATGCTCTCCATGTTTGGACATTTCTTACATCATCCTGTTGTCTCTTCTTCATTTACCCACACACGTTCACACACGTTTCTTGTGAGAGGGAGGTTCACACAATTATAAACACCTGCTGCCTCCACAGGATGGTAGTGACTCTAAAGAGTTCACAGCCTTTGGTGTGGGGATGACCTCCAACCACTGAGCCCACCAGCCAGGCTCCATGTGTAAATGATGGAAACTCTCCACTGTGAGAGGCTGGAAACCGGGCTTTTGCACACAAACAGCAGGGAAATTAAGGGAAATGTGTGCTTTTGGGAGGCAGCTGTGTGCTTGTGAGAGTGGCATCACATTAGAGACAGAGGCTTTAGCCACAGAGTCCAGCCCAGCCTCTCCTGCCTCCTCACATGCATATGTTAGAGTTTTTGGAGGAACTGATTGTGGAAAATAACAAGGAGAATCTATCAGTCTCAAAATAAAAGCTTCATTCAATGCACATTCTTATTCCCAAACCCCAGAAAGGCAACATGGCCCACGGCGGGTGAATGTGGAGTGAGAGGAAGCCCCATCCACGTGTATCTGGGGGAGAACCCCTGGGTCCTCATAAAAAGCCCAGGAGGGAGGACTCTCAATCCTGGAAGCTGCCCTAAAGGAATGCGGTCAGGGTGACAGATCTCAAGAAAGGAGGGAGGGAGGCGGGTCAGGACAGGACCCCTGTGGCCAGAATCCTTGAGTTTTTTCCCATCAGGGGTCGCCCCTAGGATTACAAGGTCAGGATGCAGCCTAGGTCACAGATGCACCTTATATGCAGACTCCATGCAAATGTGGCTCTCTTCCTGCTCATAAAAGCTGGCCCTTGTCCAGCATGTTGGAGAGACCCAGAACCCAAGCACCTGAGACAGGACCCAGCGGCTCCACCATGGACTTTGTGCCAAGCTGCGTTTTCCTCCTGATCATTTCTCAAGGTCATTGTCAGGAGTGGGGAGCACTGAGCCCTGTGCCTGTGCCTGTTTGTGCTTCCATGTGATTCTAAGTCCCCCTGTGTCTCTGTGTTTGCAGGTGTCCAGTGTGATGTGCAGCTGGTGGAATCTGGGGGAGGCGTGGTGCAGCGTGGGGGGTCTCTGAGACTCTCCTGTGCAGCCTCTGGATTCACCTTCAGCGACTACTACATGAGCTGGGTCCGCCAGGCTCAAGGAAAGGGACTGGAGTGGGTCGCATACATTAGTAGTGATGGTAGTACTCACATATTCTACGCCGACTCTGTGAAGGGCCGCTTCACCATCTCCAGAGACAACTCCAAGAACACACTGTACCTGCAAATGAGCAGCCTGAAAAATGAGGACACAGCCGTGTATTACTGTGCAAGAGACACACTGAGGGGAAGTCAGTGTGAGCCCAGACATAAACATCCATGAGGAGGCAGTAGGCCTGGGCTGCAGGGGGCGTCCTGGATACCAGGGGGCGCTCAGGGCCCACAGAACAGAGTTTAGCAGCAGGTGCAGGGGCAGATTGAGGGGGTGGGAAGAGCCTTCCTGTTGGGCTCAGGGATTTCCTCTCAAACTCTCAGCTGCCTCCAGGGAGGGATCTTGCTCTTTCTCTGAGGCTCTCATTTCCTGCTTTCTCACTGCAGACCCCAGAAGAGGAGGTAACACTGCTGCTGGCAGATGACATGTGGGCAGTGATGGGGACTCTCCTCACAACATGATACTGTACATAGAAAATCGGAACACTCCAACAAAAAAATTACAGGATTTAAGAAAGGAGTTCGGTAATGTAACAGGGTCAAAATAAACAGGCGAAAGTCGATGAAACTTTCATACACCAATAAAAATTCTCAGAAAGGGAAACCAGACCAACAATCCCATTTACCATTGCATTAAAAAAATAATGATATGCAAGAATAAACTTAGCCACGCAGGTAAAAGACTTGTACTCAAAAAAATACAAATTGTTGCATAAAGAGATGAGGGAAGATATAATAAAATGGAAAAATATACCTGATCATGGATTAGTAGAATTAACATCATTAAAACATTCATATTACTCAAGCACTCTACAGATTCAATATAATCCCTTCTCCAAAAATTTATATGGAACCAAAAAGACCCGAATTAGCCACCGCAACCTAGAATTGAAAAAAGAGGAATGTATCCCATTCTCAGATATTGAATTATACTCCTAATCCATAGTAATCAAAACACCCTGGTACTGGCACAAGAACAGGTATATACATCCATGGAATCCAGAAATCTACCTAAGCCATCACACTCAATTAATATTTGACGAAGGAGGCAAGAGCATAAAATACAGTCAAAACAGTCTCATCAATAAATGTTGGTAAAATTGGACAGATAACTGTGTAAAAATGCAAAACAATACACAAACTACACCATACAGAGGAGTAAACTCAAAATGGTTAATAGACTTAAATGTAAATAGGGAGACCATAAAAATCCTGGAAGAAACCTTAGGCAACAAAATATCAGTTATCTCTTATAACCATGTGTTTACAAATACATCTCCCAGGAAAAATGAAACTAAGAAGAAAATAAACAAATGGGGATACATCAGAATAAAAAGAGTCTGCACAGCCAGATAAACCATCCACAAAATGAAAAGGGATCCCACAGTATGGGAGAACATATTCACAAGGACACATGTGATGAAGGGTTAATATCCAAAATATATAAGAAACCCATACAACTTAACTAAAGGAAGACAAACAATTTAATTAGAAATAGGCAAAGGACTGAATTTCTCACTTATCCAAAAGGAACATACAGATGCCCAAGAGACATAGGAAAAATGCTCAGAATCACTGACTATAGAGAGATGCAAATTAAAAAAACAAGGAGGAATCAAGTATCTGTCAGAATGGCTACCATCAACAAACCAACAAATGACAAGTGCTGGTGAGGGTGTGGAGCAAAGGGAACCCTCCTACTCTGCTGGTGGGAATGCAGGCTGGTGCAGCCACTATGGAACACAGAATGGAGTTTCCTCAAAAAATTAAAGATGAAACTTCCATTTGACCCAGTGAATCCTCTTTTAGGAGTATATACTTAAGGGACCCCAAACACCAATCATAAACAATGTATGCACCCCTAAGTTCATAGCAGCACAGTTTGCAATAGCTAAGATCTGGAAACAGCCCAAGTGCCCATGAGTAGCTGAGTAGATAAGAAGCTCTCATACATTTATGCCATGGAATACTATTCAGCAGAAAAAGAAGGATCTCTTACACTTTGCGATAGGGTAGAGGGACCTGGAGAGTATCATGGTAAGGGAAATAAGCCAGTCAGAGAAAGATAAGTATCACATGGTCTCACTCATATGTGGAACCTAATGAAATAAATAAACTGATGAAGAGAATAGAACCAGAGACCTAGAAGCATGGAGCAGACTGGGGGATCTCAGAGGGAAATCGTGGTAGGGTGGGTGAGTGGAAAGAGGTCAACCAACAAACTTGTATGCCCATAGGCTTAATCCAGGGACACAGACAACAGAGTGGTGAAGGCCTAGGGCACCCGGGACAGGCTACAAGGTGTCAATGGGGTACACAAGGGGACATGAGTAATACCTTCAACAATGAAGGTACAACTTAAAGAAAAAAGAATTAGGACCTGGACCCTCAGACACCCACTCAACATGGTCCCTGTGTCACCATCTTCTCTCAGGTGGGGTCAAGACCTTAGCTATGAAATACTCTACCTCATGAATATGCAAAAAAGAGGAGGCAGACCAGGTTAAATATGGGTAAGTCTGTGCCCTGAGGGCATCACCCACAGCCACACCCTCCCCTACAGAAGTGCTCCCAGCACAGCCCTCACCATGGACTGCAGCTGGAGAACCCTCCTCCTGGTGGCTATGGTGACAGGTAAGGGGCTCCCCTTTTGGGTTAAGGAAGGTCCAGGGAGAGTCCAGGGGGATTCCACTCACTCCTGTCTCCTCCCACAGGTGTCCACTCCCAGGTGCAGCTGGTGCAGTCTGGGGCTGAGGTGAGGCAGCCTGGGGCCTCCGTGAAAGTCTCCTGCAAGGCTTCTGGATACACCTTCACCAGCTACTGGATGCACTGGGTGCGACAGGCCCCAGGACTAGGGCTTGAGTGGGTGGGGAGGGTTTGGCCTGGTAATGGAGACACAAACTACGCACAGAAGTTTCAAAGCAGGGTCTCCATCACCACAGACAAGTCCACCAGCACAGCTTACATGGAGCTCCGCAGCCTGAAAACCGAGGACACGGCCGTGTATTACTGTGCAAGAGACACAGTGAGGGGAAATCAGTGTGAGCCCAGACACAAACCTCCCTGAGGAGACAGCTGGGCTGGGCTGCAGTGGGTGCTCAGGACACCAGGGGGCGCTTAGGACCAACACAGGGCTCTGACCAGGAACAGATGGAGAGTTAAAGAAAGACAGCATTTCCTGCTCCTTCTTAAATTAGTTTTGCTCACAGGCTCAGCCACAGAGCTCACAGGAAGCCCTGTCCTAGGTCTAGTTTTAGGGATTGTGTTTGTCCCAAATCTGACAAAACTCAGTGACTGACAGGACCCTCACAGGAGGCTCTGATCAAACATTCCCACCTGGGCTGTCCTGGGGTTGGGCACAGCCCAGGCCTATGACTTCTTTACTAAAAGGCTCCTCTTTCCTGAATCACCCCGTCCATGGTTCCTGTGCATCTGGGTTCACACACCTGTGACATCAGCATGACCACCCTCAGGGAGCACCTCCTCTTCACTGTCCTTGCATCCAGTCCCCGCCATGCTCTCTTCCACCTCCATGTCATCCCTCACCTTCCCTCCATAACTTCAAATGCACAAACGCAGCTGCAAATTGTTATTCTCCAGAGTACTTGAGGTTTTGCTTCCCAACAGTTCTCATCTATTTGGCTCCAATAAAATCTTATAAAACATTCCCTACATGTTTGGACATTTCTTACATCAACATTTTCTCTTTTCTTCTTTTACAACATGTGTTCACATATGTTTTTCCCAGTGTGAAAGGGAAGTGCAGACAATTATACAAACCTGCTACCTGGATGGGATGAATTCAAATGAGTTCACAGGTGTTGGAGATAAGACCAGTTAACTGTTGGTTGTCATGTATGTAAGTGTCCTGGCTTTTAAAGGCCCAGAAGGCCTGACTGGGAAGTTGATCATCAACCTATGAGCCAGGAGGTCACGGTTTGATTCCTTGGTCAGGGTTTATGCCTGGGTTGCAGTCTGGATTCCCAGGGTGTGTTTGGGATGGGGGGGGCAGCCAATCAGTGATACTCTTCATTGATGTTTCCATGGCTCCACTGGCCTCCTCTCTGGAGAAAAGGAAAGTGTATAAAGAAGGAGAAGGAAAGAAAGGCAGATTCCCCAGCTGTACCTTCTCCCCTGTTACACTCTGGCACGCTCTCCTGCTGGTTGAATTGGCATAAAATCCACAACATAAATGGGCCACTTTGAAGTTCTTGACATGAGAACCTCTAAGCTTCTGCAAAATAGTTTTAAGAGTTTATTTGAGCCAAATTTGATCACAGGAATAGCGATCCCAGCTTCTTCTGTCCCCGGGATCTCGGGTTACCAAGTCCAACATGAAATTGGGGACCAGAGATTTAAGCAAAAGCATGGACACTTATTACAAGCAGATTCAGGCTCCTGGCACGGGGAGGGCCCCCTGATGGGCTTCCTCTGAAGCCTGTGGTCTTGGGTGTATATGGGCCACCAGCCTGCTCTGTGTCCACCCTGTGTGTCCACCTAATTGGCCTTCATTGTTCCTGCCCAGCAAGGGGCCTGCACGTCCCCTGTTCCCTTGTGTCCGATCACCTTCCTGTCCTAGGCCCTCCCTCATTTCCCAGGCCTCCCGCTCTCAGTCCAGAAACATTCTGTTATTGCTGTCTTTTTATGCCTGTGTTTAGGCTGCTCAAACCTGCCAAGTCTGCCCCTGCCTCTCATCCAGCTGCCTTGGTTTCCCATGGACCCTGCCCTTTCTGCCTGCCCGTCAAGCTAACTTCTATCAATGTCACCCCTTATGGGGTCCTCCAGGAACAGGAACCTCATCTTCTGAAAACCAGGCTCTCCTTACAAACACCAGACTCACTGTTCAGCCCGGGCCCCTCCTCCCGCCTCTGCTATCCGCTCTGTTCTCTCTGTTGTTGGTAGATTTCCATGGTGGTTGCTCTTCTCCTTTCTCATTCTCTGTTTGTTCAAAAGGAGTAATTGAGCAGAAGGGGCAGAAGCAAAATGGTGGCAAAGGCAGCTTCAAACTCTTGTTCCTCCACAAAAACACCAAAAAACAAACGGAAACTCTCAGAAATGGCATCTGTCGGGCTCTGGAACACAGTCAGACCTGCAGCAACTGAGCAAACCCTGAGTCAAGTACATGCTACTCAGAGGGAAGGAGCAGGAGCTAGGGGTGTGGCTCAGGAACCACCAGGTTATGTGTTTGTTTCCAGGTCAGGGCACAGGCCCTGGGTTGCAGAATCAATTCCCTATAGGAGGCATGCAGGAGGCAGACAATCAATGATTCTCTCTCATCACTGATGTTCCCATATCCTTATCCCTCTCCCTACTTCTTTGACATCTATAACCATATTTTCTAAAGATTAATAAAAACATCAAGTGTCACACACACACACACACACACACACACACAAAACACACAAACAAACAAACAAATAAACAAACAAAATAACCCTGAGAAACCAGAGGATGAAGGAATTACTACTTTAAAGTGCTGAAGAAAAAAATGAAAAGCCATCAACTTAGAATTCTAAACTACCTGAAAGTACATTTCAACACAAAATGGAGCCTGGTTGATGTGGCTCAGTGGTTGAGCTTTGACCTGTGAATGCATTCCTGTTCAGGGCACATGCCAGAGTTATGGGCTCCATACATAATTGTGACCATGAAGAACATGATAGATCAATGATTCTCATCATTGAGATTTCTATCTCTACCTGCTTCTCCCTACTTCTCTGAAATCTAAGAAATATATATTAAAATAAATAAATAAAATGGCTGTGGGTTTGATTCCCAGGCCTGGCAGTTATCAGAGGCAACTGAAAAATATTTCACTCTCTCCATCTTTCTGTGTACAATGTTTCTCTCTCACATCAATGTTTCTCACTCTCCTTTTCCTCTAAAAATCAATAAACACATCTTCAGGTGAGGACAAAGAAAAGAAGATCCAGCCTGTCTCATGTAGCTCAGTGGTTGAGCTTCGTCCCAGGACTGAAGAAGTCACTGGTTTGATTTCAGGCTAGGGCACAAGGCCAGGTTGTGGCTCCATCCCCAGTAGGGGCCACACAGGAGGCAGCTCATTAATGATCCTCTCTCAAGGATATTTCTGTCTCTTTATGAGTCTCCCTTCCTCTCTCTCACAAAATTAAAAAAATAGTATTTTTTAAAAAGATCTGGAATTATGTCTACCTCTACATCTATCTATATGTATATCTAAATCTATATGTATATCTAAATCTATATGTATATGTATATCTATATCTATATCTATATCTATATCTATATCTATATCTATATCTATATCTATATCTATATCCCTGGGAGCAGAGGCACATTGATGTTATCCCTAAGGAGTCACTGATTGTGCCCACATTCACTTCCTGACCACCTCCTGCAGCACAGCCACTGGTGTGGAAGGAGAGGCCCCTGGGCACGGTGACCAGGACCCCAAGGAGGGCCTAGTTCTCTGAGGGCACAGTCAGCACCTCCTTCCAGGAGAAGCCCCAGAGACCAGGATCTCCCTCACCTCTTGCCCTTTGTATGTGCAGACACCTCCCATATGCAAATGCCCACACAGCCACTGGACACACACAAAGTTGATGCTCACTTAAATGCAGGCCCTCTTCACCGTGAAGAATGCTTTCTGGGGGACGAGGACCTCACCTGCAAGACATGACACCCCTGTGGCTTTTCCTCTTCCTGCTGTCAGCTCCCAGATGTGAGTGACTCTAGGATTAGACGTGAGGAAATGGGGACCCTGCATCTGAGCCCAGGACTCACTGTGTTCTCTCTCTCCCAGGTGTCCTGTCCCAGGTGCAGCTGCAGGAGTCGGGCCCAGGACTGGTGAAGCCCTCGCAGACCCTCTCCCTCACCTGCACTGTCTCTGGATTCTCCATCACAACCAGTGGTTACTGCTGGAACTGGATTCGCCAGCCCCTAGGGAAGGGGCTGGAATGGATGGGGCGCATATGTTATGGTGGGAGCACATACTACAGCCCCTCCCTCAAGAGCCGAACCTCCATCTCCAGAGACACGTCCAGGAACGAGTTCTCCCTGCAGCTGAACTCGATATCCACTGAGGACACAGCCGTGTATTACTGTGCAAGAGACACAGTGAGGGGAAGTCAGTGTGAGCCCAGACAGAAACCTCCCTGCAGCAGGGGCTGCGACCACCAGGGGGAGCTCATGGTCCCTGAACACAAGGACCATCCCAGCAGCAGGTGCAGTTGGAGGTTTGGGCTGGTTCCTGTGTGGTTTCCTCCTCAAGTCACAGTTTCCCTCAGGGAACCTCTGGTTCTGATTCTTCGCTCACGTCTGAGTCTCTGAGGGAGAAAAGTCCGTTGTGAAGAGACAACCTTCTCACGTGAACAGAAGGTAGAGAGCCTCTTTCATGCACACGGTGCCATAATGAGTTCTAACATCGAATCGTCTGACCCACATCACCTGCATAGAACAAGAGGCTCTAAGGACTCAACAGTGCAGCTCCTTGCATGCTGGACCGTGGGCACAACATGTGTGTGACCCCAAATCCACAGAAGAGGGACCCACAGGGAGATAGTCCCTGTCTTGTCATCATGCTCCCAGCAGACTGAGTCGGGGACACCACACAGAAGCAGAGGCACAACAGCGGGTGCAGATGTTCATGACGCACTCATGCCAAGGGGACATGGGGTGTTCATTCTGCTCATGATTGAGATCCCTGAGAAGCACAGGCAAGAGCACTCAGCAGGTCAGCCCTGCAGGATGGAGACTGGAAAGGAGGCGGGCGCCAGGCCTTTATGTTGGAGAGGTAGTGGGGGAGGGAGGGAGGACTTAGGCTTCCAAAGACTCTTGTGGTTTCAGTCTCCCAATACTTCTGAAGAGGAAACAATGGCCATGCTCCCTCATGCCTGCACACTGCTCTCCCTGTGGCCCCTGCAGTCCCAGGCCCAGGTGAGCAGCTGCAGGAACCACCTCCTCCCAGGTCCTGACACCAGCAGGGGAGCCCCCACAGCATGGTCGCTGCCCTCTCCTCTGGGGCCTCATGTTGCCATGGGCCAGAGCAGGAGGAAACCCTTCTAGGGGCCTCAGTTCTCCCTCCAGCGACTGACAGGCCCAGATGTCAGCTGAGAGAAGGGGAATGAGCAAGAGGAGGCAGAGCTGCTGGAAGAGCTCCAGCACCCCAGAGCCCAGGTCCCCTAGTGCCCATGCCAGGGCTGGCCTGGCTGGTGCAGCAGCCCGTGCTCCTGGACCTGAGGGACCTGGGCATCCTGGGGAGCTGGACCCCTGTACCCTCTGCCTCAGACCACTGCTGCTTCACCCCAGCCTGACGGTGAGGGAGTGGTGGTCAGCCCCTCAGGAGGCTCAGTGCTTGGTAGGTTTGAGGTTTGCCATGACAGAGTGACTGCTGGTCACTCTGCTCTGGGAGCAAAGTGCTGATTGGTTCAGAGTGGGGCCTCCAAGGAGGACAAAGAGCAGAACAGAAACCCCGTGAGGAGGTGGCCACGAGGCAGCACGTACTGGGGAGTGTCTGTGAACAGTGATGGAGCAGCGTCTGCACTCAGCACAGAGGGCGCTTGGAGATGGGAGGAAAGGGTTTGGAGGTTCCCACCAGGTGACCTGGCTCTCACAGGGCCATGTTGTTTGCGGGCGGTAACTGGGGGTCCCCAGAGCTCCTGAGAGCGGTGAGCGCACAGCCTGGCGCCTGCTGGATCCGCATGCTGTCTCCTGGGGGGTCCCCGGAGCATATCCAGTGGGAGACGCTGGGGCAGCACAGGGTGGAAGCGAAAGGACATGCTTCTGTCCAAGAGTCCAGCAGAACTCCTAGCGCCTCCTCCAGGTCTCACCGAGGCTTGGGCAGGGATGCCGGCGCAGTGGTCACTCAGAAAAAGGAGGCAGAGAGCAGAGAGGAAACCTTCCCAGAGGCTGAGGAGAGGCTGGGGAGGGCCAGGCGGGTCTGACCTCAGGGGATGAGGTGCAGGAGGCTTCTCCTCAGAGAAGGGGCAGGAGGAAACCTCCATTTCAGACTGACTTCTGCCCACTCACCAGGAGCTGAGAGAGGCCCGGCACTGCATGGGAGAACTTTCCAGGGATCAGAGGGAGGTGCAAGGAGAGCCCCAGGCAAGAGGGGGCGGGTTTCGGCAACTGTCTCCCCTCTGCTTGTCCCCCAGAAGCACTGCCCTCACCCCTGCCCCTCCCCAGGAAGGCATCTGAGAAAGCCCCTTTCCCAGCAGCGCTGCCATGGGCTTGTGTTCCAGGAACCCTACAGGAAGCCTGTGGGCAGAAGGTGAACTCTGTGCCCTGGGAGTCCTCCTGTGTCTCCATCCCTATCCCTGCAGGAGGCAGAGCCCTGGCCTGGCGGCCCTCCAGGCCCTGTCGCAGCTCCTGTGCGCCCCCTCTTTCTCAGCAAGACTTTCCAAGCACCTGGGCACCCTGAGCCACAGGCAGTGCCTGCAGGGCCTTCTGCACACAATGGCCACCAAGAACAGTCCTCAGGGCGTGACCCAACCAGCTGATGACTGTGCAGCAAGGGCATCCAGAGAACAGCAGGGGGGGGGAGGGTGAACGGGGTCGGTATTTTGGGGACCACAGGCAGCGCCCTCGCCAAGGAAGATGGTGCACTTGAGACTCCCAGACCATCTGGTGCTTCCTGTGGGAGGGGCCACCCAGGGCAGCTCACTGGTGGTGGCGGAGAGGCCCTGACACCCCCTTCCATGTGTCCCGACAGCAAGGAGGCTGAGAGGGCCCCGTGCTGACACATCTGTGACCAGCCAGTCTTCAGGATGGAGATCCCAGAAGAGGGAAAGGCAGGTGCAATCCAGGTCAGCTGTGCCTTCTCCACACGTGAAGATGGACTTGAGGAGGGTTGTCACTCCTCAAGAAACTTGAGACAAGACTGAATGGTTGGTCGTGGAAAGAGATCAATTCTTGTCCCAAAGAGTTCAGCTCCCCAGGTCTCCTGTTGAGTGCACATTTCCGAAAACCACTGGTCAGTGTCTGTGTTCTGTGTGTTCATTTGAAGTTCCCAGAACTCTGAAGCCTGTCAGAAACCAGTGCCTCCTTGAGCTCTGGGATCAGAGGGCATTTCTCCTGTTCTCTGTGCCCCAGTCACGTGACAGGGGAGGCTGGCAGCTCAGAGGAACCTCAGCTGGAGCTCTGTGAGCAGTGCAGAAACTTGACTGGATTTTGCAAAAACAGGAAACCAAAGGCATTGCTTGGGTGGTCTTTTACTTCAGTATCATTTTATATTGACCGACTTTCTAACACATTTGAAGACAAAATGTCTGGATAAGAGGTTTTTGGTCTGAAGTGTATCAATTATGTTCACCTTTTGTGAAGTGAATGAATTGAATTTGTTTTCCACCATTTAGTAGAATGTATGAAAGAGCTAATGAGTTCTGTAACACCCTCTATAAAAGCAGATCAGAGTGATTATTGCTTTGTAACCTCACTTCTTGTTTAATTTGATATGTCATCAGAATTGGAGGAAAATATTTTCAATTTAAAAAAAATAAAACTATGATGTCTTATGTAATTTCCTGTGTGTGTGGCAGATAGAGAAGAAGCAGCAACGAGCCATCCATTGTTAGAAGTCAAACAAAAAGGAAAATAGACTACAGCCCCAATTTTACATAAAACCATACAAAATTAGCAAAAATTGAGTGGAGGAGGGTCCTTATATCTGTACTAAAACCACATCTAAAGAAAATGAGGAGAATAAGTATAGGTAAGCAAATGATGGTGATGATGATGTTGACAATGACGATGGTGGTGGTGGTGGTGGTGATGATAGATTTGGAAAGGAATCTTGGTCAAATGTCTTGGTGGGAATCAGTCCTTTCCCACCAATTTGTCACTGGCTTTTTCAACGGCTGGTGCCAACTTAGAGTTGGGCCATTGGGGACTCATTCCCTAATGGCATCTGAAGAGGAGGCACCTGCATTGTTTACTTATAAGAAGTTGTTGTGTGTGGACAACCACCATGTCCACAGAAAATGAGAAGAGTGATTATAAGTAAGCACGTTGTGACAATGATGATGATGATGTTCATGATGATTACAATGAAGATGATGGACTGAGACAGGAGACCTGGACTAATGGAATGAAGGCTCCTCATACAGACACACCATCACCTTTGCTCCTCCAGTGAGGAATGTCCACTCTCCCCAGTGAGTGTGGAGAGATTTCATGAACAGGACAACAATGAATTATGCAATTTGGGTGACTCATGGTGAGACCATGTGGTTACTCAACCCAAAGGTATCCAAGTGTGAACACCTTGCACCTGGGAAGGGGTCACCTTCTAGAACAGAGATCCTGTGAGAATGTGCCTGTAGGAAACAGAGGTCTCCTTCCCACCAGTTTGCAGTGACAGGTTCCTTATTTCTCTTGATCCCTGCCTGCATGACCTTTAATGCTTCTACTTCAATCAACTCCTGCTCATCATTATTCAGGTTTCCTAGGATGATGAGAGCTGTGTCTATAATGCCCTGCACTTCCTTCTGGGCCTTCACTGGAGGAGGCTGTAAACCCATATGTCCAGTAACTCTCTGTCCATAAACATCAGGCCCATTTCTGTCATGTGACTCAAATCAAGTCTAGCTTCCTCCCTTCACCCAGGTCCACATTGATGGGTAGTTTCCCAGCAGCGCTCCCCTCTGGTACCAAAACCTGCTCCAGTCCCTGTGGCTGCTGTAGCCCATCCACATGGAGAGAGGAGGCCCAGCATTTTCTGGGGAGTTTTTTTGTAAATTCACCCAAAAATAAGATCCATTGCAGACAATATTGTTACATTTGCCTCAGTTAAAATTAAAGACTTTTGTCCTATCAAAGATTCCATTGGACAAATTAAAACATAAACCTAAAGGATGTATTTCTAAATAATATGTCTGATGGCATAATGTACACATACTTCATTAAAGGATGTTACATGTTTGTGAGAGAGTCCAGGACCCTCTGACCACAGTGACCTCAATAAAATACATTTTAAAATAAGAATAAAAAATGAAAAGGAAGAGAGAAGGAAGGCTTTGTGGTGTTTGACCTGGCCATGCCTCCCCTCCCCAGCGTGATCACAATTTCCAAGTGGTGGTGGCCGCCTTCCCAGAGAAACAAGGGACCACATTCCCAGATCCCTGTGTCTGTCTGTCCTCACCTGGGGCTGTGGGAGGATGGACAGAGGTGGCCGCTCTCCTTTAAGAAGGGAGGTACTCATCTGACCCCAAGGACAACATGGTGCCTCAACTCTGTACCCAGGGTTTTGTTCCAAGAGCCAACATATTCCTTTTCTTATCTTTTTTCACACTCTCCCAAGGATATTTTCCATTGCTTTTCAGAGGGAGAGTGGAAGGAGGAAAGGGAAGAGAGAAACATTGAGGTGAGAGAAACATATCAACTGGGTGCCTCCTGCATGTGTCCTAACCAGGGCAAGGGCCAGGGAAGGGCCTGCAACCCAAGTACATGCCCTTGATGAGAATTGAACCTGAGACCCTTTGGTTCAAAGGCCAACACTCTATCCTCTGAGTGATGAAAAGCCAAGTCCAAGACTCCATTTAAAATTGTAATTAATTAATTAATTATTTCTTTTAAATAATTTTTTATTGTTGAAAGTAAAACATATTTCCACTTTCTGCCCATTGATCTGAGCCAGCCAACCATTCCCAATCACCTAGCTGGCTCCATGTATAAATGATGGAAACTCTCCACTGTGATAGGCTGGAAACAGGGCTTTTGTACATGAACAGCAGGGAAGTTGAGGGAAATGTGTGCTTTCGAGAGGCAGCTGTGTGCTTGTGAGAGTGGCAGCAGGATAGAGACAGAGAATGCGGCCACAGCATCCAGCCAGCCTCTCCTGCCTTCTCACATGCATACGTAAGAGTTTTGTGGAGGATCTGATTGAGGAAAATAGCAATAAGAATCTTTCAGACTCAAAATAAAACCATCATTCAATGCAAATTCTTATTCCCAAACCCCAGAAAGGCAACATGAACTACGGCAGGTGAAGGGGAGATAGAGGAAGCCCCATCCATGTGCCTCTGGGGGAGCACCCCTGGGTCCTCATCAAAACCTCAGGAAGGAGAACTCTCAATCCTGGAAGCTGCCCCCAAAGAAATGGGGTCAGAGTGATGGGTCTCAGGAAAGGACGGAGGGAGGGCGGGGCAGGACAGGACCCCTGTGGCCCAGCATCCTTTCCAGGGGTCCTCAAACTTTTTAAAGTGGGGGCCAGATCACGGTCCCTCAGAGAGCTGGAGGGCCGGACTATATGAACTACTAATTTCTACTGTAACACCTCGGCTGCGCTCACTGCCCAAAAAACCTGGCGGGCCGGATCAGACTCCTCTGCAGGCTGCATGTGGCCCCTCGGGCCGTAGTTTGAAGACCCCTGAGTCCTTTCCCATCTGGGGTTGCCCCTAGGACTACAGGGTCAGGCATGCAGCCCAGATCACAGCTGTATCTTATATGCAGACTCCATGCAAATGGGGCTCTCCTCTTGCTCATAAAAGGGGTCCTTGCCCGGCATGTTGGGGAGACACCCAGAACCCAAGCGCCTGAGAGAAGACCCAGCGGCTCCACCATGGACTTGGTGCCAAGCTGCGTTTTCCTCCTGATCATTTCTCAAGGTTATTGCCAGGAGTGGGTATCACTGAGCCCTGTGCCTGTGTCTGTTTGTGCTTCCATATGATTCTAAGTCCCCCTGTGTCTCTGTGTTTGCAGGTGTCCAGTGTGAGGTGCAGCTGGTGGAGTCTGGGGGAGGCGTGGTGCAGCCTGGGGGGTCTCTGAGACTCTCCTGTGCAGCCTCTGGATTCACCTTCAGTAGCTATGGGATGAACTGGGTCCGCCAGGCTCCAGGGAAGGGCCTGGAGTGGGTCGCATACATTTATAGTGGTGGTGGTAGCACATACTATGCGGACTCTGTGAAGGGCCGCTTCACCATCTCCAGAGACAACGCCAAGAACACACTGTACCTGCAAATGAGCAGCCTGAGATCAGAGGACACAGCCCTGTATTACTGTGCAAGACACACAGTGAGGGGAAGTTAGTGTGAGCCCAGACATAAACCTCTCTGAGGAGGCAGCAGGGCTGGGCTCCAGGGAGCATCCAGGACACCAGGGGGCGCTCAGGACCCACAACACAGAGAGTAGCCCCAGGAGCAGGGACAGAGGCAGGGGGAGAGAAGGTTCTCAGGGATTTCCTCTCAAGCTCTCAGCTGCCTCCAGGGAAGGTTCTTGCTCTTTCTCTGAGGCACTAATTTCCTGCTTTCTCACTGCAGACCCCAGAGGAGGAGGTAACACTGCTGCTGGCAGATGACATGTGGGCAGTAATGGGGACTCTCCTCATAACATGATACTGTACATAGAAAACCTTTAAGCCTCTACCAAAAAGCTACAGGATTTAAGAAAGGAGTTCGGTAATTGACCAGGATTTGAAATAAACAGGCGAAAGTCCTTGGTACTTCTATACACCAATAATATATTCTCAGGAAGGGAAACCAGATCAACAATCCCATTTATCATTGCAACTAAAACATTATGATACGTAAGAATAAACTTAGTCACGCAGGTAAAAGCCTTGTACTCAGAAAAATACAAAATGTTGCATAAAGAGTTGGGGGAAGATATAAACAAGTGGAAAAATATACCTGATCATGGATTAGTAGAATTAACAGAATTGAAATGTTCATATTACTCAAGCACTCTACAGATTCAATGTAATCCCTTTTAAAGTTGCATCAGCATATTTCACAGATCTACAACAAATACTCCAAAAATTTATGTGGAACAAAAAAGACCCCAATTAGCCACCACAACCTTGAGAAAGTTAAAAAAAAAAAAAAAAAAAAAAAAAAAAAAAAAAAAAAAAAAGCCAAAGGTAAAGGCATCCCAATACCAGATATCAAATTATACCCCAAAGCCATAGTAATCAAAACAGCCTGCTACTGGCCCAAGAACAGATATATACATCCATAGAACAGAACAGAGAATCCAGAAATCTACCCAAGCCATCACACTCAATTAATATTTAACACAGGAGGCAAGAGCATACTATAGTCAAAACAGTCTCTTCAATAAATGTTGGTAAAATTGGACAGAAAACTGTGAAAAAAATTCAAAACAATACACAAACTACACCATACAGAGGAGTAAACTCAAAATGGTTAATAGACTTAAATGTAATTAGGGAGACCATAAAAATCCTGGAAGAAACCTTAGGCAGCAAAATCTGAGACATCTCTCATAGCCATGTGTTTACAGATACATCTCCCAGGACAAAGGAAATTAAGAAGAAAATAAACAAATTGGAATACATAGATATAGAAAGTGTCTTCAAAGCAAAATTAATCATCCACAAAATGAAAAGGGAGCCCACAGTATGAGAGAACATATTCACAAGGATACATGTGATAAAGAGTTAAAATCCAAAATATATAAGAAACCCATACAACTTAAATAAAGGAAGACAAACAATCTAATTAGAAATGGGCAAAGGACTGAATTTCTCACTTCTCCAAAAGGAACATACAGATGCCCAAGAGACATAGGAAAAATGTTCAGAATCACTGACTATCAGAGAGATGCAAATTAAAAGGACAAGGAGGAATCAGCTTACACCTGTCAGAATGGCTGCCATCAACAAACCAACAAATGACAAGTGCTGGTGAGGGTGTGGAGCAAAGGGAACCCTCCTACTCTGCTGGTGGGAATGCAGGCTGGTGCAGCCACTATGGAACACAGAATGGAGTTTCCTCAAAAAATTAAAGATGGAACTGCCATTTAACCCAGTGAAACCTCTTTTAGGAGTATATGCTAAGGGACCCCAAACACCAATCAGAAACAATGTATGCACCCCTAAGTTAATAGCAGCACAGTTTGCAATAGCTAAGATCTGGAAACAGCCCAAGTGCCCATGGGTAGCTGAGTAGATAAGAAGCTCTCATACATTTATGCCACGGAATACTATACAGCAGAAAAAGAAGGATCTCTTACACTTTGCGATAGGGAGGGACCTGGAGAGTATCATGGTAAGTGAAATAAGCCAGTCAGAGAAAGATAAGTATCACATGGTCTCACTCAGATGTGGAACCTAATGAAATAAATAAACTGATGAAGAGACTAGAACCAGAGACCTGGAAGCATGGAGCAGACTGGGAGATCTCAGAGGGAAATCGTGGTAGGGTGGGTGAGTGGGAAGAGGTCAACCAACAAACTTGTATGCACAGAGGCTTAATCCAGGGACACAGACAACAGAGTGGTGAAGGCCTGGGGCACCTGGGGGGGGGGGGGGTTAGAAGGTGTCAATGGGGGACAAAAGGGGACATGAGGCGGAGTTTGAAGATGGCGACCGAACAGTCGGACTCGTTCTGACTCTGGTCCCAGAACAGATAAAAGTGGCATCTGAGTCGCTCAGGGAGGGTTGATTAGCAGCTGAGGGGCAGCCGAGGTCTCTAGCAAGCTAGGGAGCGATCCTCTGGACAGAATTTCCTGGCCAGGCGGCGGCCGGCAGCGGCAGCGGCAGCGGCGGCCCGCGGCAGCTGCGGCGGCGCTGCGAGAAAGGAGTGGCTTCTCTGAGGCCGGGAAAGCCCACAGCGGAGAGGTCCATCCAGTAGCTGAGACGCCCGAGTTGGCACAGGCGCGTGGATTCAAAGGAGTTCTTCGGTCACCCACGGAAAGGTCAGAGTTTGCGGGGAAAGCCTGAGAGATCGCGGTCCTGCGGCACCGCCAGCTTTGGTAGCCGGAGAGTTCCGGCCCCGCCTCCATGGAGCGCCCGCAAAGCTGAGCCCTAAGAAGGCTGCAGCGACATCTAGTGCTGGGTTTGGCATAAGCTTCCCCAGAAGCGGGAATTTTTTATTTTATTTAAAAAAAAAAAAAAAAACGCCAGGGGACAGGGGACAGAGTGTTAAGAATCGCGGCTGTCCCGCCAAGGGCGGAACATCTGGACACCTCGGCGCCTGATCCCCTTCAGCCCCTAGCTTCGGAATACTAGGGAAGGTCTGCCTAATTGGGCATATCTGGGGAATCGGCAGGGAGAAATTCCCTTCCTGGAAACAAGGGATCGGAGCCAGAAGAGATAGTCTGGGAGCCAGCTAGCACCCTGCCAGCTAGAGCCATAGAGAAAGAAGGCCAGAGCAACCAAAAAGACTGGGAGGTCAAACCAGAAACACAGACACCTAAGAGCTGAATTACAAACTGCCCTTTTTTTTTTTTTTTTTTTCTTTTCTTTTCTTTTGTCTTTTAATTAATCAAAAATAAATGGACACAAATAACTAAGATATAGCCTACTTAAAATTAAGGATTACCTTACAAAACTGAGGTGCAGTGGAAAGCTGGGAACTGCAAGACTGTCTGGTCCGAGAATCAGAAGTGCCAAATACATTAACTGAGGAAGTAAGGGACTACTACTGGTCACTTTTATGCTAATTTTGCTATTCTTTATTTTATTTTCATTTTTTACATCTTTTATTTAATTTTCATTTTTCATATCTTTTACTTAAGAAACAATTTTTTTTTCTTTTTTCCTTACTTGATTTTACCTTTTCAATTATTACATTTTTCAATCTCTATCATCACTATTACTACTGCTATTTTGCAATTTTTTAAAAAAATTTTTATTTATTTATTTTTCTCTCTCTCTCTAGTACCATTTTATTTTTTCTTTATTTTACATTAGGAGTAACCTTCATTCTATTTTAATCTCTACTATAGCATCATTCAACCCTATCTCAACTCAACCTTTACACTATCACTCTCTTACTAAACTTTACCCTTTAGTCTACAGTTTATCCTATCCCATTCTGGCTTTAGTTTTTCCTCTATTCTCTCTGTATACCCCCTGCTAAAGCTCTCACTATACTTATAGACCTAAGTTCCAACCCCTGATCCAAGTGTATAAATACCAATCTCTATATTAACTAGTTAAAAAAAAAAAAAAAAATCTGTTCTCCCCTCTATCCTTGTCGCATTGTTTGTGTGAAGGTTGATTATTGTGAATTTTTATGCTTTTTAGTGAAATTGTTATGCTTATTCCTGTATTGTTATTGTTGCTTTGTATTTTTTTTTAAATCCTCTGTTGTTGTTTGTTTTTTTTACTTCTGTATATCATAGCCTTACTTAATAATAGTGGATATAGTAGTTTGTATTAATCTCCAAATATTGTTACTGGCATTGGCGGGGTCCAGAGGTTGTTCTTTGGCAATTTTCTCCACATATATATAGTTTGTTTCACATTTCTCTTTTAGTTTGCTTCTTCTCTCTCTTTCTCTCTCTCTCTCTCTCTCTCTCTCTCTCTCTCTCTCTCTCTCCATCTTCTTTTTTTCCCTGTTTTCCAACTTCATTTTGTCATTATTTTTTTTCCTCTTCTTCTTTTTCTATCTCTTTATCCCTCTTTTTTTTTAATTTACTTAATTTTTTTTTAATTTTAATTTTAATTTTTTAAAAAAATTTTTTCTTTATTTTATTGTTACCTCTATTCCCTCTCAACTATCCCCTAAGTTGCCTTTCTCTAGTGGTCACCTTTATTAGAGGTTATTAATATTGTAAATACATTCCTGTTAAGTGCCTCTTGTGTTGTACCTAGTAGTGTTGTATTTTGTACCTCAAAAATCAACGCAGGAGAAGGAATACCACATAACCAGACTTCCTGAAAAGATGGGGAGACAAAAACATAGTCCGCACGTGAAAGAAAAGCAGGCATCACCAGAAAAGGAAGTAAACGAGTCAGATGTAAGCAGCCTACCAGAGCAAGAATTCAGAGTAATGATCATAGCATGGCTAAAAAGAATGGAAGAGAAATTTGACAATAGCCAAGAAGAAATGAGGAAGAACCACGAGGAAATGAAGAAGAGCCATGAGGAACTGAAGAAGAACCAAGAAGAAATGAAAAGTGACATCGCTACCATGAAGAACTCAATAGAAAGCATCAAGAGTAGACTAGATGAAGCAGAGGACAGCATCAGTGAGCTAGAAGATAAGATGGAAAAAAATACCCAAGTAGAGCAACTTCTAGAAAAAAAGATTAAAAAGCAGGAAGAGAGCCTACGGGAGCTTTGGGATATAACAAAACAAAATAATATTCGAATAATAGGGGTTCCAGAAGGAAAGGAAACTGAGGTAGACATGGAAAAAGTATTTCAAGAAATAATGACAGAAAACTTTCCTGAAATAGAAAAGAAAAAAACCACACAAATCCAAGATGCCCGCAGAGTCCCAAGCAAAATGAATCCCAGAAGACAGACTCCAAGGCACATTATAATTAAATTGGCAAACAACAATGACAAAGTAAGAATCTTAAAAGCAGCCAGAGAGAGACAGAAAGTTACATACAAAGGAACCCCCATCAGACTAGCAACTGATTTCTCAACAGAAACTTATCAGGCCAGAAGGGAATGGGACGAAATATACAAAGTCATGCAAAGGAAGGGTCTGAATCCAAGAATACTGTACCCAGCAAGGCTATCAATCAAAATTGAAGGGGAAATCAGGAGCTTCACAGACAAAAAAAGACTGAAGGAATTTATCTCCACCAAACCAGCAATGCAAGAAATGCTAAAGGGTCTACTGTAAAAATAAAGAAATAAGAAGTGAAGAAGGAACATGGGTATAGAATAAAAATGGCGTCAAATGAGTACCTATCAATAATAACCTTAAATGTAAATGGATTAAATGCTCCAATCAAAAGACATAGGGTAACAGATTGGATAAGAAAACAAGACCCATACATCTGTTGTCTACAAGAAACCCACCTCAGAAAAAGAGATGCACACAGACTGAGGGTGAAGGGATGGAAAAAAGTTTTCCAGGCAAATGGAAATGAAAAAAAAGCTGGGGTAGCAATACTTATATCTGACAAATTAGATCTCAGAGTGAAGGACATAACAAGAGATAATGAAGGCCACTTCATAATACTAAAGGGAGCAATCCAACAAGAAGAAATAACCCTGGTAAATATATATGCACCCAATACAGGAGCAACCAAATACATTAAAAAACTGCTGGAGGACATTAAGGGAGAGATTAATAGCAATACAATCATAGTAGGAGATTTTAATACCCCACTGTCACCCTTCGACAAATCATTTAAACAAAAAATCAGCAAAGAAATATCAATCCTAAATGACTCACTAGACCAGTTGGAATTAATTGACATCTTCAGGACACTCCACCCCAAAGCCACAGAATATACATTCTTCTCAAGTGCACATGGGACATTCTCAAAGATAGACCACATTTTGGGACATAGGCAAAGTCTCTTCAAATTCAAGAAGATAGAAATCATATCAAGTATCTTCTCAGACCACAATGGCATAAAACTGGAAATTAACTGCAATAAAAATAATCCAAAGAAATCAAACACATGGAGACTAAACAGCTTGCTATTAAACAAGGGCTGGGTTACCAGAGAAATCAAGGAAGAAATTAAAAACATCCTGGAAACAAATGACAATGAAAACACAACAATCCAAAATCTATGGGACACAGCAAAAGCAGTTTTGAGAGGGAAGTTCATATCCTTACAAGCCTATTGCAAAAAACTAGAAAAAATAGTAACAGATGATCTAACTCTACAACTCAAAGAGTTAGAAAAGGAGCAACAAGAAAAGCCCAGTGTAAGCAGAAGGAAGGAAATAACAAAAATCAGAGCGGAGATAAACGACATAGAGACCAAAAAAACAATACATAAGATCAACAAAACCAAGAGCTGGTTCTTTGAAAGAATAAACAAGATAGATGGACCTCTAGCCAGGCTAACCAAGAAACAAAGAGACAGGACCCAAATAAACAAAATCAGAAATGAAAGAGGTGAAATAACAACAGACCCCACTGAAATACAACGGATTGTTACAAAATACTATGAACAACTCTATTCCAACAAACTGAACAACCTGGAGGAAATGGACATATTCCTAGAAAAATACAAACTTCCAAAACTCAATCAGGAAGAATCTAAAAATCTCAATAGACCAGTGACTTGGGAAGAAATTGAAACAGTCATCAAAAAGCTTCCAGCAAACAAAAGCCCAGGGCCAGATGGCTTCACAGGAGAGTTTTACCAAACATTCAAGGAAGAACTAAAACCTATCCTTCTCAGACTATTCCAAAAAATTCAAGAGGAAGGCACACTTCCAAACTCCTTCTATGAAGCCAGCATCACCCTAATACCAAAACCTGATAAAGACAACTCAATGAAAGAGAATTACAGACCAATATCCCTCATGAACATAGATGCCAAAATCCTCAACAAAATTCTAGCAAATAGGCTCCAGCAGAGCATCACAAAGATCATACACCATGACCAAGTAGGATTTATTCCAGGATTGCAAGGTTGGTACAATATCCGCAAATCAATAAACGTGATACATCACATAAACAAGTTGAAAGATAAAAATCATATAGTCATATCAATTGATGCAGAAAAAGCATTTGATAAAATCCAACACCCTTTCCTGATAAAAACTCTTAACAAGGTGGGAGTACAAGGATCATACCTCAACGTAATAAAAGCTATATATGATAAACCCACAGCCAACATCATACTCAATGGGCAAAAACTAAAACCATTCCCTCTAAGAACAGGAACAAGACAGGGATGCCCACTATCGCCACTCCTCTTTGACATAGTACTGGAAGTACTAGCCATTGCAATTAGACAAGAGGAGGAAATAAAAGGCATCCAAATTGGAAAAGAAGAAGTAAAGTTATCCTTATTTGCAGACGACATGATATTGTATATAAAAAACCCAAAAGACTCCATTAAAAAACTAATTGGCTTAATAAATGAATTTGGCAATGTAGCAGGATACAAAATTAACACCAAGAAATCTATGGCATTTCTATACACCAACAGTGAGTTTATAGAAACAGAGACTAAAAAAGCAATTCCATTTACCATCACACCAAAAAAATTAAGATACCTAGGAATAAACTTAACTAAGGAAGTAAAGGACTTATACGCGGAAAACTACACGACACTGAAAAAAGAAATAGAGGAAGATGTAAACAGATGGAAGAACATACCATGTTCATGGATTGGTAGAATCAACATCATCAAAATGTCCATACTTCCTAAAGCAATCTATAGGTTCAATGCACTCCCCATTAAAATACCAACGGCATATTTCACTGACCTAGAAAGAACTCTCCAAAAGTTCATTTGGAACAATAAAAGACCCCAAATAGCCACAGCAATCCTGAGAAAGAAGAGTAAAGTAGGAGGTATCTCAATACCAGACTTCAAACTGTATTACAAAGCCACTGTTCTCAAAACAGCCTGGTACTGGCACAAAAACAGACATATAGATCAATGGAATCGAATCGAGAACCCAGATATCAACCCAAATCACTATGCTCAATTAATATTTGACAAAGGAGGCACAAATATACAATGGAGTCAAGACAGTCTCTTCAATAAATGGTGTTGGGAAAATTGGACAGATACATGCAAAAGAATGAAACTAGGTCACCAACTTACACCATACACAAAAATAAACTCAAAATGGATACAGGACTTAAACATCAGACGGGAAACCATAAAAATACTAGAAGCATCCACAGGCAACAAAATCTCAGACGTATGCCAAAAGAACTTCTTCACTGATACTACCCCTAGCGCAATCGAAGCTAAAGAGAAAATAAACAAATGGGACTACATCAAAATAAAAAGCTTTTTTACAGCAAAAGATACCATCAACAAAACAACAAGAAAGCCCACCGTGTGGGAGAACATATTTGCAAATGTTACCACTGATAAAGGTTTAATCTCCAACATCTACAAACAGCTTATACAACTAAATAAAAGGAAGATGAATGATCCAATTAAAAAATGGGCAATGGACCTAAATAGAATATTTTCAAAAGAAGACAGAAGGAAGGCCAAAAGGCACATGAAAACATGCTCAAAGTCACTAATTATTCGAGAGATGCAAATCAAAACAACAATGCGGTACCATCTCACACCTGTCAGAATGGCCAACATCAACAAATCAACAAACGACAAGTGTTGGCGAGGTTGCGGAGAAAAAGGAACCCTTGTGCACTGCTGGTGGGAGTGCAGACTGGTGCAACCACTGTGGAGAACAGTGTGGAGTTTCCTCAAAAGACTGAAAATGGAACTCCCATTCGACCCAGTAATTCCACTTCTAGGAATATATCCCAAGAAACTAGAAACACCAATCAGAAAGGATATATGCACCCCTATGTTCATAGCAGCACAATCTACAATAGCCAGAATTTGGAAACAACCGAAGTGTCCGTCAGCAGATGATTGGATCCAAAAACTTTGGTACATCTACACAATGGAATACTATGCTGCCATAAAAAAGAAGGATTTCTCATCATTTGCAGCAACCTGGATGGAATTGGAGAACATCATGCTGAGTGAAACAAGCCAATCAATGAAAGAGAAACACCACATGACCTCACTCATTTGTGGATAATAAAGAACATTATAAACTGATGAACCATAAGATAGATATAGTGACAGTATATCAACAAGTAGACTGTCAAATTACAGCGGGGAGGGGAGGAAGATCTGGGGGAGAAAATAGATCAACGAAGGACTTGTATACATGCATATAAGTGCAACCAATGGACACAAAACTTTGGGGAGGGAGGGGATGTGTGGGAGGGAGGGAGGGGGTCAAAAAAAAATCAATAAAATATATTTAAAAAAAAAAAGAAAGAAAGAAAGATAGGCAGCCTGTGGGCCAACCCAAAGCTGCAGACGTGTTTTGTAAAAAAAAAAAAATAAATAAATAAATAAATAAATAAATAAATAAATAAAAAAAGGGGACATGAGTAATACCTTCAACAATAAAGGTACAATTTAAAGAAAAAAAAATTAGGACCTGGACTCTCAGACACCCACTGAACATGGTCCCTGTGTCACCATCTTCTCTTAGGTGGGGTCAAGACCTTAGCTATGAAATACTCTACCTCATGAATATGCAAAAGAGAGGAGGCAGACCAGATTAAATATGGGTGAGTCTGTGCCCTGAGGGCATAACCCACAGCCACACCCTCCCCTCCAAACGTGCCCCCAGCACAGCCCTCACCATGGACTGCAGCTGGAGAACCCTCCTCCTGGTGGCCATGGTGACAGGTAAGGGTTAAGGAGGGTCCAGGGAGGGTCCAGGGGGATTGAACTGACTCCTGTCTCCTCCCTCAGGTGTCCATTCCCAGGTACAGCTGGTGCAGCCTGGGGCTGAGGTGAGGCAGCCTGGGGCCTCCGTGAAGGTCTCCTGTAAGGCTTCTGGATACACCTTCACCAACAAATGGATGCACTGGGTGCGACAGGCCCCAGGACAGGGGCTTCAGTGGGTGGGGAATTTTTACCCTGGCGATGGAGACACAAACTACACACAGAAGTTCAGAGACAGAGTGTCCATGACCACAGACAAGTCCACAAGCACAGCCTACATGGAGCTCCGCAGCCTGAAAACCGAGGACACGGCCGTGTATTACTGTGCAAGAGACACAGTGAGGGGAAGTCAGTGTGAGCCCAGACACAAACCTCCCTGAGGAGACAGCTGGGCTGGGACACAGGGAACTGCCATGACCAGCAGGGGCCCTCAGGAGCAGCACAGGGCCCTGACAAGTAGCAGGTGGAGAGTTAAAGAGGACACCATTTCCTGCTCCTTCTTAAATTAGTTGTGCTCAGAGGCTCAGCCACAGAGCTCACAGGAAGCCCTGTCCTAGGTCTAATTTAGGGATTGTGTTTGTGAAAAAAAAGGGGCTCTGTCCTAAATCTGACAAAACTCAGTGACTGACAGGACCCTCACAGGAGGCTCTGATCACACATTCCCACCTGAGCAGTCCTGGGAGTGGGCACGCCCCAGGCCTATGACTTCTTTACTAAAAGGCTCTTCTTGGCCTGAAGCACCCCGTCCATGGTTCCTCTGCATCTGGGTTCACACACCTGTGACATCACCATGACCACCCTCAGGGAGCACCTCCTGTTCACTGTCCTACTATCCAGTCCCCTCAGTGATCTCTCCCACCTCCATGTCACCCCTCACCTTTCCTCCTTAACTTCAAATGCACAAACGCAGCTGCAAAAGGTTATTCTCTGGAGCATCGGAGGCCTTGCTTCCCAATAGTTCTTGTCCATTTGACTCTAATAAAATCTTATAAAACATTCCCTACATGTTCGGACATTTCTTACATCAACTTGTTGGCTTTTATTCATTTACAACAGTGTTTCCCAAACTTTTCTCATGATGAGAATCACCTGGTGGAGTTGTTAAAACACAGATTCCTGAATCCCAACTAAGAAGTGCTAAACTAGAATTTTTGGGAACATATAGGTAAAATTGTATACTTAACTAGTGCTCTAAGACAGATTTTATATACAGAGCACTAAGTTAGGTATGCAATTTTACCTATATGTTCTCAAAAATTCTAGTTTAGCACTTCTTAGTTGGGATTCAGGAATCTGTGTTTTAACAACTCCACCAGTTGATTCTCATCATGAGAGAAGTTTGGGAAACACTGATTTACAACGTACGTTCACATAGGTTTCTTCCCCGTGTGGAGAGGGAAGTGCACACAATTATAAAAACCTGCTACCTGGATGGGATGGGTTCAAATGAGTTCACAGGTGTTGGAGATAAGACAAGTTTGCTGTTGGTTGTCATGGACGTAAATGTACCAGCTTTTTCCAGTCCTGCAGGTGTGACTGGGTGGTTGAGCATAGACCAATGAGCCAGGGGGTCATGGTTCGATTCCTTGGTCAGGGTCATGTCTGGTTTGTGGTCTGGATTCTCAGGGGGTGTGGCAGGAGGCAGACAATCAGTGATTCTCATCATTGATGTTCCCATGGCTCCACTGGCCTCCTCTCTGGAGTCAAGAAAAGGGAATAAAGAAGGAGAAGGAAAGAAAGGCCTCTTCCCCAGCTGTGCCTTCTCCCCTGTGACACTCTGGCAGGTTCTTATGCTGGTTGAATCGGCATAAAATCCACAACATAAATGGGCCACTTTGAAATCCTTGGCATGAACACCTCTAAGGCTGTTGAGTATATTTTCTTGGAGAGACAACTCACAGCGTTTTACTCATTAATCCATTTCACTCCATAATGCACCATCTTGTTCCTGGCACCGTTAATGCTACTGTTGTTGTTTCCCTTGGAGAGGAACTTGCTTCTAAGAAATCTGAGTTGGATTTTAGTTAATTAACTTTAACATCTTTTACCTTACCAAAAAGCAACGCCTAAAAGCTAACATGGAGGTGTTATGGGTAAAGAGTTTTAGTCAAAAGGTGGGAGCACAGGTAAACCAACAATCAATTTTAGTGCATGGTTTAAACCAGATGGCAGGGAGATAGCACCAACACAGCCAAGGCCTTAGAGAAGGTGCTAGAAGGACCCTGCCAAGTAGGTTAGTCTGCAGAATGGGAAAAGTACAACCTGTGCCATGCCAGCACAGCCAAAGTTTCAGTGAGCCTGGAGAGAGAGGTGGGAAAGGATTAAAGAAAAGACAGATCAAGAGCATACAGCTGGGGCTTGGTTGATCTCCTGTGCCTGGATGAGGCCCCAAAGAAGGATCCAGCCAGAAAGCTGAGGCTTTATTTTGTAGTCAGAGGAAAATGGGTAGTGGTCACCATAGTTACAATGTTCTTTTAAGTTTTACTTGTTTTGGCAGCATTTGCTGGACCTCCCAGGGCCCATTAGCTACCCAGGAAGGATGGAGGGGGTGGCTACAAGGCCAAGCTTAATTATGCTAAGAGAACTCTGCACTCTAAGCTGGGACTGGTTTGTGGTTCTGCCACTGGTCAATCCTAGGCTTAACTCTAGAGGCACCCCCAATAATAACCTTTCCCTATTATATACTCAAACCCAAGCAGAGAAGATGACATAATGAGTAACTAGAGGGCCAGGACTTTCCAGAAAACAGAAAGGCGGAGTAACACACCACCCCTGAAAGAGTGAGCTGGGTGTCAGTGCAGGGAACAGTGTGGATGCCTTCTTTAGGCTTGTTTTTGGCGTGGTGGTCTGTGAGCAACGAAGATGGAGAGGGAGGCTCTCCCACAGGGGAATGTCTGCAGGAACCAGAGCAGCTGAGCCTTCCATTGGAGATGCCTGCAGACTTGCACAGTCCCGTGGCACACAGGACTCTCCCCGTGAATCAGCCAGGCACGCCATCCCCAGTGCACAGAAGGGTGTGATGATGGTCCACCAAGTGCTGAGTGACAGGCCCAGGGGCCTGAAGCTCTGATAAGGAAGACTCTGAGCCAGAAGACAACCCCCGTGTAAGAGCCAGAGGAGAGGAGAGTGTGATGACCATGACCCAGAACCGACTGCCCCCCAGAGAGAAGCCTCATCGCTTGCCGCCTTCCTCATTGCTGCAGCACATCCCCTGGAGAATATCTGTAAGAGTTTATTTGAGCCAAACTTGATCACAGGAACAGTGAGTCCAGATTCTTCTGTCCTTGGGATCGGGGGTCACCAAATCCAACAATGATATCAGGGACCAGAAGGTTTAAGCAAAAGCATGGACACTTATTACAAGCAGATTCAGGCCCCCACATGGGGGAGGGGCCCCTGATGGGCTGCCCCTGAAGCCTGTTGTCTCAGTGTATATGGGCCACCAACCTGCTCCGTGTCCACCAGTGTGCCTATCAGATTGGCCCTCATTGTTCCTGCCCAGCAAGGGGCCTGCATGTTCCCTGTTCCCTTGTGTGTATTCACCTTCCTGTCCCAGGCCCTTCCTCTTTCCCAGGCCTCCTGCTCTGAGTCCAGAAACATTCTGCTATTGCTGCCTGGTTGGTGCCTGTGCTTAGGCTGCTCAGACTGTGGAGTCTGCCCCTGCCTACCATCCACCTGCCTTGGTTTCCCATGGACCCTGCCCTGTTCACCTGCCCATCAAGCTAACTCCCCTCAAAGCCACTAATTCTGGACGTGCGTCTGGGGTCCTCCAGGAATAGGAAGCTCATCTCCTAAAACACAGGCTCTCTTTACAAACATCAGACTCACTGCTCAGCCCGTGCCCCTCCTCCCGCCTCTGCTGGCCTGGCATGGGCACTGCCCCCTCTGTTCTCTCTGTTGTTGGTAGATTTCCATGGTTTTGCTCTTTTCCTTCTCATTCTCTGTTTGTTCTAAAGGAGTTACTGAGCAGAAGGGGCAGAAGCAAAATGGTGGCGTAGGCAGCTCCAAACTCTTGTTCTTGTTCCTTCACAAAAACATTTAAAAAAAAAAAAAAAAAAGTCACCAAAATAATGAAACTCTCAGAACTGGCATCTGTCGGGCTCTGAAACACAGTCAGACCCGCAGCAAATGAGCGAACCCCGAGTCAAGTACATGCTACTCAGAGAAGGAAGGAGCTGGGCTGGTGTGTCTCAGGGGCTGAGCATTGACCCAGGAACCATCAGGTTATGGGTTTGACTTCCATTCAGGGCACAGGCCCTGGGTTGCAGGATCAATCCCCAATAGGAGGCATGGAGGAGACAGCCAATCAATGATTCTCTCTCATCACTGATGTTTCCATCTCTCTCCCCTCCTTTCCTCTGTGAAATCAATAACTATATTTTAAAATAAGAATAAAAAGTGAAAAGGAAGAGAAGGAAGGCTTCATGGTGTTTGAAATGCTCATGCCTCCTCTCCCAAGTGTGATCACACTCTCCGAGTTTTGGTGGCCACCTTCCCAGAGGAACAAGGGACTGCAGTCCCAGATCCCTGTGTCTGTCTGTCCTCACCTGGGCTGTGGGAGGATGGAAACAGATGGCCACTCTCCTTTAAGAAGGGAGGTGCTCACCTGCCCCCAAGGACCATGAGGTGCCTCAACTCTGTACCCAGGGTTTTGTTCCAAGAGCCAACATACTCCTTTTTTATCTTTTTTCAACCTCACCCAAGAATATTTTCCATTGCATTGCAGAGAGAAAGGGGATGAGTGGGAGGGGAAGAGAGAAACATTGATGTGAGAACACATCAACTGGGTGCCTCCTGCACATGCTCCAATGATGATAAGGGTCAGGAAGGGGCCTGCAAGCCAGGTACATGCCCCTGACCAGAATCAAACCTGAGACCCTTTGGTTCAAAGGACAGCATTCTATCCACTGACACAAACTGGCCAGGGCTAGAACTCAATTAAAAATTATTTATTTGTTATTCAACAATAATACTTTATTGTTGAAAGTATCACATATGTCCCCTTACCCATTAATCTCCTCCAGCCTGCCCCTACAATCTCATGGGGCTCCATGTGTAAATGATGGAAATTTTCCATTGTGAGAGGCTGGGAAACAGGGCTTTTGCACAAGGACATCAGGGAAGTTTATGGAAATGTGTGCTTTTGGGAGGGAGTTGTGTGCTTGTGAGAGTGGCAGCAGGTTAGAGACAGAGGCTGAGGCAACAGCGTCCCACCCAACCTCTCTTGCCCCCTCACATGCATATGTTAGAGTTTTGTGGACAATCTGATTGTGGAAAATAAAAAGGAGAATCATTCAGTCTCAAATTAAAAGCTTCATTCAATGCAAATTCTTATTCCCAAACCCCAGAAAGACAGCAAGAGGAAGTCCCATCCACGCACATCTGGGGGAGCACCCCTGTGTCCTCATCAAAACCCAAGGAAGAAGAACTCTCAATCCTGGAAGCTGCCCCCAAAGGAATGGGGTCAGTGTGACAGGTCTCAGGAAAGCAGGGAGGGAGGGCGGGTCAGGACAGGACCCCCTGTGGCCAGCATCCTTGAGTCCTGTCCTATCTGGGGTCACCTCTAGGATGACAAGGTCAGGCATGCAGCCCAGGATCACAGCTGCATCTTACATGCAGACTCCATGCAAACGGGGCTCTCCTCCTGCTTATAAAAGGGGGCTCTTGTCTGGCATGTTGGGGAGACACCCAGAACCCAAGTGCCTGAGACAGGACCCAGCAGCTCCACCATGAACTTGGTGCCAAGCTGCGTTTTCCTCCTGAACATTTCTCAAGGTCATTGTCAAGAGAGGGGAGCTCTGAGCCTTGTGCCTGTGCCTGTTTGTGCTTCCATGTGATTCTAAGTCCCCCTATGTCTCTGTGTTTGCAGGTGTCCAGTGTGAAGAGCAGCTGGTGGAGTCTAGGGGAGGCTTGGTGAAGCCTGTGGGGTCTCTGAAACTCTCCTGTGCAGCCTCTGGATTCACCTTCAGTAGCTAGGGCATGCACTGGGTCCGCCAGGCTCCAGGGGATGGGCTGGAGTGGGTTGCATACATTAATGCTGGGGATGGTAGCACATACTATGCTGACTCTGTGAAGGGCTGCATCACCGTCTCCAGAGACAACGCCAAGAACATGCTGTACCTGCAAATGAACAGCCTGAAAGCCGAGGACAGGGCCGTGTATTACTGTACAAGACGCACAGTGAAGGGAAGTCAGTGTGAGCCCAGACACATATCTCCCTTAGGAGACAGCTGGGCTGGGCTGCAGGGGGCATCCAGGACACCAAGGGGCGCTTAGGACACAGAGCACAGAGTGCAGCCCCAGGAGCAGGAGCAGAGTGAGGGGGAGAGAAGGGCCCTCTTGTTGGGCTCAGGGATTTCCTCTCAAGCTCTCAGCTGCCTCCAGGGAAGGCTCTTCCTTCTCATGTTCTCACTGCAGACAACAGTGAAGAAGGACATTGTGTTTGCAGGTGACATGGCGGCAGTGATTGGGACTTTCCTTCACCAAGTCTCCTTCACAAATTCTAAAAGTGGCTTTTTTCACTCTTTTCAGTGTGTCGCTGATAAGTGTGAACTCCACAGCTGGGTTGCTGGGATTGGGCTGTGTGCACAGCTCTGCATGCCTCCCTTGGGGGCCCAGCTCCCTCAGTGTCTGACTGTCCCTGTGCCCTCCCCCTCTTGATTCCAGGGAGATCACATGCCCTCCCTCTGCTGAAAGGCCTGAGCACACTCAGGGCTGCGACCTCACTCATCCTCTCTGGGTCCACATTGACCCTCAGAAGAGCTGTCAGGTCAATGCTCCAAAGACAGGGAGCCCCACATCCACCCTCATGAAGGCCCTACTGTCTATCAGGAAGCAGTGCTAACCCTGTGGCAGGGACAGGTGACCCGGAGGGCTGGGATGTGCATCATCAAACTCCTCCTCCACCTTCCCTCCTGGAGCCAAGGTTTTCTAGCCTCACTGTGGTGAGATGTGCATCAGAGCATGTTGGAAGCCGAGGAGCATCCATGGGACACCTGTATCCATACCATCTTCTTACTACTTGTCCAGGAGACACAGAGTCACACAGACACACAGAGTCACACACATATACAGACTCAGACCCACATAGTCACACACTCATTTTTGGAAAAGGCATGCATTCACACATGAACAGTGATATAATACTGTTCGTGCAATTACACATTGTACATTACAAATTCTATATTAGAAAATGTGGTTATATTTAATTCTCTTGGATAACATGTAAAATAAATATGCAATGTGCAAGCAACTACCATTACAACACTGACCACAACTTGTGAATATCAACAGCTGTATTTCTCAGTCCACTAAGTAGGAGCTCAAATGAGGAGTTTAATCCAAACTTTGCTAGATTGCTACAAATTGTAAAATTATAATTCAAATAATAGTGAAAGCCTTCCACCAAATAAAAGCCAAGGTCCAAATGGACTCAAGGGTAAATTCTATCAGAATTTCAAATAAAAATAACTGTCTATCAATTATTCTTTAACACTTCCAAGAATTAAGAAAAGAGACAACACTTCCAAACAGATTTATTAAGATGACCATTACACTCATATCAAAGTCAAGGAAAAACATACAAAAATGACAGGTCAATATCCCTGATGAAATTACATGCAAAAACACTTTAAAATATGCCAGGAACCTAAACTGCACACTGAAAGGGTCATTTACCACGATCAAGTGGGATATCGTCCTAGCATGCAAGGATAGCACAACGAATATAAATCAGTAACTGCTACATCTCATCCACAGAATGAAGGATAAAGTACACCATTGTATAAATAGATACAGAATAAACCCTTTAAAATTGGGAATGGCTTCAGAATTAAAATCCTTAACAGACTAGGTGTGGAAGTGTTGGACCTCAATGTACTAAAGGCCACATTTGAAAAGCCAACAAGTGACATCACACCACACGGAGAAAATTTCAAAGTTTTTCCTCTTACATCAGGACCAAGACAAGGGCTCCCCTGTGACTACTTTATTCGTCAAAACAAGAAGTCCTTGTCAGAATAAGTAGGTAAGAGAAGGCCATTTCAAATGTCCAAATCAGAAAGAAACAAGTTAAAATGTTTCTCCTTATCTGTAAGCAGATGACAGGATCTTGTACATAGAAAACCCTAAAAACTGTATGAGAAGTTAGAAGAACTGGAATCCAGGAAAGATGTAAGATACGAAATCAACACACAAATGGCTGGAGCCCCTGCTCCCTCTGAACAGAGTGTCTCCATGGCTCCAGTAAACATGTAGCTGTTTCAGAGAAAAGTGAGGAATGGAAACATGAACTGGCTACACAACATGGAGATGACAACCTAATGAGACAAGAACCCGGGAAGTGTGTGTCCTCGGTCTTGGTTAATTCCCCCTCATGTTCCCAGGGAGCTCTCCCCCAATGTGGCACTGGGTCAGGTGTGGGTTCCAGTTGACCCCCATCCTGTGGGGACAGTGGTCAAAGGGTCACATGCAGACATGAGCTCTCCAATAACAAGTTTTTTATCACCTAGACTTAATTATGCCTAAACCATTACTGACATCTTCCCTTCAACACACCTGGTCATGATGGAGGTTCTTCTATGACCCAATGTATGAACCTGGGTCTATAACAGAGAGTAGAGCGATAACACCACAAAGGAGGCCGTGCAGCTGCTACATGTCGAGCACCAAACTGCCCTGAAGGAATAGGACCCGGGAGCTCTGTCTGTGTCTCTCTAGTTCATGATTCTGGTTCCCAGGGACCGAAACAGATGCTTCACTTCCCCCAATACTTGGTCCACTGGCTCTAGAGTCACATTTGGGTCTTAGTTTGTCCTCTGAACGTTCTGTAGGACAAAGAGTGCCAGAGGGAGCTTCCTGTCTCCTGAATGAGAACCTCCTTCTCTTTTACTTCTTTCTCAGGTGGTGAGAGTTTATTTCCATTGGTTGTCATTACTGGTGACTGTCAAAGGCATCTGGCATTTTAAACCTTTTCTTTTTCTTTTTAAGACAAAGTTCTCTCCTGGGTCTCTGTACAGGTCTCCTGTAGCAGGTGGGTCCAGTGGGAGGGCACAGGGCAGATGCAGGGCTCACTATTTCCATGTGTAGACACTTGAACAAGCCTCAAACCTACTTAGAATTTTGTATTTAGTCATTGAAATGTTATCGTGACCACAATCCTCCCACACGACACTCTCACCAGCACATAGGCACTGCCCTCCCTGTAGGCCTCCCACCCAGAGCTCCCTATATAGCAGAAGGACATGCAAATAGGGCCGCCTCTCCCCATAAAAACCAGCCCCAGCCCTGCAGCTCTGGGACCGGAGCCCAGCCCTGGGATCACAGGTTTTCCCATTCCCTGATCAGGACTCAACACAGACCTCTTACCATGGGGCCTGTGCTGAGCTGGGTATTCCTGTGGCTCTTTTAAGAGGTAATTTATGGAGAACAAGAGACACTCAGTATGTGAGTGGACATGAGTGAGAGAAACAGTGGACATGTGAGAATTTCCTGACCAGGACATCTCTGTGTTTGCAGGTGTCCAGTGTGAGGAGCCGCTGGTGGAGACTGGGGGAGGCAAAGTGAAGCCTGGGGGGTCTCTGAGACTCTCCTGTGCAGCCTCTGGATTCACCTTCAATAGCTACTGGATGCACTGGGTCCGCCAGGCTCTGGGGAAGGGGCTTGAGTGGGTTGCATTCATTGATAGTGGTGGTAGTAGAACATACGCAGACTCTGTGAAGGGCCACTTCACCATCTCCAGAGACAATGCCAAGAACACGCTGTTCCTGCAAATGAGCAGCCTGAGAATTGAGGGCACGGCTGTGTATTACTGTGCAAGAGACACAGTGAGGGGAAGTCAGTGTGAGTCCAGACACAAACCTCCCTGAGGAGGCAGCAGGGTGGGGCTGCAGGGAGAATCCAAGACACCAGGGGGCGCTCAGGACCTGAAAACCTAAGGTCCCTGCTCAGAGGCTGTCCCTGGAGGGGTGGTGAGGGCTTCCTATTAAGGTCAATGTTTTTTTCTCTCCTAGTGTCCCTGGGGCAGGTCCTGCTTCCTTCTCTGTGTCTCTAATTAGATTCTCTGCAGGAAAAAAGCAGGAAGTGGCTGTGTTTCAGATCTGGTCAAAGTTCTTCTCTGTACCCTTCCTGTCACCAGGTTCCTGATGGTCGCTCTCTGGGTTGACAAGGAAAACATTGTAGGGGATCCCTGTCCCCTCCCTGAGAACAAAGTCCTCCTCCTTCCACACAGTGCTGAGCAGGGAACACATAGTCCAGGCCCCAACCTCACCTAAGGGTGGTCAGCCCCTCACTCTGCCCCAGGAGGAGCCCTTTGGGGGCAGTTAGCTGCTTGCCTCTCACTGACGTGGCTGCACATGGAGGTGGAGGTCGGACCCTGCAGGCGCTGCCTCTCTGTGAGCCTGGAAGCGCCCATCTCTCCGTGTGCCCCAGATGGAGGCAGGAAGCCCTGCTGGGCCCTGTTCCCCGTGGGTCTCAGAACCTGGTCCCAGGGGACGTGTCCCAACACCTGTCCCACTTCTTCTGGAGAACCACCTGCATCCTGAGAACCCGCTGGAGGGAGACCTGGTCCCAGCCCCCTCTGCTGTGCCTTCAGCTCCACAGACTCCACTCCATCCTCGCCCTCTGTCCTCTGCCTGCGGACCACACTCTCACCCCATGGTGCCTTCACATGATGTCCCATGTGGCTGTGTCTGCCCACTCCATCCGGCCCTGGTAGGTTTTGCCTTAAATGCAGCCCCACGTCACCAACTCTTGCCCATCTCCGGTGCCAGTCCCTCCCTGAGATGCTAGGGCCACTCAGCCAACCTTCTGAACTCAGGTGTGATATCAGGTCATGGGGGCTCTCCTGTGTCAGGTGGACACACAGCTGAGCACTGACCTCAGAGCACCTCCAACAACTCACACCTGTGCTGAGGGAACTCCAGGGGCCTGTGAGCTCCACAGCATCCTGGTGGACAAGCCAGTGGCCACTGGGTCAGAGGACAGTCATTGAATGGCTGAATCCTGGTCATCTATAAGGTTGCCAAAGACCTGCTGACCAGACCCCAGGTACACTGGAGCTCTGTGAATCCTAAAAGTGCAGGAACAGCCCTGCCAGTGTGGCTCAGTGGTTGAGCGGTGACATGTGAAGAGTAGGTCACTGTTTGATTCAGGGTCAGGCACACACCCAGGTTGCCACCAACATCTTCAGTTGGGATATGCAGGAGGCAGCCAATCAGATATTCTCTCTTATCAGTGATGTTTCTGTCTCACTCTCACTCTCCCTTCCTCTCTGATATCTATTTAAAATATTTGAATGAATAAATGAAAGTGTTGCAGGTGTGATTGGCAGTATGGGGGTATATGCGAGGCAACTGACCAATGTTTCTCTCTCACATCAATGTTCCTCTCTCTCCTTCTCTCTTTCCTTTGCCTTTAAAATCAATGAACATGTCCTCAGGTGAGGACAAAGAAAAGAAGATCCCACCTGGCTCCTGTGGCTCAGCACTTGTGCATGGACACATGAACCAATAAGTCACTGGTTTAATTCCAGGTGAGGGACATGAAGGGGTTTTTGTCTCAATCCCCAGTGGGGGCCTTGCAGTAGGCAGCCCATAGATGATTTTCTCTCATAGATGTTTCTAACTCTAAATGCTGCTCCCCTTTTCTCTCTAAAAAAATCAAGAAGATTGTATTTTTTAAAAAGTTTTACATGTGAATCTACTTCTACATCTATGTCTATATCTAAATATCTAGATCTATAACTAGATATCTAGATCTATATCTGTATCTGTATATCTATATTGATCTTATTCCTTAGAAGTCACTGATTCTGCCCACATTCACTTCCTGACCACCTCCTGCAGCACAGCCCCTGGTGTGGAAGGAGAGGTCCCTGGGCACAGTGACCAGGACCCCAAGGAGGGCCTGGTGCTCTGAGGGCACAGTCAGCACCTCCTTCCAGGAGAAGCCCCAGAGACCGGGACCTCCCTCAGTTCCTGCCCTTTGTATGTGCAGACACCTCCCATATGCAAATACCCACACAGCCACCAGACACATACGCAGTTGGCATCCACTTAAATGCCGGGCCTCCTCACCCTGGAGAATGCTTTCTGGGGGAAGAGGACCTCGCATGCAAGACATGACTCCCCTGTGGCTCTTCCTCTTCCTGCTGTCAGCTCCCAGATGTGAGTGACTCAGGGCTTATACGTGAGGAGATGGGGACCCTGCATGTGAGCCCAGGACTCACTGTGTTCTCTCTGTCCCAGGTGTCCTGTCCCAGGTGCAGCTGCAGGAGTCGGGCCCAGGACTGGTGAAGCCCTCGCAGACCCTCTCCCTCACCTGCACTGTCTCTGGATTCTCCATCACAACCAGTGGTTACTGCTGGAACTGGATCCGCCAGCCCCTGGGGAAGGGGCTGGAGTGGATGGGGGAAATATGTTATGATGGGAGCACATACTACAGCCCTTCCCTCAAGAGCCGAACCTCCATCTCCAGAGACACGTCCAAGAACCAGTTCTCCCTGCAGCTGAACTCCGTGGCCACCGAGGATACGGCCATGTATTACTGTGCAAGACGCACAGTGAGAGGAAGTCAATGTGAGCCCAGACACAAACCTCCCTGAGGGAGACAGCAGGGCAAGACTGCAAGGACTTCAGGAGGACTACAGACATGAGGAACAGCTCAGGAGCTGGGACCAGGGGGATGCAGTCTCTGATGACCTGGTCGGTGGATTTATTCTCCTGGAGTAACACCCTCCTCAGAGACTCAGTGCCCCTCCCCTTTATGCCTTATGTTTCTCTTCACACCACTCCTTAGAGGAGGTCACTTTCCTCCTCTACCCCATTGACCAGCCAGAAGGAGGCCTTAGTGTTTCCTTTGGTCCCTCCTCCAGGAGACATGGGCATGTGAAGGAACCATTGGGGACATTGTTGGGCAGTGACCAGAGGATTGTTACTGCAGCCCCAGCAACCAAGAAGCTCGGCTGTGCTAACAAAGGGATAGCCTTCTGTCAGGAGCTGCTGTTGGATGAAACATATGAGGGCTTTAATCTCCCAGACAGGAGTGGGTAGAACTGGTGTGTATTTTGAATTTCTACATGTTAATTAAGAAAGTAAGAAAGTGAGTCAAGGAACAAGATTAATATAAACATCAAAGGTCACATGAAAAACTACCAAAACCAGAAGACAATGGAGTAACAACTCAAAGAGCTGAAGGAACATTCTGCAAAGAATAATACATGGAGTATATTAACACTGAAGATTAAACATAGATGAACTTCAAGAAGTCTAAGAAAACTCTCCAACATAGAACACAGAATACATTTTCCACAAAATAGCCAGTGTCCATAATGTAAGAAAATAAAGAAGTCAAATAACTCTTATATAAAAGACTGAGTGACCAAAAGACCTAACAACCAAACCACCATTTGAACAGTTGCTATGATGTGCACTGACCACCAGGAGGAAAACACTCAATGCAGGTGCTGTCCCTTGGTGGTCATTGCACTCCCACAGCATGAGCACAACTCAGGTGACTGAAGAGAAGGCTCAGTGATGGTGGTCGCATCTAGGGCAGCACATTCCTCTCCCATTTCCGAAGCAGCATGATAATAACGATGGCAGGTGACCAGGGCCAGGATGAGCTGGAGAGGTATGGCATTCAGGCCGGACTCAGGCTCCTGCCTGGAAGCCTGCCACTTGGTGCACTGCCACATTCCTCAGGGATGTCAGACTGCCAGTTTTGGCCCCATACCTAAAGGCCCCTAGTGGTTCCGAATGGTGAGAGAGTGCAGACCAGGCTGAGGGACAATATCCATGCATGAATCCATGCACCACACCTCTAGTATATACATGGATTTGGAATCTCAGAAAGAGGAGAGAGGGGGTACCACGGAAAATTTTTGAAGAAATTGTAGCAAATAGTTCTTCAGAATTTAATGTAAACAATAAAGACATCTAAGAACACCAATGTATTCATTAAATAAACAACATTAAATCAAGGCACAATGAAGTCAACCTGGTGAAAAAGATAAAATGCCCACAGGCAGCAAAGAACAAAGCACCCATGAGTCAAGGAACAAGATTAATATAAACATCAAAGGTCACATGAAAAACTACCAAAACCAGAAGATAATGGAGTAACAACTCAAAGAGCTGAAGGAACATCGAGAAGTCATCAACATAGAATTCTAAACTAACAGAAAATCTATTTCCAAACTGGATGAAAGTGAAATTACAAAATATCAATTTTGTGAGCTGCAGCTAAAGCAGTTCTTGGAGGGAAATGGAGAGCATTAAACACTTGGGAAGGAATAAATATATTTAAATCAATCATCTAAGCCTCCACTTTAAAAAAATTGGGAAAGAGTGAGAACCAAATTGGAGACAGAGACAAGTGTATGTTCTCCCTGCCTCCCACAACCACGTGAAATCCACAACTAAATTAGAGAACAGCTATCATTCTGGACTGGGTTGGATTCCTGGTCAGGGCACTTGATCATTGACCCTCTCTCATCACTGATGTTTCCATCTCCCTCCCCTTTTTCCCCTCTAAAATCAATGAAAATATATTTTAAAATAAGAATAAAAAGTGAAAGGAAGAGAAGGAAGGCTTCATGGTTTTTGACTTGCCACGCCTCCCCTCCCCAGCGTGATCACACTTTCCAAGTGGTGGTGGCCGCCTTCCCAGAGGAACAAGGGACCACAGTCCCATATCCCTGTGTCCATCTGTCCTCACCTGGGGGGTCGGAGGATGGACACAGGTGGCTGCTCTCCTCATAGAAGGCAGGTGCTCTCCTGCCCCCAAGGAGGACGAGGTGCCTCAACTCTCTACCTAAGGTTTTTATTCCAAGAGCCAACATATTCCTTTTTTAAATCTTTTTTCATCCTTGCCCAAGGATATTTTCCCATTGCTTTTCAGAGAGAGAAAAGAGGGAGGGGAAGAGGGAAACATTGATGTTTGAGGAACACATCACCTTGTTGTCTCCTGCATGTCCCCTAACCAGGGCAAGGTCTGAGGGAGAGGTCTGAAACCCAGGTATCTGCCCATGATGAGAATTGATCCTGAGATCAATTGGTTCATAGGCCAACACTCTATCCACTGAGTCAAAACGGTTAGGGACAAGTATCCATTTAAAAAAATAAATTATTTTATTTATTTCTAATTAATAATTTTTTGTTAAAAATATTACATATGTCTTCCTTTTTTCCCCATTAACCCCACCCAGCCAGCCCCCACCACCAGCCAGGTTCCATGTGTAAATGATGGAAACTCTCCACTGTGAGAGGCAGGAAACAGAACTTTTGCACACAAATACCAGGGAAATTGAGGGAAATGTGTGCTTTCGGGAGGCAGCTGTGTGCTTGTGAGAGTGGCAGCAGGTTAGAGACAGAGGCTGTGGCCACAGCATCCAGCCAGCCTCTCCTGCCTTATCACATGCATATGTTACAGTTTTGTGGACGATCTGATTGTGGAAAATAACAAGGAGAGTATTTCAGTCTCAAAATAAAAGCTTCATTCAATGCAAATTCTTATTCCCAAACCCCAGAAAGCAACATGGCCCATAGCAGGTGAAGGGGGCAAGAGGAAGCCCCATCCACGGGCCTCTGAAGGAGCACCCCTGGGTCCTCATCAAAACCCCGAGGAAGGCCAAAATCAGTTTGGCTCAGTGGTAGAGCAGCGAACTGAAGGGTCCCAGGTTCGATTCCGGTCAGGGGCATGTACGTTGGTTGTGGGCACATCCCTGTTAGGGGGTGTGCAACAGGCAGCCGGTCGGTGTTTCTCTCCCATCGATGTTTCTAGCTGTCTATCTCTCTCCCTTCCTCTCTCTGTAAAAAATCAATAAAAATATATTTTTTAAAAAAAAAAAAAAAACAAGGAAGGAGGACTCTCAATCCTGGAACCAAGGGAATGGGGTCAGGGTGATGGGTCTCAGGAAAGGAAGGAGGGAGGGCAGGTCAGGATAGGTCCCCCACTGACAAGCATCCTTGAGTCCTTTCCCATCTGGGGTCGCCCCTAGGATGACAAGGTCAGGCATGCAGCCCAGGTCACAGCTGCACCTTATATGCAGACTCCATGCAAATGGGGCTCTCCTCCTGCTCATAAAAGGGGGCCCTTGCACGGCATGTTGGGGAGACACCCAGACCCTAATCACCTGAGAGAAGACCCAGCGGCTCCACCATGGACTTGGTGCCAAGCTGCATTTTCCTCCTGATCATTTCTCAAGGTCATTGTCAGGAGTGGGGAGCGCTGAGCCCTGTGCCTGTGCCTGTTTGTGCTTCCATGTGATTCTAAGTCCCCCTGTGTCTCTGTGTTTGCAGGTGTCCAGTGTGAGGAGCAGCTGGTGGAGTCTGGGGGAGGCCTGGTGCCGCCTGGGGGGTCTCTGAGACTCTCCTGTGCAGCCTCTGGATTCACCTTCAGTAGCTATGACATGAACTGGGTCCGCCAAGCTCCAGGGAAGGGGCTGGAGTGGGTCTCACGCATTAGTACTGGAGGTGGTAGCACATACTATGCCGATTCTGTGAAGGGCCGCTTCACCATCTCCAGAGACAACGCCAAGAACACGCTGTACCTGCAAATGAACAGCCTGAAAGCCGAGGACACAGCCATGTATTACTGCGCAAGAGACACAGTGAGGGGAAATCATTGTGAGCCCGGACACAAACCTCCCAGAGGAGACAGCTGGTCTGGGCTGCAGGAGGCACCCCAGATACCAGAGGACACTTGGGACCCACAGCACAGAAAGCAGCTCCAGGAGCAGGGGCAGGAGGAGGGAGAGGGAAGGGCCTTCCTGTTGGGCCCAGGGATTTCCTCTCAAACTCTCAGCTGCCTCCAGGGAGGGCTCTTCCTTCTCATGTTCTCACTGCAGACAACAGTGAAGAAGGGCATTGTGTTTGCAGGTGACATGGTGGCAGTGATGGGGACTCTCCTTCACTAAGTCCTCTATTTTCTGTTTTTCTTTCTCTACTAGGAGACCATCCTCAGTGCTCTCCTTGTCCTGGATTTGTGATACCTTCCCACCAAGGGCAACCCCAGGGCAGCCCTGCCCCCTGTGTGCTTACCTCAGTCCCCTCCACCCATTTTTCCCTCTCACAGGCCCACCTGACCCCACCTTTCTCTCTCACAGGCCCACCTATGCCACCACAATCTGGATTACCCTCCAGGACCTCCCACCACAGCTCTCAGTCTTCCCTACAGGCCGAGTTAAACACAAGAGGGCTTTAATCTTATATAAAGGAGTGGGTAAAACTGGTCTATATTTTGAATTTCTAGAGGTTAAGAAAGTAAGAGCATCTGCAATGAATAATACATGGAGTGTATAACACTGCAGATTAAACATAGGTGAACCTTTAGAAGTGAAAAGAAACTCTCCAAAGTGGAACACAGAATAAATTTTCCACAAAATAGCCAAGTGCCAGGAGTGTAAGAGACAATGAAACAGTCAAATATCTATAATAATAAAAGTGTAATATGCAAATAGACTGAATGACCAAACAGCAGATCGACCATCCAGACGCCCTTCAGAGGACCATGCTATAACACACACTGGTACCAGGCCAACCAATGGGGATGTAATGAGATTAGATGGGAGGCCCCTCAAATGCCCATGATCACCCTGCAGAGGGAAGCCCAGGCCACTCTCTGTGGGGTGACTGATGAGGAGGAGGGGTGTGCCATCAATCGCCCCTCAGAATGCGGGCTGAGGGACCTCACCAGTGAATGACTCCGTGCACTGGGCCACTAGTATATACATGTATTAGGAATCCCAGGAAGATGAGAGAGGGGGCCCCTAGAAAAATGGTTGAAGAAATCATTGCAAATAGTTTTTCAGAATTTGATGTTCCAAGAAGAAATGAAAATAAACAACATTAAATCATGGCACAATGAAGTCAACCTGGTGAAAAAGATAAAGTGCCCAAGGGAAGCAAAGGAAAACCACACTTGAATCAAGAAACAAGGTTAATAAAAACATAAAAGGTCACATGCGCTAAAACTGGTTTGGCTCAGTAAATAGAGTGGTGGCCTGTGGACTGAAGGGTCCTGGGTTTGATTCTGGTCAAGGGCTTGTTCCTTGGTTGCAGACACATCCCCAGTAGCGGATGTACAGGAGGCAGATGATTTATGTTTCTCTCTCATCAATGTATCTGACTCTTTATCTCTCTCTCTTCCTCTCTGTAAAAAAAATCAATAAAATATATATTTTTAAAAAGGTCACATGAAAATCTATTTCTAAACAGAATGAAAGTAAAATTACAATATATCAATGTTGTGAGATGCAGCTAAGAGCAGGAAATGTACAGCATTAAATGCTTGTTAGAATAGAATAAATATTTTTTTAAATATACTTTATTTATTATTTACAGAGAGGAAGGGAGAGAGATAGAGAGCCAGAAACGTCGATGAGAGAGAAACATTGACCAGCTGCCTCCTGCACATCCCCCACTGGGGATGTGCCAGCAGCCAATGTACATGCCCTTGACCGGAATCGAACCCAGGATCCTTCAGTCCGCAGACAAACGCTCGACCACTGAACCAAACCGGCTTTGGCACGAATAAAGATTTTTAAATCAATAATCTCAGCCTCCACTTTAAAAAAGTGGAAAAGGATGAGAACCAATTTGGAAGCAGAGGTAAATGCATGTTCTCGCTGCCTCCCACAACCACGTGAAATAACTAAAATAGAGAATAACCATCATCCAGACTGGGGAGGTAAAGAAGAAAGCACACCTAGATGGGTAGGAAGGGTGGAGGTAGGGAGCAGGCTGGCCCAACACCTACAGGCGGCATGTTTTTAATTCGCAGGGATATCTCAGCTCTGGAGGCCTCCTGTGAGAAGCAAAGGGTCCCAGCCCCACACCACACCCCCAACCCAGGGGTCCAGAGCTGGGAAGGGAAGTCCTCAGAGCTTCAGGATGCAAAAATTAGCAATAATTGTCGCTGAGTGACATAGAGGCATCTGGAGACCCAGGCTGTTCCACTTAAAGGGCCAGCACAGGAATTGACATGATCCCCTCCTCCTCTGAGCTCCAAGAAGCAGATGGTGGAATTGGAGGATCCCGGGACATAAGGGGAAGAACTGGGTTGTCTGGCATTAGGGCAAGAACATGGGATGGCTTTCTCCCAGACTGTGATGCTTCTAGAGTTCAATGATTCTGTGCTGGGACCTCCCCCATCACATAGCTGCATCGAAGCCATATCTGAGGTTCCATCAGTGTGACTCACACAGTTTTCTCTGCCCTGCTGATTCCCTGAGAACCAACCCCATCCAAACTGCAGCCCCACCAAAGCTGTTTTTACCAGCCTTTCCTTAGGAATGGCTCGTCCTGGCTCAGGCTTCAGACTTTCCTAAATCTCTCAAACAAGCAGCAATTGGTATCAGCATGCCCCAAACCTATCAGTAAGAGACCCAAGACCTGGCACTAGCACCATCCTGCCTTGCTTCACAACTTGATCTCACATGGGCACTTCCATGCCCAATACAAGTCGCAGCCATCTGCAGATCCCCCTGGAGATCTTGCTTGGTGGCCCCAGGCAGTAGCTGACTTTGCACCTTCCAGGAGACCCAATGGACAGTTTCAGACCACACCAGATTACAACTCCATACATTCAGGAAAAGGAGGAAGAGCAGGAGGAGCAGGAAAAGGAAGAAGAAAAAAGGAATAAGAATAAGAATAAGAATAAGAATAAGAATAAGAATAAGAATAAGAATAAGAATAAGAATAAGAATAAGAATAAGGAGGAGGAGGAGGAGAAGAAGAAGAAGAAGAAGAAGAAGAAGAAGAAGAAGAAGAAGAAGAAGAAGAAGAAGAAAATATGAACAAAGGATTAGCCAATTTGGGTCATTGAATAGAGCATTGGCCTGCTGACTATAGGGTTCCAAGTTTGAATCTGATCAGGGGCACATGCTAGGGTTTTAAGCATGCAGAAGGTGGCTCATCAGTTATTCTCTATCATCACTGGTGTTTTTTTTTCTCTCTCGCTCTATTTCTCCTTCTCTCTCCCTTTCCCTTCCTCTCTGAAATCAATAAAAATATAAAAATAAATACAAATAAAATATATGAACAAAATAATGTCGATTATCATATATCTATAAACATTTAAATCTAGGAACCAAAATAAATAAATAAAGTAATTTATTTATTAATAAAATAGAACCTGGTGCAAAGAAACATGGAACAGAGTAACAAAACTCAGAGGGAAAAGGGAGGAGAGAATGGAAAGGAATGAACCATAGATTTCATATGCATATTTGTATGACCTATGGATATAGATATGTAGGTGGTGAAGGTGAGGGTGAGGCAGGAATGGCGTGGAAGGTTGATAGGGGGGTAAAAAAGGGGACATCACTAATACTCTCAACAGCAAAGATTTTTTAAAGAAAAAAATTAGAAAAGAAAGATCAAAATCACCTAAAATCAAGCAGAAGAAAGAAAAAAATAAAGGTGAACAGAGATTAATGAAATAAACGGAGAAAAATGATAGAAAATAACCAATGATGCCAACAGCTTAATCTTTGAAAATATCTATAAAACTAACAGGCAAAGAGATAAATGATCAATATCAGAAATTAATAAGGATGCCGAAACCGGTTTGGGTCAGTGGATAGAGCATCAGCCTGTGGACTGAAAAGTCTCAGGTTTGATTTCGGTCAAGGGCATGTACCTTGGTTGCAGGTCCATCCCCAATAAGGGGTGTGCAAGAGGCAGCTGATCAATGATTCTCTCTCATTGATGTTTCTAACTCTCTATTCCTCTCTCTTCCTCTCTATAAAACAATCAATAAAAATATATTTTTTAAAAAATTAATAAGGTTTTATGAACATGATCTCCAGTGCATTCTTTAAAAAAAAAAAAAAAAAAAAAACTTAGAATCTTTTTTTTAAATATATTTTATTGATTTTACACAGAGAGGAATTGAGGGGGATAGAGAGTTAGAAATGTCGATGAGAGAGAAACATCGACCAGCTGCCTCTTGCACACCCCCCACAGGGGATGTGCCTGCAACCAAGGCATGTGCCCTTGACCTGAATCGAACCCGGGACCTTTCAGTCTGCAGGCCGACGCTCTATCCATTGAGCCAAACCGGTTTCGGCCCCCAGTGCATTCTTATCAGAGCAGCATTCTTTGAGCAGTAATGACCAAAATCTCTTGTTATCATATTTACCAAAATACTCATTAGAAGATGAGCCAATCCTACCATCAATATAAGGAAATCATACTACACCATGACCAAGAAGGAAGTATCACAACAATTCAAAACTGATTCAACATTTTTAAATCATCCAATGTAATCCACCAGGTCAACTGCGTAGGGAAGAAAAGTCACATGGTCATTAAAATCAACACAGAAAAGTGCGTGACAGAACACAGCACTCATTCATGATCACACACTTAGGGCACTTGGGACAAAGGTCCTTTCCTAACTCTGGTCCTGGGACTCCTGTAACTATGATCACACTTGATTGTGGGGAGTTCAATGATCCCCTCAGAAGGGGACAAAGACAGGAAGGTCCACTCTGGCCACTTCTACTCACATTTTACTTGATGCTTTAACAAGAGCAAGAAAAGGAGAAAAGTGCATGGAGGCATCCCAATGTGAACCACCATACAAGGCATCCCTCCTTGCAGGGGACATGACCATCTGTGAAGAGAACCCAGAAGGCTCTGCATCAGCATCATGGGTGAGTGTACAGAAATGGGGCTATTGGAGACTGATCCTCACTGCAGTGGTGCTGCCATGTGGGGCTGGCAAAGCAGCAGAAAAGGGCATGGAACTGAGTTCCTGTGGGAAGCCATCCCCAGACACACAGCCTCTCCCAGAGGTGCGGCCTCCAGGAGGAACTGGGCACCACACTGGTCTCCAGAGTTCACCCTAAATCCCCTGCTGACTGCAGGGCCACGCGTGTTTGCTCATTGAGCTGAGCCCAGGGAACATGACCTCTCCGCCTCTTTGGGACAGGAAGTAGGTTTGCCCTGGGAGCCAGGAGCCCCCTGAAGCCAGGCTGCCCCCTTCCTCCCAAAGGAGCGGGGAGAGGGGTGCCCCTAGTGGTCACACTTCAGAGTGGGTTCCCAGGTCCCCAGAAAGCACCTGGGTGTGAAGGGGGGAGGCGCTCAGTTAGCTTCTAAACTGACATTGAACCCACCTTCGTGTGGAAGGGAAGAGGGAAAGGAAGTCCCTGTGTCCCCTGGAACCTGGGACAACGGAATTTTCTTCATTTAAGTTTGTGTTTCTTCAGCCTCATGGAGCCCTAACCAGCTGGCTCGGGTGGGTCTCCCACAGCGAGGCCCAGCATCCGCCTGCAGGAGAGGGGGACTGGGTGATTCTTCATCTTTAAGTCCCTGGAGAGAGGTTCCAGCCTAGTTACCCATGCACCCCTGTACCCTGGCCCCTGGGGCTCCCCTTCTGGGGGCCTTTCCATCCTGGTTCCTCTCATCCCAGCAACATAGACAACACCCAGGTCTGCTGGTCCACCCGGCAGTACCCGGGCTGCCTGTATGCGGTGTGGGTCTCCATAGAGTTAATTAGACATTGGGGAGGGCCCTACCTGTGTGGCTCAGTGGATAGAGCCTCAGCGTGCAGACTGAGGGTTCTTGGGTTTGATTCCTGTCAAGGGCACAGACCTCCATTGCAAGCTCCAGCCCTGCCTGCAAGAGGCACCTACTCATTGTGTCTCTATGGGCCTCCCTCTCCCTTCCCTTCTACTTACTCTGAAAATAAGAGGGAAACATCCTCAGGGGAGGATGAACACAACTAACTGAATAAAGGAATCTTATTTTTTTAATAGCAAAAGGAAAGAAATAGTAACAAATCACACCAGAACCTGCTCCATGTTGCTCATTGGTTGAACTTCGACCTATGAGCCAAGAGGTCAGGGTTGGAATCCTGGTCAGGGCACTTGTCTGGGCTGCTGCCTGGACTCCCAGTGAGGGATATGCAGGTGGCAACAGATCAATGATTCTCTTTTATCACTGATGTTTCCATCTCTCTCCCTTCCTTTCTTCTCTGAAATCAATAAAAATATATTTTAAAATAAGAATAAAAAATGAAAAGGAAGAGAAGGAATACTTCATGGTGCTTGACCTGCCCATGCCTCCCCTCCCCAGTGTGATCGCACTTTCCACGTGGTGGTGGCCAACTTCCCAGAGAAACAAGGGACTACAGTCCCAGATCCCTGTGTCCTTCTGTCCTCACCTGGGGCTGTGGGAGGATGGACACAGGTGGCCGCTCTCCTCTGAGAAGGGAGGTAATCACCTGCCCCCAAGGAGGATGTGGTGCCTCAACTCTCCATCCAGGGTTTTGTTCCAAGAACCAACATATTCCTTTTTTATCTTTTCTCATCCTCATCCAAGGATATTTTCCATTGCTATTCAGAGAGAGCATGGAAGGAGGGAGGGGAAGAGAGAAATATAGATGTGGGAGAAACACATCAATTGGGTGCCTCCTGCATAAGGACCACAGTCGGGCCTGCTACCAAGGTACATGTACCTGACCAGAATTGAACCTGAGACCCTTTGGTTCCCAAGTGTATGCTCTATCAACTGGTTAGTGCTAGGAATCCATTTTATTCATTTACTACAAGCCACATGCAGAACATTTGTGCACAGGGCAGTGGGTTGTCTCTCAGCCAAGGCTGCACCCTCTCCAATCTGGGACACCTGGAGGGATGTTCAACTGCCCATTTAGGCCCGATCCCTGTGGGCAATAGAATATCTCTCTCAAAATCCAGGACTGCTGCCTCCCAACTGCTCACCTGCCTGCCTACCTGATCACCTCTTAACCACTCCTCTGCTAGACTGATCAACACCTAAGTGCTACCCTGCTGGTACCATTTCCCCCAACTGCCCTCCCCCGATGACCTGGTCACCCATAACTTCCCTCACCTGCAGGCCTGGTCCTTCCCAACTTCCCTCCCTTGAAGGTCTGATAGCCCCCAACTGCTCTCCCCTGAAGGTCTGGTCCCTGCCAACTGCCCTTCCCTGTTGGCCTGAATGTCCATCAAACTGCCCTCTCCTGCAGGCCATCTTGTGGTGGCCATCTTGTGTGTTGGAGCGATAGTCAATTTACATATTGACCCTTCATTATATGGGATTTATTTATATTTAATAATTTATTATATTTGAATGGATCACAAATGCCCCCCTTTATCCCCACTGACTCCAGCTTACCAGCCCCCACCAACTCCCATGGCTCCATATGTAAAGGATGGAAACACTCCACTGTGAGAGGCTGGGAAACAGGGCTTTTGCACAGGAACAGCAGGGAAGATGAGGGAAATATGTGCTTTCGGAAGGCAGCTTTGTGCTTGTGAGAGTGGCAGCAGGTTAGAGATAAAGGCTGCAGGAACAGCATCCAGTCCAGCCTCTCCTGCCTCCTCACATGCATATGTTAGAGTATTGTGGAGGATCTGATTGTGGAAAAAAACAAGGATAATCTTTCAGTCTCAAAATAAATCCTTCATTCAATGCAAAGTCTTATTCCCAAACCCCAGAAAGCAACATGGCTCACGGCGTGTGAAGGGGAGCAAGAGGAGGCCCGATCCACACGCCTCTCAGAAGCACCCCTGGGTCCTCATCAAACCCTGAGAAAGAGTGACTCTCAATCCTGGAAGCTGCCCTCAAAGGAATAGGGTCAGTGTAACAGGACTCAGAAAAGGAGGGAGAGAGGGCGGGTTCTGACAGGAATCCCTTGAGTCCTTTCCCTCTGGGGTCACCCAAAGGATGACCAGGTCAGGCATGCAACCCAGGTCACAGCTGCACCTTATATGCAGACTCCATGCAAATGGGGCACTCCTCCTGCTCATAAAAGGAGGCTCTTGCCCGGCATGTTGGAGAGACACCCAGAGCCCAAGCACCTGAGACAGGACCCAGTGGCTCCACCATGGACTTGGTGCCAAGTTGCATTTTCCTCCTGATCATTCTTCAAGGTCATTGTCAGGAGTGGGGAGCGCTGATCCCTGTGCCTGTGCCTGTTTGTGCTTCCATGTGATACTAAGTCCCCCTGTGTCTCTGTGTTTGCAGGTGTCCAGTGTGAGGTGCAGCTGGTGGAGTCTGGGGGAGGCCTGGTGAGGCCTGGTGGGTCTCTGAGACTCTCCTGTGCAGCCTCTGGATTCTCCATAGCTGGCTACCACATGCACTGGGTCCGCCAGGCTCCAGGGAAGGGACTGGAATGGGTCTCACTCATTAGTAGTAGTGGTAGTGGTAGTACCATATACTACACCGACTCTGTGAAGGGCCGCTTCACCATCTCCAGAGACAATGCCAAGAACACGCTGTATCTGCAAATGAGCAGCCTGAAAGCCGAGGACACGGCCATGTATTATTGTGCAAGACACAGTGAGAGGAAGTCAGTGTGAGCCTAGACACAAACCTCCCTGAGGAGGCAGCAGGCTGGGCTGCAGGGGGCGCCCCAGACCCTTGGGGGCAACCTGGGCCCATAGCACAGAGAGCAGCCCCAGGAGCAGGTGCAGAAGGAGGGGAAGGGAAGGGACTTCCTGTGGGCTCAGGAATTTCCTCTCAAGCTCTCAGCTACCTCCAGGGAGGGCTCTTCCTTCTCATGTCCTCACTGCAGACAACAGTGAAGAAGGGCATTGTGTTTGCAGGTAACATGGCGGCAGTGACAGGGACTCTCCTTCACCAAGTCTTTAATATTTTCTATTTCTCTTTCTCTACAAGGAGACCATCCTAAGGGCTCTCATCAGCCCAGTTTTTGGAATTGTTCCACCAAGAAAGACTCCATGGCAGCCCAGGCCCCTGTGTGCTGACCTCAGGCCCCCGTCCCCACCTTTCCTTCTTATAGGCCCCTGGTACCACCTTTCCCTCTCACATGCCACCTGTCCCCACCTTTCCCTCTCACAGGCCCATCTGTGCCAACATGACGAGGGTCATCCCCCAGGACCTCCCACCACAGCGCTCTGTCCTCCCTACCACATGCTTCCCTCCTGGTCCTCATTCACTTGGGAGGATGTGCAAACCCACCCCAACGTCTGGCTCAATCATCACAAAACTTTGGATCTGATATATGTTGATTCCTGATGAAAGGGACCCTGTGGTTACAGGAATGTCCCAGCAGATGGCTCAGGGTGACCCCCACATCAGCACCCTTAATTCCTTCATCTCCACCTTAACCATCTGCAAAATCCTGTCATATAAGGTCACCTACACGCCCCTGAGATGAGAACCTGGATGTTCCTCTGGTAAAGGTCCAGCCATCACAATCAGGACCTTCAGGGCCCCTCAGGAACCTGGGGATGGGTTTCTTTTCCGGGAGCTGGGAGTTGTGTGTGTGTATGTGTGTGTTTGTGTGTGGTAATCTGTTTGGAATTGAACCATGGCAGCCGTCTGTCTGGGATGCAGGCACAGTAGTTTGAACCTCACATGGAACCTGGGACTTGGGTTAGTCTTCAAGCCAATGATTTTTCTCCTGAAGGACTCCAGATGTGGTGTGTGGCTATTTCAGAGCAGAGAGAGGCAGATGGAACTGCTTGGACACTGAGGAAATGACAGCACAATGAAGGAATGGTCCTGGAGGTGTGCCTGCTCAGACGTGGTGAATTTCTGCCCTTGGTAATTTCCCCCCAGGCTCAGGGTGGCTTTTCCTGTGTTGCCCATGGTCCATCCAGTGAATGGGCTTAAGGGCCTGTGGTCAGCCATCATGGAGGGACACGGTGACGGCACTGCCCACGGCCACACGCAGACCCGAGGAGGCACTGGAGAGGGAGGACATGGTGGCTCTCAAATGGGCTGCTGAGGAAGCAGGAAATCCTCATATGCCCTCCCTCTCCCTGTAGGAACCATGTCACGTGTCCACATGGACTCAGACCCTGATGGTGACAACAAGGCAGAGCCACCAAGGCTGACTAGGTTTCTAAGAAATTAGATCCAACAGCTCCAGTAACAGGCAGTTTTCTGGATGATCTATTTATTCTGTAATAATTAGAGAAAAATAATTCTATTCATATAAAAATGAGTTTTATCTGTTCCTTCATATCATTTTTTACATTAAGACTTTTATAATTATTGATGTCCAGGAGACATGGGAAAAATGATCAAAGTTCCTGACGATCAGAGAGATGAAAAATGAAAAAAACAATGAGGTGTCAGCTCACACCTGTCAGAATGGCTACCATCAACAAATCAACAAATGACAAGTGTTGGCAAGGGTTGGAGCAAATGGAACCTTCCTACATTACTTGTGGGAATGCAGGCTGGTGCAGCCACTATGGAACACAGAATAGAGTTTCCTCAAAAAATTAAAGATGGGACATGACATTTCACCCAGTGATCTCATAGTTAGACATAGATGCTGAGAGACCCCAAACACCACTCAGAAACAAGCATGAACCCCTATCTTCATAGCAACACAATTTGCAATACCTAAGATCTGGAAACAGCTCAAGTGCCCATGAATAGCTGAGTGGATAAAAAGCTGTGGCACATTTATGCCACGGAATACTATGCAGAAGTAAAAAAGATGGATCACTTCCCCTTTGGGACAGAATGGAGGGACCTGGAGAGAATCATGCTAAGTGAAATAAGCCAGTCAGAGAAAGTCAAGTATCAAATGATCTCACTCATATGTGGAACCTAATGAACAAATTAAACTGATGAAGAGTATGGATCCAGAGACCTGGAAGCACGGAACAGACAGGGGAATCTCAGAGGGAAATCGTGGTATGGTGGGTGGGTGGGTGGGAAGAGGTCAACCAACAAACCCGTATGCACAGAGGCTTAATCCAGGGACACAGACAACAGGATGGTGAAGGCCTGGGGCACCCGGGGCGGGCTAGAAGGTGTTAATGAGGTACACAAAGGGACTTGAGTAATACCTTCAACAATAAAGGTACAATTTAAAGAAAAAATATTAGGACTTGGACCCTCAGACACCCACTGAACATGGTCCCTGTGTCACCATCTTCTCTCGGATGGGGTCAAGACCTCAACTATTAAATACTCTGCCTCATGAATATGCAAAATAGAGGAGGCAGACATATATATGGGTAAGTTTGTGCCCCGAGGGCATCACCCACAGCCACACCTTCCCCAACAGAAGTGCTCCCAGCACAGCCCTCACCATGGACTGCAGCTGGAGAACCCTCTTCCTGGTGGCCATGGCGACAGGTAAGGGGCTCCCGACCTGGTTGAGGAGGGTCCAGGTAGAGTCCAGGGGGATTCCACTCACTCCTGTCTCCTCCCACAGGTGTCCACTCCCAAGTGCAGCTGGTGCAGCCTGGGGCTGAGGTGAGGCGGCCTGGGGCCTCCGTGAAGGTCTCCTGAAAGGCTTCTGGATACACCTTCACCAGCTACTGGATGCACTGGATGCGACAGGCCCCAGGGGCCTGAGTGGATGGGGTGGGTTAACACGAACAATGGAACACAAACTATGCACAGAAATTCCAAGGCAGAGTCTCCATGACCGCAGACAAGTCCACAAGCTCAGCCTACATGGAGCTCAGCAGCCTGAGTGCTGAGGACACAGCTGTGTATTACTGTGCAAGACACACACTGAGGGCAATTCAGTGTGAACCCAGACACAAACCTCCCTGAGGAAGCAGCTGGGCTGAACTGCAGTGGGCACTCAGGACACCAGGGGGCGCTCAGGACCAGCATAGGACCCTGACCAGGAGCAAGTGGAGAGTTAAAGAAAGACACCATTTCCTGCTCCTTCTAAAATTAGTTTTGCTCCAAGGTTCTTACACAGAGCTTACAGGAAACCCTGTCCTAGGTCTAGTTTTAGGGATTGTGTTTGTGAACAAAAAGGGAGCTCTGTCCTAAATCTGACAAAACTCAGTGACTGACAAGACCTTCACAGGAGGTTGTGATCACACATTCCCACCTGGGCAGTCCTGGGGGTGAGCACACCACAGGCCTATGACTTCTTTACTAAAAGGCTCTTCTTGGCCTGAAGCACCCCATCCATGGTTCCTGTGCATCTGGGTTCACACACCTGTGACATCAGCATGACCACCCTCAGGAAAGTACCTCCTGTTCACTGTCCTACTATCCAGTCCCCTCCGTGCTCTCTCCCACCTCCATCTCACCCCTCACCTTACCTCCTTAACTTCAAATGCACAAACGCAGCTGCAAACTGTTATTCTCCTGAGCATTGGAGGTTTTGCTTCCCAATAGTTCTCGTCTATTTGGTTCCAATAAAATCTTATAACACATTCTGTACGTGTTTAAAGATTTCTTACATCAACATGTTGTCTTTTCTTCTTTTACAACTTAAGTTCACATGTGGTTTTTCCCGTGTGGAGAGGGAAGTGCAAACAATTTTAAAAACCTGCTACCTGGACAGGTTGAGTTCAAATGAGTTCACAGGTGTTGGAGATGAGAAAAGTTTGCTTTGTTGGTTGTCATGGACATAAGTGTCAAATCTTTTTCCAGCCTTGCAGGCGTGATAAGGTGGTTGAGCATTTACATATGAACCAGGATTTTTTTTTTTTCCAATCCTTAGTCAGCACACATGCCTGTGTTTCAGTCTCAATCCCCGGTGGGGGGAGGAAAAGGGGGAGTGGGCACGGGGGAGAGGATAGGCTGCAGCCATTCTGTGATTCTCATCATTGATGTTTCCATGGCTCCGCTGGCCTCCTCTCTGGAGTCAAGAAAAGTGTATAAAGAAGAAGGAAAGAAAGGCGGCTTCCCCAGCTATGCTTTCTCCCCTGTGACACTCTGGCAGGTCCCCTGCTGGTTGAATGGGCATAAAATCCACAACATAAATGGGCCACTTTGAAGTCCTTGACCTGAGAACCTCTAAGCCTGTGGAGAAAGGTTTTAAGAGTTTGTTTGAGCCAAACTTGATCACAGGAACAGCGAGCCCAGCTTCTTCTGTCCTGAGATCTGGGGTCTCCAAGTCCAACATGAAATAGAGGACCAGAAATTTTAATCAAAAGCATGGACACTTATTACAAGCAGATTCAGACTCCCCGCACGGGGAGGGCCCCTAATGGGCTGCCCCTGAAACCTGTGGTTTCAGTGTATATGGGCCACCAGCCTGTTTCATGTCCACCCGTGTGCCCACCTGATCGGCCCTCATTGTTTCTGCCCAGCAAGGGGCCTGAAGGTCCCTGTTCCCTTGTGTGCCTTCACCTTCCTGCCCCAGGCCCTCCCTTGTTTCCCAGGCCTCCCACTCTGAGTCCAGAAACATTCTGCTATTGCTGCCTGGTTGGTGTCTGTGCATAGGCTGCTCAGACTGCGGAGTCTGCTCCTGCCTACCATCCACCTGCCTTGGTTTTCCATGGACCCTGCCCTGTATGCCTGCCAGTCAACCTAACTTCTCTCAAAGCCACCCCTTCTGGACTCGTGTCTGGGGTCCTCCAAGAACAGGAAGCTCATCTTCCTAAAACTCAGGCTCTCCTTACAAACACCAGAGTCACTGCTCAGCCCAGGCCCCTCCTCCCTCCTCTGCTGGCCTGGGATGGGCACTGCTCCCTCTGTTCTCTCTGTTGTTGGTAAATTTCCATGGTGATTGCTCTTCTCCTTCTGATTCTGTTTGTTGAAAGGAGTCACTGCACAGAAGGAGCAGAAGCAAAATGGTGGCGTAGGCAGCTTCAAATTCCTGTACTTCCACAAAAGCATCAAAAAACAAACAGAAAATCTTAAAACTGGAATTTATCGGGCTCTGGAACACAGTAAGACCTGCATAAACTGAGCGAACCTGAGTCAAGTACATGCTACTCAGAGAGGGAAGGAGATGGGGTGTGGTCCGGGGCTGAGCTTTGGTCCAGATTATGGGTTTGGTTCAGGGCACAAGCTCTGGGTTGTAGGATCAATCCCCAATAGGAGGCATGAATAAGGCAGCTGATTATTGATTCTCTCTCATCATTGATGTTTCCATCTCCCTCTCCCTCCTTTCTTCTCTGAAATCAATGAAAATATATTTTAAAATAAGAATAAAAAATGAAAAGGAAGAGAAGGAAGGCTTTCTGGTGTTTGACCTTCCCATGCCTCCCTCCCCAGCATGATCGCACTTTCCAAGTGGTGGTGGCCGCCTTCCCAGAGGAACAAGGGACTACAGTCCCAGATCCCTGTGTCCGTCTGTCCTCACCTGGGCTGTGGGAGGATGGACACAGGTGGCTGCTCTCCTCAGAGAAGGAAGGTGCTCACCTGTCCCGAAGGAGGATGAGGTGCCTCAACTCTCTCCCCAGGGTTTTGTTCTAAGAGCCAGCATATTTCTTTTTTATCTTTTTTCATCCTCACCCAAGGATATTTTCCATTGCTTTTCAGAAAGAGAGTGGAAGGTAGGGAGGGGAAGAGAGAAACATTGATGTGAGAGAAACACATCAACTGGGTGCCTCCTGCACCTGCCCTAACCAGGGCAATGACCAGGGAGGGGCCTGCAGTTGAGGTACATGTCCTTGACCAGAATCAAAACCTGAAACCCTTTGATTCAGAGGCAACCACTCTATCCACTGAGTGAAACAAGCCAAAGCCAGGACTCCCTTTTAAAGTTTAATTAATCAATTAATCAATTAATCAATCAATTCTATTTAATAATTTTTTATTGTTGAAAGTAAAACATATTTCCAATTTTCCCCCATTGATCTGAGCCAGCCAACCAGCCACAACCACCACCAGCCAGGCTCCATGTATAAATGATAGAAACTCTCCACTGTGAGAGGCTGGAAACAGGGCTTTTACACATGCACAGCAGGGAACTTGAGGGAAATGTGTGCTTTTCGGAGGCAGTTCTGTGCTTGTGAGTGTGGCAGTAGGTTAGAGACAAAGGCTGCTGCCACAGCATCCAGCCCAGCCTCTCCTGCCCCCTCACATGCATATGTTAGAGTTTTGTGGAGGATCTGATTGAGGAAAATTACAAGGAGAACCTTTCAGTCTCAAAATAAAATCTTCATCCAATGCAAATTCTTATTCCCAAACCCCAGAAAACAACATGGCACCCGGGGCGTGAAGGAGAGCAAGAGGAAGCCCCATCCACACCTCTAGGGGAGCATCCCTAGGTCCTCATCAAAACCGTGAGTAAGGAGGATTCTCAATACTGGAAGCTGCCCCCAATGGAATGGGGTCAGAGTGATGGGTCTCAGGAAAGGAGTGAGGAAGGGGAGGGTCAGGAAAGGACCCCTTGTGGCCAGCATCCTTAAGTCCTTTCCCATCTGGGGTCACCCCTAGGATGACAAGGTCAGCCATGCAGCGCAGGTCCCAGCTGCACCTTATATGCAGACTCCATGCAAATAGAGCTCTCCTCCTGCTCATAAAAGGGGGCCCTTGCCAAGCATGTTGGGGAGACACCCAGAACCAAAGCACCTGAGACAGGACCCAGCATCTCCACCATGGACTTGGTGCCAAGCTGCATTTTCCTCCTGATAATTTCTCAAGGTCATTGTCAGGAGTGGGGAGTGCTGGGCCTTATGCCTGTGCCTGTTTGTGCTTCCATGTGATTCTAAGTCACCCTGTGTCTCTGTGTTTTCAGGTGTCCAGTGTGAGGTGCAGCTGGTGGAGTCTGGGGGAGGCCTGGTGCAGCCTGGGGGGTCTCTGAAACTCTCCTGTGCAGCCTCTGGATTCACCATCAGTAGCTATGACATGAACTGGGTCCGACAGGCTCCAGGAAAGGGGCTGGAGTGGGTCTCTCGCATTAATTATGGTAGTGGTAGAACAAACTATGCAGATTCTGTGAAGGGCCGCTTCACCATCTCCAGAGACAACGCCAAGAACACACTGGACCTGCAAATGAACCGCCTGAGAGCCGAGGATACGGCCGTGTATTACTGTGCAAGAGACACAGTGAGGGGAAGTCTATGTGAGCCTAGACACAAACCTCCCAGAGGAGGCAGCTGGGCTGGGCTGCAGGGAGCGCCCTGGACACCAGGGGGCGCGCAGGACCCACAGCACAGAGAGCAGCCCCAGGAGCAGAGGCAGAGGAGGTGGGAGGGAAGAGCCTTCCTGTTTGGCTCAGGGATTTCCTCTCAAGCTCTCAGCTGCCTCCAGGGAGGGCTCTTCCTTCTCATGTTCTCACTGCAGACAACAGTGAAGAAGGGCATTGTGTTTGCAGGTGACATGGCGGCAGTGATTGGGACTTTCCTTCACCAAGTCTCCTTCACAAATTCTAAAAGTGGCTTTTTTCACTCTTTTCAGTGTTTCACTGATGAATGTGAGCTCCACAGCTGGGTGGCTGGGATTGGGCTGTGTGCACAGCTCTGCATCCCTCCCTTTGGGACCTAGCTCCCTCGGTGTCTGACCATCCCTGTGCCTTCCCCCCTCCTGGTTCCAGGGAGATCACAGGCCCTCCCTCTGCTGAAAGGCCAGAGCACACATAGGACTGTGACCTCACCCATCCTCTCTGAGTCCACATTGACCCCAGATAAGCTGTCAGCTCAGTGCACCAAACACAGGGAGCCCCAATTCTGTCCACAGGAGGGCCCTGCTATCCATCAGGAAGCAGTGCTGACCCCACAGCTGGGGCAAATGACTCCTGAGAACTGGGATGTACATCATCGAACCCCTCCTCCACCTTCCCTCCTGGAGCCAAGGTTTTCTAGCTTCACTGTCGTGAGATGTGCATCGGAGCATGCTGGCAGCCGAGGAGCATCCATCCGACCCCTGTGTCCATACCGTCCTCTTACTACTTGTTCATGAGACACAGAGTCACACACACACAGACTCACACACAGTCACACACACAGTCACATACACTCATTTTTGGAAAAGGCATGCATTGCACATGAACAGTGATACAATACTGTTCTTGCCATTACACATTGTACATTACAAATTCTATATAAGAAAATGTGGTTTTATTTAATTCTCTTGGATGACATGTAAAATAAATATGCAGTGTGCAAGTAACTATTATTTCAATACTGACCACAACCTGTGAAGTTAAACAGTTGTATTTCTCAGTTCACTAAGTAGGAGCTCAAATTAGGAGTTTAATCCAAACTTTGCTAAATTGCTACAAAATGTAAAAATATAATTGAAGTAATAGTGAAAACTTTCCACCAAATAAAAGCCAATGTCCAAATGAACTCAAGGGTGAATTCTATCAGAATTTCAATTAAGAATAAATAACTGTCTATCAATTATTCTTGAACACTTCCAAGAATTAAGGAAAGAGACACTTCCAAACAGATTTATTGAGATAACCATTACACTCATATCAAAGTCAAGTAAAAACATACAAAAGTTACAGCATGATATCCCTGATGAAATTACATGCAAAAACAATTTAAAATATACCAGGAACCTAAACTGCACACTGTAAGGGTCATTTACCTTTATCAAGTGGGATAGCGTCCTAGCATGCAAGGATGGCTCAATGTATGTAAACAAGTAACTGTGCTACATCTCATCCACAGAATGAAGGATAGAGTACACAGTCGTATAAAGAGATGCAGAATAAAGCCTTTAAAAATGATAATGGCTTCACAATCAAAATCCTTAGCAGACTAGGTATAGAAGTGATGGGCCTCAGTGTACTAAAGGTCACATTTGAAAAGCCAACAAGTGACATCACACCACACAGTGAAAATTTCAAAGCTTTTCTTCTTACATTAGGACCAAGACAAGGTCTCCCCCGTGACTGCTTCTATTCGTCAAAACAAGAGGTCCTTATCAGAAAAATTAAGCATGAAAAGGACATTTCAAATGTCCAAATCAGGAAGAAACAAGTTAAAATTAATGTTTCTCTTATATGTAAGCAGATGACAGGATCTTGTACATAGAAAACCCTAAAAACTGTATGAGAAACTAGTAGAACTAGAATCCAAGAAAGATGTAAAATATGACACCGACCCACAAATGGATGGTGCCCCTGCTCCCTCTCAACAGAGTGTCTCCATGTGGTTGTTTCAGAGGAAAGTGAGGGGAGGAAACGTGAACTGTCTACACAACACAGAGAGGACAACCTAATGAGACAAGGACCCGGGATGTGTGTGTCATCGGTCTTGGTTGATCCCCCCTCATGTTCCCAGGGAGCTCTCCCCCAATGGTGCACTGGGTCAGGTGTGGGTTCCAGTAGACATCCATCCTGTGGGGACAGTGGTCACAAGGGTCACATGCAGACATGAGCTCTCCAATAAAAAGATTTTCATCACCCAAACTTAATTATTCCTAAACCATTACTGACATCTTCCCCTCAACACACATGGTCATGAAGGAGGTTCTTCTATGTCCCAATGAATGAAACTGGATCTACAACAGAGTCTAGAGAATAAACACCACAAAGGAGTCTGTGCAGCTGCTACACATCCAGCACCAAACTGCCCTGAAGGACTAGGACCTGAAAGCTCTGTCTGTGTCTCCCTAGTTCATGCTTCTGGTTCCCAGGGACCCTAACAGATGCTGCACTTTCTCCAAAAACTTGGTTCACAGATTCTAGAGTCACAATTGGGTCTTAGTTTGCCCTCTGAACACTCTGTAGGACAAAGAGTGTCAGAGGGAACTTCCTGTCTCCTGAATGAGAACCTCCTTCTCTTTTACTTCTTTCTCAGGTGGTAAGGGTTGATTTCCCTTGGTTGTCATTACTGGTGACTGTCAAAGGCATCTCACATTTTAAACCTTCTCTTTTTCTTTTTAAGGCAAATTTCTCTCCTGGGTCTTTGTACAGCTCTCCTGTAGCAGGTGGGTCCAGAGAGAAGGACACAGGCCAGATGCAGGGCCCACTATTTCCACATGTGGACACTTGAACAAGCTTCAAACCTGCTTAGAATTTTGTATTTAGTTATTGAAATGTTATTGTGACCACAATCCTCCCACAGGACACTCTCACCTGCATGGAGGCACTGTCCTCCCTGTCGGTCTCCCACCCAGAGCTCCCTATATAGCAGAAGGACATGCAAATAGGGCCCCCTCTCCCCATAAAAACCAGCCCCAATCCTGCAGCTCTGGGACTGGAACCCAGCCCTGGGGTCACAGTGTTCCCATTCCCTGATCAGGACTCAACACAGACCACTCACCATGGGGTCTGCGCTAAGCTGGGTGTTCCTTGTGGCTCATTTAAGAGGTAATTTATGGAGAACAAGAGACACTCAGTATGTGCATGGATATGAGTGAGAGAAACAGTGGACATGTGAGAATTGCCTGACCAGGACATCTCTGTGTTTGCAAGTGTTCAATTTGAGGTGAAGTTGGTGGAGTCTGAGTGAGGCGTAGTGCAGTCTGGGGGATCTCTGAGACTCTCCTGTGCAGCCCCTGGATTCACTTTCAGAGACCTCACATAACCACAAAAGATGGTCTGAAAATTAAACATTTAACTACACACAGGCTATGGTGGGTAGTCGTATCCTAGGCCAGTGTTCCTGACAATGATCAACTTAGATCTTTTCTGAGACCATTTGCCTTTTTGCCTCTAAGATAATATATTGATAAAAAGACTGTGTAGCTAGTAACTTCCAATTTTTTCTCCAGACTGCTCAGAGCACAACAAATGGCACCCAAATATTTCCTGATTGTAATTGTTATCAAGTTAATAGTCAGCTGTTAATTATCTTAAACTATCCTGTTTCCATCCTGTAAAAGATGGACCTGTCCATCATTTCACTTTGTACCCTATCCCAGAGGTCTCCCTGCTTTTCTTTCTTTCACCTCCTTAATCTATCACCAGTGAATTACAGGTAACCCCTCTACATCCCTTTCTTCCATTTCAATATATAAACACAGGTGTAACCCGCTATTCTACAGAGCATTATCTCAATTCACTGAGGTTCTGCTTACCAATATATGTGAACACTTTGGCTCAAATAAACTCACAAAATTTTTTACAGGTCTGATTGTTTTTTACGTTAACAGTTCTTTCTTTTTCACAGCTGCATCGTGGTCCATGGTCTAGAGCAGTGTTTCCCAAACTTCTCTCATGATGAGAATCATCTGGTGGAGTTGTTAAAATACAGATTTAATTCACAGCACATACTCTTTGTACTAATTATTTTAAAATTATCCTAGCAATGGCCTCTGTTCCTCTCTGTTTGTTGCCTTACATTCTGATGTTATTATTGTGCTTTTATCATCCACTCACTCAAATAAGATTGTGAGTTTTTTAAGGGCAGAGATCATGACTTGAATTTGTCCTGGTGTCTAAATAAATACTCCAATGCCATCCAGTCCAAATAGCTGTGATGAGAGAGGCCCGCTGTTGCTGGAGACCTCTGATTTTTATTATATTTAAGGGCCTCACTTGTTCTGTGCCTTTACAGAGGGTTTATTAGGTGCTGAGGGAATTTGAGGAAATCCAGACAGAATTATCCTCCTAAAAGATTTGCCAGGCATTTGTCCAATTAAAACCCTAACACACAGCAATAACAAAGGCACTGGTCTCCTACTGCTACTGTGTGGGGATCAAACCCCAGCCTGCAAGAATCCCATTCCCCCACAGTCAGAATCAGGCTCCTGGGCAGACCTGGGCTAGTGCTCCTAACTCTGGGGAGAGGGAGACTTCCTGTGGCTGCAGGCTAGAGGCCCCAGACCCCAAGCCACATGCCAAACAGGTCCCAAGTGCAGTGCAGGTTGGTCAGCTGAGCAGCTTCCATGCCTGGGAATGAGGGGCGGCTGATCCTGGCTTGTTGGACCTGGGATTGCCCCAGGATCGCGGGGCCACTGGGCCTGGGCTCACTGCTATCCATCAGCTGAAGCTTGCCAGTCTCTATGGGAGGGAGGGAGCAGATCAGTCCAGCCCAGAGCCTGTGGCAGCAGCTCTGAAAGTCACCATGGCAACCCAGCACTGACTTCCAGTTCATCAGCCTTTGGTCATGATTGGTCTTTACAGGATACTACCCTGGGCTTTTATTATTAGAATAATATTTTATTATTGAAAGTATCACATGTGTCCCCCATTGACCCCAGACAGCTGGCCAGCCACCACCACCCATCAGGGCTCCATGTGTAAATGATGAAAACTCTCCAATGTGAGAGGCTGAGAAACAGGTTTTTGCACACGCACAGCAGGGAAGCTGAGGGAAATGTGTGCTTTCAGGAGGCAGCTGTGTGCTTGTGAGAGTGGCAGCAAGTTAGAGACAGAAGCTGAGGCCACAGCATCCAGCCCAGCCCCTCCTGCCTTCTCACATGCATATGTTAGAGTTTTGTGGAGGATCTGATTGAGGAAATTAACAAGGAGAACCTTTCAGCTTCAAAATAAAAGCTTCATCCAATGCAAATTCTTAATCCCAAACCCCAGAAAGGCAACATGGTCCACGGCCGGTGAAGGGGAGCTAGAGGAAGTCCAATCAGTGTGCCTCTTCGGGAGCACCCCTGGGTCCTCAACAAAACCTCAGGAAGGAGGATTCACAATCCTGGAAGCTGCCCCCAAAGGAATGGGGTCAGAGTGACCGGTCTCAGGAAAGGAGGGAGGGTGGAGTTGGGGGGGTGGTCAGGACAGGATCCCCTGTGGCCAGCATTCTTGAGTCCTTTCCATCTGGGGCCAGCCCTTTGGATCACAAGGTCAGGCATGCAGCCCAGGTCACAGCTGCACCTGATATGCAGACTCCATGCAAATGGGGCTTTTCTCCTGCTCATAAAAGGGGGCCCTTGCCAAGCATGTTGGGGAGACACCCAGAACCCAAGAGCCTGAGTCAGCACTCCAGCAGATCCACCATGGACTTGGTGCCAAGTTGCGTTTTCCTCCTGATCATTTCTCAAGGTCATTGTCAGGAGTGGGGAGTGCTGAGCCCTGAACCTGTGCCTGTTTGTGCTTCCATGTGATTCTAAGTCACCCTGTGTCTCTGTGTTTGCAGGTGTCCAGTGTGATGTGCAGCTGGTGGAATCTGGGGGAGGACTGGTGCAGCCTGGGGGGTCTCTGAGACTCTCCTGTGCAGCCTCTGGATTCACCTTCAGTAGCTATGGCATGCACTGGGTCCGCCAGGCTCCAGGGAAGGGGCTGGAGTGGGTATCAGCCATTAGTGATGGTGGTAGCACATACTACGCTGACTCAGTGAAGGGCCGCTTCACCATCTCCAGAGACAACGCCAAGAACACGCTCTACCTGCAAATGAACAGCCTGAAAGTTGAGGACTCGGCCGTGTATTACTGTGCCAGACACAGTGAGGGGAAGTCAATGTGAGCCCAGACACAAACTTCTCTGAATAGATGATAGCAGGACTGGGCTACAGCAAGCTCCCTGGACATAAGAGGGCGCTCAGAGTCACTAAACACAAGGACCATCACAGCAGCAGGTGCAGTTGGACGTTTGCGTTGTTTCCTGTGTGGTTTCCTCCTCATGTCACATTTTCCCTCAGGGAACCTCTGGGTCCAGATTCTTTACTGACATCTGAGTCTCTAGTGAGAAAAGTCCATTGTGAAGAGAGACAACCTTCTCACGTGAACAGAAGGTAGAGAGCCTCTTTCATGCACACAGTGCCATAATGAGTTCTAACATCGAATCTTCTGACCAATGTCACTTGCATCCAAAAAGAGGCTCTAAGGACTCAACAGTGCAGCTCTCTGCATGCTGGACCATGGGCACAACATGTGTGTGACCCCAAAGCTACAGAAGAGGGACCCACAGGGTGATAGTCCCTGCCTTGTCATCATGCTCACAGCACCCTGAGTCGTGGACACCATGCAGAATCAGAGGCATAAACAGCAGATGAACTTGAGGAGGTTGTCCCTCATCAAGAAACTTGAGACAAGACTGACTGGTTGGCCCGTGGAAAGAGAGCAATTCCTGTCCCAAAGTGTCCAGCTCCCCAGGTCTCCCTGTTGAGTGTACTTTTCCAAAAGCCGCTGGTCAGTGTCTGTGTTCTGTGTGTTCATTTGAAGTTCCCAGAACTCTGAAGCCTGTCAGAAACCCGTCCCTCCTTGAGCTCTGGGATCGGAGGCATTTCTCATGATCTCTGTGCCCCAGTCACCTGACAGGGGAGGCTGGCAGCACAGAGGAACCTCAACAGGGGAGGCTGGCAGCACAGAGGAACCTCAGCTGAAGCTCTGTGAGCAGTGCAGAAACTTGACTGGATTTTGCAAAATCAGGAAAACCAAAGGCATTGCTTGGATGCTCTTTTACATCTGTATCATTTTATATTGTCTGACTTTATAACACATTTGAAGACAAGCTTGAAGAAAGATTTTTGGTCTCCAGTATGTCAATGATGCTTACCTTTTATGAAATGAATGAATTGAATTTGTATTCCACCATTTAGTAGAATATACAAAAAAGCTAATGAGGTTTGTATCACCATCTATAGAAACAGATCAGTTTGATTACTATTTTGCAACCTCTCTCCTTGTTTAATTTGCTATGTCATCAAAATTGGAGGAAAATATTTTTTAACAAATTACTTTTTAATAAAAAAAGAAAACTCGCCGAAACCGGTTTGGCTCAATGGATAGAGCGTCGGCCTATGGACTGAAGGGTCCCGGGTTCGATTCCAGTCAAGGGCATGTACCTTGGTTGCGGGCACATCCCCAGTAGGGGGTGTGCAAGAGGCAGCTGATCGATGATTCTCTCTCATCAGTGTTTCTACCTCTCTATCCCTCTCTCTTCCTCTCTGTAAAAAATCAATAAAATATATTTTAAAAAGAAAAAAAAAGAAAACTATGATTTCTTATCTGATTTTCCCTGTGTGTGGTAGATGGAGAAAAGGCAGCAATGAGCCACCAGTGGTTAGAAGTCAAATGAAAAAGAAAATGGACTATGGTCCCCCATTTTACATACAACAACACAAAATGAGCAAAAATTGAGGGGGGGAAAGGTCCTTATGTTTGTACTAAAACCATATCTTTAGAAAATGAGGAGAATAAGAATAAGTGAGCAAATGATTGTGATGATGATGTTGACAATGATGATGGTGGTGGTGGTGGTGGTGATGATAGATTTGTAAAGGAATCTTGGTCCAATGTCTTGGTGGGTATCTGTCCTTTCCCACCAGTCTGTCACTGGCTTTTTCAAAGGCAGGTGCCAACTTAGAGTTGGGCCATTGGGGTCTCAATCCCTAATGGCATCTGAAGAGGAGGCACCTGCACTGTTTACTTATAAGAAGTCATTGTGTTTGGACAACCACTATGTCCATAGAAAATGAGAAGAGTGATAAGTAAGCATGTTGTGATGATGATGATGATGTTCATGGTGATTGCAATGAATATGATGGACTGAGACAGGAGCCATGGTCTAATGGAATGAAGGCTCCTCATACAGACACACCATCACCTTGGCTCCTCCAGTGAGGAATGTCCATTCTTCCCAGTGATTGTGGAGAGATTCCATGAATGGGAACACAATGAATTATGCAACTTGGGTGATTCATGTTGAGACCATGTCGTTACTCAACACAAATGTGTCCAAGTGTGAACACCTTGCACCTGGGAAGAGGTTACCTTCTAGAACAGAGACCCTGTGAGAATGTGCCTGTAGGAAACAGGGTCCCCTTCCCACCAGTTTACAGTGACAGGCTCCTCATTTCTCTTGATCCCTGCCTGCATGACCTTTAACACTTCTATTTCAATCAACTCCTGCTCATCATTATTCAGGTGTTTCCTAGGATGTTGTAAGCTGTGTCTATGATGCTCTGCACTTCCTTCTGGGCCTTCACTGGAGGAAGGCTTTAAACACACATATCCAGGAACTCTCTGTCCATGAACATCAGGAACGTTTCTGTCAGGTGACTCAAATCCCGTCCAGCTTCCTCCCCTCACCCAGTTCCATAGTCATGTCCACATTGATGGGTAGTTTCCCAGCAGCGCTCCCCTCTGGTACCAGAACCTGCTCCCATCCCTGTGGCTGCTGTAGCCAATCCACATGGACAGTGGAGGCCCAGCATTTTCTGGGAAATTATTTGTAAAATCACCCAAAACATATGCCAATAAATAAAATACTGATGTATTATTGAACTTTAATAAAAGCAAAACATTTGTCCCACCAAGAATTTCATCAAGGATATTGACAAGCTTAGCATGAGATTATATATTGGAATCATGTGGCTGATGGGAGAATGTGTGTATTACACATGAAGGATGTTGTATGTTATGGGGGAGACCCACCAGCATCTGAACACAGTGACCTCCCAGGGGAAGGGCAAGAGGGAGCCTGAGAAGGAGGGAATCCTCTCAGGGTTGAAGTTCCCTTTCCTGTGAGAAATTCTATAGCAGAATTCTCCTCAGTCCCCTCCCTCTGAACCCCAACATCACTGATGACACTCGACTGAGAAAACAGGTCAATCTCCTTCCATCATTTCAACATATGAATGCTTCTATGTAGTGCACATACATATAATTTTATTTCATGTCTTCTCTCCATGACTCTTTCTGATGGAACTATGTGGTGTCTCTGAAGTAGGCCATGCACTGTCAGAAGGGAAGAGTGTGCATAGAAAGCTGCAGACACACTCACCAGATTTCCTGTTTCAAGAATCATAGGTATCTCACCTTTCTGTGCTAGGAAGGTAGTTTCTCATGTCAAAGGAACAATGTAAACTAAGATGTAAGATGCTGAGAGTGGCTGTCATTTATTTTGATATTTTGAACAAGGGTAGAATTTATATAAAATTACAGACAACAAATTTGGAAATGGTGGATAGACTAGGGTGTTAAGATTCAGAAACTCGCCTAACAAATGCTAATCTCATTAAATCTGTTTGAAAGATGCCTGAGAAGTGAAAAGTGTGACCTGCTCATCTATCCACCATTTCTCCTCATGCTCAGGAAGTCTAGGCTAAGCTTTGACTAGAATCCAATGAGTCTCATGACCCATGGGGTTTCTGAGCCGATTACCTGGTGAATGAGGTCAAAGGAACAGAGGTCCTCACACAGGCCCCAGAATGACCAGGGAAGCCTGACCTTAATCCCTCTACTTATAGGAAAGGCTGTCCCACGTGCAAATTTCTGTTCAACTTCTAGGATACATCCTCTCCTGGGCTGTGCAGGCTCACAGCTCTCTCCTCACTCAGCGCCCAGGTCTCTGGGAAGGCAGAGCTGTATAGAAGAACATGAGAATGCTGGATCTTCTCCTGTGTCTGCTGACAACCGCGCAGGTGAGGGTCTCAGGGATCAGGGTGGGGTCATGGGATGGCTATGACTGCAGGTGACTGACAGGACTGATGCTCCTTGTCCCCAGGTGGCCTGTCCCAGGTGCAGATGCAGGAGTCGGGCCCAGGACTGGTGAAGCCCTTGCAGACCCTCTCTCTCACCTGCACTGTGTCTGGGGACTCAGTCACCAGCAGTTACTGGTGGAGCTGGATCCACCAGCCCCCAAGGAAAGGGTTGCAGTGGATGGGGGAATGGTCAGAAGGCATAAGGTACAACCCAGACTTCCTGCTTCGCATGTCCATCACTGCTGACAAGTCCAGGAACCAGTTCTCCCTGCAGCTGAGCTCCGTGACCACTGAGGACATGGCCATGTATTACTGTGCAAGAGACACAGTGAAGGAAGTCAGTGTTAGCCCAGACACAAACCTCCCTGAGGAGGCAGCAGGGCTGGGCTGCAGAGGGAGTCCTGGACACCAGGGGGCGCTCATGGCCCACAGCACAGAGAGCAGCCCCAGGAGCAGGGGCAGAGGGAGGGAGAGGGAAGGGAATTCCTATTGGGCTCAGGGATTTCCTGTCAAGCTCTCAGCTGCCTCCAGGGAAGGCTTTTGCTCTTTTTCTGAGGCTCTAATTTCCTGCTTTCTCATACTAAAAGACCTGTATGACAAACCCACAGCCAGAATCATACTCAATGGACAAACACAAAAACCATTTCCCCTACGAAATTGAACAAAACAGAAAGGTCTGCTTTTACCACTCTTATTCAACATAGTACTGGAAGTTCAAGCCACAGCAATCAGACAAGAAGAAGAAATAAAGGCATCCAAATTGGAAAGGAGAAAGTAAAACATTTATTATTCATAGGAGACATGATATTGTACATAGAAAACTCTAAAGGCTCCACACAAAAAACACACCTAGATTTAATAAATGAATTCATCAATGTAGCAGGACACAAAATTAACACCCAGAAATTGATGGTACTTTTATACACCAATAATGAATTCTCAGAAAGGGAAATCAGACCAACAATCCCATTTACCTTTGCATCAAAAATATTATGAAACGTAAGAATAAACTTAGCCAAGAAGGTAAAAGACTTGTACTCAGAAAAATACAGGATGTTTAATGAGGAGATAGAGGAAGATATATAAAGTAGAAAATATACTGTGATCATGGATTGGTATAAATAACATCATTATACAGTTCATATTACCCAGTGTACCCTACAGATTCAATGTCATCAATTTTGAAATAGCAACATCACATTTCACAGATCTACAGCAAATACTCCAAAATTTTATATGGAACCAAAAAAGACCCCAATTAGCCACAGCAATCTTGAGAAAGAAGAACAAAGGTTGAGAAAACACAATACAAGATATCGAATTATATTGCAAAGCCATAGGAATCGAAGCAGCCAAGTACTAGTACAAGAACAGGTATATACATCCATGGAACAGAACAGAGAACCCTGAAATCTACCCAAGCCATCATACTCAATTAATATTTGACAAAGGAGACAAGAGCATACAATGGAGTAAAAATAGTTTCTTCAATAAATAGTTTCTTTTTAGGAAAATTGGACAGATAACCATGCAAATAAATGAAATAATAGACAAACATATACCATAGACATGAATAAACTAAAAAAAGGTTAAAAGACTTAAATGTAAACTAGGGAGACCATAAAAATCCTAGAAGAAACCTTAGGCAGACATCTCTCATAGCAATGTCTTTCCAGATAAATCTCCCAGGACAAACGAAAATAAGGGGAGTACATCAGAATAAAAAGTGTCTGCATAGCAAAAGAAACCATTAGCAAAATGAAAAGGAAGTCCACAGAATGGGAGAACCTGTGCGGCAAGGACCCATGTGATATAAAGTGTTAATATCCAAAATATAAGAAAAACCCATACAACTTGCCCAAAGCAAGTCAAACTATCGAATTAAAAAAAAAAATGGCAAAGGACCTAAATACACACTCTCCAGAGGGAAAACAAAAAGTTAGCCAAGAGACATAGGAAAAATGCTCAGTCACTGACCCTCAGAGAGATGCAAATTAAAATGACAATGTAATATCAGCTCACACCTATCAGAATGGCTACCATCAACAAACCAACAATTGACAAGTGCTGGTGAGGGTGTGAAGAAAAGGGAGCCCTCCTACTCTGCTGGTGGGAATGCAGGCTGGTGCAGCCACTATGGACCACAGAATGGAGTTTCCTCAAAAAAAAATTGAAGATGGAACTGCCATTTGACCCAGTGATCCCACTTTTAGAACATATGCTAAGGGAACCCACACACCAATCATTAACAACGTATGGACCCCTATGTTCATAGCAACACAAACTGCAATAGCTAAGATCTGGAAACAGACAAGTTCCCTTCAGTAGCTGAGTGGATACAAAGCTGTGATACATTTATGCCACAGAATACTAAGCAGCAGGAAAAGAGAAGGATCTCTTACACTTTGGGACAGCATGGAGCGAATTGGAGAGTATCATGGTAAAGGTTAATAAGCCAGTCAGAGAAAAACAAGTATCACATGGTCTCACTCATATGTGGAACCTAATTAATAAAATAAACTGATGAACAGAATGAATTCAGAGACCTTGAAGCATGGAGCAAACTGGGGATCTCAGAGAAAAATCCTGGTAGGGTGGGTGGGAAGATGTCAAACAACAAACTCATATGCACGGAGGCTTAATTCAGGGACATATACAACAGGTTGGTGAAGGCCTGGGACACCTGGGGCTGGCTACAAGGTGCCAATGGGGGACACAAGGGGACATGAGTAATACCTTCAACAATAAAGGTACAATTTAAAGAAAAAAGAATTAGGACCTGGACCCTCAGACTCCCACTGAACGTGGTCCCTGTGTCCCCATCTTCTCTCAGGTGTGGTCAAGACCTCAGCTATGAAATACTCTGCCTCATGAATATGCAAAAAGAGGAGGCAGACCAGGTTAAATATGGATAAGTCTCTGCCCTGAGGGCATCACCCACAGCCACACCCTCCCCTACAGAAGTGCTCCCAGCACAGCCCTCACCATGGATTTCAGCTGGAGAACCCTCCTCCTGGTGGCCATGGCTACAGGTAGGGGGCTCCTGTCCTGGTGAAGGAGGGTCCAGGGAGAGTCCAGGGGGATTCCACTGACTCCTGTCTCCTCCCACAGGTGTCCACTCCCAGGTGCAGCTGGTACAGCCTGGGGCTGAGGTTAGGCATCCTGGAGCCTCCCTGAAGGTATCCTGCAAGGCTTCTGGATACACCTTCACCGACTACTTGATGCATTGGGTGCGACAGACCCAGGGACAGGGAATTGAGTGGATGGGATGGGTTTACCCTGGAAGTGGAAACACTAAATACGCGAAGAAGTTCCAAGGCAGAGTCTCCATAACCGCAGACACATCCACAAGCACAGCCTACATGGAGCTCAGCAGCCTGAGAGCTGAGGACACCCATGTATTACTGTGCAAGACACACAGTGAGGGGAAGTCAGTGTGAGCCCAGACACAAACCTCCATGAGGAGGCAGCTGGGCTGGGCTGCAGGGAGCGTCCTGGACACCAGGGGGCGCTCAAGACCAACACAGGGCCCAGATTCAGAGCAGGTGGAAAGTTGAGGAAAGATGGTTTCCTGCTCCATCTTAATATAGTTTTGCTCACAGGCTCAGCCACAAAGCTCACAGGAAGCCCTGTCCTAGGTCTAGTTTTAGGGATTGTGTTTGTGAACAAAAGGGGTCTCTGTCATATGGATGAATGGGGCCACATGCTAACCTGACAAGCTCAGGGGAGTCCTGCATGGCATTAGACATAACCACAAAACATGGTCTGAAAATTAAATATGTAACTGCACACAGGTTATAGTGGGTAGTCATGTCCTAGACCGGTATTTTCCCTGACAAAGATGAACTCAGATCTTTACTAAGCCCATTTGCCTTTTTGGCTCTAAGCTAACCTTTTGGAGAAATGTCTAAATTGTACCTTCCTGTTTTGTTTTGTGGGGTTTTTTTGGGTTTTGTTTTTGTTTTTGTTTTTGTTTTTTTTTAGACCTTTCGGGCACAACAATGACACCAGGACACTCCCTCATTGTGATTGTTATCAAATTCATCATCAACTGTTAATTACATTAAACTATTCTGTATCCATCCTGTAAAAGATGCAGCTTTCCATCATTTCACTTTTACCCTATTCCAGAGGTCTCCCCGCTTTGCTTTCTCCCACCTCCTTCATATATCACCAATGAATTTTATGTAACCCATCTACATCCCTTCCTTTGATTGCAATGTATAAATACAGGTGTAACCCACCATTCTCTGGAGCATTATCTCAATTGATTGAGGTTCTGCTTACCAGTATATGTCTACATTTGGCTCAAATAAACTCTCAAAATTCTTTACCGGTGTAAATGTTTTTTACGTTAACAGATATTTCTTTTTCACAATTGCGTAGTGTTCCATGGTGCAGAGGTACCACGTTATCCAATCATCTGCTAATGGGCACTTGGGCTGTTTACAAAGTTTGGCTGTTGTAAATTGCACTGCTATGAGCATAGTGGTGCGTGCATTCTTTCTGATGAATGTTTTGGGTTTCTTAGGATATATTTCTAGAAGTGGGATCACTGAGTCAAATGGGATTTCCATTTTCCATTTTTAGATAGAAGTCCTTATTTTTTACCTAAAGGGCTACCCCAGTCTGCATTGCTAGTGGACCAAATAAACTATTGAATGAAAATAGACCCAGAGACATGGAAGTATAACAGACCATGAAAGCTCAGAGGGAAGGCAGAGGAGGGTAGGTGGGAAGAGATCAACCAATGAACTTGTCTGCATATTTGGCTCACCCAGGGACACTGACAATGGGGTGGTGAGAGCCTGGGGAGGGATTGGGAGCAAGAGGGAAGAGAATAATGAGGAGATAAGGGGGATCTATGTAATACTTCAACAATACAGATTCGGAAAGAAAGAGAGAGAGAGAGGGGAGACAGAGAGAGAGAGAGAGAGAGAGAGAGATAGAGAGAGAGAGAGAGAGAAAGAGAGAGAGAGAGAGAGAGAGAGAGAGAGAGAGAGAGAGAGAGAGAAAGCCTTCTGTTCACTGACCTGTCATCCAGTCCCACCTTGTTCTCTCCCATCTCCATGTCACTCCTCACCTTCCCTCCTTAACTTCAAATGCACAAACAGAGCTGCAAATGGTTATTCTCATGAATATTGGAAGTCTTGCTCCCCAATAGTTGTCGACAGTTTTGCCCCAATAAAATCTTATCAAATATTCTCTACATGTTAGGACATTTCTTACATCAAAATATTGTTTCTCTTCGTTTACAACACACATTCAAACATGGTTTTTCTCTGTGTGCAGAGGGAAATACACACAATTATAAAGCATCTAGTACCATTACAGAATTTACCAGGAGACCAAGACCCACACAGGAGCACCCAGAGATACAGAGAAACCCACGCATTTCCAGAAGCACTAGTGCCATGACTCAGGGGAGCCTGTGTCCAAATCCTGAGCGAACAGTATGGAGGAAGAAGCTTTCTCTTCATACCCTCTGGTTTCTTTGTCTCCCAAATATGGATCTAACTTCCTGTCCCTTTGGGGGCTTTGCAGAAAGCCTCTAGTGCCGGGATGGGGTCTGTGACCACCCAAAGGCTTGGCCTGGCACTGATAACCCTGTGGGGGTTGTGTATGGTTCACGGGTTATAGCCTCTGTAATGTAGGAGTGTTTGGGTAAACAGATCTTAGATCTTGCAAGACCAGATGATTAAGGAAGGGCAGTGACTAGACTACAGGCTAAGAGGAATGTGCATTAGGGACATTGATTGACCAGGTACAGAGTCAGGCTGCTGGTCTTCAACATTCTTTCACAAATGTCTTATTTTCCACTTGAGGACCTCCACAGGATGAATTCTAAGGATTTCAAAGCATTTGATGAGCCCACTGATGCTCTAAGCACTGAGCCACAGCAGCCAGAGCTCCTGTTTTCAAAGATGGAAACTCTCTCACTTTGAAGGGCTGGGAAACAGGACTTTTGCACACAAACAGCAGGAAACTTGAGTGACATCTGTGGTTTTGGGAGGCAGCTCTGTGCTTGTGAGAGTGGCAACAGGTTAGAGACAGAGGCTGCGGCCACAGCGTCCAGCCCAGCCTCTCCTACCTCATCACTTATACACGCTGGAGGTTTTTATAGGGGCAGGAATGGACTGCTGGGGAACCCGCTAGAATTGTAGGACATAGTAATAATCCTGGTCTGTTTACTGTGATGGTTTATTCTGAATAAAGAATTACATTCTATCCTGGCTGTCAGGGGGACCTGGGACTCACCTGGAGTGCAGCCCTTCCTCCCCCTGGGGGCTGCCTGTTGTCCTGGAGAGATGAACAACTTCACTGCAGGAACAGAGCAGCAGCCCCCTGAAGATCCAGCCCTCTGCCCCCTGTCCACGGCCCCTCGCCACACCCTGTGGCTCCTTCCACGGAATCTTCACCCTTTCACTCAATGTGAGCAGCTGCTTAAGGGCTGCAGAGCAGGTTTTGTGGATGACCCAGTGCTCTCCCTTATTGCCCGCAGCATTGGGATGAATGCCTGTATGTGATTCCACCCCAACTCTGCTCACCCGGCACAGGCACTGACCAGGCAGCACAGACCATGCACTGACCAATCAAATATTTGTGTGTGTGAGATGTGATGGTGGAACACAACAAGGAGAATCTCTTACTCTCAAAATAAAAGCTTCATTCAATGCAAATTCCTACTCCCAAACCCCAGAAAAGCAACATGGCCCACGGCGGGTGAAGGGGAGCAAGAGGAAGCCCCATCCACGTGCCTATGAGGGAGCACCCCTGGGTCCTCATCAGAACCCCAGGAAGGAGGACTCTCAATCCTGGGAACTGCACCCAAAGGAATGGGCTCAGGGTGATGGGTCTCAGGAAAAAAGGGAGGGAGGGCAGGTCAGGAAGGGAACCCTTGTGGCCAGCATCCTTGATCCCTTTCCCAACTGGGGTCGCCATAGGATGACAAGGTCAGGCATGTAGCCCAGGTCACAGCTGCACCTTATATGCAAACTCCATGCAAATGGGGCTCTCCTCCTGCTCATAAAAGGGGGCCCTTGACAAGCATGTTGGGGAGACACCAGAGCCCAAGCACCTGAGACAGGACTTCAGCGGCTCCATCATGGACTTGGTGCCAAGCTGTGTTTTCCTCCTGAACATTTCCCAAGGACATTGCCAGGAGTGGGGAGCGCTGATCCCTGTGCCTGTGCCTGTTTGTGCTTCCATGTGATTCTAAGTCCCCCTGTGTCTCTTTGTTAGCAGGTGTCCAGTGTGAAGTGCAGCTGGTGGAGTCTTGGAGAGGCCTGGTGCAGCCTAGGTGGATCTCTGAGACTCTCCTGCACAGACTCTGGATTCACCTTCAGTAGCTATGAAATGCACTGGGTCTGCCAGGCTCCAGGAAAGGGGCTGGAGTGGGTCTCAGTCATTAGTAGTGGTAGTGGTAGTACCATATACTACGCCAACTCTGTGAAGGGCCGCTTCACCATCTCCAGAGAAAATGCCAAGAACACGCTGTATCTGCAAATGAGCAGCCTGGAAGATGAGGACATGGCCATGTATTACTGTGAAAGAGTCACAGTGAGGGGAAGTCTGCATGAGTCCAGACACAAACCTCCTTGAAGAGACAGCAGTGCTGGGCTGCAGGGTGCATCCAGGACACCAGGGGGCGCTCAGGGCCCACAGCACAGAATGCAGCCCCAGGAGCAGGTGCAGAGGGAGGGGGAGGAAATGGCCTTCCTGTTGGGCACAGGGATTTCCTCTCAAGCTCTCAGCTGCCTCCAGGGAAGGCTCTAGCTCTTTCTCTGAGGCTCTAATTTCCTGCTTTCTCACTGCAGACCCCAGAGGAGGAGGTAGCACTGCTGCTGGCAGATGACATGTGGGCAGTGATGGGGACTCTCCTCACAACATGATACTGTAGATAGAAAACCCAAAGGCCTCTACCAAAAAGCTACAAGATTTAAGAAAGGAGTTCGGTAATTTAACAGGATATGAAATTAACAGGCGAAAGTTGATGGTACTTTTATACACCAATAATGAATTCTCAGAATGGGGTACCATTGCATGAAAAAATTATGATCCGTAAGAATAAAACTAGCCACATAGGTAAAAGACTTGTAGTCAGAAAAATGAAGAGTATTGAATAAAAATATAGAGGAAGATATAAACAAGTGTAAAGTATACTGTGATCATGGATTGGTAGAATTAACATCATTAAAACGTTCATATTACTCAAAGCAATCTACTGACTCAATGTAATCCTCTTTACAGTTATGACAGCATATTTCACAGATCTACTACGAATTCTCCTAAATTTTATATGGAACCAAAAAAGACTGAAATTAGCCACAGCAATCTTGAGAAAGAAGAACAAAGATGAAGGGATCACAATACCAGATATTGAATTATACTCCAAAGCCATAGTAACCAAAACAGTCTGGTAATAGCACAAGAACACGCGTACACATCCATGGAACAGAACAGAGAAACCAGAAGTCTACCCAAACCATTATGCTCACTTAATATATGATGTAGGAGGCAAAAGCATACAATATAGTCAAAATAGACTCTTCAACAAATATTGTTGGGAAAATTGGACAGATAAATGTGTTAAAAAAATACACAAACATACACTATATATATAGGAATATACTCAAAATGATTAAATGTAAGTAGGGAAACCATTAAATTCCTAGAAGAAAGCATAGCCAGCAAAATCTCACACATCTCTCATAACCATGTGTTTACAGATACATTTCCCAGGACAAAGGAATCTAAGGAGAAAACAAACAAATAGGGATACATCAGAATAAAAAGTGTCTGCACAGCCAAAGAAACCATCAACAAAAATGAAAAGGGAAGCACAGTATGGGAGAACATATTTGAGAAGGATACATGTGATAAAGGGTTAATATCCAAAATGTATAAGAAACCCATACAACTTAACCAAAGAAAGACAAACAATCCAATTTAAAAATGGGCAAAGAACCTAAGTACACATTTCTCCAAGGGGAACATACAAATGGCCAAGAGACATAGGAAAAATGGTAAGAGTCACTGACCCTCAGAGAGATGCAAATTAAAAGGACAGGGGGTATCAGCTCACACCTGTCAAAATGGCTACCATCAACAAATCAACAAATGACAAGTGCTGGTGAGGGTGTGGAGCAAAGGGAAGCCTCCTACTCTGCTGGTGGGAATGCAGGCTGGTGCAGCCATTATGGAACACAGAATGCAGTTTCCTCAAAAAATTACAGATGGAACTGCCATTTGACCCAGTGATCCCACTTTTAGAACATATGCTAAGGGAACCCACACACCAATCATTAACAACGTATGGACCCCTATGTTCATAGCAGCACAAACTGCAATAGCTAAGATCTGGAAACAGACAAGTTCCCTTCAGTAGCTGAGTGGATACAAAGCTGTGATACATTTATGCCACAGAATACTAAGCAGCAGTAAAAGAGAAGGATCTCTTACACTTTGGGACAGCATGGAGCGAACTGGAGAGTATCATGGTAAAGGTAATAAGCCAGTCAGAGAAAGACAAGTATCACATGGTCTCACTCATATGTGGAACCTAATGAACAAAATAAACTGATGAACAGAATGGATCCAGAGACCTTGAAGCATGGAGCAAACTGGGAATCTCAGAGGGAAATCATGGTAGGGTGGGTGGGTGAGTGGGAAGATGTCAAACAACAAACTCATATGCACAGAGGCTTAATTCAGGGACAGAGTCAACAGGTTGGTGAAGGCCTGGGGCACCCGGGGTGGGCTAGAAGGTGTCAATGGGGGACACAAGGGGACATGAGTAATACCTTCAACAATAAAGGTACAATTTAAAGAAAAAAGAATTAGGACCTGGACCCTCAGACTCCCACTGAACATGGTCCCTGTGTCCCCATCTTCTCTCAGGTGGGGTCAAGACCTCAGCTATGAAATACTCTGCTTCATGAATATTCAAAAGAGAGGAGGCAGACCAGGTTAAATATGGATAAGTCTCTGCCCTGAGGGCATCACCCACAGCCACACCCTCCCCTACAGAAGTGCTCCCAGCACAGCACTCACCATGGACTGCAGCTGGAGAACCCTCCTCCTGGTGGCCATGGCGACAGGTAAGGGGCTCCTGTCCTGGTTGAGGAGGGTCCAGGGAGAGTCCAGGGGGATTCCACTCACTCCTGTCTCCTCCCACAGGTGTCCACTCCCAGGTGCAGCTGGTGCAGCCTAGGGCTGAGGTGAGGCAGCCTGGGGCTTCTGTGAAGGTCTCCTGCAAGGCTTCTGGATTCACCTTCACCAGCAATTGGATGCATTGGGTGCGACAGTCCCCAGGACAGGGGCTTGAGTGGGTGGGGAGGGTTGACCCTGGAATTGGAGGCACAAACTACGCACAGAAATTCCAAGGCAGAGTCTTCATCACCGCAGTCAAATCCACAAGCACAGCCTACATGTAGCTCAGCAGCCTAAGAACCGAGGACGTGGCCTTGTATTACTGTGCAAGAGATAGTCACAGTGAGGGGAAGTCAGTGTGAGCCCAGACACAAACCTCCATGAGGAGGCATATGGGCTGGGCTGCAGGAAGCGTCCTTGACACCAGGTGGAGCTTAGGACCAGCACAGGGCCCAGATTAGGAGCAGGTGGAAAGATGAGGAAAGAAACCATTTTCTGCTCATCTTAAAATAGTTGTGCTCTAAGGCTCAATCACAGAGCTCACAGGAAGCTTTGTCCTAGATCTAGTTTTAATGATTGTGTTTGTGAACAAAGAGGGGGCTCTGTTCTATGGAAGAAAGGGGCCTCATACTAACCTGACAAGCTCAGGGGAGGCCTGCATGGCATTTGTAGCAACTCAGAGTCCTGAAATAACCACAAAAGATGGTCTGAAAATTAAATATTTAACTAAAAACTAGGCCAGTATTTTCCCTGACAATGATCAACTTAAATCTTCACTGAGCCCATTTGCCTTTTTGGCTCTAAGATAACATATTGGTGAAATGACTGGGTAATTTGTAACTTCCTTTTTATCCCTAATCCCTCAGGGCACAACAAATAGCACCAGGACATTCCCTCCTTGTGATTGTTATCAAGTTAATCATCAACTGTTAATTATCTTAAACTTTCCTGTATCCATCCTATAAAAGATGCACCTGTCCATCACCACACTTTGTACCCTATCCCAGAGGTCTACCTGCTTTGCTTTCTCCCACTCCTTAATCTAACACCAATGAATTTCATGTAACCCATCTACATCCCTTCTTTTGATTGCAACGTATAAACACAGATGTAACCGCCATTCTACAGAGCGTTATCTCAATTCTTTGAGGATCTGGTTACCAGTATATGCCCACATTTGGCTCAAATAAACTCAGAATATTCTTTACAGGTGTAAATGATTTTTACGTTAACAGATCTTTGTTTTTCATGATTGCATAGTGTTCCATGGTATAGGTGTATCTGCTAATGGGCACTTAGGCCGTTTCCAAAGCTTAGCTGTTGTAAATTACACTGCTATGAGCATAGGGGTATATGCATTCTTTTTGATGAGTGTTTTAGGTTTCTTAGGATGTATTCCTAGAAGTGTGATCACTGGGTCAATGGGAGTTCCATTTTCAATTTATAGATGGAAATCCTTATTTTTTCCTAAAAGACTATCCCAGTCTGCATTGCTAATGGACCAAATAATGTGATGAACAAAAGTAGACCCAGAGCCATAGAAGCATGAACAAACCATGGAACCTCAGAGGGAAGGTAGGGAGGGTGGTTGGAAGAAAGATGAAAGACATCAACCAATGAACTTGTCTGCACATATGCCTCACCTAGGGCACAGACAATGGGGTGATGAGGGCATAGGGAGGGAATGGGAATGAGCAGGGAGAGGATAATGAATAGAAAGGGGGACCTATGTAATACCTGAACAATAAAGATTCGGAGAGGAAGAGAGAGAGAGAACCTCCTGTTCACTATCCAGTCACCCAGTCCCCGCCTTGCTCGCTCTCACCTCCCTGTCACTCCTCACTTTCCCTCTTTAACTTCAAATGCACAAACGCAGCTGCAAACGGTTATTCTCTGGCACTTCGGAGGTTTCGCTCCCCCACAATTGTCATCATTTGGCCCCAATAAAATCTGATCAAATATGATCTCCATGTTTGGACATTTATTATATCAAAATATTGTCTTCTTCATTTACACCACATGTTAAAACACGTTTTTCTCCATGTGCAGAGGGACGTTCACACAATGATGAAACACCTGCTACTGTAACAAAATTTACCAGGTGACCAACACCTAACAGGAGCACCTGGAGATACAGGAAAACCCACTCATTTCAAGAAGCACTAAAGCCTAGACTCAGAGGAGCCTGTATCCAAATCCTGAAAGAGCCAATATGGAAGAGGAAGCTTTATCTTTATACCCTCCGGTTTCTTTGTCACCCAAATATGGATCAGACTTCTGGACCCATTGGGGGCTTTGCAGAAAGCCCCGTGTGCTGGGGTCGGGCTCTGTGACCACCCAAAGGCCTGGCCTGGCACCAGCGCTGATAACCCTCTGGGGGTTGTGTATGGCTCATGGGTTATGGCCTCTGTAACGTGGGAGTGTTTAGGTAAACAGGTTTGCAATACCAGATGATTAAAAAAGTGACTAGACTACAGGCTAACAGGAATGTGCATTAGGGACGCTGATTGACTCGGTACAGAGTCAGGCTGCTGGTCTCCTACATTCTTTCACAAATGCCTTATTTTCCTCGTCACGACCTTCACAGCATGAATTCTAAGGAGTTTGCACACTTTGGTGAGGGCACTGATGCTCCAAGCACTGAGCCACAGCAGCCAGGTTCATGTTTTCAATGATGAAACTCTCCCACTTTGAGGGGATGGGAAAACAGGGCTTTTGCACACAAACAGCAGGGAACTTCAGTAGCATCTGTGTATTTGGGAGGCAGCTGTGTGCTTGTGAGAGTGGCAGCAGGTTAGAGACAAAGGCTGCGGCCACAGCGTCTATCCCAGCCTCTCCTGCCTAGTCATGTGCACACGTTGGAGGTTTATATAGGGGCAGGAATGGACTGCTGGGGAACCCACTAGAATTGCATGACAGTAATCCTGCTCTGTTTACGGTGATGGTTTATTCTGATTAAAGAAGCATATTCTAGCCTGGGTGGCAGCCGCAGGAGTACATGGGACTCACCTGGAGTGCAGCCCTTCCTCCCCCTGGGGGCTGCCTGTTGTCCTGGAGAGATAAACAACTTCACTGCAGGAACAGAGCAGCAGCCCCTTGAAGATCCAGCCCTCTGCTCCCTGTCCACAGACCCTCACCATACCCTGTGGCTCCTTCCACGGAATCTTCATCCTTTCACTGAATGTGAGCAGCTGCTTAAGGGCTGCAGAGCAGGTTTTGTGGATGACCCACTGCTCTCCCTTATTGCCCACAACATTGGAATGAATGCCTGTATGTGATTCCACCCTGTCTCTGCTCAACTGGCTCAGGTACTGACCAGGAAGAATGGACCATGCACTAACCAATCACATATTTGTGTGTGTGAGATGTGATAGGAAACACAACAAAGAGAATCTTTCAGTCTCAAAATAAAAGCTTCATTCAATGCAAATTCTTTTTTAAATATATTTTATTGATTTTTTTACAGAGAGGAAGGGAGAGAGATAGAGAGCTAGAAACATCAATTAGAAAAACATTGATCTGCTGGCTCCTGCACACCCCCCACTGTGGATGTGTGCAGGAGCAACCAAGGTACATGCCCTTGACCGGAATCGAACCCAGTACACTTAAGTCCGCAGGTCTACACTCTATCCACTGAGCCAAACCGGTTTTGGCTCAAGGCAAATTCTTATTCCCAAACCGCAGAGAGCAACATGGCCCAGATGGGTGAAAGAGAACGAGAGGAAGTCCCATACACACACATCTAGGGGAGCACCCCTGTGTCCTCATCAAAATTCCAGGAAGGAGGACTCTCAATTATGAAAATGGTCCCCAAAGGAATGGGGTCAGGGTGACGGGTCTCAGGAAAGGAAGGAGAGAGGGTGGGTTATGACAGGATCCCCTGTGGCCAGCATCTTTGAGTCCTTTCCCATCTGAGATCGCCCCTAGGATGACAAGGTCAGGCATGCAGCCCAGGGTCACAGCTGCACCTTATATGCAGACTCCATGCAAATGGGGCTCTCCTGCTGCTCATAAAAGGGGGCCTTTGCACTGCACGTTGGGGAGACACCCAGGCCCTAAGCACCTGAGAGAGGACCCAGGGCTCCACCATGGACTTGGTGCCAAGCTGCATTTTCCTCCTGATCATTTTTCAAGGTCATTGTCAGGTGTGGGGAGCGCTGAGCCCTGTACCTGTACCTGTTTGTGCTTCCATGTGATTCTAAGTCCCCCTGTGTCTCTGTGTTTGCAGGTGTCCAGTGTGAGGTGCAGCTGGTGGAGTCTGGGGGAGGCCTGGTGCAGCCTGGGGTGTCTCTGAGACTCTCCTGTGGAGCCTCTGGATTCACCTTCAGTAGCTATTGGATGAACTGGATCCGCCAGGCTCCAGGGAAGGGGCTGGAATGGGTCTCACGAATTAATACTGGTGGTGGTAGCACATACTACACCGACTCTGTGAAGGGCCGCTTCACCATCTCCAGAGACAACGCCAAGAACACGCTCTACCTGCAAATGAACAGCCTGAAAGTTGAAGACACGGCCCTGTATTACTGTGCAAGCGACACAGTGAAGGTTAGTCAGTGTGAGCCCATACACAAACCTCTTGAGGAGGCAGCAGGGCTGGGCTGCAGGGAGCGCCACAGACACCAGGGGGCGCACAGGAGCCACAGCACAGAGAGCAGCCCCAGGAGCAGGGGCAGAGGGAGGTTGGAGGGAAAGGCCTTCCTGTTGGGCTCAGGGATTGCCTCTCAAGCTCTCAGCTGCCATCAGGGTGGACTCTTGATATTTCTCTGAGGCTCTAATTTCCTGCTTTCTCACTGCAGACCCCAGAGGAGGAGGTAACACTGCTGCTGGCAGAGGACAAATGGGCAGCGATGGGGACTCTCCTCACAACATGATACTGTACATAGAAAACCCAAAGGCCTCTACCAAAAAGCTACAGGATTTAAGAAAGGAGTTAGGTAATTTAATAGGATATGAAATTAACAGGCGAAAGTTGATGGTACTTTTATACACCAATAATGAATTCTCAGAAAGGGAAACCAGACCAACAATCCCATTTACCATTGCATCAACATTTTGATACATAAGAATAAACTTAGCCATGCAGGTAAAAGACTTGTACTCAGAAAAGTGCTTGGTGTTGTATAAAAAGATAGAGGAAGATATAAACAAGTGGAAAACTATACCGTAATCATGGATTGGTAGAATTAACATCATTAAAATGTCTATATTTACCCAAAGCACTCTACAGATTCAGTGTAATGCCCATTAAAGTTGCAACAGAATATTTCACAGATCTACAATAAATACTCCAAAAATTTATATGGAACAAAAAACAAACAAACAAACAAAAAAACAAACCCTAATTAACTGAGGCTCTCATTTCCTGCTTTCTCACTACAGATCCCAGAGGACCAGGTAGCTGGTGGCAGATGACATGTGAACAGTGATGGGGACTCTCCTCACCAAGTTCCTGTATTTCCTGCTTTTCTTTCTCAACAGAGATCATCCTCAGTGCTCTCATTGGCCTGTGGTTGGAACCTTTCCCACCAAGAGAGACCCCAGCTCAGTTCAGGGCCCTGTGTGCTGAGCTCAGGATCTGGCCCACATGCCCATCTGCCCCATGGGGGTCTTCATACTGACAGGCCCATAGTAAATAAAACATGTGCTCATCCCAAGGACAGTGGAAGCTGGATGAAGCCCATCTGAATGGTGCAAAGGGCCCTTGAGGGCTGCTCCCTGGTCACCTCACCTGTACAGGTGCCAGGATTGGCTGTTTCTGGTCCCACAGGAGCAGGAAATGACCTCAGCTCTCTTCCTATAGGTGTCACAGCAGCACTGATGTGAGAGGATAGCATGTGTGTGTCCCGTGTAGTGCGGTTTAATAGGACATTTAACAAGGGTCATTGGAAATCATCTCAGGTTAACAAGCAGCTGACCAGGGAATTCTCTTGGTGAAGGAGACAGCTTTACATTTTTCCATTCTTTTTCACTTAAAACCCTGGGCTAAAGCATGACATTTCATAATGACAGTGTTGAGTCCTCTATAGATCACTCCCCTGAGGGCTCAGAAGCAGTAATAACCCAGGTAGAGGCTGCTTGTTGGGGTGTTGTTTTATCTCAGCATTTCCCAGTCTCCATGTCACAGGTGCTGTTGTGTCCCCACCTTCACCTCACTCACGTCTACAGGACGGAGGAAACCTCCCACACGTCCCTCCTTGCTCTTCTGGTGGGCCTCCAGGAGCCATGAGACCCCACTGTGTCTGCAAAGCTTCCCCAAGTCATTCACTGCTCCCCAGACCTCTCAGTGTCTCCCCTTTTTCCCTCCTGATTGACAATTCTGCTGAATACAAAACCTTTCACCACTGAGGTGAAACAACGGGATGGTTCATTCAAAAGATATATATTTAAAAATAAGAAGTTGAAGAACCATTATTCAGACTGATCAGGAAACAAAGGGAGGGAACCAAAATAAATAAAGTCAGAAATGAAAGCAGAGAAGTAATAACAGACACCCCAGAAATACAAAGGGTTGTAATAAAGTACTATGAGCAACTATATGTCAACAAGCTAGACAATGTGGATGAAATGGAAGAATTTCTAGAAAAACACAGTAACCCAAAATGAAACAAGAAGAATAAGAAAACCTGATTAGGCCAATAATAATAACTGAGAAAATAGAAGTAGGAATCCAAAAACTCCCCGCAAACAAAAGTCCTGGTCTGGATGCCTTCACAGGGGAGTTTGACCAAACATTAAAGAAGAACTAACACCTATACTCCCCAAACTATCCAAAAATATTGTAAGAGGAAGGAACACTTCCACACTTTTTTAATGTGTTCAGCATTACCCTAATTGAAAAGCAGATGACACTCCTAAGAGAGAAAATTATAGGCCAATATCCCTGATGAACACAGATGCTAAATTTCTCCACTAAATATTAGCAAATTGGATCCAGCAATATTTTAAAAAGATCAGACACCGTCACCAACTGGGATTCATCCAGGGATGCAAGGCTGGTATGATATTCACAAATCAATACACCTGATACATCACATAAACAAATTAAAAGAAGAAAATAACATGACCATATCTATAGATTCAGAAAAAGCATTCAACAATACCCAACACCCACTTTTGATACATACTCCAAGCAAAGTAGAAGAGGGCTCACATATCAACATATTAAATGACATGTATGACAAACCCACAGCCAGAATCATACTCAATGAGCAAACACAAAAACAATTTCTCCTAAGAAATGGAATAAAACAGATTTGCTTTCACCACTCTTATTCAGCAAAGTACTGGACGTTCAAGCCACAGCAATCAGACAAGAAGAAGAAATAAAAGGCATCCAAATTGGAAAGGAGGAAGTAAAACATTTATTATTCATAGAAGACATGGTATTGTACATAGAAAACCCTAAAGACTCCACACAAAAAATATACCTAGATTTAATAAATGAATCCAGCAATGTAACAGGAAAGAAAATTAACAACGAAAATTTGATGGTCCTTTTATACACCGATAATGAATTCTCAGAAAGGGAAACCAAACCCACAATCCCATTTACCTTTGAATCAAAAATATTATGAAATGTAAGAATAAACTTTGCCAAGAAGGTAAAAGACTTGTACTCAAAATAATACAGGATGTTTAATAAAGAGATAGAGGAAAATATATCAAGTGAAAAATACACTGTGATCATGGATTGGTAGGATTAACATCATTAAAACGTCCATATTACCCAGTGTACTCTACAGATTCAATGTAATCACTTTTGAAATAGCAGCATCACATTTCACAGATCTATAGCAAATACTCCAACAACTTCTGTGGAATAGGAAAAGACCTCAATTAGCCACAGCAATCTTGAGAAAGAAGAACAAAGGTGGAGAAAACACAATACCAGATATTGAATTATACTCAAAACAGCCTGGTACTGGCACAAGAACAGGCATATACATCCAAGGAACATAACAGAGAACCCAGAAATCTACTCAAGCCATCACACTCAATATTTGACAAAGGAGACAAGAGTATACAATGGAGTAAAAATGGTTTCTTCAATAAATATTTTTTAGGAAAATTGGACAGATAACCATGCAAATAAGTGAAACAATACACAAATATATACCATACACAGGAGTAAACAAAAAAATGGTTAAAAGACTTAAATATAACTAGGGAGAACCTAAAAATCCTGGAAGCAGCCTTCGGCAGCAAAATCTCAGACATATCTGATAGCAATGCCTTTACATAAAAATTTCCCAGGACAAACGAAAATAAGGAGAAAATAAACAAATGGGAATATACAAAAATAAAATGTCTGCATAGCAAAAGAAACTATCAACAAAATGAAATGGAAGCCCACAATATGGGGGAACATGTTCGGCAAGGATCCATGTGATATAAAGTGTTGATATCCAAATATATGAAAAACCCATACAACTTACCCGAAGGAAGTCAAATTATCTAATTTAAAAAATGGGCAAAGGACCTCAATACATACTTCTACATAGGGAACATAGAGTAGGCCAAGAGACATTAAAAAAATGCTCAGTCACTCACCCTCAGAGATATGCATATTAAAAGGACAAGGAGATATCAGTTCACACCTGTCAGAATGGCTACCATCAACAAACCAAGAAATGACAAGTGCTGGTGAGGGTGTGGAGCAAAGGGAACCCTCCTACTCTGCTGGTGGGAATGCAGGCTGGTGCAGCCACTATGGAACACAGAATGGAGTTTCCTCAAAAAATTAAAGATGGAGCCTAGACATGTTTGGCTCAATGGATAGAGCGTCGGCTTGGGGACTGAAGGATCCCGGGTTCGATTCCGGTCAAGGGCATGTACCTTGGTTGCGGGCATATCCCCAGTAGGGAGTGTGTAAGAGGCAGCTGATTGTTGACTCTTTCTCATCGATGTTTCTAACTATTTCTCTCCCTTCCTCTCTGTACAAAATCAATAAAAAATATATTAAAAAAAAAAAAACAACGAACACTTCAAAAAAAAATTAAAGATGGAACGACCATTTGACCAAGTCATCCCACTTTCAGGAATTTATCCACAGCTACCCCAAACACCAATCATGAACAATATATGCACTCCCATATTCATAGAGTCACAGTTTGCAATAGCTAAGATCTGGAAACAGCCCTAATGCCCATCAGTAACTGAATGGATAAAAATCTGTGGCACATTTATGCCATAGAATACTATGCAGCAGTAAAAGAGAAGGATCTCTTACCCTTTGGGACAGCATGGAGGGACATGGAAGTATCATGCTAATTTGAAATAAGCCATTCAGAGAAAGAAAAGTATCACATGATCTCACTCATATGTGGAACCTAATTAACAAAATAAACTGATGAAAATAATAGATCCCCCAGTCTGCTCCATCTGAAAACATGGAGCAGACTGGGGGATCTCAGAGGGAAATCGTGGTAGAGTGGGTGGGTGGGAGGAGGTCAACCAACAAACCCGTATGCACAGAGGCTTAATCCAGGGACACAGATAACAGGATGGGGAAGGCCTGGGGCACCTGGGGCGGCTAGAAGGTGTTAGTGGGGGACACAAGGGGACATGAGTAATACCTTCAACAATGAAAGGACAATTTAAAGAAAAAAGTATTAAAACTTGGACCTTCAGACATCCACTGAACAGGGTCCCTGTGTCACCATCTTCTCTCAGGTGGGCTCAAGACCACAGCTATGAAATACTCTGCCTCATGAATATGCAAAAGAGAGGAGGAAAGCCATGATAAATTTGGGTAAGGCTGTGCCCTGATGGCATAACCCACAGCAACACCTTCTCCTACAGAAGTGCTCCCAGCACAGCCCTCACCATGGACTGCAACTGGAGAACTCTCCTCCTGCTGGCCATGGTGACAGGTAAGGGCCTCCAGTCATGGTTAAGGAGGGTCCTGGGAGAGTCCAGGGGGATTCCACTCACTCCTGTCTCCTTCCACAGGTGTCCACTCCCAGGCGCAGCTGGTGCAGCCTGGGGCTGAGGTGAGGCAGCCTGGGGCCTCCGTGAAGGTCTCCTGCAAGGCTTCTGGATACACCTTCACCAGCTACTGGATGCACTGGGTGCGACAGGCCCCAGGACAGGGGCTTGAGTGGGTAGGGGTGGTTCATCCGTTACTTACAATAACAAACTACGCACAGAAATTCCAAGGCAGAGTCTCCCTCACCAGAGACAAGTCCACGAGCACAGCCTACATGGAGCTCCGCAGTCTGAGAGCTGAGGACACGGCCGTGTATTACTGTGCAATAGACACAGTGAGGGGAAGTCAGTGTGAGCCCAGACACAAACCTCCCTGAGGAGACAGCAGGGCTGGGCTGCAGTGGGGGCTCAGGACACCAGGTGGCACTCAGGACAAGCATAGTCCCTGACCAGGAGCAGGTGGAGAGTTAAAGAAAAACATTTCCTGCTCCTTCTTAAATTAGTTTTGCTCCAAGGCTCAGCCACCGAGCTCACAGGAAGCCCTGTCATAGGTCTAGTTTTAGGGACTGTTTTTGTGAACAAAAAGAGGGCTCTGTCTCAAATCTGAATACACTCAGTGACTGACAGGACCCTCTCAGGAGGCTCTGATCACATATTCCCACCAGGGCAGTCGTGTGGGTGGGCACGCCCCAAGCCTTTGACTTCTTTACTAAAAGGCTCTTCTTGGCCTGAAGCACCCCGTCCATGGTTCCTGTGCATTTGGGTTCACACACCTGTGACATCAGCATGACCACCCTCAGCGAGCACCTCCTCTTCACTGTCCTGGCACCCAGTCCCTGCTATACTCTCTCCCAAGTCCATGTCACTCCTCACCTTCCCTCCCTAACTTCAAATGCACAAACGCAGCTGCAAATTGTTATTCTCCAGAGTATTTTATGTTTTGCTTCACAACAGTTCCCGTCCATTTGGCTCCAATAAAATCTTATAAAATATTCCATAAGTGTTAGGGCATTTCTTACATCAACATGTTGTCTTTTTTTCATTTACAACATATGTTCACATATGTTTTTCCCCGTGTGGAAAGGAAAGTGCAAACAATTATAAAAACCTGCTACCTGGATGGGATGAATTCAAATGAGTTCACAGGTGTTGGAGATAAGACCAGTTTCCTGTTGGTTGTCATGGATGTAAGTGTCCAGGTTTTTGCCAGCCCAGAAGACCTGACTGAGAGGTTGAGCATCAACCTATGAGCTAGGAGGTCACAGTTTGATTCCTTGGTCAGGGATTATGCCTGGGTTGCAGTCTGGATCCCCAGGGTGGGAGGCGGATAGGAGGCAACTGATCAGTGATTCTCTTCATTGATGTTTCCATAGCTCCACTGGCCTCCTCTCTGGAGAAAAGGAATGTGTATAAAGAAGGAGAAGGAAAGAAAGGCGGCTTCCCCAGCTGTGCCTTCTCCCCTGTGACACTCTGGCAGGCTCCCCTGCTGGTTGAATTGGCATAAAATTCAATACATAAATGAGCCACTTTGAAGTCTTTGACATAAGAACCTCTATGCCTGTGGAGAATGGTTTTAAGAGTTTATTTGAACCAAACTTGATCATCGGAACTGTGAGCCCAGCTTCTTCTGTCCCCGGGATCGGGGTCACCAAGTCCAACATGAAATCGGGGATCAGAAGGTTTAAGCAAAAGTGTGGACGCTTATTACAAGCAGATTCAGGCTCCCCACATGGGGAGGAACCCCTGATGGGCTGCCCCTGAAGCCCGTGGTCTCGGGTATATATGAGCCACCAAGCTTGCTCTGTGTCCACCGTGTGCCCACCTGATTGGCTTTCATTGTTCCTGCCCAGCAAGGAGCCTGCACATCCCCTGTTCCCTTGTGTGTGTTCACCTTCCTGCCCCAGGCCCTCCCTCATTTCCCAGGCCTCCTGCTCTTAGTCCAGAAACATTCTGCTATTGCTGCCTGGTTAGTGCCTGTGCTTAGGCTGCTCAGAATGCTGAGTCTGCCCCTGCCTCCCAGCCACCTGCCTTGGTTTCCCATGGACCCTGCCCTGTCTGCCTGCCCATCAAGCTAACTCCCCCCAAAGCCACCCCTTCTGGACGTGTGTCTGGGGTCCTCCAGGGTCAGGAAGCTCATCTTCCTAAAACACAGGTTCTCCTCACAAACACCAGACTCATTGCTCAGCCTGGGCCCCTCCTTCCACCTCTGCTGGCCTGGGATGGGCGCTGCCCCCTCTGTTCTCTCTGATGTTGGTAGATTTCCATGGTGGTTGCTCTTTTCCTCATTCTCTTTTTGTTCTAAAGGAGTATTGAGCAGAAGGGGCAGAAGCAAAATGGTGGCAGAGGCAGCTCCAAACTCTTGTTCCTCCACAAAAGCATCAAAAAACAAACAGAATCTCTCAGAACTGGCATCTGTCGGGCTCTGGAACACAGTCAGACCCGCAGCAACTGAGCGAACCCTGAGTCATGTACATGCTACTCAGAGAGAGAAGGAGCCGGGGTTGTGGCTCAGGAGGTGAGCATTGGCTCAGAAATCACCAGGTTATGTCTTTATTTCTGGGTCAGGGCACATGCCCTGGGTTGCAGGATCAATTCCCTATAGGAGGCATGCAGGACGCAGACAATCAATGATTCTCTCTCATCACTGATGTTCCCATATCCTTATCCCTCTCCCTATTTCTCTGACATCTATAACCATATTTTCTAAAGATTAATACAAACATCAAATGTCACACACATTAAAAAAAAAAGAGGATGAAGGAATTACTACTTTAAAGTACTGAAGAAAAAATGAAAAGCCATCAAATTAGAACTCTAAACTAAATGAAAATATATTTCAACATGGAATGGAGCCTGGTTGATGTGGCTCAGTGGTTGAGCTTTGACCTGTGATTCCATTCCTGGTCAGGGCACATGCCAGAGTTATGTACTCCATACACAATTGTGACCAAGCAGGACACAATAGATCAATGATTCTCTCATCATTGAGGTATCTATCTCTACATGCCTCTTCCTTCTTCTCTGAAATCTATGAAGTACATATTAAAATAAGTAAATGAAATGGCTGTGGGTTTGATTCCCAGTCCTGGCAGTTATCAGAGGCAATTGAAAAATATTTCACTTTCCCCATCTTTCTGTGTTCAGTGTTTCTCTCTCACTCAATGCTTCTCTCTATCTCCTTCTCTCTCTCTCCTTTCCTTTTCCTCTAAAAATCTATAAGCACGTCTTTAGGTAAAGACAAAGAAAAGAAGATCCAACCTGTCTCATGTAGCTCAGTGGTTAAGCTTTGTCCCAGGACTCAAGAAGTCACTGGTTTGATTACTGGCTAGGGCACAAGGCCAGGTTGTGGCTCCATCTCCAGTTGGGGCCACACAGGAGGCAGCTCATGAATGATTCTCTCTCAAGGATAATTTTGTCTCTTTATGAATTTCCCTTCCTCTCTCTTAAAAATAAAAAAAATAGTATTTTTAAAAAGATCTATATCTATGTCTATCTCTACATCTATATGTATATGTATATGTATATTTACATCTATCTCTACATCTATATCTATATTTAGATATATCTATATCTATAGCTATAGCTATAACTATATCCAAGGGAGTGGAGGCAAATTGATATTATCACTAAGGGATCACTGATTGTACCCACATTCAGTTCCTGACCACCTCCTGCAGCACAGCCCCTGCTGTGGAAGGAGAGGCCCCTGGGCACGGAGACCAGGACCCCAAGGAGGACCTGGTTTTCTGAGGGCACAGTCAGCCCCTCCTTCCAGGAGAAGCCCCAGAGACCGGGACCTCCCTCACCTCTTCCCTTTGTATGTGCAGACACCTCCCATATGCAAATGCCCACAAGGCCACCACACACATATACACACACACAGTTGGCATCCACTTAAATGCAGGACCTCCTCACCCTGGAGAATGCTTTCTGGGGGACGAGGACCTCACCTGCAAGACATGACTCCCTGTGGCTCTTCCTCTTCCTGCTGTCAGCTCCCAGATGTGAGTGACTCAGGGTTTAGTAATGAGGAGATGGGGACCCTGCATCTGAGCCCAGGACTCACTGTGTTCTCTCTGTCCCAGGTGTCCTGTCCCAGGTGCAGCTGCAGGAGTCGGGCCCAGGGCTGGTGAAGCCCTCGCAGACCCTCTCCCTCACCTGCACTGTCTCTGGGGGTTCAGTCACCAGCAGTTACTGGTGGAGCTGGATCCGCCAGCCCCAAGAGAAAGGGTTGCAGTGGATGGGGTGGTGGACAGGGAGCACATACTACAACCCAGCCTTCCAGGGCCGCATCTCCATCACTGCTGACACATCCAGGAACCAGTTCTCCCTGCAGCTGAGCTCCGTGACCACTGAGGACACAGCCGTGTATTACTGTGCAAGACACAGTGAGGGGAAGTCATTGTGTGCTCATACACAAACCTCCCTAAGAAGACAGCATGCCTGGGCTGCAGGGAGTGGCCTGGACACCAGGGGGCGCACAGGACCAGCACAGGGCCCAGATTAGGAGCAGGTGGAAAGTTGAGAAAAGAAACAATTTCCTGCTCCTTCTTAAAATAGTTTTGCTCACAGGCTCAGCCACAGAGCTCACAGGAAGCCCTGTCCTAGGTCTAGTTTTAGGGATTGTGTTTGTGAACAAAAAGGGAGCTCTGTTCTAAGGACAAAGGGGGCCACATGCTAACCTGACAAGCTCAGAGGAGGCCTGCATGGTGGTTGTACAAACTCAAAGACCTCACATACCACAAAAGATGGCCTGAAAATTAAATATTTAACTACACACAGGTTAGAGTGGGAAGTCATGTCCTGGATAGTATTTTCCCTGACAAAGACCAACTTAGATCTTTACTGAGCCCATTTGTCTTTTTGCCTCCAAGATAACATATTGGTGAAATGACTGGGTAACTTGTCATTTTTATCCCTGACCCCTCGGGACACAACAAATGGCTCCAGGACACTCCCTCATTGTGATTGTTATCAAGTTTATCCTCAACTGTTAATTATTTTAAACTCTCCTGTATCCATCCTGTAAAAGATGCACCTGTTCATCATTTCACTTTGTACCCTATCCCAGAGGTCTCCCCGCTTTGTTTTCTCCCACCTCCTTAATCTATCAGCAGTGAGTTTCATGTATCCCCTCTACATCTCTTCATTTGATTGCAATGTATAAACACAGATATAACCCGCCATTCTCCAGAGCAGTATCTCAATGCATTGAGGTTCTGCTTAACAGTATATGTCCAAATTTGGCTAAAATAAACTCACAAATTTCTTTACAGGTATAAATGTGTTTTACGTTAACAGATCTTTCTTTTTCACGATTGCATAGTGTTCCATGGTGTAGATGTATCACGGTTATCCAATCATCTGCTAATGGGCACTTAGGCTGTCTCCAAAGCTCAGCTGTTGTAGATTGCAATGTTATGAGCATAAGGGTGCATGCATTCTTTCTGATGAATATTTTGGGCTTCTTAGGATATATTCCTAGAAGTGGGACCACTGGGTCAAATGGGAGTTCCATTTTCAATTTTTAAATGGAACTCCTTATTTTTACCTAAAAGGCTACCCCAGTCTGCATTGCTAATGGACAAAATAAACTGATGAACTGAAGTAGACCCAGAGCCATAGAAGCATGAACAGATCATGGAACCTCAGAGGGAAGGCAGGGGAGGATGAGTGGGAAGAGATCAACCAAGGAACTTGTATGCACATATGTCTTACCTGTGGTCTCAGACAATGGGGTGATGAGGGCCTGGGGAGGGAATGGAAGGGAGAAGGAAGAGAATAATGGGGAGAAAAGGGGGACTTATGTAATACTTCAACAATGAAGATTCAAAGAGGGGGAGAGAGAGAGAGAGAGAGAGAGAGAGAGAGAGAGAGAGAGAGAGAGAGAGAACCTCCTATTCACTATCCTATAACCCAGTCCCCGCCTTGCTCTCTCCCACCTCCATATCACTCCTCACCTTCACTCCTTAACTTCAAATGCACAAACGCAGCTGCAAATGGTTATTCTCCGGGGCAGTGGAGGTCTTGCTCCCCAACAGTTGTCATCAGTTTGGTCCCAATAAAATCTTATCAAATGTTGTCTAGCCCTGGGATTCCTGACTGCCTGTGACAGCGATGGTGACAGCAGCAGTGACAGCAACAGTGACAGCGGTGGAGGCAAATAAAAGTGGTTCAGTCAGGAAGCTGTGGCCTAGCATAGGATGTTAACTAACCAGGATGTGAATGAAACAAGAATATAGGTTTAGTGAACTTTGAAATACAATTGCTACAACACTAACCTATTTAAAGGTTCTATTCCATATTTGATACTTTCCATAGAATCCATTCAAGGTTATGATTTAAACAGAAGCAGCGCTACCATTTTGTTCTTTCGATCCACATTGTGAGGTGAATAGCTCCTGATTGCAGCATCTCTGCACCCCTGTGAGGCCTGCCTGCCGACCTGACACTGCTTCATCAGTGTGGTTCATTTGCCCCTGTACTGAACTCAAGCTTCTGTCAGCTGATGCTGTGATGCTGGTACTTCCTTAGAGAAGGTGTCTAAAGGAGGTTTGCCTACAATTACATCACTTTTGACACTGGGTTAGTAATATCCCAATTTCAGGGATATTTATATGGGGGAAAACTGTACATCTTAGAATCAATTAAATGACAATGGCAAGAGTTTAGACTGCACAACTGGGAAAATGAAGGCTGTAAATAAATAGCCAATGTCCATGTGTGTGCGTTTCCATCATTGTTACACAGCCTTTGCCAGTCTTCCCCTGGATGGGGCTGGCACACAGTGTTCCATCCCCCCCTTTCTCCTGTCCACATTTTGTCTGGGCAACTTAAGCGGTACTGTGATCACAATGTCTAAAAGGGCTTGTCCTGCCCTAGCTGGTTTGGCTCGATGGATAGCTTGTCAGCCTGTGGACCGAAGGGACCCAGATTCAATTCTGGTCAAGGGTACATGCCTGGGTGGCAGGCTTGATCCAGTGTGCAGGAGGCAGCCAGTAAATCAGTGGTTCTCATCAATGATGTTTCCTCTCTCTCTCTGAAATAAATGGGCTTGTCCTGACAAGTGGATTGAAAAAAAAATGTTCTCTGTATATTAGGACATTTCTTACATCAAAATATTTTCTTTTCTTCTTTTATAAGACACGTTCATACACGTTTTATCTCTGTGTGCAGAGGGACGTTCACACAATTATGAAACACCTGCTACTGTTACAGAATTTACCCAGTAACCAAGAAACCCACTCATTTCCAGAAGCACTAGTGCAAAGACTCAGGGGAGCCTGTGCCCAAATCCTGAGCGAGCCAATATGGAGGAGGAAGCTGTCACTTTATACCCTCCGGTTTCTTTGTCCCCCAAATATGGATCAGACTTCCAGACCTTTTGGGGACTTTGCAAAAAGCCACGTGTGCTGGGATGGGGGCTCTGTGACCAGCCAAAGGCCTGGCCGTGTGCCAGTACTGATAACCCTCTGGGGGTTGTGTATAGCTCATGGGTTATGGCCTCTGAAACGTGGGAGTGTTTAGGTAAACAGATCTTGCAAGACCAGATGATTAAATTAGAGGCAGTGGCTAGACTACAGGCTAACAGGAATGTGCATTAGGGACACTGATTGACCAGGTACAGAGTCAGGCTGCTGGTCTCTGACATTATTTCACAAATGTCTTATTTTCCTCATCACGACATCCACAGGATAAATTCAAAGGAGTTTGCATCCTTTGTTGAGGGCACTGATGCTCCAAGCACTGAGCCACAGCAACCAGGGCTCATGTTTTCAATGACGGAAACTCTCGCAGTTTGAGGGGCTGGGAAAATGGGCTTTTGCACAAAACAGCAGGAAACTTGAGTGGCATCTATGGTTGTAGGAGGCAGCTGTGTGCTTGTGAGAGTGGCAGTAGTTTAGAGACTGAGGCAGCTGCCACAGCGTCCAACCCAGACTCTCCTGCCTCGTCACTTATACACATTGGAGGTTTTTATAGGGGCAGGAATGTACTTCTGGGGAACCAGCTAGAATTGTAGGACATAGTAATCCTGCTCTGTTTACCGTGATGGTTTATTCTGATTAAAGAAGCACATTGTAGCCTGGCTGGCAGCCACAGGGAGACCTGGGACTCACCTGGAGTGCAGCCCTTCCTCCCCCTGGGGGCTGCCTGTTGTCCTAGAGAGATGAACAACTTCGCTGCAGGAACAGAGCAGCAGCCCCTTGAAGATCCAACCCTCTGCTCCCTGTCAGCTGCCCCTTGCCATACACTCTGGCTCCTTCCTCGGAATCTTCATCCTTTCACTCAATGTGAGCAGCTGCTTAAGGGCTGCAGAGCAGGTTTTGTGAATGACCCAGTGCTCTCTCTTATTGCCGGCAGCATTGTAATGAATGCCTATATGTTATTCCACCCTGTCTCTGCTCACCTGGTTCAGGTACTGACCAGGCAGCACGAACCATGCACTGACCGATCACATATTTGTGTGTGTGAGGTGTGACAGGAGAACACAACAAGGAGAATCTTTCAGTCTCAAAATAAAAGCTTCATTCAATGCACATTCTTATTCTCAAACCCCAGAAAAACAACATGGCCCACGGCGGGTGAAGGAGAGGGAGAGGAAGCCACATCCACGAGCCTCTGGGGGAGCACCCCTAGGTCCTCATCAACACCCCAGAAAGGAAGACTCAATCCTGGAAGATACCCGCAAAGGAATGGGGTCAGGGTGATGGGTCTCAGGAAAGGAGAGAGGAAGGACTGGCCAGGATGGAACCCCTGTGGCCAACATCCTCGAGTCCTTTACCATCTGGGGTTGCCCCTAGGATGACAAGGTCAGACATGCAGCCCAGGTCACAGCTGCACCTTATATGCAGACTCCATGCAAATGGGGCTCTCCTCCCACTGCTCATAAATGGGGGCCCTTACCCGGCATGTTGGGGAGACACTCAGAATCCAAGCACCTGAGTCAGGACCCAGGTGCACCACCATGGACTTGGTGCCAAGCTGCGTTTTCCTCCTGATCATTTCTCAAGGTCATTGTCAGGAGTGGGCAGTGCTGAGCCCTGTGCCTGTGCTTGTTTGTGATTCCATGTGATTCTAAGTCCCCCTGTGTCTCTGTGTTTACAGGTGTCCAGTGTGAGGTGCAGCTGGTGGAGTCTGGGGGAGGCCTGGTGCAGCCAGGGGGGTCTCTGAGACTCTCCTGTGCAGCTTCCGGATTCACCTTCAGTAGCTACTTCATGTACTGGGTCCGCCTTGCTCCAGGGAAGGGCCTAGAGTGGGTCTCACACATTAGTGGTGATGGTAGTACTCACATATACTACGCCGACTCTGTGAAGGGCCGCTTCACCATCTCCAGAGACAACGCCAAGAACACGCTGTACCTGCAAATGAGCAGCCTGAGAACAGAGGACACTGCTCTGTATTACTGTACAACACACAGTGAGGGGAAGTCAGTGTGAGCCCATACACAAACCTCTCTGAGGAGACAGCTGGGCTGGATTGCAAGGTGTGTCCACGACACCAGGGGGCGCCCAGGACCCACAGCATAGGGAGCAGGCCCAGGAACAGGGGCAGAGGGAGGTGGGAAGGAAGGGCTTTCCTCTTGGGCTCAGAGATTTCCTCTCAAGCTCTCAGCTGCCTCCAGGGAGGGCTTTTGCTCTTTCTCTGAGGCTCTCATTTCCTGCTTTCTCACTGCAGACCCCAGAGGAGGTGGAAACACTGCTACTAGCAGATGACACATGGGCAGTGATGGGGACTCTCCTCACCAAATGATACTGTACATAGAAAACCTACTGAACCAAAAAACTACTAGATTTTATAAATGAATTGGGAGATGTACCAGAATATGAAATCAACAGCCAAACAAAATGGTACTTTTATACACCAATAGTGAATACTCAGAAAGGAAAACCAAAACAATAATCCCATTTACCATTGCATCAAAAATTATGATACTTAAGAATAAACTTAACCCAGCAGCTAAAAGACTTGTACTTAGAAAAATACAGGATTTTGAATAAGGATATAGGCGAAGATATAAAGAAGAGGAAAAATATAACGTGATCATGGATTGGTAGAATTAACATCATTAAAATGCCCATATTAATCAAAGCACTCTAAAGCTTCAATGTAATCTCTATAAAAATAACAACTACATCGAACCATAAAGATGATAGCATAGGTAAACACCTGTGCTTGCTGCCTATCACAACCACATCAAAACTCCAACTAAAAGAGTAAACAAATATCATCAGAACCAAGGGAAAACTGGTGATTGGAAGTTCTATAATCAGAAGGAAAGAAAACAGCACATTGAGACTGGTAGGACATGCTTAGGTATGGGAGTACATAGGTACAGAGGGTGCACTATTGTGGACTTTTTTTCAATAATGAGGGAGATAAAAGCTCCTGACTCCTGTGACTTCCAGTTCCAGGTGAGACTCTGGGGACCCAGACCCATATGGGGAGAAACTAGACTGTCAGGTATCAGGCAGGAAGGGGAGGGCAGCTTTCTCTCTGAGATGCTTGCAGTGGTCATTGTTCCTGCAAGGTGCTGCCTGACACAGAGACCCAGGAATCTCTCTGGGGCAGGGTGGTCTGGCAGCCATTGCTGTTTGCTCCACCCTGGTCATTCCCTGAAACCTCGCCCCCACTAATTTATAACCCCACCCAAGCTGTGTGTATCAGCTTTTGCATATGAATGGCCTGTTCTTTTACAACCTAAAACCTAACAAATAGCAGTTGAGTCAGAGAGCTCCAAAACTTCCAAAAGAAGGCCTAAGCTAAGGCCTAGCAGCAAGCCTGTCTTGCTTCACAGCTGGGCCTCATCTGGGCACTTCCAAACCCCAAACAAAGGGGAGGAATCTGCATATCTCTTATTAGCTACTGCTGGGTGGTCTCAGGCACCTCCTTGGAGATCCAAGAGCCATTGTACCCAGTGGTCAGTGTGAGAAAATACCAGATTACAACTCTGCATATCCATAAGCAACACACTCAAGGGGAAGACTCAGTGAACACCAAAGCCCCACTGAAACAAGACCTGCCCCATAAGGGTGTCTATGGCACAAAACTTCTCCCATTGTAGACACAGTGGGTCCTCACAGGTCAATTCCTCCCAGTGATACCAGCAGTAATCAAGGCTTACCTACAACAAAACTGTGCATACAGCCCACAAAGGGGTGTACCTACAAGGTCCACCACAGGTAATTGGGGAGACTGAGCCACTGAGCCCTATGGGACACCTAGCACACAAGTCACTCTATCAACACAGGAAAGCAACCAAAATGCAGAGACAAAGAAACAGGCCACAAATCAAAGAAATGGAAGAAAGATGGGATATAGATTTCAAAACCATGGTTATAAGCTTACTCAAGAATCTTCTAGAAACCTCTGAAAAATTTAGTGAGACCCTCAAAGATATGAAAAAAGACCAATCACAAATTAAACATACCCTGCCTGAAATTACAAATAATATACAGAGATCCAATAGTAGACTAGAGGATCCCAAGAATCAAGTCAAAGATTTTAAATATGAAGAAGCAAAAAATATCCAACCAGAAAAGAAAAAAGGAAAAAGAATCCAAAACTATGAAGATAGTGTAAGAAGCCTCTGGGACAACTTCTAGCATACCAACATCCAAATTATGGGGGTGCTAGAAGAAGAGAGAGAGCAAGATATTGAAAACCTATTTGAAGAAATAATGATAGAAAACTGTCTTTACCAGGTGAAATAAATAGACTTACAAGTCCTGAAATATCAGAGAACCACAAACAAGATGAATCCAAAACTATCATAATTAAAATGCAAAGGGCAAAAGACAAAGAGACAATCTTAAAAGCAGCAAGAGAAATACAGTTAGTTACCTACAAGGGAGTACCCATAGGACTGTCATCTGATTTCTCAATAGGAACTATGCAGGCCAGAAGGGAGTGGCAAGAAATATTCAAAGTGATGAGTAGCAAGAATATATAACCAAATTACTCTACCCAGAAAAGCCATCATTCAGAATTGAAGGTCAGTTAAAGAGCGTCACAAATAAGAACAAGCTAAAGGAGTCCATCACCACCAAATAAGTATTATATAAAATGCTTAAGGGTATTCTTTAAAAAGAGGAAGAAGAAGAAAAAGGTAAAGAAAAATTTTGAACAACCAAGTGACAACAAATACATATCTATCAACAAGTGAATCTAAAAAGCAAGTGAATAAAAAATCTGATGAAAAGAATATAGTGGTGAATGTATAGAATCAGGGTCATTGAAAGGGAGTGGACTAACAATTCTTAGAGGGAAGGGGGTGTGGGAGTGCAGGAGAAATTGGATAAAAATCTTAAGCCTATGGATGTAGACAGTGGGGATTGTAAGCGCATGGGATGGGGTGGGAACCGGCTGAAGGGGAGCTATGGGGGGAAAAGAGGAACAATTGCAATAATCTGAAAAATACAGATTTATTTTAAAAAACAATCCTATATAATGAATGCCAACTATGCAAATTGATCAAATGGCAGAATGACCAGCAGATAGACCTGTGCTATGAGGTGCACTGACCATCAGGGGGAAAAGCTCAACTCAGGGGCTGCCCCCTGATAATCAGTGGGCTCCCATGGGGGATTCACCACTCAGCCAGAAGCCAGGCTCATGGCTGGTGAGTGTAGTGGTGGTGGTGGGAGCCTCTCCCATCTACATGGCACCATCACTAAGGATTAGCGAGCATGTGAGCAGTAACAAGGGAGAAATCCTGGACTGTGAGAATGTGCAGACAGGGCTGAGAGACCCCTCCCCCACTCCAGCACACGAATTTTGGGCACCCAGCCTCAAGTAATAATAAAATAATTAAAATAGCAACAGCATATTTCACAGATCTATAACACAGATTCCAACAATTTGTATGGAACCAAAAAAGACCCCAATTAGCCATAGCAATCTTGAGAAAGAAGAACAAAGATGGAGGAATCACAATACCAGGTATCAAATTATACTGCAAACCCCTAGGAATCAAAACAGCCTGATACTGGCGCAAGAAGAGACATATACATCAATGGAACAGAACAGAGAACCCAGAAATCTACCCAAGCCATCAGGTTCAATCAATATTTAACAAAGAAGGCAAGAGCATGCAATGGAGTCAAAACAGTCCCTTCAATAAATATTGTTGGAAAGTTGGACACATAAATGTGTAAAAAAATGAAACAATACACTAACATACAGCATACCCAGGAGTTAACTAAAAGTGATTAAAAGAACATCAATATAAGTAGAGAAACCGTAAAATTATAGAAGAAGCCATACGCAGCAAAATCTTAGACATCTCTCATAGCATTGTGATTACAGATACATCTCCCAGGACAAAGACAACTAAAGAGAAAATAAACAAATGTGGATACATCAGAATAAAACGTGTATGCCCAGCAAAAGAAACCGTCCACAAAAATGAAAGGGAGCCACAGTATGGGAGAAGAAATTTGACAAGTATACATGTGCTAATGGGTTAATATCCAAAATGTAAAAGAAACCCATACAACTTAACCAAAATAAAGCAAACAGTCCAATTACAAAATGGTCATAGGACATAAATATACACTTTTCCAAAGGGAACATACAGATGGCCAAGAGAAATTTGATAGAAGCACAGAGTCACTGACCCTCAGAGAGATGCAAATTAAGAGGACAGGAGGTATCAGCTCACACCTGTCAGAATGGCTGCCATCAACAAATCAACAAATGGCAAGTGTTGGTGAGGGTGTGGAGCAAAGGGAACCCTCCTACTCTGCTGGTGGGAATGCAGGCTGGTGCAGCCACTATGGAACACAGAATGGAGTTTCCACAAAAAATTAAAGATGGAACTGCCATTTGACACAGTGACCCCACTTTTAGGAATTTATTCAAAGCAATCCGAAAAACCAATCATAAACAATGTATGCACCCCTATTTTCATAGCAGCATAGTTTGCAATAGCTAAGATCTGGAAAAAGCCCAAGTGCCCATCAGTAGCTGAGTGGATAAGAAGCTCTGGTACATTATGCCATGGAATACAATGCAGCAGTAAAAGAGAAGGATCACTTACCCTTTGGGACATCATGGAAGGACTTGGAGAGTATCATGCTAAGTGAAATAAGCCAGTCAGAGCAAGACAAGTATCACATGATCTCACTCATATGTGGAACCCAATTAATAAAGTAAACTGATGAACAGAATGGATCCAGTGATCTAAAAGCCTGGAGCAGACTGGGAAATCTCAGAGGGAAATCAAGGTAGGGTGGGTGGGTGGGAAAGGGTGAACCAACAAACTCGTATGCACAGAGGCTTAATCCAGGGACACAGACAACAGGATGGTGAAGGCCTGGGGAACCCGGGGCAGACTAGAAGGTGTCAATGGGGGACACAAGGGGATATGAGTAATACCTTCAACAATTAAGGTACAATTTAAAGAAAAAAGAATTAGGACTTGGACCCACAGACACTTGTGAACATGGACCCTGTGTCACCATCTTCTCTCAAGAGTGGTCAAGGTCTCAGCTATGAAATACTCTGCCTCATGAATATGCAAAGGAGAGGAGGCAGACCAGGTTAAATACTGGTGAGTCTGTGCCCTGAGGGCATCACCCACAGCCACACCCTCCCCTACAGAAGTGCTCCCAGCACAGCCCTCACCATGGACTGCAGCTGGAGAACCCTCCTCCTGGTGGCCATGGCAACAGGTAAGGGGTTCCTGTCCTGGTTAAGGAGGATCCAGGGAGAGTCCAAGGGGATTCCACTCACTCCTGTCTCCTCCCACAGGTGTCCACTCCCAGGTGCAGCTGGTGCAGCCTGGGGCCTCCGTGAAGGTCTCCTGCAAGACTTCTGGATACACTTTCACCAGCTACTGGATGCACTGGGTGCTACAGGCCCCAGGACAGGGGCTTGAGTAGATGGGGAGGGTTGACCCTAAAGATGGAGAAACAAGCTACGCACAGAAGTTCCAAGGCAGAGTCTCCATCACCGCAGACCAGTCCACAAGCACAGCCTACATGGAGCTCCGCAGCCTGAAAACCAAGGACACAGCCATGTATTACTGTGCAAGAGATATGGTGAGGGGAAGTCAGTGTGAGCCCAGACACAAACCTCTCTGAGGAGGCAGCTGGTCTGAGCTGCAGTGGGCGCTCAGGACACCAGGGGGCGCTCAAGACCAGCTCAGGGCCCTGACCAGGAGCAGGTGGAGAGTTAAAGACACCATTTCCTGCTCCATCTTAAAATAGTTGTGTGCCAAGTCTCAGACACAGAGCTCACAGGAAGCCCTGTCCTAGGTCTAGTTTTAGGGATTGTATTTGTGGAAAAAAAGAGAGCTCTGTCCTAAATCTGACAAAACTCTGTGACTGCCAGGACCCTCACAGGAGGCACTGATCACACATTTCCACCTGGGCAGATCTGGGGGTGGGCATCTGTCAGGCTCTGGAACATAGTCAGACCTGTAGCAACTAATCTAACCCCGAGTCAAGTACATGGTACTCAGAGAGAGAAGGAGCTGGTTTGGTTTGGCTCAGGGGCTGAGCATTGGCCCAGGAACCACCAGGTTATGAGTTTGATGCCTATTCAGGGAACAGGTTCTGCATTGGATGATCAATCCCCAATAGGAGGCATGAAGGATGCAGCCAATCAATGATTCTCTCTCATCACTGATGTTCCTATCTCTCTCTCCCCTCCTTTCCTCTCTGACATCAATAAAAAATATTTTAAAATAAGTATAAAAAGTGAAAAGGAAAAGAAGGAAGACTTTGTGGTATTGACCTGCCCATGCCTACCCTCCCCAGCATGATCACACTTTCCAAGTGGTGGTGGCTGACTTCCCAGAGGAACAAGGGACCACAGTCCCAGATCCCTGCGTCTGTCTGTCCTCACCTGGGGCTGTGGGAGGATGGACACAGGTGGCCGCTCTCCTTCGAGAATAAAGTTGCACACCTGCCCCAAGGAGGACGAGGTGCCTCAACTCTCTCCCCAGGGTTTTGTTCCAAGAGCCAACATATTCCTTTTTTAGCTTTTTTCATCCTCTCCCAATTATATTTTTCATTGCTTTTCAGAGAGAGAGGGGACAGCATGGAGGGGAAGAGAGAAACATTGATGTGAGAGGAACACATCAACTGGGTGCCTCCTGCACATGCTCAACCAGGGCAAGGGCCAGGGAGCAGCCTGCAACCCAGGGTACCTGCCCTTGACCAGAATAGAACCTGAGACCCTTTGGTTCAAAGGACAACACTCTATCCACTGACACAAACTGGCCAAGTCTAGGACTCCATTTAAAAAATGATTTATTGATTGATTGATTGATTGATTGATTGATTCATATTTATTAATATTTTATTGTTGAAAGTGTCACATATGTCCCCTTACCCATTGATCCCCTCCAGCCAGCACCCAACACCTCCTGGGGCCCCCTTGTGTAAATGTTGGAAACTCTCCACTGTGAGGGCCTGGGAAACATCTTTGCACATGAACAGCAGGCAAGTTGAAGGAAATGTGTCTTTTCAGGAGGCAGCTGTGTGCTTGTGAGGGTGGCAGCAGGTTAGAAACTGAAGCTGCGGCCACAGCGTCCAGCCCAGCCTCTCCTGCCTCCTCACATGCACATGCTAGAGTTTTGTGGAGAATCTGATTGAGGAAAATAACAAGGAGAATCTTTCAGTCTCAAAATAAAAGCATAATTCAATGCAAATTCTTATTCCCAAACACTAGAAAGGTAACATGGCCCAAAGCGGGGGAAGGGGAGTGAGAGGAAGCCCCATCCACTGGTAGCACCCCTGGGTCCTCATCAAAACCCCAGGAAGGAGGACTCTCAATCCTGGAAGCTGCAGCCAAAGGAATGGGGTCAGGGTGATGGGTCTCAGGAAAGCAGGGAGGTAGGGCAGGTCAGGACAGGAACCCTTGTGGCCAGCATCCTTGAGTCCTTTCCCATCTGGGGTCGCCCCTAGGAAGACAAGGTCAGGCATGCAGCCCAGGTCACAGCTGCACCTTATATGCAGACTCCATGCAAATAGGGTTCTCCTCCTGCTCATAAAAGGGGGCCCTGTCCTGGCATGTTTGGGAGATACCCAGAACACAAGAGCCTCATTCAGGACCCAGCAGCTCCACCATGGACTTGGTGCCAAGCTGCATTTTCCTCCTGATCATTTCTCAAGGTCATTGTCAGGAGTGGGGAGCGCTGAGCCTTGTGCCTTTGCCTGTTTGTGCTTCCATGTGATTCTAAGTCCCCCTGTGTCTCTGTGTTTGCAGGTGTCCAGTGTGAGGAGCAGCTGGTGGAGTCTGGGGGAGGCCTGGTGCAGCCTGGGGGGTCTCTGAGACTCTCCTGTGCAGCCTCTGGATTCATCTTCAGTAGCTATGACATGCACTGGGTCCGCCAGGCTCCAGGGAAGGGGCTGGAGTGGGTCTCAGTCATTAGTATTAGTGGTCGTACCATATACTACGCCAACTCTGTGAAGGGCCGCTTCACCATCTCCAGAGACAATGCCAAGAACACGCTTTACCTGCAAATGAGCAGACTGAGATCAGAGGACACAGCTGTGTATTACTGTGCAAGGGACACAGTGAGGGGAAGTCAGTGTGAGCCCAGACACAAACCTCCCAGAGGAGACAACAGGGCTGAGTTGCAGGGAGTGTCCAGGACACCAGGGGGTGCATAAGGCCTACAGCACACAGAGCAGCCCCAGGAGCAGGGACCAAGGGAGGGAGAGGGATGGGCCTTCCTGTTGGGCTCAGGGATTTCCTCTCAAGCTCTCAGCTGCCTCCAGGGAGGGCTCTTCCTTCTCATGTTCTCACTGCAGACAACAGTGAAGAAGGGCATTGTGTTTGCAGGTGACATGGCAGCAGGAAATGGGGAGTCTCCTTCACCAAGTGTTTTACTTTCTGTATCTCTTTCTCTGCAAGGAGACCATCCTCAGGGCTCTCCTTGTGCAGTATTTGTGATACTTTCCTACCAAGAGAGACCCCTGTTCAGCCCTGCCCCCTGTGTGCTGACCTCAGACTTCTGCCCCCACCTTTCCCTCTCAAGGCTCACCTGTCCCCACCTTTCCCTCTCACAGGCCTACCTGCCCCCACATTTCCCTGCCACAGGTCTACCTGTTGCCATAGCGACAAGGAATATTACCCAGGACCTCTCACCACAGCGCCCATACTCTAAGGTGACAAGATTTTAACATTGGTAAAGCGGGATACCATTGACTGGAGGTGGGGTGGGGGTGGGGATTCTTGATTAAAAATTTGGTCTATATGGAGCAACAAAATTTTTAATAGAACACAAAAATAGTATTGTAAATTTTTTTTTAATTTCAACATAAGTACAATTTACAAATATAAATGAAAAAATTATGTATAGTATTATTTTATTCTTTGGCATATTTCTCATTTGAGTGATTTTTTTTAGTAGATTGCTGTTGTTTTTAAAAGGTCATGAAAATTTTCACAAGAATTTGTTAAATTATATTTCACATGTAAAATGGCTTTCAAAGTCTCAACACTTAATTGTGATTTTCCTGATGTCCACACTTTATTTACCGTGGAAAAAACGCGTTCAGTCGCAGCATAGTTCCTGGTAAGGACAGCGCGTATTCCACAATTCTAACAACTGATCAACAATGCGAACTTTGATAAGCAGTTCTAGATAATCAGTTCTCAACAATTATTTGTTATTATTAAAGTTTAACATTATAAAATTAACAAAAATAAAATAAAACTCATATCCTGGCTAGATAGCCACATGGCCGCCAAAAACCGTATATTCCCTTCCCATTCTCCCGTCGTTCCCTAGCTTGTCATGCATTCTTTCCAAAAATCAGGACTTTTTTAAAACACCGAGGGGCATGGGACAAATTGTTAAAAAACAAGACGTCTGGTCATCTTACAGTACTCCCTTCCACACACTTTCCTCCTGTCCCTCATTCACTCAGGTGGATGTACAAATCTGCCTCCACATCTGGCTTCAATCATCACAAAACCTGGGTCTGATTTATGTTGTTTTCAAATGAAGGGGACCTTGTGATTACAGTTATGTCCTAGCAGATGGCTTATGGTGACCCCCACATAAGCACCCTTAGCTCCCTCATCCCCACCTTAACCATCTGCAAAGTCCAGTCTTATAAGGTCACCCACAGACCCCCGAGATAAGAACCTGGATATTCCTGAGGTCAGAGTCCAGCCCTCACAGTACCCTGAGAGTCAGGGCCTCCAAAGCCCCTCAGGATCATGGGGAAGGGTTTCCTTCCTGGGAGTTTTGTGTGAGAATGTGAGTGTGCATGTGAGTGTGTGTAGGTGTGTGTGTGTGCACATGGTAATCCGTTGGGAATTGAGCCATGACACCCATCTGTCTGGATGCAGGCACAGTAGGTTTGACCTCACCTGGAACCTAAAACTTGGGTTACTCTTCAAGCCAATGCTTTCTCTCCTGAAGGACTCCAGATGTGATGTGTGGCTATTTCAGGGCAGAGAGAGGCAAATGGAACTGGTTGGACAATGAGGAAATCACAGCACAATGTAGGAATGGTCCTGGAAGTGTGCCTGCTCAGACGTGGTGAATTTCTGTCCTTGGTAATTCCCCTCCCCCCCAGGCTCAAGGTGTTTTTTCCTGTATTGCACATGGTCCATCCAGTAAATGGGTTTCAGGGCCTGGGGTCTCCCATCATGTAGGGACATGGTGACAGCACTGCCCAGGGCCACACTCAGACTTGAGGAGGCACAGGAAAGGGAGGACATGGTGCCTCTGAAATGACCTGCTGATGAAGCAGGAAATCCCCACATGCCCTCCCTCTCCTGATTAGAACCCTGTCACGTGTCCACATGGACACAGACCCTGATGGTGAGAACAAGACAGAACCGCCAAGGCTGACCAGGTTTCTAAGACATTAGATCCATTATCTCCAGTAATGGGAAGTTTTCTGCATAATTTATTCATTCTTTAATAATGGACAGAGAAAAATAATTCTCTTCATATAAAATTATGTTTATATGTACCTTCATATGATTGATTTACATCAAAACTATTTAAAATTACAGTTGGCCAAGAGACATAGGAAAAATGTTCAAAGTCAGTGACTCTCAGAGAGATGCCAATAAAAAGGACAGGAGGTATCAGCTCACACCTGTCAGAATGGCTACCATCAACAAATCAACAAATGACAAGTGCTGATGAGGGTGTGGATCAAAGGGAACCCTCCTACTCTGCTGGTGGGAATACAGGCTGGTGTAGCCACTATGGAACACAGAATGGAGTTTCCTCAAAAAATTAAAGATGGGACTGCCATTTGACCCAGTGATCCCACTTTTAGAATATATGCTAAGGGACCCCACTCACCAAACTTTAAAAATGTATGCACTTCTATGTTCTTAGCAGCACAATTTACAATACCTAAGATCTAGAAACAGCCCAAGTGTCCATGAGTAGCTGAATGGATAAAAAGCTCTGGTACATTTATGCCACGGAATACTAAGCAGCAGTAAAACAGAAGGATCTCTTACCTTTTGGGACAGCATGGAGGGACTTGGAGAGTATCTGCTAAGTGAAATAAGCCAGTCAGAGCAAGACAAGTATCACATGTTGCACTCATATTTGGAACCAAATGAACAAAATACGCTGATGAAGAGAATGGATCCAGAGACCTCAAAGCCTGGAGCAGAGTGGGGGATCTCAGAGGAAAATAATGGTAGGGTGGGTGGGTGGGAAGAGGTCAACCAACAAACTCTTCTGCATAGAGGCTTAATCCAGGGACAGAGACAATGGGATGGTGAAGACCTGGGGCACCCGGGGCGGGCTAGAAGGTGTCAATGGCGGATACATGAGGACATGAGTAATACCTTCAACAATAAAGGTACAATTTAAAGAAAAACGAATTAGGACTTGGACCCTCAGACACCCTCTGAACATGGTCCCTGTGTCACCATCTTCTTTCAGGTGGGCTCAAGACATCAGCTATGAAATACTCTGCCTCATGAATATGCAAAAGAGAGGAGGCAGACCAGGTTAAATGTGGGTGAGTCTGTGCCCTGAGGGCAACACCCACAGCCACACCCTCCCCTACAGAAGTGCTCCCAGCACAGCCCTCATCATGGACTGCAGCTGGAGAACCCTCCTCCTGGTGGTCATGGCGACAGGTAAAGGGCTCCTGTCCTGGCTAAGGAGGGTCCAGGGAGAGTGCAGGGGGATTCCACTGACTCCTGTCTCCTCCCACAGGTGTCCACTCCCAGGTGCACCTGGTGCAGCCTGGGGCTGAGGTGAGGCAGCCTGGAGCTTCCGTGAAGGTCTCCTGCAAGGCTTCTGGATACACTTTCAATGATTATAGCATTCACTGGGTGTGACAGGCCCCAGGACAGGGGTTTGAGTGGATGGGGAGGGTTAGGCCTAGTGATGGATACACAAGCTATGCACAGAAATTCCAAGGCAGAGTCTCCATGACCGCAGACAAGTCCACAAGTACAGCCTACATGGAGCTCAGCAGTCTGAGAGCTGAGGACACCGCTGTGTATTACTGTGCAATAGACACAGTGAGGGGAAGTCAGTGTGAACCCAGACACAAACCTCCCTGAGGAGACAGCAGTACTGGGCTGCATGGAGAGCTAGGACACCAGGGGGTGCTCAGGACCAGCACAGGGCCCAGACCAGGAGCAGGTGGAAAGTTGAGGAAAGACACCATTTCCTGCTTCATCTTAAATTAGTTTTGCTCAGAGGCTCAGCCAGAAAGCTCACAGGAAACCCTGTCCTAGGTCTAGTTTTAGGGATTGTGTTTGTGAACAAAAAGTGGGCTCTGTTCTATGGACAAAAGGGACCTTATGCTGAGATGACAAGCTCATGGGTGGCCTGCATGGCATTTGTACAAACTCTCACAGGAACATCACATAACTAAAAACGATGGTCTGAAAATTAAATATTTAAATACACACAAATTATGGTGAATAGTAATGTCCAAGGCCAATATTTTCCTTACAAAGATGAACTTAGATCTTTACTGAGCCCATTTGCCTTTGTGCCTCAAAGATAATATTCCTGTGAAATGACTGGGTAACTTGTAACTTCCCTTTATTTTCCAAACCCCTCAGGGCACGACAAATATCACCAGTATGTTCCCTCATTGTTATTGTTATCAAATTAACCGTCAACTGTTAATTATCTTAAACTGTCATGTATCCATCTTTGTAAAAGATGCACCTGTCCATCATTTCACTTTGTATCCTATCCTAGAGGTCTCCCTGATTTGCTTTCTCCCAACTCCTTAATCTATCACCAATTAATTTCATGTAACCCCTCTACATCCCTCCCTTCAATTGCAAAGTATAAATACAGATGTAACCCGCCATTCTACAGAGCATTATCTCAATTCACTGAGGTTCTGCTTCCCGTTATGTCCACATTTTGGCTCAAATAAACTGACAAAATTATTTACAGGTCTGAAAGATTTTTATGTTAACAGATCTTTCTTTTTCATGGCTGCATAGTGTTCCAAGGTGCAGAGATTCCACAATTATCATCGACTAATGGGCACTTGGGCTGTTTACAAAGCTTAGCTGTAGTAAATCACTCTGCTATGAACACAGGGGTGTGTGCATTATTTCTGATGGATGGTTTGGGTTTCTTAAGATATATTGCTAGAAATGGGATCACTGGGCCAAATGGGAGTTCCATTTTCAATTTTTAGATGAAACTCCATATGTTTTCCAATATGGCGGCACAAATCTGCATTGCTAATGGACCAAATACACTGATAAACAAAAATAGACCCAGAGACATGGAAGCATGAACAGACCATGGAACCTCAGAGGGAACCAGGGGAGGTGGGTGGAAAGAGATCAACCAATGAACTTGTCTACATATATGCCTCACCCAGGACACAGACAATGGGGTGGTGAGGGCCTGGGGAGGGAATGGGAGTGAGCAGGGAGAGGATAATGGATAGAATAGGGGGACCTATGTAATACTTGAACAATAAAGATTAGGGGAGGGAGGAAGGGAGGGGGAGAGAGAGAGAGAGAGAGAGAGAGAGAGAGAGAGAGAGAGAGAGAGAACTGAACCTCCTGTTCACTGTCCTGTCACCCAGTTCCTGATTTGCTCTCTCCCACCTCCATGTCACTCCTCACCTTCCCTCCTTAACTGCAAATGCACAAATGCAGCTGCAAACTGTTATTCTTGCTCCCTGTTCCAATTTCAACCTCAGGTGGGAATGTATACACGGGCGACTGGGGTCCCTCAGCCAGAGAACTGTTGTCTTCTCTTCATTTACAACACACATTCACACATGTTTCTTCCTGTTTCTTCCCGTGTGGAGAGGGAGGTGCACACAATTACAAAACCTGCTGCCTCCGCAGGATGGTGGTGGTGACTCTAAAGCACATGTGTCAAACACGAGGCCCGCGGGCCAAATCCTGCCCGCCAGGCCTTGCAATGTGGCCCGCACCGCGCTGTCATCACTGCACTCCGCTGTCAGTTTATGACATTGTCAGTTTATGACTGTTCAGTAAACCATTCGGCCCGCAATTTAGGCTGGATTTTAGATTTTAGCCCCTTCTCTGATTGAGTTCGACACCCCTACTCTAAAGAGTTCACAACCTTTGGTGTGGGGATGACGCTCCAATCACTGAGCCCACCAGCCAGGCTCCATGTGTAAATGATGGAAGCTCTCCACTGTGAGAGGCTAGAAACAGGGCTTTTGCACACACACAGCAGGGAAGTTGAGGGAAATGTGTGCTTTTGGGAGGCAGCTGTGTGCTTGTAAGAGTGGCAACAGGTTAGAGACGGAGGCTGTGGCCTCTCCTGCCTCCTCACATGCATATGTTAGAATTTGTGGAGGATCTGATTGAGTAAAAGAACAAGGAAAATCTTACAGTCTCAAAATAAATGCTTCATTCAATGCAAATTCTTATTGCCAAACCCCAGAAAGGCAACATGGCCTACAGCAGGTAAAGGGGAGCGAGAGGAAGCCCCATCCACGCAGCTCTGGGGGATCACCCCTAGGTCCTCATCAAAACCCCAGGAAGGAGGACTCTCAATCCTAGAAGCTGCCCCCAAAGGAATGGGGTCAGAGTGATGGGTCTCAGGAAAGGAGGGAGGGAGGGCGGTTGAGGATGGGATCCCTGTGGCCAGCATCCTTGAGTCCTTTCCCATCTGGGGTCGCCCCTAGGATGAGAAGGTCAGGCATGCAGCCTAGGTCACAGTTGCACCTTATATTCAGACTCCATGCAAATGGGGCTTTCCTCCTGCTCATAAAAGGGGACCCTTGCCTGGCATGTTGGGGAGACACCCAAACCCAAGCACCTGAAACAGGACCCCAGGGGCTCCACCATGGACATGGTGCCAAGCTGCGTTTTCCTCCTGATCATTTTTCAAGGTCATTGCCAGGAGTGGGGAGTGCTGAGCCCTGTGCTTGTGCCTGTTTGTGCTTCCATGTGATTCTAAGTCCCCCTGTGTCTCTGTGTTTGCAGGTGTCCAGTGTGAGTTGCCGTGGGTGGAGTCTGGGGGAGGCCTAGTGCGGCCTGGAGGGTCTGTGAGACTCTCCTGTGCAACCTCTGGATTCACCTTCAGTAGCTACTGGATGCACTGGGTCCGTCAGGCTCCAGGGAAAGGGCTGGAGTGGGTCTCACAAATTAATCCTGATGGTGGTAGCACATACTACACAGACTCTGTGAAGGGCCGCTTCACCATCTCTAGAGACAACGCCAAGAACAGACTGTACCTACAAATGAACAGCCTGAGAACTGAGGACACCGCCATATATTACTGTGCAAGAGACACAGTGAGGGGAAGTCAGTGTGAGCCCTCACACAAACCTCCCTGAGGAGGCATCAGGGCTGGGCTGCAGGGGGTACCCCAGACACCAGAGGGCACTCAGGACCCACAGCACAGAGAGCAGCCCCAAGAGCAAGGGCAGAGCAAGGGGGAGGAAAGGGTCTTCCTGTTGGGCTCAGGGATTTCCTCTCAAGCTCTCAGCTGACTCCAGGAAGGGCTCTTCCTTCTCATGTTCTCACTGCAGACAACAGTGAAGAAGGGCATTGTGTTTGCAGGTGATATGGCGGCAGTGACTGGGACTCTCCTTCACCAAGTCTTTTATTCTCTCTTTCTCTGCAAGGAGACCATTCTCAGGGCTCTCATTGTCCTGGTTTTGGGAATCGTTCCCACCAAGAGAGACCCCAGCGCAGCCAAGGCCCCTGTGTGCTGACCTCAGACCTCTGCCCTCATCTTTCCCTCTCACAGGCCACCTGCCCCCACCTTTCCCTCTCACAGGCTCACCTGTTGCCATGGCTCTGAGGATCATCCCCTAGGATCTCCCACCACAGTGCCCATACTCCCTACCACATTCTTCCCTCCTGGTCCTCGTTCACCTGGTGGATGTGCAAACCCACCCCAACATCTGGCTTCAATCACCACAAAACCTTGGGTCTGATTTGTATTGTTTCCGGATGAAAGGGGCCCTGTAGTTACAGGTATGTCCCAGCAGATGGCTGAGGGTGACCCCCATGTAGCACCCTTTGTTTCCTCATCCTCACCTTAAGCATCTGCAAAGTCCTGTCATATGAAGTCAGCCACAGGCCCCAGCAATGAGAATCTGGATGTTCCTGAGATCAAGGTCCAGCCATCACAGTCCCCTGAGAATCAGTGCCTTCAGGGCCCCTCAGGATCCTGGGAGCTGGGAGTTGTGTGTGTGAGAGAGTGTGAGTATGCATGAGTGTGTGTGTGTGTGTGCACGTGGTAATCTGTTTGGAATTGAGCCATGACTCCCGTCTGTCTGGATGCAGGCACAAGTGTTTGGACCTTACCTGGAACCTGGAACGTGGGTTATTCTTCAAGCTAATGCTTTCTCTCCTGAAGGACTCCAGATGTGGTGTGTGGCTATTTCAGGCCCTAGAGAGGCAGATGGAACTGGTTGGACAATGAGGAAATGACAGCACAATGAAGAAATGATCCAGGAGGTGTGCCTGCTCAGACGTGGTGAATTCCTGTCCATGATACCCCCCCCCGCCCCACTCCCCAGGGTCAGGGTGGCTTTCCCCGTGTTGCCCATGGTCCATCCAGTGAATGGGCTTCAGGGCCTGGGGTCACCCATCATGTAGGGACACAGTGATGGCACTGCCCAGGGTCACATGCAGACCCGAGGAGGCACTGGAGGAGGAGGACATGGTGCCTCTGAAATGAGCAGCTGATGAAGCAGGAAATACCCACATGGCCTCCCTCTCCCAGTGAGAACCATGTCACGTTTCCACATGGACTCAGACCCTGATGGTGAGAATAAGACAGAACTGCCAAGGCTGACCAGGTTTCTAAGACATTAAATCCATCATCTCCAGTAACAGGCAGTTTTCTGGATGATCTATTTATTCTGTAATAATTGTCAGAGAAAAATAACTCTCCTCATACAAAATTAATTTTTATATGATCCTTCATATCATTGTTTTACATCAAGACTTTTTATAATTATAGATGTCAGGGGACATGGGGAAATTATCAAAGTCCCTGACCATCAGAGAGATGAAATGTTAAAAGGACAGGAGGTATCAGCTCACGCCTGTCAGAATGGCTACCATCAACAAATGAACAAACAACAAGTGCTGGTGAGGGTGTGGAGCACAGGGAACCCTCCTACTCTGCTGGTGGGAATGCAGGCTGGTGCAGCCACTATGGAACACAGAATGGAGTTCCCTCAAAAATTTAAGATGGGACTGCCATTTGACCCAGTGATCCCACTTTTAGAACATATGCTAAGAGACACCACACACCAATCATTAACATATGAACCCCTATGTTCACAGCAGCACAATTTGCAATACCTAAGATCTGGAAACAGTCCTAGTGCCCATCAGTAGCTGAGTGGATAAAAAGCTGTGGTACATTTATGCCACAGAACACTATGCAGCAGCAAAGGAGAAGGTTCTCTTACCCTTTGGGACAGCATGGAGGGATGTGGAGAGTGTCATGGTAAGTAAAATAAGCAAGTCAGAGCAGACAAGTATCACATGATCTGATTCATATGTGGAACCTAATGAACAAAATAAACTGATGACAAGAATGGATCCAGAAACCTGGACGCATGGAGCAGAATGGGGGATCTCAGAGGGAAATCATGGTAGGGTGGGTGGGTGGGAAGAGGTCAACCAACAAACTCGTATGCACATAGGCTTAATTTAGTAACACGGACAACAGGATGGTGAAGGCCTGGGGCACCCGGGGTGGGCTAGAAGGTGTCAATGGGGGACACAAGGGGACATGAGTAATACCTTCAACAATAAAGGTACAATTTAAAGAAAAACGAATTAGGACTTCGATGCTCAAACACCCCCCAAACAGGATTCCAGTGTCTTCATCTTCTCTCAGGTGTGTTCAAGAACTCAGCTATGAAATACTCTACCTCATGAATATGCAAAAGAGAGGAGGCAGACCAAGTTAAATATGGGTAAGTCTGTACCCTGAGGGCATCACCCACAGCCACACCCTCCCCTACAGAAGTGCTCCCAGCACAGCCCTCACCATGGACTGCAGCTGGAGAACCCTGCTCCTGGTGGCCATGGCGACAGGTAAGGGGCTCCCGTCCTGGTTAAGGAGGGTCCAGGGAGAGTCCAGGGAGATTCCACTCACTCCTGTCTCCTCCCACAGGTGTCCACTCCCAGGTGCAGCTGGTGCAGCCTGGGGCTGAGGTGAGGCAGCCTGGGGCCTCCGTGAAGGTCTCCTGCAAGGCTTCTGGATACACCTTCACCGACTATTACATGCACTGGGTGCGACAGGCCCCAGGAGAGGAGCTTGAGTGGGTGGGGGAAGTTTACCCTGAAGATGGAAAAACAAGCTACACACAGAAGTTCCAAGGCAAAGTCTCCATCACCGCAGACCAGTCCACAAGCACAGCCTACATGGAGCTCCGCAGCTTGAAAACCGAGGACACAGCCATATATTACTGTTCAAGAGACACAGTGAGGGGGAAGTCAGTGTGAGCCCAGAGACAAACTTCCCTGAGGAGGCAGCAGGGCTGGGCTGTAGTGGGAGCTCAGGACACCAGGGGGCGCTCAGGACCAGCACAGTGCCCTAACCAAGATCAGGTGGAGAGTTAAAGACACCACTTTCTGCTCAGTCTTAAATTAGTTTTGCTAAGAGGCTCAGCCATGAGCTCACAGGAAGCCCTGTCCTAGGTCTAGTTTTAGAGATTGTGTTTGTGAACAAAAAGGGGGCTCTGTTCTAAGGACAAAGGGGGCCACATGCTGACCTGACAAGCTCAGTGGACACATGCATGGCGTTTGTACAAACTCTGAGACCTCACATAGCCACAAAAGATGGTCTGAAAATTAAACATTTAACTACACACAGGTTATGGTGGGAAGTCGTGTCCTCGCCAGTATTTTCCCTGACAAAATCAACTTAGATCTGTACTCAGCCCATTTGCCTTTTTTGCTCTAAGATAACATTTTGGTAAAATGTGAGAAAGAAAAGAGCCCCGTGCTAACCTGACAAGCTCAGGGAAGGCCTGCGTGGCAGTCTTGCAAATTCAGAGACTTAAAATAACCACAAAAGATGGTTTGAAAATTAAATATCTAACTATAAACAGGTTTTTGTGGGTAGTCATGTCCCAGATATTTCACCTGACAAAGATCAATTTAGATCTCCTTTACTGAGCCAATCTGCCTTTCCTGCCTCTAAGATAACATATCTGTGAGATGTCTGAGTAACTTGTAACTTCCTGTTCCAACTCACCCTCAGGTGGGAACTTATGCACAGGTGACTGGGGTCCCTCAGCCAGAGAACTGAACTTATACGGGTTGCCCACAGTACTTAACTAAAATTGACCGAGCATAAACTAAACACATAAACAAGAGTTAAAATGCATGAATCCCAAGGTTTATTTACCAGAGTCCTGGTGGTTTCCAGAAGCCTAGGCAGGTCACCTGGAGATTCGCGCCCAAAGACACACACACTGGACAGGAACACGTTGCTGCAGCCTCTTGGTCAGGAACGAGGCCTCAGAAGTTTGGCTCACAGGCAGAGTGACAGCTTCACTCAGGCAGAGTCTCATGCAGTATTTCGAACAGGAAAAAGGGAGTAGAGAGAATACGTCGGGTGGAGGGCCCCTTTGTGGTCTCTGACCAGTGCCCCTAGGTCCCTTCTTTTATGGCCATTTCTGGGTGTTTCTTTGTTCCTTCTGGGTGCAACCAATAGATCTTCGGTGTGTCTAATCAGGCGCTCTCCAGGTACCTTTTGCCTCGGTTTCCAACTTTCCAGATAAACACTTATTAGGGCATTCACACAGTTACAACATTCCAGATAAGCACATGTTAGGGCGTTCACACAGTTAGGGGCTCAAAGTCAATTTTAAAACTCAAGTTTTACAAAGTCAGTTTTAAAACTCAAGTTTTCCAAAATTTCAAGTCACATTATATGGAGTTACTTATACTAAGCCTAAAACACATTTCAAATAATTTCTTTTACTTAAAATAAAATCAGAATAAGATCAGAAATACAATTCACACTTAAACTATAAATCACTCATAAAAGTAAATGCTTTCATTCCTATTTTAAATCACACAAATAATTATTCTTACACTGTTTAAAATCCTTAAAACATCACACTAATATAACTATAACACTTCCTTTTTACCTTGGACCCCTCAGGGCACAACAAATGGCCTCTAGACATTCCTTCATTGTTATTGTTATCAAGTTAATTGTCAACTGTTAATTACTTTAAACTATCCTGTATCCATCTCTGTAAAAGAAGCTCATGTCCATCATTTCACCTTTTACCCTATCCCAGAGGTTTCCCCCCTTCGCTCTGTCCCACCTCCCTAATCTATCACTAATGAATTTCATGTAACTCACCTAAGTCCCTTTCCTTTGATTGCAATGTATAAATATAGAAATGTAAACCGCCATTCTTCGGAGCATTATCTCAATCCATTGAGGTTCTGCTTCTTGGCATATGTCAACAGTTTGGCTCAAATAAACTCACAAAAATTCTTTACAGGTTTCAATGGTTTTTTTCATTAACAAATGACTGGGTAACTCGTAACTTCCTTTTTATCTCAAACTCTTTAGGGCACAACAAATGAAACCAGGACACTCCCTCATTGTGATTGTTATCAAGTTAATCATCAGCTGTTAATTATCTTAAATGCTCTATTATCCATCCTTTAAAAGATGCACCTGTCCATCATTTCACTTTGTACCCTATCCCAGAGGTCTCCCCGCTTTGCTTTCTCCCACCTCCTTAATCTATCACCAATTAATTTCATGTAGCCCATCTATATCCCTTCCTTTGATTGCAACGTATAAACACAGATTTACCCCACCATTCTCCAGAGCAGTATCTCAATTCATTGAGGTTCTACTAACCAGTATATGTCCACATTTGGCTCAAATAAACTCACAAAAATTCTTTACAGCTGTAAATGATTTTTACATTAACAGATCTTTGTTTTTCAGAATTGCATAGTGTTCCATGGTGTAGAGGTACCACGGTTATCCAATCATCTGCTAATGGGCACTTAGGCTGTTTCCAAAGCTTAGCTGTTGTAAATTGCACTGCTATGAGCATAGGGGTGCATTCATTCTTTCTGACGAGTGTATTGGGTTTCTTAGGATATATTCCTAAAAGTGGGACCACTGGGTCAAATAGGAATTCCATTTTCAATTTTTAGATGGAAATCCTTATTTTTACCTAAAAGGCGACCCCAGTCTGCATTGCTAATGGACAAAATAAACTGATGAACTAAAGTAGACCCAGAGCCATAGAAGCATGAACAGACCATGGAACCTCAGAGGGAAGGTGGGGTAGAATGGATTGGAAGAGGTCAACCAAGGAACTTGTATGCATATATGCCTCACACATGAATACAGACAATGGGGTGGTGAGGGCCTGGGGAGGGAATAGGAGCGAGAGGGAAGAGAATAATGGGGAGGAAAGTGGGATCTATGTAATATTTCAACAATAAAGATTTAGGGGGGAGAGGGGAGAGAGAGAGAGAGAGAGAGAGAGAGAGAGAGAGAGAGAGAGAAACGTCCTGTTCACTATCCAGGCATTCAGTCCCCCTTTGCTCTCTCCCACCTCCATTACATCCCTCACCTTTCCTCCTTAACTTCAAATGCACAAACACAGGTGCAAACGATTATTCTCCGGAGCACTGGAGATCTTGCTCCCCAACAGTTATCGACAGTTTGGCTCCAATAAAATCTTATCAACATGCTCTCCATGTTTGGACATGTCTTACATCAACGTGTTGTCTCTTCTTCATTTACCACACACGTTCACACAAATTTCTTTCCGTGTGAGAGGGAGGTGCACATAATTATAAAATCTGCTGCCTCTACAGGATGGTGGTGGTGACTCTAAAGAGTTCACACCCTTTGGTTGTGGGGATGACCTCCAACCACTGAGCTTACCAGCCAGGATCCATGTGTAAATGATGGAAACTCTCCACTGTGAGAGGCTGGAAACAGAGCTTTTGCACAGGAACAGCAATGAAGTTGAGGGAAATGTGTGCTTCTGGGAGGCAGCTGTGTGCTTAAGAGAGTGGCAGCAGGTTAGAGATGGAGGCTGTGGCCACAGCATCCAGCCCAGCATCTCCTGCTTCCTCATATGCATATGCTAGTGTTTTGTGGAGGATCTGATTGTGGAAAACAATCTTTCAGCTTCAAAATAAAAGTTTCATTCAATGCAAATTCTTATTCGCAAACCCCAGAAAGAAAATATGGCTCATGGTGGATCAAGGGGAGTGAGAGGAGGCCCCATCAATGTGCCTCTGGGGGAGCACCCCTGGGTCCTCATCAAAACCCCAAGGAAGAAGGACTCTCAATCCTGGAAGCTGCTCCAAAGGAATGGGGTCAGGGTGACAGGTCTCAGGAAAGGAGGGAGAGAGGGCAGGTCAGGATGGGACCCCTTGTGGCCAGCATCCTTGAGTCCTTTCCCATCTGGGGTCACCCCTAGGATCACAAGGTCAGGCATGCAACCCAGGGTCACAGCTGCACCTTATATGCAGACTCCATGCAAATGGGGCTCTCCTCCTGCTCATAAAAGGGGTCTTGGCCCGGCATGTTGGGGAGACACCCAGAACCCAAGCACCTGAGAGGGGACCCAGCTGCTTCACCATGGACTTGGTGCCAAGCTGCGTTTTTCTCCTGATCATTTCTCAAGGTCATTGTCAGTAGTGGGGAGCGCTGATCCCTGTGCCTGTGCCTGCTTGTGCTTCCATGTGATTCTAAGTCCCCCTGTGTCTCTGTGTTTGCAGGTGTCCAGTGTGATGTGCAGCTGGTGGAGTCTGGGGGAGGTGTGGTGCAGCCTGGGGGGTCTCTGAGACTCTCCTGTGCAGCCTCTGGATTCACCTTCAGTAGCTACTGGATGCACTGGGTCCGCCAGGCTCCAGGGAAGGGGCTGGAGTGGGTCTCACGCATTGATACTGGTGGTGGTAGCAAAAACTACGTTGAATCTGTGAAGGGCCGCTTCACCATCTCTAGAGACAATGCCAAGAACACGCTGTACCTACAAATGAGCAGCCTGAAAGCTGAGGACACGGCCATGTATTACTGTGCAAGAGACACAGTGAGGGGAAGTCAGTGTGAGCCCAGACACAAACCTCCCTGAGGAGACAGCAGGGCTGGGCTGCAGGGGTTGTGTCAGACAGTAGGGTGCAACCTGGGCCCATAGCACAGAGAGCAGCCCCAGGAGCAGGGCCAGAGGGAGGTGGGGAGGGAAGGGCCTTCCTGTTGGGCACAGGGATTTCCTCTCCAGCTCTCAGCTGCCTCCAGGGAGGGCTTTTTTTTTTTTTTTTTTTTTTTTTTTTTTTTTTTTTTTTTCCTCATGTTCTCACTGCATACAACAGTGAAGAAGGGCATTTAGTTTGCAGGTGACATGGCTTCAGTGACAGGGACTCTCCTTCACCAAGTCTCCTTCACAAATTCTAAAAGTGGCTTTTTTCACTCTTTTCAGTGTGTCGCTGATGAGTGTGAACTCTGCTGCTGGGTGTCTGGGATTGGGCTGTGTGCACAGCTCTGCATCCCTCCCTCAGGGGCCTGCTCCCTCAGTGTCTGACTCTCCCTTTGCCCTCCCCCTCCTGGTTCCAGGGAGAGCACAGGCCCTCCCCCTGCTGAAAGGCCTGAGCACACCCAGGGCTGTGACCTCACTCATCCTCTTTGGGTCCATATTGACCCCCAGAAGAGCTGTCAGCTCAATGCTCCAAAGACAGGGAGCCCCACATCCACTCCCACGAGGGCCCTGCTGTCCATCAGGAAGCAGTGCTGACCCCACGACAGGGACAGGTGACCCTGAGGGCTGGGATGTGCATCATCAAACTCTTCCTCCACCTTCCCTCCTGGAACCAAGGTTTTCTAGCCTCACTGTGGTGAGATGTGCATCGGAGCATGTTGGAAGCCGAGGAGCATCCATGGGACACCTGTGTCCATACTATCCTCTTACTACTTGTCCAGGAGACAGAGTCACACAGACACACAGAGTCACACACATATACAAACTCAGACACACACAGTCACACACTCATTTTTGGAAAAGGCATTCATTCACACATGAACAGTGATATAATACTGTTCATGTCATTACACATTGTACATTACAAATTCTGTATTAGAAAATGTGGTTACATTTAATTCTCTTGGATGACATATAAAATAAATATGCGGTGTGCAAGCAACTATCATTTCAACACTGACCACAACCTGTGAAGATCAACAGCTGTATTTCTCAGTCTAGGAGCTCAAATGAGAAATTTAATCCAAACTTTGCTAGATTGCCACAAAATTTAAAAATATAATTAAAGTAGTAGTGAAAACCTTCCACCAAATAAAAGGTAAAGACCAAATAAACTCAAGGGTGAATTCTATCTGAATTTCAAATAAGAATTGATAACTGTCTATCAACTCTTTTTGAACTCTTCCAAAAATTAAGGAAAGAGACAACACTTCCAAAAAGATTTATTGAGATGACCATTACATTCATATCAAAGCCAAGCAAAAACATACAAAAATGACAGGTCAATATCACTGATGAAATTACATGTGATACACTTTAAAATATGCTAGGAAACTAAACTGCACACTGAAAGGGTCATTTGCCACGACCAACTGGGATACCGTCCTAGCATGCAAGGATGGCACAACATATACAAATCAGTAGCTGCTACATCTCATCCACAGAATGAAGGATAAAGTACACAGTCCTATAAATAGATACAGAATAAAGCCTTTAAAATTGAGAATCACTTCAGAACTAAAGTCCTTAGCAGACTAGGTGTAGAAGTGATGGACCTCAGTGTACTAAAGGCCACATTTGAAAAGCCAACAAGTGACATCACACCACACAGTGAAAATTTCAAAGCTTTTCTTCTTACATCAGGACCAAGACAAGGGCTCCCCTGTGAATGCTTCTTTTTGTCTAAATAAGAAGTCCTTGTCAGAATAATTAGGCAAGAAAAAAAAATTTCAAATGTCTAAATCAGAAAGAAAGAAGTTAAAATTAATGTTTCTCCTTATCTGTAACCAGATGACAGGATCTTGTTCATAGAAAACCCTAAAAACTGTATGAGAAGCTAGTAGAACTAGAATCCAGGAAAGATATAAGATACTAAACCAACACACAAATGGCTGGTGCCCCTGCTCCCTCACAACACAGTGTCTCCATGGCTCCAGTAAACATGTGGCTATTTCAGAGGAAAGGGAGGGGAGGAAACGTGAACTGGCTACACACAAGGAGAGGACAACCTAATGAGACAAGAATCCGGGACGTGTGTGTCCTCGGTCTTGGTTAGCCACCCCCCCCTCATGTTCCCAGAGAGCTCTCCCCCAATGTAGCACTGGGTCTGGTGCAGGTTCCAGTTGACCCCCCTCATGTGGAACAGTGATCATAAGAAACACTTGCAGACATGAACTCTCCAATAACAAGATTTTCATCACCTAAACTTAATTATTCCTAAACCATTTCTGACATCTTCCCCTCAACACACCTGGTCATGAGGGATGTTTTTCTAAGTCCCAATGTATGAAAATCTGGATCTAAAACAGTCTAGAGAATAAACAACACAAAGGAGGCTGTGCAGCTGCTACACGTCTAGCACCAAACTGCCCAGAAGGAATAGGACCCAGGAGCTCTGTCTGTGTCTCTCTAGTTCATGCTTCTGGTTCACAGGGGCCCTAACAGAAGCTGCAGTTTCTCAAAAAACTTGGTTCACAGACTCTAGAGTCACACTGGGTCTTGGTTTGTCCTCTGAACACTCAGTAGAACAAAGAGTGTCAGAGGGAACTTCCTGTCTCCTGAAGATAAACCTCCTTCTCTTTTACTTCTTTCTCAGGTGGTGAGGGTTGATTTCCCTTGGTTGTCATTACTGGTGACTGTCAAAGGCATCTGGCATTTTAAACCTTCTTTTCCCCTTTAAGACAAATTTCTCTCCTGGGTCTCTCTACAGCTCTCCTATAGCAGGTGGGTCCAGAGAGGAGGACACAGGCCAGATGCCCGGCTCACTATTTCCACATGTGGACACATGAACAAGCTTCAGATCTGCTTAGAATTCTGTATTTAGTTATTGAAATGCTATCATGACCACAATCCTCCCACAGGACACTTTCACCTGCACGGAGGCACTGCCCTCCCTGTAGGTCTCCCACCCAGAGCTCCCTATATAGCAGAAGTACATGCAAATAGGGCCCCCTCTGCCCATAAAATCAGCCCCAAACATGCAGCTCTGGGACCGGAGCCCAGCTCTGGGATCACAGGTGTTCCCATTCCCTAATCAGGATTCAACACAGACTTCTCACCGTGGGGTCTGGGCTCAGCTGGGTGTTCCTTGTGGCTCTTTTAAGAGGTAATTTATGGAGAACAAGAGACACTGAGTATGTGAGTGGACATGAGTGAGATAAACAGTGGACCTGTGAGCGTTTCCTGATCAGGATGTCTTTGTGTTTGCAGGTGTCCAGTGTGAGGTGCAGCTGGTGGAGACTGGGGGAGGCCTGGTGCAGCCAGGAGGGTCTTTGAAACTCTCCTGTGCAGCCTCTGGATTCACCATCAGTAGATCCTGGATGAGTTGGGTTCGCCAGGCTCCAGGGAAGGAGCTGGAGTGGGTGTCTACTGATATTGGTGGTGTTAGCGAATACTATGCCAACTCTGTGAAGGGCCACTTCACCATCTCCAGAGACAACGCCAAGAGCAGGCTATACCTGAAATGAGCAGCCTGAGAACCAAGGACACAGCCATGTACTACTGTACAAGACACACAGTGATGGGAAGTCAGTGTGAGCCCAGACACAAACTCCCCTGAGGAGGCAGCAGGGCTGGGCTGCAGGGAGCATCCAAAACACCAGGGGGTGCACAGGGCCCACAGCACAAAGAGCAGCCCCAGGAGCAGGGGCAGAGGAATGTGGAAAGGACTGGCCTTCATGTTGGGCTCAGGGATTTCCTCTCAGGCTCTCAGCTGCCTCCAGGGAGAGCTCTTCCTTCTCACGTTCTCACTGCAGACAGCAGTGAAGAAGGACATTGTGTTTGCAGGTGACAGGGCGGCAGTGACAGGGACTCTCCTTCACCAAGTCTTTTATTTTCTGTTTCTCTTTCTCTGCAAGGAGACCATCCTCAGGGTTCTTATTGTCCTGGGTTTGTGAAAGGTTCCCACCAAGAGAGACCCCAGCACAGAGCAGGCCCCTGTGTGCTGACCTCAGGCTCCTGATACCATCTTTCCCTCTAACAGGCCCACCTGTCACCATCTTTCCCTCTCACATGCCCACCAGGTCCACCATGATGAGGATCATCCCCCAGGACCTCCCACCACAGCTCTCAGTCCTCCCTACTGGTTGAATGAAATACATAAGGAATTTAATCTGATAGGAGTGGGTAGACCTTGTCTGTATTTTTAATTTCTAGAGGTTAAGAAAGTAACAAATCTGCAGTGAATAATACATAGTGTTAGACTAACACTGCAGATTAAACATAGGTGACCTTTAAGAAGTCTAAGGAAACTCTCCAACAAGGAGCACAGAATAAGTTTTTCACCAAATAGCCAGTGTCAGGAATGTAAGAGACAATGAAGCAGTCAAATATCTAAAATAATGGAAGCGAAACATGCTAATAAAGTGAATGACCGAACAGAAGAATAACCGTCCAGACGACCTTCCTATGACCATGGTATGACACACACTGGTACCAGACCAACCAATGTGGGTGTAATGTGATTGGGTGGGGGCCCTACCATTGCACAATAACTGTCCTGAAGAAGGAGGCCCAGGACACCCTCTGTGGGGTGATTGACCGTGGAGGGGGGCTCTGCCATCAATCACCCCACAGAGGGAGGACCAAGCAAGCCAAGCAATTGCACCCCACACCTGTTTCCCACAGAGGGAGGTGGTGGGGGGAAAGGGGCAGAACCACACAGATGGCAGCAAAGAAAAACCCACAAGAGTCAAGGAACAGTCAAGGAACAGTCAAGGAACAGTCAAGATTAAAATAAACATCAAAGGTCACATAAAAAACTACCAAAACCAGAAGACAATGGAACATTGACTCAAAGAACTGAAGAACATTGAGAAGTCACGATGTAGAATTCTAAACTAATAGAAAATCTATTTGAAAACTGGGTGAAAATGAAATCACAAAATATCAATTTTGTGCGGTGCAGCAGGACCAGTTCTTGTAAGGAAATGGATAGCATTAAATGCTTATGTTAGGAAGGAATAACTATCTTTAAATCAATCATCTAAGCCTCCATTTTTAAAAAAATTCGGAAAGGGTGAGAACCAATTTGGAGGCAGAGGCAAATGCATGTTCTTCCTGCCACCCACAACCACGTGAAATGCACAACTAAAATAGAGAACAGCCATCATTTCAGACTGGGTTGGATTCATGGTCAGGGCACTTGCTTGGGCTGCTGCTTGTACCACAAGTGGGGGGCATGAAGGAGTTAATGGATCTTTGATTCTCTCTCATCACTGATGTTTCTATCTCTCTCCCCTCCTTTCTTCCCTGAAGTCAATGAATGGAAGCTAAAGAGAAAATAAACAAATGGGACTACATCAAAATAAAAAGCTTTTTTACAGCAAAAGAAACCATCAACAAAACAACAAGAAAGCCCACTGTGTGGGAGAACATATTTGCAAATGTTACCACTGATAAAGGTTTAATCTCCAACATCTACAAACAGCTTATACAACTAAATAAAAGGAAGATGAATGATCCAATTAAAAAATGGGCAATGGACCTAAATAGAATATTTTCAAAAGAAGACAGAAGGAAGGCCAAAAGGCACATGAAAACATGCTCAAAGTCACTAATTGTCCGAGAGGTGCAAATCAAAACAACAATGCGGTATCATCTCACACCTGTCAGAATGGCCAACATCAACAATTCAACAAACGACAAGTGTTGGCGAGGTTGCGGAGAAAAAGGAACCCTCGTGCACTGCTGGTGGGAATGCAGACTGGTGCAACCACTGTGGAGAACAGTGTAAAGTTTCCTCAGAAAACTGAAAATGGAACTCCCATTTGACCCAGTAATCCCACTCCTAGGAATATATCCCAAGAAACTAGAAACACCAATCAGAAAGGATATATGCACCCCTATGTTCATAGCAGCACAATCTACAATAGCCAGAATTTGGAAACAGCCTAGGTACCCGTCAGCAGATGATTGGATCCAAAAACTATGGTACATCTACACAATGGAATACTATGCTGCCATAAAAAAGAAGGAATTCTCATCATTTGCAGCAACCTGGATGGAATTGGAGAACATCATGCTGAGTGAAATAAGCCAATCAATGAAAGAGAAACACCACATGACCTCACTCATTTGTGGATGATAAAGAACATTATAAACTGATGAACCAAGAGACAGATATAGAGACAGTAAAGCAACAGGCAGACTGTCAAATTACAGTGTGGAGGGGAGGGAGATCTGGGAGAAATAGATAGACCGAAGGACTTGTGTACATGCATATAAGTACAACCAATGGACATCAAACTCTGGGGAGGGAGGGTATGTATGGGAGGAAGGGAGGGGGCAAAAAAATCAATAAAATATATTAAAAATAAATAAATAAAATGAAAAAAAATAACAAAAATGAAAAGGAGAAGGAAGGCTTCATGATGTTTGACCTGACCATGACTCCCCCTCCCCAGTGTGATCACACTTTCCAAGTGGTGGTGGCCGCCTTCCCAGAGGAACAAGGGACCACAGTCCCATATCTGTGTGTCTGTCTGCCCTCACCTGGGCTGTGGGAGGATGGACACAGGTGGCCAGTATCCTCCTAGAAGGAAGTGCACACCTGTCCCCAATGAGGATGAGGTGCCTCATCTCTTCCCAGGGTTTTGTTCCAAGAGCCAACATATTCCCTATTTATCTTTTTTCATCCTCTCCCAAGGATATTTTTTCCATTGTTTTTCAGAGAGAAAGAGGAAGGGAGGAGCGGAAGAGAGAAACACATATGTTTTTAATTTAATTCACAGCACATACTCTTTGTACTAATTGTTGGAAAATCATCCTAGCAATGGCCTCTGTTCCTCTTTGTATTGTTGCCTTACATTCTGATGTTATTACTGGACTTTTATCATCCACTCGCTCTAATAAGATTGTGAATTTTAAAGGGCAGAGATCATGACTTGAGCGTGTGTTTTTCTGTCATGGTGCCTAGATAAATACTCCAATGCCATACAGTCCAAATGACTGTGATGAGAGAGGCCCGCTGTTGCTGGAGACCTCTGATTTTTATTTAAGGGCCTCACTTGTTCTGGGCCTTTGCAGAGGGTTTATTAGGCGCTGAGGGAATTTGAGGAAACCCAGACAGAATTCTCCTCCTAAAAGATTTGCCAGGCATTTGTCCAATTAAAACCCTGACACACAGCAATAACAAAGACACTGGTCCCCTATTGCTCATATGTGGGGACAAAACCCCAGCCTGCAGGAACTCACCTTCCCCGCCAGTCAGGACCAGGCCCCTGGGCAGACCTAGGCTAGTGCTCCTAACACTGGGGAGAGGGAGACTTCCAGTGGCTGCAGGCTAGAGGCCCCAGAACCCAAGCCACATGCCAAACAGGTTCCTAGTGTAGTGCAGGTTGGTCAGCTGAGCAGCTTCTACACCTGGGGGTGATGGGCCGCTGATCCTGGCTTGTTCGACACTTGATTGCCCCAAGATCACGGGACCACTGGGAATTGGCTCACTGCTTTCCACCAGCTGAAGCTCGCCAGTCTCTATGGGCTGGAGGGAGCTGACCAGTCCAGCCCAGAGCATGAGGCAGGAGCTCTGAAGGTCACCATGGTCACACAGCAATGACATCCAGTTGGTCAACCTTTGATCATGATCGGTCTTTACAAGTTACTACCCTGGGATTTTATTACTAGGATAATATTTTATTGTTGAAAGTATCACAGATGTCCCTCATTGACCCCAGCCTGCCAGCCAGCCCACACCACACATCAGGGCTCCACGTGTAAATGATGGAAACTATCCCACACTGACAGGCTAGGAAACAGGGCTTTGCACACGAAAAGTAGGGAAGTTGAGGGAAATGTTTGCTTTCAGGAGGCAGCTGTGTGCTGTGAGAGTGACAGCAGGTTAGTGACAGAGGCTGAGGCCACAGCATCCAGTCCAGCCTCTCATGCCTCCTCACGGGCATATGTTAGAGTTTTGTGAAGGATCTGATTGAGGCAAATAAAAAAAAGAATATTTCAGGCTCAAAATAAAAGCTTCATTCAATCACATTCTTATTCCCCAAACCCAGAAAGCAACATAGCCCATGGTGGGTAAAGGAGAGAGAGAGGAAGCCCCAACCACGCACCTTTGGGGGAGCACCTCTGGGTCCTCATCAAAACCCCAGGAAGGAGGACTCTCAATCCTGGAAGCTGCCCCCAAAGGAATAGGGTCAGGGTGATGGGTCTCAGGAAAGGAGGGAGGGAAGGTCAGGACAGGATCCCCTGTGGCCAGCATCCTTGAGTCCTTTCCCATCTGGGGTCGCCCCTAGGATAACAAGGTCAGGCATGCAGCCCAGGGCTACACCTGCACCTTATATGCAGACTCCATGCAAATGGGGCTCTCCTCCTGCTCATAAAAGGGGGCCCTTGCCTGGCATGTTGGAAAGACAAGCAGAACCTTAGCACCTGAGACAGGACCCAGCGGCTCCATCATGGACTTGGTGCCAAGCTGTGTATTCCTCCTGATCATTTCTCAAGGTCATTGTCAAGGGAGGGGTGCGTTGAGCCATGTGCCTGTGCCTGTTTGTGCTTCCATGTGATTCTAAGTCCCCCGGTGTGTCTGTGTTTGCAGGTGTCCAGTGTGATGTGCAGCTGGTGGAGTCTGGGGGAGGTGTGGTGCAGCCTGGGGGGTCTCTGAGACTCTCCTGTGCAGCCTCTGGATTCACCTTTGATGACTATGCCATGAGCTGGGTCCGCCAGGCTCCTGGAAAGGGGCTGGAGTGGGTCTCAACCATTAATTGGAATGGTGGTAGCACATACTACGCGGACTCTGTGAAGGGACGCTTCACCATCTCCAGAGACAATGCCAAGAACACGCTGTACCTGCAAATGAGCAGCCTGAGAACCGAGGACACGGCCCTGTATTACTGTGCAAAAGACACAGCGAGGGGAAGTCAGTGTGAGCCCATACACAAACCTCCTGAGGAGGCAGCAGGGCTGGGCTGCAGGAGGTATCCAGGACACCAGGGGGCGCTCAGGACTTGAAAACCCAGGTACCTGCTAAGAGGCTGTCCCTGGAGAGGCTGTGCAGGCTACCTATTGGGGTCAATGCTATCTTCCCTCTTAGTGGCCCAGGGGCAGATCCTATTTCCTTCTCTGTGTCTCTAATTAGATTCTTTGCAGAAAAACAGGAAGTAGCTCTATTTTAGAACTGGTTGACTTCTCCTCTGTGCCCTTCCTGTCACCAGGTCCCTGATGGTTGCTCTCTGGGCTGACAAGGCAAACATTGTAGGGACCCCTGTCCCATCACTGAGAGCAAAGTCCCCCTCCCTCCATGCAGTGATGAGCAGGGAACACGGAGTCCAGGCCACAAACCTCACCTGAGGGTGTTCAGCCCCTCGCTCTGCCTCAAAAGGAGCCCTTTGGGGGAAGTTAGCTTCTTGCCTCTCATTGACATGGCTGCACATGGAGGTGGAGGTCGGACCCTGCAGGCGCTGCCTCTCTGTGAGCCTGGAAGCGCCCACCTCTCCGTGTGCCCCAGATGGAGGCAAGAAGCCCTGCTGGGCCCTGTCCCCCGTGGGTCTCAGAACCTGGTCCCAGGGGACGTGTCCCAACACCTGTCCCGCTTCCCCTGGAGAACCACCTGCATCCTGAGAACCTGCTGGAGGGAGACCTGGTCCCACCCCCCTCTGCTGTGCCTCCGGATCCACAGACTCCACCCATCCTCACCCCCTGTCCTCTGCTGCCCACACTCTCACCCCATGGGGCCTGCACAGGACTTCCCGGGTGGATGTGTCTGCCCTCTCCTTCCCGCCCTGGTAGGTTTTGCCTTAAATGCAGCCCCATGTCACCCCCTCATGTCCAACTCCTGTGCCAGGCCCTACCTAAGACACCACGGCCAGGGCCACTCTGGTGGCCTACATTTACCTCAGTTGCCCAGCTGAGCCCACGTGTAATGTCAGTCTGTGGGGACCCCTCTTGTGTCAGGTAGAGACACAGCTGAGTACTGAACTCAGAGCTCCTCCCACAGCTCACACCTGATCTGAGGGACCCTCCAGGGACCCATGATCTGCAGAGCACCGTGGTGGACAAGTTTATGGCCACAGGGGTCAGAGGGCAATCAGGAAAAGCCTGGGGCTTGGTCAATTATAACATTGCCAATGTCTCCTGACCAGAGCTCAAGTGCACAGGGAGCTCTGTGAATTCTAAAAGTGCAGGGCCAGCTGGGTCAGCATGGCTCAGAGGTTGAGCATTGACCTATGAACCAAGAGGTCACCATTTGATTCCCAGTCAGGGCATATGTTCAAGATGCGGGAAATATCCCCAGAGTGGGGCAATCTGGAGGCTGACAATCAATAAATCTTTCTCATCATTGATGTTTCTATCTCTCTTTTCCTCTCCCTTCCTCTCTGAAATCAATAAAATTTTAATTAATAAATATATACATACATAAAAATGTCGCAGATTTGAATCCCAGTAGAGTCATATGTGGGAGGCAACTGATCAATATTTCTCTCTCACATCAGTATTTCTCCCTTTCCTTTTTTCTCTCTCTCTCTCCTCTCTCCATTACTTTCCCTCTAAAAGTGAATGGTCATATGGTCCAGTGAGAATAAATAAAACCGTATCTATATCTATGCCTTATGTACATCTATAAATACATCTTCATCTACATCTTTATCTCTATCTCGATCTCCACAGCTATATCTATAAATCAATGAACATATTCAAAGATAAAGAAAGAAAGACCTATTTCTATCTCCATATCTAAATCTAAATCTATATCTATATCTATATCTATGTATGTCTATATCTATATCTAAACCATCTATAATAATAAAAGCACAATATGCTAATTAGGCAGGATGTCCTTCTGCAAGTAACAGTGGAGATGGTGGGTGCAGAGCACCTTGCACCACTTTCGTGCATTGGGCCTCTAATATATCTCTATCTGTATCTGTATCTATATCTGTATCTATATCTATATCTATATCTATGTAAGTCTATATCTATATCAATATCCATATCCATATCCATATCTATATCTATATCTATATCTATATCCATATCCATATCTATATCTAATCTATCTCTCTATATCTATATCTATATCTATATCTATATCTATATCTATATCTATAAAAATCTATGTAGACAGATGTTCATTGAATTTACCCCCAAAGGAGTCACTGATTGTGCCCACATCCTACTTCCTGAGGACCTCCTGCAGCACAGCCCCTGCTGTGGAAGGAGAGGTCCCTGGGCAAGGACACCAGGACTCCAAGGAGGGCCTGGTTCTCTGAGGACACAGTCAGCACCTCCTTCCAGGAGAAGTCCCAGAGACCAGGACCTCCCTCACCTCTTCCCTTTGTATGTGCAGACACCTCCCATATGCAAATGCCCACACGGCCACCAGACACACACACAGTTGGCATCCATTTAAATGCAGGACCTCCTCACCCTGGAGAATGCTTTCTGGGGGACGAGGACCTAACCTGCAAGACATGAATCCCCTGTGGCTCTTCCTCTTCCTGCTGTCAGCTCCCAGCTGTGAGTGACTCAGAGATTAGACATGAGGAGATGGGGACCCTGCATCTGAGCCCAGGACTCACTGTGTTCTCTCTGTCCCAGGTGTCCTGTCCGAGGTGCAGCTGCAGGAGTCGGATCCAGGACTGGTGAAGCCCTCGCAGACCCTCTCCATCACCTGCACTGTCTCCATCACGAGTGGTGGTTTATGGATCTGGATCTACCAGCCCCCAGGGAAGGGCCTGGAATGGGTTGGCCGCACAGGTTATGATGGAGACACTTTCTACAGCCCCTCCCTCAAGAACCGAATCTCAATTTCCAGAGACACATCCAAGAACCAGTTCTCCCTGCAGCTGAGTTCCGTGACCGCTGAGGATACGGCCATGTATTACTGTGCAAGAGACACAGTGAGGGGAAGTCAGTGTGAGCCCAGACACAAACCTCCATGAGGAGGCAACAGGGCTGGGCTGCAGGGAGCGCCAGGACACCAGGGGGCGCTCAGGGCCCACAGCACAGAGAGCAGCCCCAGGAGCAGGGGCAGAAGGAGGGGGAGGGAGGGCCTTCCTGTTGGGCTCAGGGATTTCCTCTCAAACTCTCAGCTGCCTCCAGGGAGGGCTCTTCCTTCTCATGTTCTCACTGCAGAAGACAAGAGTGAAGAAGGGTGCGGAAACCGGTTTGGCTCAATAGATAGGGTGTCGGCTTGGGGACTGAAAGGTCCCAGGTTCGATTCTGGTCAAGGGCATGTACCTTGGTTGCAGGCATATCCCCAGTAGGGGGTGTGCAAGAGGCAGCTGATCGATGGATGACTCTCTCTCATCGATGTTTCTAACTATCTCTCTCCCTTCCTTTCTGTACAAAATCAATAAAATATATTTAATAATAAAAAAAAAAGAGTGAAGAAGGGCATTGTGTTTGCAGGTGATAGGACCACAGTGACAGGGACTCTCCTTCCCCAAGTCTTTTATTTTCTGTTTCTCTTTCTCTGCAAGGAGACTGTCCTCGGTGCTCTCCTTGTCCTGGGCTTAGGAAACATTCCCACCAAGAGAAACACCAGCGCAGCCCAGGCCCCTGTGTGCTGACCTCAGGTTCCTGCTCCCACCTTTCCCTCTCACAGGCACACCTGCCCCCACCTTTCCCTCTCACAGGCCCACCTGCCCCTACCTTTCCCTCTCACAGGCCCATCCATGCCAACAGGACCAGGATCATCCCCCAGGATCTCTCACAACAGCTCTCAGTCCTCTCTACCAGTTGAATGAAACACACAAGGGCTTTAATCTAACAGGCAGGAGTGGGTAGAACATCTGCAGTAAATAATACTTGGAGTAAGACTAACACTGCAGATTAAACATATGTGACCTTCAAGAAGTATGAGGAAACTCTCCAACATGGAGCACAGAATAAAATTTCCACCAAATACCCAAGTGTCAGGAATGTAAGAATCAATGAAGTAGTCAAATATCTACAGTGGTGCCTCGCATAACGAACGCCTCGCACAGCGAACTTTGGACAGGTTTTTCATGAAACCATCGGCCAAAAAGCAGAAAATGGATGAAGATGTGCAAGATTCGGTAGACTCTACTTAGTCTGTCTTAAAATTAAAAAAAATGTGTGTTTGTTTTTTTTTAAATTATGTTTTTAGATGTATCTAAATAAAAATATGTCATCTTAGCATATTTTTTTATGTCATCTTAGCATATTTTATGCTACAGAACGAATTATTTTTTTTAACATGTATTGTTATGGGAAAACAATTTTCACATAACGAACTTTTTGCATAACAAGCTTGCTCCTGGAACAAATTAAGTTCGTTGTGTGAGGCACCACTGTATGTTGATAGAAGCATAGTATGCAAATTGACCAAACAACCAAACAGAAGAATGACCATCCAGACAACCTTCCAGACGACCATGGTATGACACACACTGATACCAAGCTAACAAATGGGGGTACAATGTGATTGGGTGGGGGCCCCACCATTGCCCAAATAACTGTCCTGAAGAGTGAGGCACAGACTACCCTCTGTGGGGTTATTGACGGGGAAGAGGGGCTCTGCCATCAATCACCCCACAGAGGGAGTTCCAGGGAAGCTAAGTGATCACACCCCATACCTGTTTCCCACAGAAGGAGGTGACCCGTGGTAGGGAAACGGGGCATAACCACACAGATGGCAAGCAGTGGCAGCAGTGGTGGTGGGTGCAGCAGCCCAGCTGGAGGAAAGAAAGCTCCAATAGGCCCTGATCACTGGCCAGGCCTAGGGACCCTACCTGAGAGGTCTTGGATTATGAGAGGGTGCAAACAGGGATGAGTGACACCCCTGTCCTGTGCACAAGTTTCATGCACCAGGCCTCTAGTCTATATATACAACAGCCTAAAGGACCGAATGACTGAAGCACCATTTGACCATTCGCTGGGTGCTGAACTCAGGGTGTGACCCACATGCCCACCTGCCCCATAGAGGCCTTCGTACTGACTAGTCCCCAGTAAATAAAACATGTGCTCATCCCCAGGACAGTGGAAGCTGGATGAAGCCCATCTGAATGGTGCAAAGAGCCCTTGAGGGCTGCTCCCTGGTCACCTCACCTGTACAGGAGCCAGGATTGGCTGTTTCTGGTCCCACAGTCAGGCAATGACCTCAGCTCTCTTCCTATAGGTGTCACAGCAGCATTGATGTGAGAGGATAGCCGTGTGCGTGTCCCGTGTAGTGTGGTTTAATAGAATGTTTACTAAGGTTCATTGGAAATCATCTCATGTTAACAAGCAGCTGACCAGGGAAATCTCTTGGTGAAGGAGATAGCTTTACAGTTTTCCAATCTTTTTCACTTAAAACCATGAGCTAAAGCATGACATTTCATAAGGATGGTGTTGAATCCTCTGAAGATCATTCCTCTGAGGGCTCAGGTGAGGTAATAACATGATAGAGGCTGCTTGTTGGCATGTTGCTCTATCTCAGCATTACCCAGCTTCCATGTTGTAGGTGCTGTAGTGGCCCCACCTTCACCTCACTCACATCTGCAAGATAGAGGAAACCTCCCACATGACCCTCCTTGCTCCTTTGGTGGGTCTCCAGGAGCCATGAGAACCCACTGTGTCTGCAAAGCTTCCCCAAGTCATGCATTGCTCCTCAGACCTTTGGTTGTTTCCCTGGTTCTCTCCTGATTGATAGCTCTGCTGACTACAGAACTTTCACCACTCAGAAATGGAACTTGGTGAAATCACAAACTGGTTCTTTGAAAATATTAAAAGAAAATTGGATGAACCACTAGCCAAACTCATCAGGAAACAAAGAGAGGAAATCAAAATAAGTAAAATCAGGAATGAAAGCAGAGAAGTAACAACCGACAACCCAGAAATAAAAACGGTTGTAATAAACTACTATGAACAACTGTACACCAACATGCTGGACAATGTGGATGAAATGGAAGAATTTCTAGAAAAACACAGTACCCCAAACTGAAACAGGAAGAATCAGATAACCTGAATAGGCCAATAACAACTGAAGAAATAGAAGCAGGAATCCAAAAGCTTCCCGTAAACAAAAGTCCTGGTCTGGATGCCTTCACAGGGACGTTTGACCAAACATCCAAAAAAGAACTAACACCTATACTCCCCAAACTATTCAAAAAATTTCCAAACTCTTTTTATGCGGCCAGCATTACCTAATTCCAAAACCAGATGACACTCCTAAGAGGGATAATTACAGGCCAGTATCCCTGATGAACACAGATGCTAAAATTCTCAACAAAATATTAGCAAATTGTATCCAGCAATATTTTAAAAAGATCATACACCATCACCAACTGGGATTCATCCAGGGATGCAAAGCTGGTACGATATTCACAAATCAATAAACGTGATACATCCACACACACAAATTCAAAGACAAAACTAATGTGACCATATCTATAGATTCAGAGAAAGCATTCAACAAAACCCAACACCCACTTTTCATAAATACTTTCAGCAAAGTGGGAGAAGAGGGCTCATATATCAACATAATAAAGGAAATGTATGACAAACCCACAGCCAGAATCATACTCAATGGGCAAAAAGAGAAACCATTTCCCCTCAGAAAGTGAACAAAACAGAAATGTCCACTATCACCACTCTTATTCAACACAGTGCTAGAAGCACTAGCCACAGCAATCAGACAAGAAGAAGAAATAAAAGGTACCAAAATTGGAAAAGAGGAAGTAAATCTCTTATTATTCACAGATGACATGATATTGTATATGGCAATCCTTAAAGATTTCACAAACAAAAACACACCTAGACTTAATAAATGAATCCAGCAATGTAGAAGGATACAAAATCAACACCTAGAAATCAATGGCACTTTTATAAACCATTAATGAATTCTCAAAAAGGGAACAAAACCTACAATACCATTTACCATTGCATTAAAAAACGTTGTGATACTTAAGAATAAACTTAACCAGCCGAAACCGGTTTAGCTCAGTGGATAGAGTGTTGGCCTGCAGACTGAAAGGTCCCAGGTTCAATTCCGGGCAAGGGCATGTACATTGGTTGCAGGCACATCCCCGGTGGGGTATGTGCAGGAGGCAGCTGGTTGAGGTATCTCTTTCATAGATGTTTCTAGCTCTCTATCCCTCTCCCTTCCTCTCTGTAAAAATCAATAAAATATATTTTTAAAAAAAAAAAAAAAGAATAAACTTAACCAAGCAGGTAAAGACATGTACTCAGCAAAATTCAGGAGGTTGAATAAATATATCGAGGAAGATACAAACAAGTGGAAAATATACACTAATCATTGATTGGTCGGATTAACAATATTAAAACATTAATATTACCCAAACCACAGTACAGATTCATGTAATCCCTATGAAAATTGCAACAGCTTATTTCCTAGATCTACAATAAATACCCCCAAAATTAATATGGAACCAAAAGACCCCATTTAGCTACAGCAATCTCAAGAAAGAAGAACGAATGTGGAAGAATCACACTACCAGACATCAAATTATACTCCTAAGCCATGGTCATCAAAACAGCCCGGCACTGGCACAAGAACAGGCATATGCATCCATGAAACTGAACAGAAAACCCAGATACTACCCAAGCCATTATGCACAATTAATATTTGACAAAGGAGGCAAGAGCATACAATGGAGTCAAAACAGTCTCTTCAATAAATATTGTTGGCAAATAGGACAAATAAACATGCAAAAAAAAAAAAAAAACACCCACAAAACAATACATGAGCATACACAGTACACAGGGGTAAACTCAATATGGTGGCTCTTCTCTTTCACAGGATGTAGATGGGTTACAAGAAATTTATTGGTGATAGATTGAGGAGGTGGGAGAAAGCAGAGCGGGGAGACATTTGGGATAGGATGCAAAGTGAAATGATGGACAAGTGCATCTTTTACAGGATGGATACAGGAGAGTTTAAGATAATTAACAGTTGATGATTAACTTGATAACAATCATGATGAGGGAATGTCCTGGTGCCAGTTGTTGTGCCCTGAAGGGTTTGAGATAAAAAGGAAGTTACAAGTTACCCAGACATTTGTTAACAAAAAAACCATTGAAACCTGTAAAGAATTTTTGTGAGTTTATTTGAGCCAGACTGTTGTGAAAGAAAAGAGCCACATGCTAACCTGACAAGCTTGGGGGAGGCCTGCGTGACAGTCTTACAAACCAAGAGATCTAAGATAACCACAAAAGATGGTTTGAAAATTAAATATCTAACAGGTTTTAGTAGGTAGTAATTTCCCAGATATTTCATCAAAATAAAAAGTGTTTCTACACTACAGCCAAAGAAACTATCAACAAAATGAAAAGGGAGCCCCAATATGGGAGAACATAATTGAGAAGGATACATGTGATAAAGGGTTAATATCCAACACATATATGAAACCCATAAAGCTTACCCAAAGGAAGACAAACAATCCACTTTCAAAATGGACAAAGGACCTAAATACACACTTCTCCAAGGGGAACATACAGATGGCCAAGAGACATAGGAGAAATGCACAGAGTCACTGACCCTCAGAGAGATGCAAATTAAAAGGACAGGAGGTATCAGCTCACACCTATCGGAATAGCTATCATCAACAAATCAACAAATGACAAGTGCTGGTGAGGGTGTGGAGCAAAGGGAACCCTCCTACTCTGCTGGTGGGAATGCAGGCTGGTGCAGCCACTATGGAACACAGAATGGAGTTTCCTCAAAAAATTACAGATGGAATTGCCATTTGACCCAGTGACACCACTTTTAGAATATATGCTAAGGGACCCCAGACTCCAATCATTAACAACATATGCACCTCTTATGTTCATAGAAGCACAAATTGCAATACCAAAGATCTATTAACAGCCCAAATGCCTATCAGTAGCTGAGTGGATAAAAAAAAGTTCTCAAACATTTATGCCATGGAATACAATGCAGCAGTAAAAAAGAAGGATCTCTTACCCTTTGGGACAGCATGGAGGGACCTGGAGAGTATCATGGTAAGTGAAATAAGCCAGTCAGAGAAAGACAAGTATCACATGGTCTCACTCATATGTGGAACCTAATGAACAAAATAAACTGATGAAGAGAATGGATCCAGAGACCTAGAAGCATGGAGCAGACTGAGGGATCTCAGAGGGAAATCCTGGGAGGGTGGGTGGGTGGGTGGGAAGAGGTCAAACAACAAACTCCTATGCACAGAGGCTTAAACAACAGGATGGTGAAGGCCTGGGGCACCCAAGGTGGGCTAGAAGGTGTCAATGGGGGACACAAGGGGACATAAGTAATACCTTCAACAATAAAGGTACAATTCAAAGAAAAAAGAATTAGGACTTGGACCCTCAGGCACCCACTGAACATGATCCCTGTGTCACCATCTTCTCTCAGGTGGGGTCAAGATCTCAGCTATGAAATACTCTGCCTAATGAATATGCAAAGAGAGGAGGCAGACCAGATTAAATGTCACTAAGTCTGTGCCCTGAGGGCATCACCACAGCCACACCCTCCCCTACAGAAGTGCTCCCAGCACAGCCCTCACCATGGACTGCAGCTGGAGAACCCTCCTCCTGGTGGCCATGGCAACAGGTATGGGTCTCCCATCCTGGTGAAGAAGGGTCCAGGGAGAGTCCAGGTGGATTCCACTCACTCCTGTCTCCTCCCACAGGTGTCCACTCCGAGGTGCAACTGGTGCAGCCTCGGGCTGAGGGGAGGCAGCCTGGGGCCTCCGTGAAGGTCTCCTGCAAAGCTTCTGGATACACCTTCACCAGCTACTACTACATGCACTGGGTGCGACAGGCCCCAGGACAGGGGCTTGAGTGGATAGGGTGGGTTAACCCTTACAATGGAGAGACAAAATGCGCACAAACCTCCCTGAGGAGGCAGCAGGACTGGCTGCAGGGAGCGTTCAGGACACTAGGGGGCGCTCAGGACCAACACAGGGCCCTGACCAGGAGCAGGTGGAGAGTTAAAGACAGAAATCACTTCCTGCTTCATCTTAAATTAGTTTTGCTCACAGGCTCAGCCACAGAGCTCACAGAAAGCCCTGTCCTACGTCTAGTTTCAGGGATTGTGTTTGTGAACAAAGAGGGGGCTCTGTTCTAAGGACAAGGAGGGCCTCATGCTAACCTGACAAGCTCCGGGGAGGCCTGCATGGGGGTTGTACAGAGAGAGAGAGAGACCTAACATTGAAGCATCCAACTTATATGAAAACTGCTGCTAGAAATTTTAACCCTGCTAATTGACTTCTGTAAATTTTTGCTTGCTAAGACTACTCCCACTTCAGCTAGGCTATTGAACTTTCCCTAGACAAGGTTATTAGTCCTAGTGCCAGGCTTGGCCTCTGGTTGAGGTCTCAAGGCCCAGCACATATGGGCTCTTTAAGAACTTGAAAAAGGGGCCGGAAGCACCCCATATTTGGGAGACAAAGAAGGTAAAATCATATAAATAGGGAGAGTTCCTGCATGTCTGAGCCCAGAATTTGAGATACATTTTCCTCTGGACCTGCAAGTAATAAATGTAGCTCCATCTAAGTATTGCTTTGTTCTTCTTCAGTTTTATGTAACAACATAACCAGAAAAGATGGTCTGAAAATAAAATATTTAACTACACACAGGTTATGTTGAGTAGTCATTTCCTGGCCAGTATTTTCCCTGACAAAGATTGACTTAGATCTTTACTGAGCCCATTTGTCTTTGTGCCTCTAAAATAACATATTGGTGAAATGACTGGGTAACTTGTAACTTCCTTTTTATCCCTGACCCCTCAGGGGCAAAAAATGGCACCAGGACACTCCATCATTGTGATTGTTATCAAGTTTATCCTCAACTGTTGATTATCTTAAACTGCCCTGTATCCATCCTGTAAAAGAAGCACCTGTCCATCATTTCACTTTGTACCCTACCCCAGAGGTCTCCCCGCTTTCCTTTCTCCCACCTCCTTAATCTATCACCAGTGAATTTCATGTAACCCCTCTACATCCCTTCCTTCGATTGCAATGTATGAACACAGATGTAACCCACCATTCTCCAGAGCAGTATCTCAATTCATTGAGGTTCTGCTTACCAGTATATGTCCACATTTGGTTCAAATAAACTCACAAAATTCTTTACATGTGTAATTTTTTTTAAGTTAACAGATCTTTTGTTTTTCACGACTACATAGATTTCCATAGTATATAGGTACCACTGTTATCCAATCATTGGCTAATGGGCACTTAGGCTGTCTCCAAAGCTTAGCTGTTGTAAATTGCACTGCTATGAGCATAGGGGTGCATGCATTCTTTCTAATGAGTGTTTCAGGTTTCTTAAGATATGATCCTAGAATTGGGATCACTGGGTCAAATGGGAGTTCCATTTTTAATTTTTAGATGGAACTCCATATTGTTTATCATAGTGGCTGCACCAATCTGCATTGCTAATGGACCAAATAAACTGATGAACAAAAGTAGACTCAAAGACATGGAAGCATGAACAGACTGTGGAACCTAAAAGGCAAAGCAGAAGAGGATGGGTGGAAAGAGATCAACCAATGGACTTGTCTGCATATATGCCTCACCTGGAGACACAGACAATGGGGTGGTGAAGGCCTGGGGAGGGAATGGGAGTGAGCAGGGAGAGGATAATGGATAGAAGAGGGGGACATATGTAATACTTCAACAATAAACATTAGGAGAGGAGAGGGGGGGGGGGAGAGAGAGAGAGAGAGAGAGAGAGAGAGAGAGAGAGAGAGAGAGAACTGAACCTCTTGTTCACTGTCCTGGCATCCAGTCCCCACCTTGCTCTCTCCCACCTCCATGTCACTCCTCACCTTCCCTCCTTAACTTCAAATGCACAAATGCAGCTGCAAATGGTTATTCTCCGGAGTATTGGAGAATAGCTAGCTCCCCAACAGTTGTGGACAGTTTGGTTCCAATAAAATCTTATCAACATGCTCTCCATGTTGGAACATTTCTTATATCAATGTGTTGTCTTCTCTTTGTTTACCACACCTGTTCACACATGTGTCTTCCAGTGTGGAGAGGGAGGTGCACACAATTAGAAAACCTGCTGCCTCCACAGGATGGTGGTGGTGACTCTAAAGAGTTCACACCCTTTGGTGTGGGGATGACCTCCAACCACTAAGCCCACCAGCCCGGCTCTATGTGTAAATGATGGAAACTCTCCACTGTGAGAGTCTGGGAAACAGGGCTTTTGCACACGCACAGCAGGGAAATTGAGGGAAATGTGTGCTTTTGGGAGGCACCTGTGTGCTTGTGGCAGTGGCAGCAAGTTAGACACAGAGGCTACGGCCAAGGAGTCTAGCCCAGCCTCTCCTGCCTCCTCACATGAATATGTTAGAGTTTTGTGGAGGATCTGATTTTGGAAAATAACAAGGAAAACCTTTCAATATCAAAATAAAAGCTTCATTCAATGCAAAGTCTTATTCCCAAACTCCAGAAAGGCAACATGGCCCATGGCGGGTGAAGGAGAGCGAGAGAAAGCCTCATCCACATGCCTCTGGGGGAGCACCACTGGGTCCTCATCAAAACCCCGAGGAAGAAGGAGTCTCAATCCTGGAGCTGCCCCCAAAGGAATGGGGTCAGGGTGATGGGTCTCAGAAAAGGAGGGAAGGAGGGCTGGTCAGGACTGGACCCCTTGTGGCCAGCATCCTTGAGTACTTTTCCATCTGGGGTCGCCCCTAGGATGACAAGGTCAGGCATGCAGCCCAGGGTCACAGCAGCACCGTATATGCAGACTCCATGCAAATGGGGCTCTCCTCCTGCTCATAAAAGGGGGCCCTTGCCCTGCATGTTGGAGAGACACCCAGAACCCAAGCTCCTAAGACAGGAACCAGCGGCTCCACCATGGACTTGGTGCCAAGTTGCGTTTTACTCCTGGTCATTTCTCAAGGTCATTGTCAGGAGTGGGGAGTGCTGATCCCTGTGCCTGTGCCTGTTTGTGCTTCCATGTGATTCTAAGTCCCCCTGTGTCTCTGTGTTTGCAAGTGTCCAATGTGAAGTGCAGCTGGTGGAGTCTGGGGGAGGCCTGGTGCAGCCTGAAGGGTCTCTGAGACTCTCCTGTTCAGCCTCTGGATTCACCTTCAGTAGCTATTCCATGAACTGGGTCCGCCAGGATCCAGGGAAGGGACTGGAATGGGTCGCATACATTAATAGTGGTAGTAGTACCACATACTACGTGAACTCTGTGAAGGGCCGCTTCACCATCTCCAGAGACAATGCCAAGAACATGCTATACCTGCAAATGAACAGCCTAAAAGTTGAAGACACGGCCCTGTATTACTGTGCAACCGACACAGTGAGGGAAGTCAGTGAGAGCCCAGACACAAACCTCCCTGAGAAGACAGCTGGGCTGGGCTGCAGGGGGCTCCCTGGACATAAGAAGGCGCTCAGAGTCCCTAAACACAAGGACCATCCCAGCAGCAGGTGCAGTTGGCGGTCTGGGCTGGTTCCTGTGTGGTTTCCTCCTAATGTCACAGTTTCCCTCAGGGAACCTCTGGGTCCTGATTCTTCACTGACGTCTGAGTCTCTGAATGAGAAAAGTCTTTTGTGAAGAGAGACAACCTTCTCATGTGAACAGAAGGTAGAGTTTCTTTCATTCACAATGTTCTAACATTGAATCTTCAGACCCACATCACCTGCATCCAACAAGAGGCTCTAATGACTCAACAGTGCAGCTCCCTGCATGTGGACCTTGGGCACCACATGTGTGTGACCCCAAAGCTACAGAAGAGGGACTCACAGGGTGACAGTCCTTGTCATGTCATCATGCTCATAGCACCCTAAGTCATGGACACCATGCAGAAGCAGAGGCATAAACGGCCGATGAACTTGAAGAGGGTTGTTGCTCCTCAAGAAACTTGAGACAAGACTGACTGGTTGGCCCGTGGAAAGAGCAATTCCTGTCCCAAAGTATCCAGCTCTGCAGGTCTCCCTGTTGAGTGTACATTTCTGAAATTTGCTGGTCAGTGTCTGTGTTCTGTGTGTTCATTTGAAGTTCCCAGAACTCTGAAGCCTGTCAGAAACCGTCCCTCCTTGAGCTCTGGGATCGGAGGACATTTCTCATGCTCTCTCTGCCCCAGTCACCTGACAGGGGAGGCTGGCAGCTCAGAGGAACCACAGCTGGAGCTCTGTGAGCAGTGCAGAAACTTGACAGGATTTTGCAAAAACAGGAAAACCAAAGGCATTGCTTGGATGCTCTTTTACATCAGTATCATTTTATATTGGCTGACTTTCTAACACGTTTGAAGACAAGCTTGATGAAAGATTTTTGGTCAGAAGTATGTCAATGATGTTTATCTATTATGAAGTGAATGAATTGAATTTGTATTCCACCATCTAGTAGAATATACAAAAGAGATAATGAGAACTGAATCACCATCTATAGAAACAAATCAGATTGATTACTGCTTTGCAGCCTCTCTCCTTGTTTAATTTGTTATGTCATCATAACATTGGAGGAAAATATATTTTTAATAAATAACCTTTTAATTAAAAAAGAAAAGTGTGATTTCTTATCTTATTTTCCCTGTGTGTGGCAGATGGGGAAGAGGCAGCAGTGAGCCACCAATAGTTAGAAGTCAAATGAAAAAGAAAATGGACTATGGTCGTCCACAACTCAAAATGAGCAAAAATTGAGAGAGAGAAAAGGTCCTTAAGTTTGTACTAAAACCATATCTAAAGAAAATGAGGAGAATAAGTATAAGTAAGCAAATGATGGTGATGATGATGTTGACGATGGTGATTATGGTGGTGGTGGTGATGGTGATGATAGATTGGGAAAGGAATCTTGGTCCAATGTCTTGGTGGGAATCAGTCCTCTCCCCCCAATCTGTCATTGGCTTTTTCAAAGGCCCGTGCCAACTTAGAGTTGGGGCATTGGGGTCTCATTCCCTAATGGCATCTGAAGTGGAGGCACCTGCTTTGTTTGAAAACCACCATGTCCACAGAAAATGAGAAGAGTGATTATAAGTAAGCACTTTGTGGTGATGATGATGATGTTCGTGATGATTGCAATGAAGATGATGGACTGAGACAGGAGCCCTGGTCTAAAGGAATGAAGGCTCCTCTTACAGACACACTGTCACCTTGGCTCCTCCAATGAGGAATGCCCACTCTCCCCAGTAACTATGGAGAGATTTCATGAATGGGACCCCAACGAATTATGCAACTTGGGTAATTCATGGTGAGACCATGTAGTTAATCAACCCAAAGGTATCCAGGTGGGAATACCTTGCACCTGGGTAGGGGTCACCTTATAGAACATAGACCCTGTGAGAATGTGCCTGTAGGAAACAGGGTCCCCTTCCCACCAGTTTGCAGTGACAGGTTCCTTATTTCTCTTGATCCCTGCCTGCATGGCCTTTAACGCTTATACTCCAATCCACTCCTGCTCATCATTATTCGGGTGTTTCCTATGATGATGGGAGCTGTGTCTATGATGCCCTGCACTTTCTTCTGGGCCTTCACTGGAGGAGACTGTAAACCCACATGTCCAGTAACTCTCTGTCCATGAACATCAGGCCCGTTTCTGTCATGTGACTCAAATCAAATCCAGCTTCCTCCTCTCCCCCAGTCCCACAGTCATGTCCACATTGATGTGTAGTGTCCCAGCAGCACTCCCCTCTGGTACCAGAACCTGCTCCAATCCCTGTGGCTGCTGTAGCCCATCCACATGGACAGGGGAGGCCCAGCATTTTCTAGGAAGTTATTTGTAAAATCACCCAAAACAGTTGCCAATAATTTAAATACTGATGTAATGAACTTTGATAAAAGTAAAACACTTGTCCCATCAAGAATTTCATCCAGGATATTTAATGACAAGCATAGCATGATATTATATATTGGAATTGTGTGGCTGATGGGAGAATGTGTGTATTACACATTAAAGATGTTGTATGTTATGGGGGAGACCCACCAGCACCTGACCACAGTGACTTCCCAGGGGAAGGGCAGAGGGAACCTAGGAGGGAGGGGTTCTTCTAAGGTTGAAGTTCCCTTTCCTGAGAGAAATTCTATGGCGGAATTCTCCTCACTCACCTCCCTCTGAATTCCAACATCACTGATGACACTCGACTGAAAAAACAGATCAATCTCCTTCCACCATCATTTCAACATATGAATGATTCTATGTAATGCACATACATATAATTTTATTTCATGTCTTCTCTCCATGACTATTTCTGATGGAACTATGTGGTGTCTCTGAAGTAGGCCATGAGCTTGTATAGAAGGGAAGAGTGTGCACAGGAAGCTGCAGACAAAGTCCCCAAATTTCCTGCTTTAAGAACCAAAGATGACTCAACTTTCTGTGCTTGGGAGGCAGTTTCTCAGATCAAAGGAACAACATAAACTAAAATCTAAGATGCTGAGAGTGGCTGTCCTTTATTTTTATACAATAAGTTGCCTAATTATTATGATCTCTGAACGTATAATAATCTGGCCACTAAGTGTATATCCTACATAATAAAGGCTAATGTGCAAATTGACTCCCTGACCAGGAGTGCGACCAGCAGGCAGACCGACCAACCGCCCATGTCCCCTTCCCCTGGCTGCACCCCACCCATGAACAAATTCATTCATATATATGCTGCATGGCCAGATTATTATTCATCCAGAGTTCATACTAATCTGGCCACTCAGTGTATTTTGCACAGGCGTAGAATTTATATAAAATTAGAGACAATAAACTTGGAAATTGTGGGTACACTAAAGTGTTGAGATTCAGAAACTGTCCTAACAAATGCTAATCTCATTAAATCTGATTGAAAGATGCCTGAAAAGTAAAAAGTGTAACCTGCTCATCTAGTCCACCATTTCTCCTCATGGTCAGAAAGTCTAGGCTGAGCTTTGACAGGAATCCAATGAGTCTTAGACCCATGGGATTCCCTGAGCCTGATTACCTGGTGAGTCAGGTAAAATGGAACAGAGGTCCACACACAGGCCCCAGAATGACCAGGGTAGCCCGACCTTAGTCCCTCCACTTATAGGAAAGGCTGTCCCACATGCAAATTTCTGTTCAACTTCTAGGGTACATCCTTCCCTGAGCTGTGCAGGTTCACAGCTCTCTCCTCACTCAGGGCTGAGGTCTCTGGGAAGGCAGAGCTGTGGTCTAGAAGAACATGAGACTGCTGGGTCTTCTCCTGGGCCTGCTGACAGCCCTCCAGGGTGAGGGTTTCAGGGGTGATGTAGGGTCTCAGATGGCTGTGACTGCAAGTGACTGACAGGACTGATGCTCCTTGTCCCCAGGTGTCCTGTCCCAGGTGCAGCTGCAGGAGTCGGGCCCAGCACTGGTGAAGCCCTTGCAGACCCTTTCCCTCACCTGCACAGTTTCTGGATTCCCTCTGACCAGCTATGGTGTACAATGGATCCGTCAGGCTCCAGGAAAGGGGCTGGAGTGGGTCGGGGTTATGTGGTCTGTTGGAGTTACAGCCTATAACCCAACACTGAAATCCCGCCTCAGCATCACTAGGGACACATCCAAGAGCCAAGTTCAGTTAACACTGAACAGCCTGAAAACTGAGGACACGGCCACGTATTACTGTGCAAGACACACAGTGAGGGGAAGTCATTGTAAGCCCAAACAGAAACCTCCCTGAGGAGGCAGCAGGACTGGGCTGCAGGGAGCATCCAGCACACCAGGGAACGCTAAGGACACACAGCATAGAGAGCAGCCTTGGGAGCAGGCAGAGGGAGAGGAAGGGAAGGGCCTTCCTATTTGGCTCAGGGATTTCCTGTCAAGCTCTCAGCTGCCTCCAAGGAAGGATCATGCTCTTTCTGTGAGGCTCTTATTTCCTGCTTTCTCACTGCAGACCTCAGAGAAGAAGGAAACACTGCTGCTGGCAGATGACATGTGGGCAGTGATGGGGACTATCCTCACCACGTCATCCTGTACATAGAAAACTGAAACACTGGAACAAAAAACTACTGGATTTTATAAATGAATTTGGAAATGTACCAGAATATGAAATTAACAGCCTAAACCAATGGTACTTTTATACACCAATAGCGAATTCTCAGAAAGGGAAACCAAAACAACAATCTTGCTTACCATTGCATCAAAAAGTTATGATACTTAAGAATAAACTTAATCCAGCAGGTAAAAGACTTGTACTGATTTAAATACAGGATGTTGAATAAAGAAAAAGAGGAAGATATAAACAAGTGGAAAAATATACCATGATCATGGATTGGTAGAATTAACATCATTAAAATGTCCATATTAATCAAAGCACTCTAAAGCTTCAATGTAATCCCTATAAAATTAACAACTGCATAGAACCACCAAGATGGTAGCATAGGTAACACCTGTGCTTGCTGCCTATCACAATCACATCAAAACTCCAACTAAAAGAGTAAACAAATATCATCAGAACCACGGGAAAGCTGGTGAGTGGAAGTTCTATAACCAGAAGGAAAGAAAAAAGCACATTGAGGCTGGTAGGAGATGCTTAGATGTGGAAGTACAGAGGTTCAGCGGGTGCGCTATTGTGGGTTTTTTTCAATAATGAGGGAGATAAAAGCTCCTGACTGCTCTGACTCCAGTTCCAGGTGAGACTCTGGGGACTCAGACCCATATGGGGAGAAACTAGACTGTCAGGTATCAGGCAGGAAGGGGAGGGCAGCTTTCTCTCTGAGGTGCTGGCAGTGGTCATTGTTCCTGCAAGGTGCTGCCTGACACAGAGTCCCAGGAACCTCTCTGGGCAGGGTGGTCTGGCAGCCATTGCTGTTTGCTCAGCCCTGGTGATTCTCTGAAACCCCGCCCCACCCAATTTATAACATCACCCAAGCTGTGGGTATCAGCTTTTCATATGAATGGCCTGTTCTTTTACAACCTAAAACCTAACAAACTGCAGCTGGGTCAGAGAGCTCCAAAGCTTCCAAAAGAAGGCCTAAGGCCTGGCAGCAGCCTGCCTTGCTTCACAGCTGGGCCTCACCTGGGCACTTCAAAACCTCAAACAAAGGAGAGGAATCTGCACATCTCTCTGTAGCTCCTGCTGGGTGGTCTCAGGCAGGGGCTGGCTTTGCACCTCCTTGGAAATCCAAAAGCCAGTGTACCCAGGAGTCAGAATGAGAACATACCAGATTACAACTATACATATCCATAAGCAACACACTCAAGGGGCAGACTCAGTGAGCACCAAAGCCCCACTGATACAATTTCTGCCCCATAAGGGTGTCTACAGCACAAAACTTCTTCCATTGTAGACACAGTGGGTCCTCACAACCAGTTGGCCCGAAGGTCAATTCCTACCAGTGATACCAGCAGTAACCAAGGCTTAACTACAACAAGACTGTGCATACAGCCCACGAAAAGGTGTACCTAGAGTGTCCACCTCAGGTAATTAGGGAGACTGAGCCACTAGGGCCTATAGGACACCTAGCACACAAACCACTCTATCAACACAGGGAAGCAGCCAAAATGCAGAGACAAAGAAACAGGCCACAAGTCAAAGAAATGGAAGTAAGCACATTATTGGATATAGAGTTCAGAACCATGGTTGTAAGGGTACTCAATAATCTTCTAGAAACCTCTGAAAAATTTAATGAGACCCTCAAAGATATGAAAAAAGGACCAATCAGAAATTAAGCATACACCGCCTGAAATAATGAATAATATACAGAGATCTAATAACAGACTAGAGGATCCAAAGAATCAAGTCAAAGATTTGAAATATGAAGAAGCAAAAAATATCCAACCAGAAAAGAAAAAAGGAAAAAAACACCAAAAATATGAAGATAGTGTAAGGAGCTTCTGGGATAACTTCTAACATACCAACATCTAAATTATGGGGGTGCTAGAAGAAGAAAGAGAGCAAGATATTGAAAACCTATTTGAAGAAATAATAACAGATAACTGTCTTTACCTGGTAAAATAAATAGACTTACAAGTTCTGGAATATCAGAGAACCACAAACAAGAGGAATCCAAAGAGGACCACACAAAGACTATCATAATTAAAATACATAGGGCAGAAGACAAAGAGACAATCTTAAAAGTAGCAAGAGAAAAACAGTTAGTTACCTACAAGGGAGTGCCCATACTACTGTCAGTTCATATCTCAACATAAACTTTGCAGGCCAGAAGGGAGTGGTAAGAAATATTCAAAGTGATGAATAGCAAGAACCTTCAACCAAGATTACTCTACCCAGCAAAGCTATCATTTAGAATTGAGTATCAGATAAAGGTCATCACAGATAAGAACAAGCTAAAAGAGTTCATCACCAATAAACCAGTATATATAAATGCTTAAGGGTATTCTTTAAAAAGAGGAGGAGGAAGAAGAAGAAGAAGAAGAAGAAGAAGAAGAAGAAGAAGAAGAAGAAGAAGGAGGAGGAGGAGGAGGAGGAGGAGGAGGAGGAGGAGGAGGAGGAGGAGGAGGAGGAGGAAAAGATAAAAAATATTATCAACCAATTGACAACAAATACATACCTATCAACAAGTGAATCTAAAAAGCAAGTGAATAAAAAATCTGATGAACAGAATAAACTGGTGAATATAATAGAATCAGAGTCATAGAAAGGGTGTCAACTAACAATTCTTAGGGGGAAGGGGATGTGGGAGTATGGGAGAGATTGGACAAAAATCTTAAACCTGCAGATGAGGACAGTGGGGTGGTAAGAGCATGGGATGGGGTGGGAACTGGCTGAATGGGAGCTATGGGGGGGGGAAGAGGAATAACTGTAATAATCTGAATAATATAGATTTATTTAAAAGATAATCCTACATAATAAACACTAAATATGCAAATTGACCTAATGGCAGATTGATCAGCAGATAGACCTGTGCTATGAGATGCACTGACCAACAGGGGGCAGATGCTCAACTCAGGAGCTGCTCCCCGCTAGTCAGTGGGCTCCCACGGGGATTCACTCCTCAGCCAGAAGCCAGGCTCATGGCTGGTGAGCAGAGTGGTGGTGGTGGGAGCCTCTCCCACCTACATGGCAGCAGTACTAAGGAGCAGCGAGCTGAGCGGTCAGAAGTAGCAAGCATGTGGGCAGTTGCAAGGGAGGAATCCTGGACTATGAGAATGTGCAGACCAGGATGAGGGACCCCTCCCCAATTCCAGTGCACGAATTTTGTGCACCCGGCCTCAAATAATAATAACAAAATTAAAATAGCAACAGCATATTTCACAGATATACAACACATACTCCAACAATTTATATGGAACCAAAAAAGACTCTAATTATCCATAGCAATCTTGAGAAAGAAGAACAAAGGTGGAGGAATCACAATACCAGGTATCAAATTATACTGCAAAGCCATAGGAATCAAAACAGTCAGGTACTGGCACAATAGGCATATACATGCATGGGACAGAACAGAGAACCCAGAAATCTACCCAAGCCATCACACTCAATTAATATTTGACAAAGAAGGCAAGAGCATACAATGGAGTCAAAGCAGTACCTACAATAAATATTGTTGGGAAAATTGGACACATAAACGTGTAAAAATGAAAAAATACACTAACATACAACATACCCAGGAGTAAACTAAAAATGATTAAAAGAAACTCAATATGAGTAAAAAACCATAAAAATTATAGAAGAAGCCATAGGCAGCAAAATCTGAGACATCTCTCATAGCAATTTGTTTAAGAGAAAATAAACAAATGGGAATACATTAGAATAAAAAGTGTCCGCACAGCCAAAGAAACCATCAACAAAAATGAAAAGGGAAGCACAGTGTGGGAGAACATATTTGACAAGTATACATGTGATAAAGGGTTAATATCCAAAATGTATAAGAAACCCATACAACTTAACCAAAGAAAGACAAACAATCCAATTATAAAATGGGCAAAGGACCTAAATATACACATCTTCAAAAAAGGAACATACAGATGGCCAAGAGACATAGGAGAAATGCACAGAGTCACTGACCCTCAGAGAGATGCAAATTAAGAGGACAGGAGGTATCAGTTCACACCTGTCAGAGTGGCTACTATCAACAAATCAACAAGTGACAAGTGCTGGTGAGGGTGTGGAGCAAAGGGAACCCTCCTACTCTGCTGGTGGGAATGCAGGCTGGTGCAGCCATTATGGAACACAGAATGGAGTTTCCTCAAAAACTTACAGATGGAACTGCCATTTGACCCAGTGACACCACTTTTAGAAATATATGCTAAGGAAACCCACACACCAATCATTAACAATGTATGGACCCCTATGTTCATAGCAGCACAAACTGCAATAGCTAAGATCTGGAAACAGTCAGGTTCCCATCAGTAGCTGAATGGAAGAAAAGCTGTGATACATTTATGCCACAGGATACTAAGCAGCAGTAAAAGAGAAGGATCTCTTACACTTTGGGACAGCATGGAGGAACCTGGAGAGTATCATGGTAAAGGTAATAAGCCAGTCAGAGAAAGACAAGTATCACATGGTCTCACTCATATGTAGAACTTAATGAACAAAATAAACTGATGAAGAGGATGGATCCAGAGACCTGGAAGCATGGAGCAGCCTGTGGAATCTCAGAGGGAAGTCGTGGTAGAGTGGGTGGGTGGGAAGAGGTCAACCAACAAACTCGTATGCACAGAGGCTTAATCCAGGAACATAGAACATAGGATAGTGAAGGCCTGGGGAATCCGGGGCGGGCTAGAAGGTGTCAATGGGGGACATAAGGGGACATGAGTAATACCTTCAACAATAATGGTACAATTTAAAGAAAAAGAATTAGGACCTGGACCCTCAGACTCCCACTGAAAAAGGCCCCTTGTAACCATCTTCTCTCAGGTGGGGTCAAGACCTCAGCTATGAAATACTCTGCCTCATGAATATGCAAAAGAGAGGAGGCAAACCAGGTTAAATATGGGTAAGTCTGTGCCCTGAGGGCATCACCCACAGCCACACCCTCCCCTACAGAAGTGCTCCCAGCACAGCCCTCACCATGGTCTGCAGCTGGAGAACCCTACTCCTGGTGGCCATGGCAACAGGTAAGGGGCTCCTGTCCTGGTTAAGGAGGGTCCAGGGAGAGTCCAGGGGGATTGCACTCACTCCTGTCTCCTCCCACAGGTGTCCACTCCCAGGTGCAGCTGGTGCAGCCTGGGGCTGAGGTGAGGCAGCCTGGGGCCTCCCTGAAGGTCTCTTGCAAGGCTTCTGGATACACCTTCACCATCAAATGGATGCACTGGGTGCGACAGACCCAGAGACAGGGGATTGAGTGGATGGGATGGGTTTACCCTGGAAGTGGAAACACTAAATACGCACAGAAGTTCCAAGGCAGAGTCTCCATGACCGCAGACACGTCCACAAGCACAGCCTACATGGAGCTCAGCAGCCTGAGAGCTGAGGACACGGACATGTATTACTGTGCAAGACACACATTGAGGGGAAGTCAGTGTGAGCCCAGACACAAACCTCCATGAGGAGGCAGCTGGGCTGGGCTGCAGGGAGCATCCTGTACACCAGGGGGAGCTTAGGATCAACACAGGGCCCAGATTAGGAGCAGGTGGAAAGTTGAGGAAAGATATGGTTTCCTGCTCCATCTTAATATAGTTTTGCTCACAGGCTCAGCCACAGAGCTCACAGGAAGCCCTGTCCTATGTTTAGTTTTAGGGATTGTGTTTGTGAACAAAATGGGTCTCTGTCATATGGATGAATGGGGCCACATGCTAACCTGACAAGCTCCGGGGAGGCCTGCATGGCATTAGACATAACCTCAAAACATGGTCTGAAAATTAAATATGTAACTGCACACAGGTTATAGTGGGTAGTCATGTCCTAGACCGGTATTTTCCCTGACAAAGATGAATTTAGATCTTTACTAAGCCCATTTGCCTTTTTGGCTCTAAGCTAACCTATTGGTGAAATGTCTAACTTGTACCTTCCTGTTTTGTTTTGTGGTATTTTTTTTTAGACCTTTCAGGCACAACAATGACACCATGACACTCCCTCATTGTGATTGTTATCAAATTTATCATCAACTGTTAACTCTGTTAAACTATTCTGTATCCATCCTGTAAAAAATGCAGCTGTCCATCATTTCACTTTTACCCTATTCCAGAGCTCTCCCCAATTTGCTTTCTCCCTCCTCCTTAAAATATCACCAATGAATTTTATGTAACCTATCTACATCCCTTCTTTTGATTGCAATGTATAAATACAAGTGTAACCCACCATTCTCTGGAGCATTATCTCAATTGATTGAGGTTCTGCTTACCAGTATATGTCTACATTTGGCACAAATAAACTCACAAAATTCTTTATCGGTGTAAATGTTTTTTACGTTAACAGATATTTCTTTTTCACAATTGCGTAGTGTTCCATGGTGCAGAGGTACCACGTTATCCAATCATCTGCTAATGGGCACTTGGGCTGTTTACAAAGCTTAGCTGTTGTAAATTGCACTGCTATGAGCATAGGGGTGTATGCATTCTTTCTGATGAATGTTTTGGGTTTCTTAGGATATATTTCTAGAAGTGGGATCACTGAGTCAAATGGGAGTTCTATTTTCAATTTTTAGATAGAAGTCCTTATTTCTAACGTAAAAGGCTACCCCAGTCTGCATTGCTAATGAACCAAATAAACTATTGAACGAAAATAGACCCAGAGACATGGAAGTATGAACAGACCATGGAAGCTTAGAGGGAAGGCAGAGGATGGTGGGTGGAAAGAGATCAACCAAGGAACTTGTCTGCATGTATGGCTCACCCAGGGACACTGACAATGGGGTGGTGAGAGCCTGGGGAGGGAATGGGAGCAAGAGGGAAGAGAATAATGGGGAGATAAGGGGGATCTATGTAATACTTCAACAATAAAGATTCAGAGAGAGAGAGAGAGAGAGAGAGAGAGAGAGAGAGAGAGAGAGAGAGAGAGAGAGAGAGATGGGAAAGAGAGAGAGAGAGAGAGAGAGAGAGAGAGAGAGAGAGAGAGAGAGAGATGGGAAAGAGAGAGAGAGAGAGAGAGAGAGAGAGAGAGAGAGAGAGAGAGCACCTTCTGTTCACTGTCCTGTCATCCAGTCCCACCTTGTTCTCTCCCACCTCCATGTCACTCCTCACCTTCCCTCCTTAACTTCAAATGCACAAACAGAGCTGCAAATGGTTTTTCTCATGAATATTGGAAGTCTTGCTCCCCAATAGTTGTCGACAGTTTTGCCCCAATAAAATCTTATCAAATATTCTCTACATGTTAGGACATTTCTTACATCAAAATATTGTTTCTCTTCGTTTACAACACACATTCAAACACGGTTTTTCTCTGTGTGCAGAGGGAAGTACACACAATTATAAAGCATCTAGTACCATTACAGAATTTACCAGGAGACCAAGACCTACACAGGAGCACCCAGAGATACAGAGAAACCCACTCATTTCCAGAAGCACTAGTGCCGTGACTCAGGGGAGCCTGTGTCCAAATCCTGAGCGAGCAGTATGGAGGAAGAAGCTTTCTCTTCATACCCTCTGGTTTCTTTGTCCCCCAAATATGGATCTAACTTCCTGTCCCTTTGTGGGCTTTGCAGAAAGCCCCTAGTGCTAGGATGGGGTCTCTGTGACCACCCAAAGGCCTGGCCTTGTGGCAGTGCTAATAACCCTGTGGGGGTTGTGTATGGTTCATGGGTTATGGCCTCTGTAATGTAGGAGTGTTTAGGTAAACAGATCTTAGATCTTGCAAGACCAGATGATTAAGGAAGGGCAGTGACTAGACTACAGGCTTAGAGGAATGTGCATTAGGGACACTGATTGACCAGGTAGAGAGTCAGGCTGCTGGTCTCCGACATTCTTTCACAAATGTCTTATTTTCCACTTGAGGACCTCCACAGGATGAATTCTAAGGATTTCAAAGCATTTGATGAGCCCACTGATGCTCTAAGCACTGAGCCACAGCAACCAGGGCTCATGTTTTCAATGATGGAAACTCTCTCACTTTGAAGGGCTGGGAAACAGGACTTTTGCACACAAACAGCAGGAAACTTGAGTGACATCTGTGGTTTGGGGAGGCAGCTGTGTGCTTGTGAGAGTGGCAGCAGGTTAGAGACAGAGGCTGCGGCCACAGCGTCCAGCCCAGCCTCTCCTGCCTCATCACTTGTATACTTTGGAGGTTTTTATAGGGGCAGGAATGGACTGCTGGGGAACCCGCTAGGATTGTATGACATAGTAATCTTTCTCTGTTTACCGTGATGGTTTATTCTGATTAAAGAAGCACATTCTAGCCTGGCTGGCAGCCGCAGGGGGACCTGGGACTCACCTGGAGTGCAGCCCATCCTCCCCCTGGGGGCTCCCTGTTGTCCTGGAGAGATGAACAACTTCACTGCAGCCCCTTGAAGATCCAGCAGCCCTCTGCCCCCTGTCCACGGCCCCTTGCCACACCCTGTGGCTCCTTTTACGGAATCTTCATCCTTTAACTCAATGTGAGCAGCTGCTTAAGGGCTGCAGAGCAGGTTTTGTGGATGACCCACTGCTCTCCCTTATTGCCCACAGCATTGGGATGAATGCCTGTATGTGATACCACCCTGTCTCTGCTCAACTGGGACAGGCACTGAACAGCAGCACGGACCATGCGCTGACCAATCAAATATTTGTGTGTGTGAGATGTGATAGGGGAACACATCAAGGAGAATCTCTTACTCTCAAAATAAAAGCTTCATTCAATGCAAATTCCTACTCCCAAACCCCAGAAAGCAACATGGCCCACTGCGGGTGAAGGAGAGCAAGAGGAAGTCCCATCCTCCTGCCTCTGAGGGGGCACCCCTGGGTCCTCATGAAAACACCTGGAAGGAGGACTCTCAATCCTGGGAACTGCACCCAAATGAATGGGGTCAGGGTGATGGGTCTCAGGAAAGGAGGGAGGGAGGAAGGGTCAGGAAGGGAACCCTTGTGGCCAGCATCCTTGATCCCTTTCCCATCTGGGGTCGCCCCTAGGATGACAAGGGCAGGCATGCAGCCCAGGTCACAGCTGCACCTTATATGCAGACTCCATGCAAATGGGGCTCTCCTTCTGCTCATAAAAGGGGGCCCTTGCCCAGCATGTTGGGGAGACACCTAGCACTAAGCACCTGAGTGAGGACCCAGCGGCTCCACCATGGACTTGGTGCCAAGCTGTGTTTTCCTCCTAATCATTTTCTAAGGTCATTGTTAGGAGTGGGGAGCTCTGAGCCCTGTGCCTGTGCCTATTTGTGCTTCCATGTGATACTAAGTCCCCCTGTGTCTCTCTGTTTACAGGTGTCCACTGTGAGGTGCAGCTGGTGGAGTCTGGGGGAGGCCTGGTGCAGCCTGGGGCAGGAGGGGGTTCTCTGAGGCTCTCCTGCACAGCCTCTGGATTCACCTTCAGTAGCTATGAAATGTACTGGGTACGCCAGGCTCCAGGAAAAGGGCTGGAGTGGGTCTCAGTCATTAGTAGTGGTAATGGTAGTACCATATACTATGCCAACTCTATGAAGGGCCGCTTCACCATCTCCTGAGACAATGTAAAGAACACGCTGTACCTGCAAATGAGCAGCCTGAAAGATGAGGACACGACCATGTATTACTGTGCAAGCAATACAGTGAGGGGAAGTCACTGTGAGCCCATACACAAACCTGATGAGGCAGCAGGGCTGGGCTGCAGGTGGCACCACAGACACCAGTGGGCGCTCAGGACCCACGGCACAGAGAGCAGCCCCAGGAGCAGGAGCAGAGGGAGGGGGAGGAAAGGCCTTCCTGTTGGGCTCAGGGATTGCTTCTCAAACTCTCAGCTGCCTCCAGGGAGGACTCTTTTTTTTTTTCTTTCTTTCTTTTTTAATATATTTTATTGATTTTGTACAGAGAGGAAGGGAGAGAGATAGAGAGTTAGAAACATCGATGAGAGAGAGTCATCGATCAGCTGCCTCTTGCACACCGCCTACTGGGGATATGCCCGCAACCAAGGTACATGCCCTTGACCGGAATCGAACCCGGGACCCTTCAGTCCCCAAGCCGACGATCTATCCATTGAGCCAAACCGGTCTCGGTGAGGGAGGACTCTTGATATTTCTCTGAGGCTCTAATTTCCTGCTTTCTCACTGCAGACCCCAGAGGAGGAGGTAACACTGCTGCTGGCACATGACAAATGGGCAGCGATGGGGACTCTCCTCACAACATGATACTGTACATCACATGTGTCAAACACAAGGCCCGCGGGCCATATCCAGCAAGCCAGGCCTTGCAATGTGGCCCACACCGCGCTGTCATCACTGCACTCTGCTGTCAGTTTATGACTGTTCAGTAAACCATTCGGCCTGAGATTTAGGCTGGATTTTAGATTTTGGCCCCTTCTCTGATTGAGTTTGACACCCCTACTGTACATAGAAAACCCTAAGGCCTCTACCAAAAAGCTACAGGATTTAAGAAAGGAGTTCGGTAATTTAACAGGATATGAAATTAACAGGCGAAAGTCGATGGTACTTTTATACACCAATAATGAATTCTCATAAAGGGAAACCAGACCAACAATTTCATTTACCATTGCATCAACATTTTGATACTTAAGAATAAACTTAGCCATGCAGGTAAAAGACTTGTACTCAAAAAAGTGCTTGGTGTTGTATAAAAAGATAGAGGACGATATAAACAAGTGGAAAACTATACCGTAATCATGGATTGGTAGAATTAACATCATTAAAATGTCTATATTTACCCAAAGCACTCTACAGATTCAATGTAATCCCCATTAAAGTGGCAACAGAATATTTCACAGATTTATAATAAATACTCCAAAAATTTATATGGAACCAAAAAAAAAAAAAAAAAAAAAACCAATTAGCCACAGAAATCTTGAGAAAAAATAACAAAGGTGGAGGAATCACACTACCCAATATCATATTATACTCCAAAGCCTTAGTAATCAAAACAGCCTGGTAGTGGAACAAGAACAGGCATATACATCCATGGAACAGAACAGAGAACCAAGAAATCTACCCAAGTTGTTACGCTCAACTAATATTTGACAAAGGAGGCAAGAGCATGCAATAGACTCGAAGCCTCTTCAATAAATATTCTTGGGAAAAGTGGACCAATAAACGTGCAAAAAAAACCAAACAATACACAAACATACACCATACACAGAAGTATACTCAACATGGTTAAAAACTTAGATATAAGTAGGGAGATCATAAAATTTATAGAAGAAGTATAGTCAAAAAAATCTAAGACATCTCTCATAGCCATGTGTTTACAGATACATCACCCAGGACAAAGGAAACTAAGGTGAAAATAAAACAAATTGGGATACATCAGAACAAAAAGTGTCTGCACAGAAAAGAAACCATCCACCAATTGAAAAGGGAGCCCACAGAAGGGAAGAACATAGTTGCCAAGGATACCTGTGATAAAGGGTTATTATCCAACATATATATGAAACTCATACAACGTAACCAAAGGAAGGCAAACAATCCAATTCAAAAATGGGCAAAGGACCTAAAGACACACTTCTCCAAGAAGAACATACTGATGCCAAGAGACATAGGAAAAATGCTCAGTTATTGACCCTTAGAGAGATGCAAATTACAAGGACAAATTACAGGTGTCATCTCATACCTGTCAGAATGGCTACCATCAACAAATCAACAAATGACAAGTGCTCGCCAGGATGTGGAGCAAAGGGAACCCTCCTAGTCTGCTGGTGGGAATGCAGGCTGGTGCAGCCACTATGGCACAGAGAATGGAGTTTCCTCAAAATATTAAAGATGGAATTGCCATTTGACCCAGCAATCCCACTTTTAGAAATTTAACCAAAGCATCCCGAAAACAATCATAAACAATGTATGTGCTCCCATATTCATAACAACACAGTTCGCAATATCTAAGATCTGGAAACAGCCCAAGTGCACATCAGTAGCTGAGTGGATAAAAAGCTGGGCTACATTTATGCCGTGGAATACTATGCAGCAGTAAAAGAGAAGGATCTCTTACCCTTTGGGACAGCTTGGAGGAACCTGGAGAGTATTATGCTAAGTGAAATAAGCCAGTCAGAGAAAGAAAAGTATCACATGGTCTCACTCATATGTGGAACCTAATTAACAAAATAAACTAATGAAGAGAATGGATCCAGAGACCTGGAAGCATGGAGCAGACTGAGGGATCTCAGAGGAAAATCCTGGTAGGATGGGTGGGTGGGAAGAGGTCAACCAACAAACCGTTATGCACAGAGGCTTAATCCAGGGACACAGACAACAGGATGGTGAAGGCCTGGGGCACCAGGGGCAGCTAAGAGGTGTCAATGGAGGACACAAGGGGACATGAGTAAAACCTTCAACAATAAAGGTACAATTTAAAGAAAAAAGAATTAGGACTTCGACCCTCAGACACCCACTGAACATGATCCCTATGTCATCATCTTCTCTCAGGTGGAGTCAAGACCTCAGCTATGAAATACTGTGTCTCATGAATATGCAAAAAAAGAAGAGGCACACCAGGTTAAATGTGGGTGAGTCTGTGTACTGAGAGCATCACCCACAGCCACACTCTCCCCTACAGAAGCACAGCCCTCACCATGGACTGCAGCTGGAGAACCCTCCTCCTGGTGGCCATGGCAACAGGTAAGGGGCTCCTGTCCTGGTTAAGGAGGGTCCAGGGAGAGTCCAGGGGGATTCCACTCACTCCTGTCTCTTCCCACAGGTGTCCATTCCCAGGTGCAGCTGGTGCAGCCTGGGGCTGAGGTGAGGCAGCCTGGGGCCTCCGTGAAGGTCTCCTGCGAGGCTACTGGATACACCTTCACCATCAAATGGATGCACTGGGTGTGACAGGCTCCAGGACAGGGGCTCAAGTGGGTGGGGAATTTTTACCCTGGCGATGGAGACAAAAGCTACGCACAGAAGTTCAGAGGCAGAGTCTCCATGACCGCAGACAAGTCCACAAGCACAGCCTACATGGAGCTCCGCAGCCTGAAAACCGAGGACACGGCCATGTATTACTGTGCAAGAGACACAGTGAAAGGAAGTCATTGTGAGCCCAGACACAAACCTCCCTGAGGAGACAGCTGGGCTGGGCTGTAGGGAAGTTCCATGACCAGCAGGTGTGCTCAGGAGCAGCACAGTGCCCTGACAAGGAGCAGGTGGAGAGTTAAAGAAAGACACCATTTCCTGCTCCTTCTTAAATTAGTTGTGCTCAGAGGCTCAGCCACAGAGCTCACAGGAAGCCCTGTCCTAGGTCTAGTTTTAGGGATTGTGTTTTGAACAAAAAGGGGGCTCTGTCCCAAATCTGACAAAATTCAGTGACTGACAGGACCCTCACAGGAGGCTCTGATCACACATTCCCACCTGGGCAGTTCTGGGGGTGGTCACGCACCAGGCCTATGACTTCTTTACTAAAAGGCTCCTCTTTTCTGAATCACCCCATCCATTGTTCCTGTGCATCTGGGTTCACACACCTGTGACATCAGCATGACCACCCTCAGGGAGCACCACTTCTTCACTGTCCTGGCATCCAGTCCCCGCTGTGCTCTCTCCCACCTCCATGTCACCCCTCACCTTCCCTCCTTAACTTCAAATGCACAAACGCAGCTGCAAAAGGTTATTCTCTGGAGCATTCCCCAACAGTTTTCATCTGTTTGGCACCAATAAAATCTTATAAAACATTCCCTAAATGTTTGGACATTTCTTACATCAACAAGTTGGCTTTTCTTCATTTACAACGTACATTCATACATGTTTCTTCCTCATGTGGAGTGGGAAGTGCACACAATTATAAAAACCAGCTACCTGGACGGAAAGAGTTAAAATGAGTTCACAGGTGTTGGAGATGAGACAAGTTTGCTGTTGGTTGTTATGGGCATAAGTGCCCCATCTTTTTCCAGGTCTGTAGGTGTGACTGGGTGGTTGAGCATAGACCAATGAACCAGGAGGTCAGGGTTCGATACCTTGTTCAGGGATCATGCCTGAGTTGCAGTCTGGATCTTCAGGTGGAGGGGGTAGGAGACAGCCGATCAATGATGCTCAGAGTAGCTGAGCCTGACACATGCCTGGGTTTCAGTTCAAACACTGGGGGAGTTGGCGGGGCTGGCACTGGGGAGAGGGTAGGAGGCAGACAATCAGTGATTCTCATCATTGATGTTTCCATGGCTCCACTGGCCTCCTCTCTGGAGAGAAGGAACGTGTATAAAGAAGGAGAAGGAAAGAAAGGCAGTTTCCCCAGCTGTGCCTTCTCCCCTGTGACACTCTGGCAGGTTCCCCTGTTGGTTGAATCAGCATAAAATCCACAACATAAATGGGCCACTTTGAAGTCCTTGACATGAGAACCTCTAAGCCTGTGGAGAAAGGTTTTAAGAGTTTATTTGAACCAAACTTGATCACAGGAACAGAGAGCCCAGCTTCTTCTGTCCTGGGATCAGAGGTCACCAAGTCCAAGAAAGAAATTGGGGACCAGAAAGTTTAAGCAAAAGTGTGGACACTTATTACAAGCAGATTTAGGCTCCCCGCATGGGGAGGGCTCCTGATGGGCTGCCCCTGAAGCCTGTGGTCTCAGTGTATATGTGCCACCAGCCTGCTTTGTGTCCACCTGTGTGCCCACCTGATTGGCCCTCATTGTTCCTGCCCAGCAAGGGGCCTGCATGTTCCCTGTTCCCTTGTGTGTATTCACCTTCCTGTCCCAGGCCCTCCCTCATTTCCCAGGCCTCCCGCTGAGTCCAGAAACATTCTGCTATTGCTGCCTGGTTGGTGCCTGTGCTTAGGCTGCTCAGACTGCCATGTCTGCCCCTGCCTACCAGCCACCTGCCTTGGTTTCCCATGGACCCTGCCCTGTCTGCCTGCCCATCAAGCTAACTCCCCTCAAAGCCACCCCTTCTGTACTTGTGCCCAGAGTCCTCCAGGAACAGGAAGCTCATCTTCCTAAAACACAGGTTCTCCTTACAAACACCAGACTCACTGCTCAGCCCGGGCCCCTCCTCCTCCCTCTGCTACCCGCTCTGTTCTGTCTGTTGTTGTTAGATTTCTATGGTGGTTGTTCTACTACCTTCTTATTCTGTTTGTTCAAAAAGAGTAATTGAGCAGAAAGGGCAGAAGCAAAATGATGGCGTATGCAGCTCCAAACTCTTGTTTTTCCACAAAAGCACCAAAAAACAAAATGAATCTCTCAGAACTGGCATCTGTCGGGCTCTGGAGCACAGTCAGACCTGCAGCAACTGAGTGAACCCTGAGTGAAGTACATGCTACTCAGAGAGGGAAGGAGCTGGGGGTGTGGCTCAGAGGCTGAGCATTGGCCCAGGAATCACCAGGTTATGTGTTTGTTTCCGGGTCAGGGAACATGCCCTGGGTTGCAGAATCAATTCCCTATACGGGGCATGCAGGAGGCAGACAATCAATGATTCTCTCTCATCACTGATGTTCCCATATTCTTATCCCTCTCCCTACCTCTCTGACATCTATAACCATATTTTCTGAAGATTAATAAAAACATCAAATGTCACACATACAAAAAAACTGAAAAACCAGAGGATGAAGGAATTACTACTTTAAAGTGCTGAAGAAAAAATGAAAAGCCATCAACTTAGAATTCTAAACTAACTAAAAATTCATTTCAACACAAAATGGAGCTTGGTTGATGTGGCTCAGTGGTTGAGCTTTGACCTGTGATTCCATTTCTGGACAGGGCACATGCCAGAGTTATGGGCTCCATACATATTTGTGACCATGCAGGACACATTAGATCACTGATTCTCTCTCATCATTGAGGTTTCTATCTCTACCTGCCTCTCCCTACTTCTCTGAAATCTAAGAAATATATATTAAAACAAATAAATAAAATGGCTGTGGGTTTGATTCCTAGTCTTGGCAGTTATCAGAGGAAACTGAAAAATATTTCACTCTCCCCATCTTTCTGTGTTCAATGTTTCTCTCTCACATCAATGTTTCTGACTCTCCTTTCCTTTTCCTTTAAAAATCAATAAATACATCTTTAGGTGAGGACAAAGAAAAGAAGATCCAGCCTGTCTCATGTAGCTCAGCAATTAAGCTTGGTCCCAGGATTAAAGAAGTCATTGGTTTGATTCCTGGCTAGGGCACAAAACAGGGTTGTGGCTCCATCTAGAGTGGGGGCCACACAGGAGGCAGCTCATCAATGATTCTCTCTCATGGATAATTTTGTCTCTTTATGAGTTTTTCTTCCTCTCTTTTAAAAATAAAAGATAGTATTTTTAAAAAAGATCTGTATCTATGTCTATCTCTACATCTTTATCTATATGTATATTTACATCTATCTCTACATCTATATCTATATTTAGATATCTATACCTATGTCTATAGCTATAGCTCTATCCAAGGGAGCAGAGGCACACTGATGTTATCACTAAGAGATCACTGATTGTGCCCACATCCTACTTCCTCACCACCTCCTGCAGCACAGCCCCTGCTATGGAAGGAGAGGCCCCTGGGCACGGTGACCAGGACCCCAAGGAGGGCCTGGTGCTCTGAGGGCACAGTCAGCACCTCCTTCCAGGAGAAGCCCCAGAGACCGGGACCTCCCTCACCTCTTCCCTTTGTATGTGCAGACACCTCCCCTATGCAAATGCCCACACGACCACAAAAAACACACACACATTTGGTGTCCACTTAAATGCAGGGCCTCCTCACCCTGGAGAATACTTTCTGGGGGACAAGGACCTCACCTGCAAGACATGACTCCCCTGTAGCTCTTCCTCTTCCTGCTGTCAGCTCCCAGATGTGAGTGACTCAGGGCTTAGATGTGAGGAGATGGGGACCCTGCATCTGAGCCCAGGACTCACTGTGTTCTCTCTGTCCCAGGTGTCCTGTCCCAGGTGCAGCTGCAGGAGTCGGGCCCAGGACTGGTGAAGCCCTGTCAGACCCTCTCCCTCATCTGCACTGTCTCTGGTTACTCCATCGCCAGTAATTACTGCTGGGGCTGGATCCGCCAGCCTCCAGGGAAAGGGCTTGAGTGGATGGGCTGCATAAATTATAATGTAAACCTTTACTACAGCCCCTCCCTCAAGAGTTGAACCTCCATCTCCAGAGACATGTCCAAGAACCAGTTCTCCCTGCAGCTGAGCTCCATGACCACCGAGGACACGGCCATGTATTACTGTGCAAGAGACACAGTGTGGGGAAGTCAGTGTGAGCCCAGACAATAACCTCCCTAAAGTTGACAGCTGGGCTGGTTTAGGCTGCAGGGAGCCTCCCTGACCAGCAGGAGGCCCTCAGGACCAGCACAGGGCCCAGATTAGGAGCAGGTGGTAAATTGAGGAAAGACACCATTTCCTGCTCCGTTTTAAAATAGATTTGCCCACAGACCCAGCTACGGAGCACACAGGAAGCCCTGTCCTAGGTCTAATTTTAGGGATTGTGTTTGTGAACACAAAAGGGGCCTCTTTTCTAAGGACAAAGGGGCCACATGCTAACCTGACAAGCTCAGGGGAGGACTGCATGGCATTTGTACCAACTCTGAGACCTCACATAGCCACAAAAGATGGTCTGAAAATTAAACATTTAACTACACACAGGCTATGGTGGGTAGTCATGTCCTAGGCCAGTGTTTTCCCTGACAAAGATCAACTTAGATCTTTTCTGAGCCCATTTGCCTTTTTGCCTCTAAGATAACATATTGATAAAAAGACTGTGTAACTAGTAACTTCCACTTTTTTCTCCAGACCGCTCAGGGCACAACAAATGGCACCCAGATATTCCCTCAATGTAATTATTATCAAGTTAATAGTCAGCTGTTAATTATCTTAAACTCCCCTGTATCCATCCTGTAAAGATGCACCTGTCCATCTTTTTACTTTTTACCCTATCCCAGAGGTCTCCCTGCTTTGCTTTCTCCCACCTCCTTAATCTATCACCAATGAATTTCATGTAACCCCTCTACATCCCTTCCTTCTATTGCAATGTATAAACACTGATGTAACCTGCCATTCTACAGAGCGTTATCTCAATTCGCTGAGATTCTGCTTCCCGATATGTCCACACTTTGGCTCAAATAAACTCACAAAATACTTTACAGGTCTGATTGTTTTTTAAGTTAACAGTTCTTTCTTTTTCATTACTGCATAGTGTTCCATGGAGTAGAGGTACCACGATTATTCAATCATCTGTTGACGGGGACTTAGGCTGTATCCAAAGCTCAGCTATTGTGAATTGCACTGCTATGAACATAAGGGTGTATGCATTCTTTCTAATGAGTGTTTAATGTCTCTGTGGATGTGTTCCTAGAAGTAGGATCACTGAGTCAAATAGGAATTCCAATTTTAAATTTTTGAGGAAACTCCATACTGTTTTCCATAATGGCTACTCTAGTCTGCCTTGCTAATTGGCTAGCTAAACTGATGAACAAAGTAGACCCAGAGACATGGAAGCATGAACAGACTACGGAACCTCAGAGGGAAGGCAGGGGAGGGTGGGTGGGAAGAGATAAACCAATGAACTTGTCTGCATATATGCCTCACCCGGGACACAGACAATGGGGTGGTGAGGGCCTGGGGAGGGAATAGGAGTGAGCAGGGAGAGAATAATGGACAGTATAGGGGGACCTATGTTATATGTCAATAATAAATATTAGGAAGAGAGAGAAGAGAGAGAGAGAGGGAGAGAGAGAGAGAGAGAGAGAGAGAGAGAGAAGAAGAAGAAGAAGAAGAAGAAGAAGAAGAAGAAGAAGAAGAAGAAGAAGAAGAAGAAGAGAGAGAGAGAGAAGAGAGAGAGAGGAGAGAGAGAGAGAGAGAGAGAGAGAGAGAGAGAGAGAGAGAGAGAGAGAGAGAGAGAGAGAGAAGAAGAAGAAGAAGAAGAAGAAGAAGAAGAAGAAGAAGAAGAAGAAGAAGAAAGAGAGAGAGAAGAGAGAGAGAGAGGAGAGAGAGAGAGAGAGAGAGAGAGAGAGAAGAAGAAGAAGAAGAAGAAGAAGAAGAAGAGAGAGAGAAGAGAGAGAGGAGAGAGGAAGAGAGAGAGAGAGAGAAAGAGAGAGAGAGAGGAAGAGAGAGAGAGAGAAGAGAGAGAGGAGAGAGAGAGAGAGAAGAGAGAGGAGAGAGAGAGAGAGAGAGGGAGAGAGAGAGAGAGAGAGAGAGAGAGAGAGAGAGAGAGAGAGAGAAGAGAGAGAGAGAGACAGAGAGAGAGAGAGAGAGAGAGAGAGAGGAAAAGAGAGAGAGAGAGAGAGAGAGAGAGAGAGAGAGAGAGAGAGAGAGAGAGAGAGAAGAGAGAGAGAGAGAGAGAGAGAGAGAGAGAGAGAGAGAGAGCGCCTTGCTGTGTCCCACCTACATGTCACTACTCCCTTCCCTCCTTAACTTCAAATGCACAAACTCGGGTGCAAAAAGGTTATTCTCTGGAGCATTGGAGGTCTTGCTCCCTGACATTTGCTGAGAGTTTGGCTTCAACAAAATCTTATAAAACATTCCCGTCATATTTGGACATTTCTTACATCAAGGTGTTGTCTTTTCTTCAATGTTTACCACACATGCTCACACACATTTCTTCCCGTGTGGAGAGGGGGGTGCACACAATTATAAAACCTGCTGCCTCCACAGGATGGTGGTGGTGACTCTAAAGAGTTCGCATCCTTTGATGTGGAGATGACCTCCAACCACTGAGCCCACCAGCCAGGCTCCGTGTATAAATGATGGAAAAATCTCCACTGAGAGAGGCTGGAAACAGGACTTTTGCACAGGAACAGCAGGGAAGTTGAGGGACATGTGTGCTTCCGGGAGGCAGTTGTGTGTTTGTGAGAGTGGCAGCAGGTTAGACACACAGGCTGCGGTCACAGTGTCCAACCCAGCCTCTCCTGCTTCCTCACATGCATATGTTAGACTTTTGTGGAGGATCTGATTGTGGAAAACAACAAGGAGAATATTTCAGTCTCAAAATAAAACCTTCATTCAATGCAAATTTTTATTCCCAAAACCCAGAAAGGCAACATGGCCCAGGGCTGGTGAAAGGGAGCAAGAGGAAGCGCCATCCATGCGGCTCTGGGGGAGCACCCCTGGGTCCTCATCAAAACCGTGAGTAAGGAGGACTCTCAATCATGGAAGCTGCCCCCAATGGAATGGGGTCAGGAAAGGAGGGAGGGAGGGAGGGTCAGGATGTGACCCCTTGTTGCCAGCATCCTTGAGTCCTTTCCCATCTGGGGTCGCCATAGGATGACAAGGTCAGGCATGCAGCCCAGGTCACAGCTGCACCTTATATGCAGACTCCATGCAAATGGGGGTCTCCTCCTGCTCATAAAAGGGGCCCTTGCCTGGCATGTTGGGGAGACACCCAGAACCCAAGCACCTGAGACAGGACCCCAGGGGCTCCACCATGGACTTGGTGCCAAGCTGCGTTTTCCTCCTGATCATTTTCCAAGGTCATTGTCAGCTGTGGGGAGTGCTGAGCCCTGTGCCTGTGCCTGTTTGTGCTTCCATGAGATTCTAAGTCCCCCTGTGTCTCTGTGTTTGCAGGTGTCCAGTGTGAGGTGCAGCTGGTGGAGTCTGGGGGAGGCCTGGTGCAGCCTGGGGGGTCTCTGAGACTCTCCTGTGCAGCCTCTGGATTCACCTTCAGTGGCTCCTACATGAGCTGGGTCCGCCAGGCTCCAGGGAAGGGGCTTGAGTGGGTCGCATACATTTATCCTGGTGGTGGTAGCACATACTACGCCGACTCTGTGAAGGGCCGCTTCACCATCTCCAGAGACGATGCCAAGAGCACGTTGTACCTGCAAATGAGCAGCCTGAAAGCTGAGGACACAGCCCTGTATTACTGTGCAAGAGACACAGTGAGGGGAAGTCAATGTGGGCCCAGACACAAACCTCCCTGAGGAGGCAGCTGGGCTGGGCTGCAGGGAGAGCCCTGGACACCAGGGGGCGCTCGGGACCCACAGCACAGAGAACAGCCCCAGGGAGCAGGGGCAGAGAGAGGGCATAGGGAGGGCCTTCCTGTAAGGGCTCAGGGATTTCCTGTCAAGCTCTCAGCTTCCTCCATGGAGGGCTCTTCCTTCTCATGTTCTCACTGCAGACAACAGTGAAGAAGGGCATTGTGTTTGCAGGTGACATGGAGCCCTGGACTAATGGAATGAAGGCTCCTCATACAGACACACTGTCACCTTGGCTCCTCCATTGAGGAATGTCCACCCTTCCCAATGAGTGTGGAGAGATTTCATGAATGGGACCCCAATGAATTATGCAACTTGGGTGATTCATGGTGAGACCATGTGATTACTCAACCCAAAGATGTCCAAGTGGAAACACCTTGCACCTCAAAGGGGTCACCTTCTAGAAAAGACACCCTGTGTGAATGTACATTTGGGCAGCAATAGCCCCATTCACACCAGTTTGCAGTGAAAGGTTCCTCATTTCTCTTGGTCCCTGCCTGCATGACCTTTAATGTTTCTACTTCAATCAACTCCTACTTATCATTATTCGGGTATTTCCTAGAATGATACAAGCTGTGTCTATGACAGTGTGTCTGCACTTACTTCTGGGCCTTCACTGGAGGAGGTTTTAAACCCACATGACCAGTAACTCTCTGTGCATGAACATCAGACACGTTTCTGTCATGTGACTCAAATCAAGTCCAGCTTCCTCCCTTCCCCCAGTCCCACAGTCACATCCACATTGATGGGTAGTTTCCCAGCAGTGCTCCCCTCTGGTAGCAGGACCTGCTCTAGTCCCTGTGGCCGCTGTAGCCAATCCACATGGACAGTGGAGGCCCAGCATTTTCTGGGGTGTTCTTTGTAAAGTCACCCAAAACAGGTGCCCATAAAGAAAACACTGGTGTATTGATCTTTAATAAAAGTAAAACATTTGTCTCACCAAAAATTTCATCCAGATATTCAACGACAAGCTTAGCATGAGATTATATATTGAAATCATCTGACTGATGGGAGAATGTGTGTATTACACATGAAGGATGTTGTATGTTATGAGGGAGACCCACCAGCATCTGACCACAGTGACCTCCCAGGGTAAGGTCAGAGGGAGCCTGGGAGGGAGGGAATCTCTCAGGGTTGAAGTTTCCTTTCCTGTGAGAAATTCTATGGTGAAATTGTCCTCACTCACCTCCCTCTGAATCTCAACATCACTGATGACACTGGAAAGAGAAAACAAGTCAATCTCTTTAAATCATCATTTCAAATATGAATGATTCTATGTAGTGCATATACATATAATTTTATTTCATGTCTTCTCTCCTTATAGAGCCATGGCTATTTCTGATGGAACTATCTGGTGTCTCTGCAGTAGGCCATGCACTTGCAGAAGGGAAGAGTGTGAATAGGAAACTGCAGACAAAGTCCCCAAATTTCCTGCTTTAAGAATCATAGATGTCTAACCTTGCTGTGGTAGGGAGGCAGTTTCTCATATCAAAGGAACAATATAAACTAACATGTAAGATGCTGAGAGTGGCTGTCATTTATTTTGATATTTTGAACAGGGTAGAATTTATATATAATTACAGACAACAAATTTGGAAATGTGGATACACTAGGGTGTTAAGATTCAGAAACTCTCCTAACAAATGCTAATCTCATTAAATCTATTTGAAAGGTGCCTGAGAAGTGAAAAGTGTGACCTGCTCATCTACCATTTCTCCTCATGCTCAGGAAGTCTAGGCTAAGATTTGACAGGAATCCAATGAGTCTCATGACCCATGGGGTTCCCTGAGCCTGAATACCTGGTGACTGAGGTCAAATGCTACAGAGGTCCACACACAGGCTTCAGAATGACCAGGGAAGCCCGACCTCAGTCCCTCCACTTATAGGAAAGCCTGTCCCACATGCAAATTTTTGTTCAACTTCTAGGGTACATGAAGTACCCCTGGGTTGTGCAGGATCACAGCTCTCTCCTCACTCAGGACTGAGATCTCTGGGAAGGCAGAGCTGTGGTCTAGAAGAACATGAGACTGCTGGGTCTCCTCCTGGGCCTGCTGACAGCCCCCCAGGGTGAGGGTCTCAGGGGTGAGTCATGGGTCATGGGATGGCTGTGACTGCAGGTGATTGACAAGACTGATGCTCCTGGTCCCCAGGTGTCCTGTCCCAGGTGCAGCTGCAGGAGTCGGGCCCAGGACTGGTGAAGCCCTCGCAGACCCTCTCCCTCACCTGCACTGTGTCTGGGGACTCAGTCATCAGCAGTTACTACTGGAGCTAGATCCACCGGCCCCATGGGAAAGGGTTGAAGTGGATGGGTGACTGGACCAGGGGTATAAGGCACAAACCAGACTTCATGCGTCGCATGTCCATCACTGCTGACACGTCCAGGAACCAGTTCTTTCTGCAGCTGAGCTCCGTGACCACCGAGGACACGGCCGTGTATTACTGTGCAAGAGGCACAGTGAGGAAAGTCAGTGTGAGCCCAGACAAAAACCTCCCTGAGGAGGCAGCAGGGCTGGGCTGCAGAGGGCGCCCTGGACACCAGGGGGCGCGCAGGGCCCAAAGCACAGAGAACTGCTCCAGGAGCAGGGGCAGAGGGAGGTGGAGAGGGAAGGGCCTTCCTATTGGACTCAGGGATTTCCTCTCAACCTCTCAGATGCCTCCAGGGAAGGCTCTTGCTCTTTCTCTGAGGTTCTCATTTCCTGCTTTCTCACTGCAGACCCCAGAGGACCAGGTAGCTGCTGGCAGATGACATATGAACAGTGATGGGGACTCTCCTCACCATGTTCCTGTATTTCCTACTTTTCCTTCAAAACAGAGACCATCCTCAGTGCTCTCATTGGCCTGTGGTCAGAAACTTTTCCACCAAGAGAGACCCAACCTCAGTTCAGGGCCCTGTGTGCTGAGCTCAGTATCTAACTCGGATGCCCATCTACCCCATGGGGGCCTTCATACTGAAAAGCGCACAGTAAATAAAACATGTGCTGGTCCCGAGGACAGTGGAAGCTGGATAAAGCCCATCGGAATGGTGCAAAGGGCTCCTATTGGCTGCTCCCTGGTCACCTCACCTGTACAGGTGCCAGGATTGGCTGTTTCTGGTCCCACAGGAGCAAGAAATGACCTCAGCTCTCTTCCTATAGGTGTTACAGCAGCACTGATGTGAGAGGATAGCAGTGTGCATGTCCCGTGTAGTGTGGTTTAATAGAATGTTTAACAAGGGTCATTGGAAATCATCTCATGTTAACAAGCAGCTGACTTTGGAAATCTCTTGGTGAAGGAGACAGCTTTACAGTTTTCCATTCTTTTCACTTAAAACCATGGGCTAAAGCTTGACATTTCATAATGACGGTGTTGAGTCCTCTGTAGATCACTCCCCTGAGGGCTCAGAAGGGGTAATAACCGAGGTACATGTTGCTTGTTGGGGTGTTGTTTCATCTCAGCATTTTCGAGTCTCCATGTCATAGGTGCTGTAGTGTCCCCACCTTCACCTCACTCACGTCTACAGGACAGAGGAGGCCTCCCACAGGTTCCTCCTTGCTCTTCTGGTGGGTCTCCAGGAGCCATGAGACCCCACTGTGTCTGCAAAGCTTCCCCAAGTCAGGCACTGCTCCCCAGACCTCTCAGTGTCTCCCCATTTTCCCTCCTGATTCACAATTCTGCTGAATACAGAGCCTTTCACCACTGAGGTGAAAACCACTCATGTCATTACACTTTAGGAATTCTATGTAACGAAGAGTTATATTTCATGCTATTGGATGACTTATAAAATAAATGTGTTGTGCAAGCAACTATTATTTCAATACTGACCACAACTTGTAAAGATCAACAGTTCTATTTCTCCTTCCACCTAGTAGAACTCAAAGTAGGAATTTAATCCAAACTTTTCTAGATTGCAACAAAATTTAAAAATTGAAATAATAGTGAAATCCTTCCACCAAATAAAAGCCAAGGACCAAATAAACTCAAGGGTGAATTCTATCAGAATTTCAAATAAGAATTGATAGCATTATATCAACTCTTCAAGAAATTAAGGAAAGAGACACCACTTCCAAACAGATTTATTGAGGTGACCATAATATTAATATCAAATTCAAGTAAAAACATACAAAAATGACAGGTCAATATCCCTGATGAAATTACATGTAAAACCCTCAGAAATATACTAGGAAACTTAGCCTCACAATAAAAAGGTCACTTACTATGATCAAGTGGGGATACTAACTTAGCATGCAAGGATGGTTCAACGTATGTAAACCAGTAACTGTGCTACATCTCATCCACAGAATGAAGGATAATGTATACATTCATATAAATAGATGCAGAATAAGGCCTTAAAAATTGAGAATCGCTTCAGAATTAAAATCCTTAGCAGACTAGGTGAAGAAATGATGGACCTCAATGTACTAAAGTTCACATTTGAAAAGCCAACTGACATCACGCCACACAGAAAATGTCAGAGCTTTTCTTCTTACAGAAGGACCAAGAGAAGGGCTCCCCTGTGACTACTTCTATTCCTCAAAACAAGAAGTCCTTGTTAGAACAATTAGGTAAGAAAATGACATTTCAAATGTCCAAATCAGAAAGAAATGAGTTAAAATATTTCTCCTTATCTGTAAGCAGATGACAGGATGTTGTACATAGAAAACCGTAAAAAATGTTTGAGAAGCTCATAGAACTAGAATCCAGGAAAGATGTAACATAGGAAACCAACACACAAATGGCTGGTGCTCCTGCTCCCTCTCAACAGAGTGTCTTCATGGCTCTAGGAAACATGTGTCTGTTTCAGAGGAAAGAGAGGAGGAAATGTGAACTGGCTACAAAATGTGAACTGGCAAGAAAACCTAATGAGACAAGAACCCGGGATGTGTGTGTCCGCAGTCTTGGTTAATCCCCCCTCACGTTCCCAGGGAGCTCTCCCCCAGTGTGGCACTGGGTCAGGTGCGGGTTCCAGTGGACCCCCATCCTGTGGGGACAGTGATCACAAGGGTCTCATGCAGACATGAGCTCTCCAATAACAAGATTTTCATCACCTAAACTTAGTTATTCATAAACCATTTCCAACAACTTTCCCTCAACTCAACTGGTCATGACGGAGGTTCTTCTATGTCCCAATGCATGGAACTGGGTCTTCAACATAGAGTAGAGCATTAACACCACAAAGGAGGCCATGCAGCTGCTATACGTCCAGTACCAAACTGCCCTGAAGGACTAAGACCCAGGAGCTCTGTCTGTGTCTCTCTAGTTCATGCTTCTGGTTCCCAGGGAACCAAACAGATGCTCATCTCTCCACAACACATGGTCCACTGGCTCTAGGCTCACACACTGGTCTTAGTTTGTCCTCTGATGACTTTGTAAAAGAAACAGCGTCATATGGGACTTCTGGTCTCCTGAACATGAACCTCCTGCAACAAATGGAGATGTGAAGTGCTGAAGGACAATTGAGTAGCATTCAAGGCTGAATTCTAAACTAACTGAACATATATTTCAAAACTGAATGAAGCCATGCTGGTGTTGTACAGTGGTTAAGCTTCAACCTGTGATTCCATTCCTGGTCAAGGCAATTGCCTGAGTTGTGGGCTTGATTCCCAGTAGTGACCATACAGGAGGCAGATGATCAATGATTATTTTCATCATTGATGTTTCTACCCATCTTTAACTCTCCCTTCCACTCTGAAATCAATAAAATACATATATTAAAACAAACATATGCACCGGTTATGGGTTCCCAGGCTTGGCAAATATGGAAGGCAAATGATAAATATGCTCTCCACTATCGTTTCTTTCTTTCTCAATATTTCTATTTCACATCAAGGTTTCTCTCTCTCTCTCTCTCGCTCTCTCTCCCTCTCTCTCTTGCTATCTCAATGTTATCTCTTTCTCTTTTTCATTTGTATAAAAGTCAATGAAAATGTCCTCAAATAAGGATAAATAAAATAATTTTATATCTATACTATATCTATATCTGCAAATACATTTATAGTTAAGCTATGCATATATAAATCAATATCTATATCTTATTGATATCTATCTATATCCATGGGAGCAGAGTCACATTAATATTATCCCTAAAAAGTCACATGCCCATATCCTACTTACTGACCACCTCCTGCAGTACAGTCCCTGCTGTGGAAGGAGAGGCCACTGGGCATGGTGACCAGGACCCCAAGGAGGGCCTGGTTCTCTGAGGGCACAGTCAGCACCTCCTTCCAGGAGAAGCCCCAGAGACCAGGACCTCCCTCACCTCTTCCCTTTGTATGTGCAGACACCTCCCCTATGCAAATGTCCACACGGCCACCAGACACACACACAGTTGGTGTCCACTTAAATGCTGGGCCTTCTCACCCTCAAGAATGCTTTCTGGGGGACGAGGACCTGACCGACCTGCAAGACATGACTCCCCTGTGGCTCTTCCTCTTCCTGCTGTCAGCTCCCAGATGTGAGTGACTCATGGCTTAGTCCTGTGGAGATGGGGACCCTGCATCTGAGCCCAGGACTCACTGTGTTCTCTCTGTCCCAGGTGTCCTGTCCCAGGTGCAGCTGCAGGAGTAGGGCCCAGGACTTGTGAAGCCCTCGCAGGCCCTCTCCCTCACCTGTACTGTCTCTGGATTCTCCATCACAACCAGTGGTTACTACTGGGGCTGGATTTGCCAGCCCCCAGGGAAGGGGCTGGAGTGGATGGCAAGCATACATAGCAGTGGGAACACTTACTACAGCCCCTCCCCCAAGAGCCAAACCCCCATCTCCAAAGACACGTCCAAGAACCACTTCTCCTTGCAGCTGAGCTCCATGACCACCGAGGACACAGCCATGTATTACTGTGCAAGACACATAGTGAGGGGAAGTCATTGTAAGCTCATACACAAACCTCCCTAAGCTGGGCTGGGCTGCAGGAATTGTCCATGACCAGTAGGAGGCGCTCAGGACCCGCACAGAGCCCAGATTAGGAGCAGGTGGAAAGTTGAGGATGACACCATTTCCTGCTCCGTATTAAAATAGATTTGCCCACAGGCCCAGCCAGGGAGCACACAGGAAGCCCTGTCCTAGGTCTAATTTTAGGGATTGTGTTTGTGAACAAAAAAGGGGGCTCTGTTCTAAGGACAAAGGGGCCACATGCTAACCTGACAAGCTCAGGGGAGGCCTGCATGGCATTTGTACCAACTCTGAGACCTCACATAGCCACAAAAGATGGTCTGAAAATTAAACATTTAACTACACACAGGCTATGGTGGATAGACATGTCCTAGGCCAGTATTTTCCCTGACAAAGATCAACTTAGATCTTTTCTGAGACCATTTGCCTTTTTGCCTCTAAGAAAATATATTGATAAAAAGACTGTGTAACTAGTAACTTCCACTTTTTTCTCCAGACAGCTCAGGGCACAACAAATGGCACCCAGATATTCCCTCATTGTAATTATTATCAAGTTAATAGCCAGCTGTTAATTATCTTTAACTATCCTGTTTCCATCCTGTAAAAGATGCACCTGTCCATCATTGCACTTTGTACCCTATACCAGAGGTCTCCCTGCTTTGCTTTTTTCCACCTCCTTAATCTATCACCAGTGAATTTCATGTAACCCCTCTACATCCTTTCCTTCCATTCCAATGTTTAAACACAGATGTAATCCACCATTCTACAGAGCGTTATCTCAATTCACTGAGGTTCTGCTTACCAATATATGTCCACACTTTGACTCAAATAAACTCACAAAGTTCTTTAAAGGTCTGATTGTTTTTTTTACCTTAACAGTTCTTTCTTTTTCACGGCTGATAGTGTTCCATGGCCGAGATCAGTGTTTCCCAAACTTCTTTCATGATGAGAATCACCTGGTGGAGTTGTTAAAATACAGATTTAATTTACAGCACATACTCTTTGTACTAATTGTTGGAAAATTATCCTAGCAAATGCCTCTGTTCCTCTCTGTATTGTTGCCTTACATTCTGATGTTATTATTGCGCTTTTATCATCCACTCGCTCTAATAAGATTGTGAATTTTTAAGGACAGAGATCATTACTTGAGTTTGAGTTTCTCTGTCCTGGTGTCTAAATAAATACTCCAATGCCATCCAGTCCAAATAGCTGTGATGAGAGAGGCCCACCATTGCTGGAGACCTCTGATTTTTATTTAAAGGCCTCACTTGCTCTGGGCCTTTGCAGAGGGTTTATTAGGCGCTGAGGGAATTTGAGGAAACCCAGACAGAATTCTCCTCCTAAAAGATTTGCCAGGCATTTGGCAAATTAAAACCCTAACACACAGCAATAACAAAGGCACTGGTCTCTTCCTGGGGATCATACCCCAGCCTGCAGGAACTCATCTTGCCCCCCCCCCCCCCCCCCCAGTGAGGACCAGGCCCCTGGTTAGACCTGGGCTAGTGCTCCTAACTCTGGGGAGAGGGAGACTTCCTGTGGCTGCAGGCTAGAGGCTCCAGAATCCAAGCCAAATGCCAAACAGTTCCCTAGTGCAGTGCAGGTTGGTCAGTTGAGCAGCTTCTACACCTGGGGATGAGAGGTGGCTGATCCTGGCTTGTTCGACCCGTGATTACGCCAAGATCACGGGGCCACTGGGAATGGGCTCACTGCTTTCCACCAGCTGAAGCTCACCAGTCTCTATGGGCTAGAGGGAGCCAATCAGTCCAGCCCAGAGCATGAGGCAGCAGCTCTGAAGTTTGCCATGGCAACCCAAGACTGACTTCCAGTTCATCAGCCTTTGGTCATGATATGTCTTTGCAAGTTACTACACTGGGCTTTTATTATGGGGATAATATTTTATTGTGTAAAGTATCCCATATGTCCCCCATTGACCCAGCCAACCAACCAGCCACCACCATCAATCAGGGCTCCATGTGTAAATGATGGGAACTCTCCATTGCCAGAGGCTGGGAAACATGGCTTTGCACACGCACAGCATGGAAGTTGAGGGAAATGTGTGCTTTTGGAAGGCAGCTTTGTGCTTGTGAGAGTGGCAGCAAGTTAGAGACACAGGCTGTGGCCACAGCATCCAGCCCAGCCTCTCCTGCCTCCTCACATGCATATGTTAGAGTTTTGTGGCGGAACTGAGTGAGGAAATTAACAAGGGGAACCTTTCAGCTTCAAAATAAAAGCTTCATTCAATGCAAATTCATATTCCCAAACCCCAGAAAGGCAACATGACCCATGGCAGGTGAAGGGGAGCAAGAGGAAGCCCCCTCCACGGGCCTCTGGGGGAGCAACCCTTGGTCCTCATCAAAACCCCAGGAAGGAGGACTCTCAATCCTGGAAGCTGCCTTCAAGGGAATGGGGTCAGGGTGACAGGTCCCAGGGAAGAGGTTCAGGAGGGGACCCCTGTGGCCAACATCCTTGAGTCCTTTACATCTGGGGTTGTCCGTAGGATGATAAAGTCAGGCATGTAGCTTAGGTCACAGCTTCATCTTATATGCAGACTCCATGCAAATGGGGCTCTCCTCCTGCTCATAAAAGGGGGCCCTTGACAGGCATGTTGGGGAGACACCCAGAACCCAAGCACCTGAGACAAGACCCCAGCAGCTCCACCATGGACTTGGTGTCAAGTTGTGTCTTCCTTCTGATCATTCTTCAAGGTCATTGTCAGGATTGGGGAGCGCTGACACCTGTGCCTGTGCCTGTTTGTGCTTCCATGTGATTCTAAGTCCCCCTGTGTCTCTGTGTTTGCAGGTGTCCAGTATGAGGTACAGTTGGTGGAGTCTGGAGGAGACTTGGTGCAGCCTGGAGGGGGGCGGGGGGGAGGTCTCTGAGACTCTCCTGTACAGACTCTGGATTCACCTTCAGTAGCTACTGGATGCACTGGGTCCACCAGGATCCACGGAAGGGGCTGGAGTGGGTTTCTGCTATTAGTATTAATGGTGGTAGCACATACTACGTCGACTCTGTGAAGGGCCGCTTCACCATCTCCAGACACAATGCCACTCAGCCACTCTCTGTACCCAGGAGCAGTGCCCACGTGTGATTCAGGCTTTGAGGGCCACACCTTGTCAGGTGGAGACACAGCTGAGCACTGAGCTCAGAGCACCTCCATCAGCTCACACCTGGGCTGAAGGAACCTTCAGGGGCCTATGAGCTGCAGTGCATCCTGGTGGACAATCCCATGACCACTGAGGTCAGAGGGCACTCTGGGAAGGGGTGGGGTCTGGTCACCTAAGATGTTACCAATGTCCTGCTGACCAGAGCCCAGGTACACAGGGAGCTCTGTGAATCCTAAAAGTGCAGGGACAGCCCGGGCAGCATGGCTCAGTTGGTGAGCATCAGCCTATGTACCAGGAGGTCATGGTTCAATTCCACTTCAGGGCACTTGCCCAGGTTGCCAACAACATCTCCAGTGTGGGGCATGCAGGAGGCAGCCAAACAATTATTCTCTCTCATAATTGATGTTTCTACGTCTCTATCCCTCACTCTTCCTTGCTGATATCAATTAAGAAATATTTAAACAAATCTTACATAATAAATAGTTAATATGCAAATGATCATCATGCCCTCAAGCCATCACACAGTAATGGCTCAGACACTCAACATTGGGGAGAGAGGATTGGGGACCAGCCAGGCTGTATCCCGGGAGAGGGACAAGCTATATGCCCCATGGTTCCATTCCCTGCAGCTGAGACTGCCCCAGCAAAGCTAGCCGAGGTCCTGGTGCCTGTGGCAGGCCACAGAGAGGGAAGCCAAGTCCCGGTTCCTACAACCAGCCAGAGGAGGAAATACTGGTTCCCAAGTGAAGGGCAAGGCAGAGGCGGTTAGGGGTAATCAGGCAGGCAGAGGTAGTTAGGGGCGATCAAGCAGGCAGGCAAGCAAGTGGTTAGAGAGGCAGTTGGACATCCCCCCAGGGGTCTCAGTTTGGAGGGGGAAGGCTGGGCTGAGGAACCCCTCCCTGCCCTGCTTGCACAAATTCCATTCACCAGGCCTCTAGTAAATACTACAAAAATGAAAAATTTTCCGGTTTCATTCACAGTATGGGCATATATGAAAGGCAACTGATCACTATGTCTCTCTCAGATCAATGTTTCTCTCTGTCCTCTCTCTCTCCTTTCCTTTCCCTCTAAAAATCAATTAACACATCTTCAGGTGAGGATAAAGAAAACAGTATCTATATCTATACATATGTGTACATCCACAAACATAGTACATCTATATCTTTATATCTATATCTGTCTCAACATCTATATCTATATCTAGAGCTATATGTACATCTCTATATCTAGAGCAATATCTATCTATCTATCTATATATCTACATCTATATCTATATTAATATCTATATTCATAGGAGCAGAGGCACATTGATTTTATCCCTAAAGAGTCACTGATTGTGCCCACATCCTACTTCCTCACCACCTCCTGCAGCACAGCCCTGCTGTGGTAGAAGAGGCCTCTGGGCAAGGTGACCAGCACCCCAAGGAGGGCCTGGTTCACCACCTCCTTCCAGGAGAAGCCCCAGAGACTAGGAACTCCCTCACCTCTTCCCTTTGTATGTGCAGACACCTCCCATATGCAAATGCCCACATGGCCACCAGACACACACCCAGTTGGTGTCCACTTAAATGCAGGGCCTCCTCACCCTGGAGAATGCTTTCTGGTGGACGAGGACCTCAGCTGCAAGACATGACTCCCCTGTGGCTCTTCCTCTTCCTGCTGTCAGCGCCCAGGTGTGAGTGACTCAGGGCTTAGATGTGAGGAGATGGGAACCCTGCATCTGAGCCCAGGACTCACTGTGTTCTCTCTCCCCCAGGTGTCCTGACCCAGGTGCAGGTGCAGCTGCAGGAGTCGGGCCCGAGAGTGGTGAAGCCCTCGCAGACCCTCTCCCTCACCTGCACTGTCTCTGGTTACTCCATCACCAGTGGTTACTGCTGGGACTGGATCCGCCAGCCCTCAGGGAAGGGCCCGGAGTGGATGGGGAGCATATGTTATGATGGAAACACTTACTACAGCCCCTCCCTCAAGAGCCGAACCTCCATCTCCAGAGACACGTCCAAGAACCAGTTCTCCCTGCAGCTGAGCTCTGTGACCACTGAGGACACAGCCATGTATTACTGTGCAAGAGACACAGTGAGGGGAAGTCAGTGTGAGCCCAGACACAAACCTCCTTGAGGAGGCAGCAGGGCTGGGCTGCAGAGAGCGTCCAGGACACCAGAGGCGCTGAAGACCAGCACAGTGCCCTGAGCAGGAGCAGCTGGAGAGTTAAAGGAAGACATCACTTCCTGCTCCATCTTAAATTATTTGTGTTCACAGGCTCAGCCACAGAGCTCACAGGAAGCCCAGTCCTATGTCTAGTTTTATGAATTGTGTATATGAACAAAAAGGGGGCTCTGTCCTAAATCTGACAAAACTCAGTGACTGACAGGACCCTCACAGGAGGCTCTGATCACACATTCCCACCTGGGCAGTCCTGGTGGAGGCACACCCCAGGCCTATGACTTCTTTACTAAAAGACTCCTCTTTCCTGAAGCATCCTGTCCATGGTTCCTGTGCATCTGGGTTCACACAGCTGTGACATCAGCATGACCACCCTCAGGGAGCACCTCTTGGCCATCTGTGTGTCCACTTTGGAGACTTGCCTATTAGGCCCTTTGCTCCTTTTTCAATTGTGTTGCTGTCTTCCTTTTGTGACCTTGTTTGAGTTCCAATACATTTTGGAGATTAAAGCCTTAACAGAGTTATACATGTTGCTACAAAGGGTAAGAGCTCTTTCTTTTTTACAGCTGCATACTGTTCCATGGTGTAGATGTACCAGAGTTTTTTATCCAATTGTCTGCTGGCAGGGACTTAAGCTGCTTTCAAAGTTTTGTGCCTATAAATTGCACTACGACAAACATAGGGGTGCATGCATTCTTTCTGATGAGTGTTTGGATTTCTTTTTTTTTTTTTTTTTTTTTAGTATATTTTTTATTGATTTTTTTTTTTACAGAGAGGAAGAGAGAGGGATAGAGAGTTAGAAAAATCAATAGAGAGAGTCATCGATCAGCTGTCTCTTGCACACCCACTACTGGGGATATACCCACAACCAAGGTACATGCCCTTGACTGGAATCAAACCCGGGACATTTCAGTCAGCAGGCTGATGCTCTATCCACTGAGCCAAACCGGTTTTGGTGTAGTGTTTGGGTTTCTTTGGATGTATTCCTAGAAGTAGAATCGCTGGATCAAAGAGGAGTACCATTTTCAATTTTTAGATGGAACTCCATATTATTTACCATAATGGCTGCCAAAGTCTGCATTGCTAATGAACCAAATAAACTGCTGAACAAAAGTAGACCCAAAGATATAGAAGCATGAACAGACCCTGGAAACTCAGAGGGAAGGAAGAGGAGGGTGGCTGGGAAAAGATCAACCAATGGACTTCTCTGCATATATACCTCACCTGGGGACAGAGACAATGGGGTGGTGAGGGCCTGGGGAGGGAATGGGAGCCATCAGAAAGAAGATAATGGTAGAAAAGAAGGATGTATATAATACTTCAACAATAAAAATTGGAGAGAAACAGAGACAGAGACAGATAAGCAGAGAAGCAGAGAGAACCTCCTGTTCAATATCCAGGCACCCAGTCCCCGCCTTGCTCTCTCCCACCTCCATGTCACTCCTCACCTTCCCACCTTAATTTCAAATGCACAAATGCAGCTGCAAATGGTTATTCTCCTCAGCATTGTCTGTCTTGCTTTCCAACAGTTGTCAACAGTTTCGCCCCAATAAAATCTTATAAGACATTCCCATTATATTTGGACATTGCTTACATCAGCGTGTTGTCTTTTCTTTGTTTACCACACACGTTCACACACATTTCTTCCCTTGTGGAGATGGAAGTGCACACAATTATAAAACCTGCTGCCTCCACAGGATGGTGGTAGTGACTCTAGAGTTCACACTCTTTGGTGTGGGGATGACACTCCAACCACTGAGCCGGCCAGCCAGGCTCCATGTGTAAATGATGGAAACTCTCCACTGTGAGAGGCCAGGAAGCAGGGCTTTTGCACACAGCAGGGAAGTTGAGGAAAATGTGTGCTTTTTAAAGGCAGCTGTGTGCTTGTGAGAGTGGCAGCAGGTTAGACACAGAGGCTCCGGCCACAGTGTCCATCCCAACCTCTCCTGCCTCCTCACATGCATATGTTAGAGTTTTGTGGAGGATCTGATTGAGGAAAATAACAAGAAGAATCTTTCAGCTTCAAAATAAAATCTTCATTCAATGCAAATTCTTATTCCCAAATCCCAGAAGGCCACATGGCCCATCGTGGGTGAAGTGGAGCTAGAGGAAGCTCCATCCACATGCCTCTGGGGGAGCACCCCTGTGTCTTCATCAAAACCCCAGGAAGTAGGATTCTCAGGCCTGGAAGCTGGCCCCAAAGGAATAGGGTCAGGGTGACGGGTCTCAGGAAAGGAGGGAGGGTGGGTCAGGACAGGACCCCTGTGGCCAGCATCCTTGAGCCCTTACCCTTCTGGGGTCGCCCATAGGATGACAAGGTCAGGCATGCAGCCCAGGTCACAGTTGCACCTTATATGCAGACTCCATGCAAATGGGTCTCTCCTACTGCTCCTAAAAGGGGGCCCTTGCCCAGCATGTTGGGGAGACACCAGAACCCAAGCACCTGAGATAAGACCCAGGGGCTCCACCATGGACTTGGTGCCAAGCTGCGTTTTCCTCCTGATCATTTCTCAAGGTCATTGTCAGGAGTTGGGAGCACTGAGCCTTGTGCCTGTGCCTGTTTGTGCTTCCATGTGATTCTAAGTCCCCCTGTGTCTCTGTGTTTGCAGGTGTCCAGTGTGAGGAGCAGCTGGTGGAGTCTGGGGGAGGCCTGGTGCAGCCTGGGGGGTCTCTGAGACTCTCCTGTGCAGCCTCTGGATTCACCTTCAGTAGCTACTTCATGTACTGGGTCCGCCAGGCTCCAGGGAAGGGCCTGGAGTGGGTCTCACACATTAGTGGTGATGGTAGTACTCACATATACTACGCCGCCTCTGTGAAGGGCCGCTTCACCATCTCCAGAGACAACGCCAAGAACACGCTCTACCTGCAAATGAACAGCCTGAGAACCGAGGACACGGCCCTGTATTACTGTGCAAGAGGCACAGTGAGGGGAAGTCAGTGTGAGCCCAGACACAAACCTCCCTGAGGAGGCAGCAAGGCTGGGCTGCAGGGGGCTTTCCAGACATAGGGGGCGCTCAGGGCCTACAGCACAGAGAGCAACCCCAGGAGCATGGGCAGAGGGAGGGGGGAGGGAAGATCTTTCCTGTTGGGCTCAGGGATTTCCTCTCAAGCTCTCAGCTGCCTCCAGGGAGGGCTCTTCCTTCTCATGTTCTCACTAGAGAAAACAGTGAAGAAGGGTGTTGTGTTTGCAGGTGACATGGCAGCAGTGTTGGGGACTCTCCTTCTCCAAGTCTCCTTCAGAAATTCTAAAAGTGGCTTTTTTCATTCTTTTCAGTGTATTGCTGAGTGTGAACTCCTCAGCTGGGTGGCTTGTATTGGGCTGTGTGCACAGCTCTGCATCCCTCTCTCGGGGGCCCAGCTCCCTCAGTGTCTGACTCTTCGTGTTCCCTTCCCCTCCTGGTGCGAGGGAGAGCACAGGCCCTCCCTCTGCTGAAAGGCCTGAGCACACTCAGGGCTGTGACCTCACCCATCCTCTTAGAGTCCACATTGACCCCCAGATGCGCTGTCAGCTCAGTGCTCCAAACACAGAAAGCCCCACATCCATTCACATGAGGGCTCGTCTATCCATCAGGAAGCAGTGCTGACCCCATGGTGGGGACAGGTGACCTGAGGGCTGGGATGTGCATCATTGAACTCCTCCTCCACCTTCCCTCCTGGAACCAAGGTTTTCTAGCTTCACTGTGGTGAGATGTGCATTGGAGCATGTTGGAAGCTGAGGAGCATCCATGGACACCCTGTGTCCATACCATCCTCTTACTACTTGTCCAGGAGACACAGAGTAACACACACACAGTCAGGCACACAGAGTCAAATACACACAAACACACACACACAGTCATACACACACAGAGTCACGCACACACAGTCACACATACAGAGTCACACACCAGTGACACACTCATTTCTGGAAAAGACATGCATTCACACATAACAGTGATATAAAACTGTTCATGTCATTGGGCGCTGTACTTTATGTATTCTATGTAAGAAAACGTGGTTATATTTAATTCTCTTTGGTGTCATATAAAATAAATACGTGTTGCTCAAGCAACTATTATTTCAACACTGACCACAACCTTTGAAGATCAACAGTTGTATTTCTCAGTCCATTTTATTGGAGCTCAAATTAGGAAGTTAATCCAAACTTTGCTAGATAGCTACAAAATTAAAATATGTATCTGAAGTAATAGTAAAAACCTCCCACCAAATAAAAGCCAAGGACCAAATGAACTCAATGATTAAATGGCATAGAAACCGACCAATGAAAACCAAATCTGTGTACTGTTGGGATCTAATGGCTGCATAGGAGTCAAAGCTCTTGAAGCTGATTGGTATAGAAAACAATCAATCAGAACCAAATAAGGGTGCTCTGAAGAGCCAATGGCTGCTTAGGAGGTGGAACTTCTGACACTGACTGGCATAGAAACCAACCAATGAGAACCAAATCTGGATGCTGTGGGAAGCCAATGGCTGCCTAGGTGGTAGCATTTTTTATGCTGGCTTAGGAATCAACCAATTAGAACCAAATTGGCCCACAGGGGAGGGCAATTGTGGACAAACAGGTCATCAGAAGAGGGCAGTTAGGGGTGATCAGGCTGGCAGGCAGATACAATTAGGGGCAAGCAGGCAAGCAGGCAGGTGAGCAGTTAGGAGCCAGTGGTCCAAGATTGTGAGAGGGATGTCTCCCTGATGGCAATCGGATATCCTACAAGGGGTTCCCAATTGGAGAGGGTTCAGGCTGAGTTGAGGGTACCCCTCCACTATGTACAAATTTCATTCACCTGGCCTCTAGTCTATAATAATAAAAGTTAATATGCTAATTAGACCTAATGCCCTTCTGGACAATACCATGTGAGTAGCGGAGGCCAAGCCCCTTACACAAATTCCGTGCATTGGGCCTCTAGTATACCAATAGCTACTGAAATCGATGGAAACAGTGCCTCATTGACTTTATCCCGAAAGGAGTCACTGATTGTTCCCGCATCCTACGTCCTGACAACATCCTGCTGACCTGAGCCCAGATGCAAAGGGAGCTCCGTGAATCCTAAACATGCAGTGATAGCTGGGTCAGCATGGCTCAGTAGTTGAGCATCAACCATGGAACCAGAATTTCACTACTAGATTCCCAGTCAGGGCACATGGCCAGGATGCAGACAACATCCATAGTGTGAAGCATGAAGGAGGCAGCCAATTAATGATTCTCTGTCATCATTGATGTTTATATTTCCCTATTCCCTCTCCCTTCCTCTCTAACATCAATAAAAATATGTTTAAATAAATAATTGAAAATGTTGCAGGCTTGATTCGCAATATGAATAATGGGAAGCAACTGATCTATGTTTCTCTCTCACATCAGTGTTTTTCTCTGTCCTTCCCTCTATCTCTTTCCTTTCCCTCTAAAAATCAATGAACAGGTCCTCAGGTGAGGACAAAGCAAAGAAGATTCAGCCTGGATCGTGTGGCTCAGTGGTTGACCCAACCCGTGACCCAAGAAGTCACTGACTAGATTCCTGGTGTGGGCACTTGATGAGGTTGTGATCTTCACCCCCAGAGGAGGCTATGCAGGTGGCAGGCAATTAATGATTATCTGTCATGGATCTTTCTATCTTTCGATGCCCCTCCCTTTCAATTTTTCTAAAAATCAAGAAAATTCTAAATATTTATACCTATATCTATATCTTTCCATACTCTATCTCTATCTCTATCATCTATGTATATATCTATATCTATATCTATATCTATATCTATATCTATATCTATATCTATATCTATATCTATATCATCTATATGCATGGAAGCAGGGCCATATTAATGTAATCTCTCAGGCTCTGATTGGGCCCAAATCCTACTTCCTCACCACCTCCTGCAGCACAGCCCCTGGTGTGGAAAGAGAGGTCCCTGGGCACAGTGACCAGGACCCCAAGGAGGGCCTGGTTCTCTGAGGATGCAGTCAGCACCTCCTTTCAGGAGAAGTCACAGAGACCTGGACCTCACTCACCTCTTCCTTTGTATGTGCAGACTCCTCCCATATGCAAATGCCCACACTGCCACCAGACACACACACAGTTGGCATCCACTTAAATGCAGGACCTCCTCACCCTTGAGAATGCTTTCTGGGGGAAGAGGACCTCACCTGCAAGACATGACTTCCCTGTGGCTCTTCTTCTTCCTGCTGTCAGCTCCCAGATGTGAGTGACTCAGGGCTTAGACATGAGGAGATGTGGACCCTGCATCTGAGCCCAGGACTCACTGTGTTCTCTCTGTCCCAGGTGTCCTGTCTGAGGTGCAGCTGCAGGAGTCGGGCCCAGGACTGGTGAAGCCCTCGCAGATCCTCTCCCTTACCTGCACTGTCTCTGGATTCTCCATCACAACCAGTGGTTACTGCTGGAGCTGGATCCGCCAGCCCATAGGGAAGGGGCTGGAGTGGATAGGGATAATATGTTATGATGGGAGCACTGCCTACAATCCCTCCCTCAAGAGCCGAACCTCCATCTCCAGAGACATGTCTAAGAACCAGTTCTCCCTGCAGCTGAACTCGGTATCCACTGAGGACACAGCCATGTATTACTGTGCAAGAGACACAGTGAGGGGAAGTCAGTGTGAGCCCAGACACAAACCTCCTGCCTGAGGAGGCAGCAGGGCTGAATATGCAGGGAGCAGTCAGGACACCAGGGGGCGCTGAAGACCACAGCCATGCGGACCAGCTCAGGAGCTGGGACCTGGGGGATGCAGTCTCTGATGACCTGGTCCGTGGATTTATTCTCCAGGAGTAACACCCTCCTCAGGGACTCACTGCCCCTCCCCTTTATGCCTTATGTTTCCTTTCACACAATCTTAGAGGAGGTCACTTTCCTCCTCTGCCTGAAGGAGGCCTTAGTGTTTCCTTTGGTCCTTTCTCCAGGAGACATGGCCACGTGAAGGAGCCATTGGGGACATTGTTGGGCAGTGATCAGAGGAATGTTACTGCAGCCCCAGCAACCAAGCAGCTTGGCTGTGCTAACAAAGGGACAGTCTTCTGTCAGGAGCTGCCGTTGGATGAAACATACAATGCCTTTAATCTCTCAGACAGGAGTGGGTAAAACTGGTCTGTATTTTGAATTTCTAGAGGTTAATAAAATAAGAGCATCTGCAAAGAATAATACATGGAGTATATTAACACTGAAGATTAAATATAGATGAACTTCAAGAAGTCTAAGAAAACTCTCCAACATGGAACACAGAATACATTTTCCATAAAATAGCCAGTGTCCATAATGTAAGAAAATAAAGAAGTCAAATAACCCTTATATAAAAGACTGAGTGACCAAAAGACCTAACAACCAAACCACCATTTGAACAGTTGCTATGATGTGCACTGACCACCAGGAGGAAAACACTCAATGCAGTTGCTGTCCCTTGGTGGTCATTGCACTCCCACAGCATGAGCACAACTCAGGTGACTGAAGAGAAGGCTCAATGATGGTGGTCACACCGAGGGCAGCACATTCCTCTCCCATTTCCGAAGCAGCATGCTAATGAACGATGGCAGGTGACCAGAGCCAGGATGAACTGGAGAGGTATGGCACCCAGGCCGGACTCAGGCTCCTGCCTGGACGCCTGCCACTTGGTGCACTGCCACATTCCTCAGGGATGTCAGACTGCCAGTTTTGGCCCCATACCCACATGCCCCTTGTGGTTCCGAATTGTGAGAGAGTGCAGACCAGGCTGAGGGACAATATCCATGCATGAATCCATGCACCACACCTCTAGTATATACATGGATTTGGAATCTCAGAAAGAGGAGAGAGGGGGCACCACGAAAAATGTTTAAAGAAGTTGTAGCAAATAGTTCTTCAGAATTTGATGTAAACTAAAGACATCTAAGAACACCAATGTACTCCATGAAGAAATGAAAATGAACAACATTAAATCAAGGCACAATGAAGTCAAGCTGGTGAAAAAGATAAAATGTCCATGGGCAGCAAAGAAAAAACCACCCACGAGTCAAGGAACAAGATTAATAAAAACATCAAAGACTACATGAAAAATTACCAAAACCAGAAGACAATGGAATGATGGCTCAAAGAGCTGAAGGAACTTTGAGAAGTCATCAACGTAGAATTCTAAACTAACAGAAAATCTATTTCCAAACTGGATGAAAATGAAATTACAAAATATCTATTTTGTTTGATGCAGCTAGAGCCGTGCTTGAAGGGAAATGGATAGCATTAAATGCTATGTTAGACAAGAATAAAGATCTTTAAATCAATCGTCTAAGACTCCATTTTTAAAAAATGGGAAGGAATGAGAACTAATTTGGAGGCAGAGGTAAATGCCTGTTCTCGCTGCCACTCACAACCACGTGAAATGCAAAACTAAAATAGAGAACAACTATCATTTCAGACTGGGTTGGGTTCGTGGTCAGGGCACAACACATGGCACCAGGACACTCCTTCATTGTAATTGTTATCAAGGTAACTGTCAACTTTTAATTATCTTAAATTGTCCTGAATTCATCCTGTAAAAGATGCACCTGTCCATCATTTCACTTTGTAACCTATCCAAGAGGTCTCCCCGCTTTGCTTTTTCCCACCTCCTTAATCTATCACCAATGAATTTCATGTAACCCATCTATATCCCTTCCTTTGATTGCAATGTATAAATACCGTACAGATGTAACCCATTATCTCCGGAGCATTATCTCAATTAATTGAGGTTCTACTTCCAGGCATATGTCCACAGTGTGGCTCAAATAAACTCACAAAATTCTTTACAGGTCTAAATGGGGTTTTTTGTTTGTTTGTTTGTTTGTTTGTTTACTTTAACAGATCTTTCTTTTTCACAGCTGCATAGTGTTCCATGGTGTAGATGTACCAAGGTTATCCACTAATCTGCTAATGGGCACTTAGGCTATTTACAAAGCTTAGCTGTTGTAAATTGCACTACTACAAACAGGGGTGCATGCATTCTTTCTGATGGATTCCTAGTAGTAGGATATATTCCTACTAGTAGGATCACTGGGTCAACTGAAAGTTCCATTTTTAAATTTTAGATGGAACTCCATATTGTTAATATAATGGCTGCCAGAGTCTGCATTGCTAATGGACCAACTAAATTGATGGGGGGAAATAAACCCAGAGACAAAGAGGCATGAACAGACCATGGAACCTCAGAAGGAAGGCAGGGGTGGGTGGGAAGGATCAACCAATTAACTTGTCTTCATACATTCCTAACCTGATAACACAGACAATGGAGTGGTGAGAGTCTGGGAAGAGGATGGGAGCTAGAGTAGAAAGGATAATGGAGAGAAAAGGAAAACTATGTAATGTATCTGTTGTGGGGTCGAATCCTGGGTTCAGAATAAGACCACCAGAGGCTGATGATTAATTTAAAAAAGCAGGCAAATAATTTATTGAAATAGCTGGCCAGGACAGACACGAGAGCACCACACGCAGGTGGTCTCCACACGACTGCACCATTTCAGGAGTAGGCACCCCCTTTTAAAGGTTCAAACCACAGGAATTTTCCTTTGTTCTAAATTCTAAATCTTAAAGACTACATCCTAAAGACTGGGGTCAGCCTGCAGAGTCGCTGCTAGTCACATCCTGCTGGACATTGGAATGTGGCCGTATCTTGCAATAGCCAATAACACAGAAGCAGAGCTCAGAGGTTATCTACAGTTTCTATCTCTGAAGATTACTGAGTTAGTGGGAATTACTCTCCTGTGGTCCTGGTCCCAGGCAAGGGAAAATTGCCTTAGCCTCCAAGTCTCCACCTGAAAGCTAAGGTAAATAACTTCCCCGCCCCCCCCCCCCCCCCATGTTTAATCAGGTGCAAGAGCCAAACTAGAAGGGTTAAAATTCAAACAGAAGTTTTTACCAAAGTATGGTTGCCAGTATATTTAAATATCAACGATAAAGATTAGGAAAAGGGAAGAGAGAGAGAGAGAGGAGAGAGGAGAGAGAGGAGAGAGAGAAGAGAGAGAACCTCCTGTTCACTGTCCTGGCACCCAGTCCCCACCTTACTCTCTCCCACCTCCATGTCACTCCTCACCTTCCCTCCTTAACTTCAAATGCACAAACACAGCTGTAAACGTTATTAACTGGAGAATTGAAGGTCTTCCTTCCCAACAGTTGTCCACAGTTTGGCTCCAATATAATCTTATAAACATGCTTTCCATGTCTGGACATTTCTTACATCAGAGTGTTATCTTCTCTTTGTTTACCACACACATTCACACACTTGTCTTTTTGTGTGGAGAGGGAGGTGCACACAATTATAAAACCTGCTGCCTCCACAGGATGGTGGTGGTGACTCTAAAGAGTTCACACCCTTTGGTGTGGGGATGACCTCCAACCACTGAGCCCACCAGCCAGGCTCCATGTGTAAATGATGGAAACACTCCCACTGTGAGAGGCTGGGAAACAGGGCTTTTGCACAGGAACAGCAGGGAAGTTGAAGGAAATGTGTGCTTTTGGGAGGCAGCTATGTGCTTCTGAGAGTGGCAGTAGGTTAGACATGGAAGCTGTGGCCACAGTGTCCAGCCCAGCCACTCCTGCCTCCTCACATGCATATGTTAGAGTTTTTTTTGAGGAAAATAACAAGGAGATTCTTTCAGTTTCAAAATAAAAGCTTCATTCAATGCAAATTCTTATTCTTAAACCCCAGAAAGCAACATGGCCCACGGCGGGTGAAGAAGAGAGAGAGGAAGCCCCATCCACATGCCTCTGGGGGAGCACCCCTGGGTCCTCATCAAAATCTCACGAAGGAGGACTCTCAATCCTGGAAGCTGTCCCCAAAGGAATGGGGTCAGGGTTATGGGTCTCATGAAAAAAGGGGGGGGGAGGACAGGACAAGATGGGACCCGTTGTTGCCAGCATCATTGAGTCCTTTCCCATCTGGGGTCGCCCCTAGGATGACAAGATCAGGCATTCAGCCCAGGTCACAGCTTCACTTTATATGCAGACTCCATGCAAATGGGGCTCTCCTCCTGCTCATAAAAGGGGGCCTTGCCTGGCATGTTGGGGAGACACCCAGAACCGAAGCACCTGAGACAGGACTCTGCAGCTCCACCATGGACTTGGTGCCAAGCTGCGTTTTCCTCCTGATCATTTCTCAAGGTCATTGTCAGGGGTTGGGAGCGCTGAGCCCTGTGTGTGCCTGTTTGTGCTTCCATGTGATTTCAAGTCCCCCTGTGTCTCTGTGTTTGCAGGTGTCAAGTGTGAGGTGCAGCTGGTGGAGTCTGGGGGAGGCCTGGTGCAGCCTGGGGGGTCTCTGAGACTGTCCTGTGCAGCCTCTGGATTCACCTTCAGCGACTACTACATGAACTGGGTCCGCCAGGCTCCAGGGAAGGGGCTGGAGTGGATTGCATACCAGTACATTGGTAGTAGTGGTAAAAATTACATAAACTATGCGGACTCTGTGAAGGGCCGCTTCACCATTTCCAGAGACAACGCCAAGAACACACTGTACCTGCAAATGAGCAGCCTGAGAGCCGAGGACACGGCCATGTACTACTGTGCAAGAGACACAGTGAGGGGAAGTCAGTGTGAGCTCAGACACAAACCTCCCTGAGGAGGCAGCAGGGCTGGGCTGCAGGGAGCGTCCAGAATACCAGGGGGCGCTCAGGACCATAGCACAGACAGCAGCCCCAGGAGCAGGGGCAGAGGGAGGAGGAGGGAAGGGCCTTCCTTTTGGGCTAGGGGATTTCCTCTCAAGCTCTCAGCTGCCTCCAGGGAAGGATCTTCCTCTTTCTCTGAGCTTGTAATTTCAGGCTTTCTCACTGCAGACCCCAGAGGAGAAGGTAACACTGCTGTTGGCAGATGACATAAGGGCTGATAGATCCTCCCTTTCTCCAGTTGATGGACAGATGTAAACCCCTCCTGTGGCCAGACATTCCGCCAATCAGCACCTGCCAAATACCCTAAACCCCTAATCCTAAATCCCTAGGTCCCTAATCAATCAGCATATGCTGAATGCCCTAAGCCCAGCACTCTATCCTTAAAGGAGCTTGTAAACCCCTTGCTCGCTCTCTTCTGCTCCTCTCCTTGGAAGCAGCTGGCAGGGGTTCCCTTCCTTCCAATAAATCCTGTGTCCTGCCATCCTGGTTTCTGGTCTACCTTCTCTATTTAATCTATCATGGGCAGTGATGGGGATTCTCCTAACAACATGATACTGTACATACAAAACCTGAAGACCTTTACCAAAAAGCTACTGGATTTAAGAAATGATTTTGGAAATGTAACAGGATATGAAATAAACAGGGGAAAGTTGATGGTACTTTTATACTCCAATAATGAATTCTCAGAAAGGGAAACCAGACCAACAATTCTATTTACCATTGCATCAAAAAAAAAAAAAAATAATGATACGTAAGAATACACTTAGCCACGCAGGTAAAAGACTTATACTCAGAAAAATACAAAATGTTGCATAAAGAGATGGGGGAAGATATAATAAAGTGGAAAAATATACTGTGATCATGGATTAGTAAAATTAACATCATTAAAACATTCATATTACTCAAGCACTCTACAGATTCAATGTAATCCTTTTTAAAGTTGCACCAGCATATTTCACAGATCTACAACAAATACTCCAAAAATTTATATGGAACAAAACAAAAAGACCTCAATTAGCCACCACAATCTTGAGAAAGAAAAAAAAAGCCAAAGGTGAAGACATCCCAATACCAGATATCGAATTATACTCGAAAGCCATAATAATCAAAACAGCTGCTACTGGCACAAGAACAGGTATATACATCCATGGAACAGAACAGAGAATCCAGAAATCTACCCAAGCCATCACACTCAATTAGTATTTGACACAGGAGGCAAGAGCATACTATAGTCAAAACAGTCTCTTCAATAAATGTTGGTAAAATTGGACAGAAAACTGTGAAAAAAAAATTCAAAACAAGACACAAACTACACCATACGGAGGAGTAAACTCAAAATGGTTAATAGGCTTAAATGTAATTAGGGAGACCATAAAAATCCTGGAAGAAACCTTAGGCAGCAAAATCTGAGACATCTCTCATAGCCATGTGTTTACAGATACATCTCCCAGGACAAAGGAAATTAAGGAGAAAATAAACAAATTGGAATACATAGATATAGAAAGTGTCTTCAAAGCAAAATTAATCATCCACAAAATGAAAAGGGAGCCAACAGTATGAGAGAACATATTCACAAGTATACATGTGATAAAGGGTTAATATCCAAAATATATAAGAAACCCATACAACTTAACTAAAGGAGGGCAAACAATCTAATTAGAAATGGGCAAAGGACTGAATTTCTCACTTCTCCAAAAGGAACATACAGATGCCCAAGAGACATAGGAAAAATGCTCAGAATCACTGACTATCAGAGAGATGCAAATTAAAAGGACAAGGAGGAATCAGCTTATACCTGACAGAATGGCTACCATCAACAAACGAACAAATAACAAGTGCTGGTGAGGGTGTGGAGCAAAGGGAACCCTCCTACTCTGCTGATGGGAATGCAGGCTGGTGCAGCCACTAGGGAGCACAGAATGGAGTTTCCTCAAAAAATTAAAGATGTAACTGCCATTTGACCCAGTGAAACCTCTTTTAGGAGTATATGCTAAGGGACCCCAAATACCAATCAGAAACAATGTATGCACCCCTAAGTTTATAGCAGCACAGTTTGCAATAGCTAAGATCTGGAAACAGCCCAAGTGCCCATGAGTAGCTGAGTAGATAAGAAGCTCTCATACATTTATGCCACGGAATACTATTCAGCAGAAAAAGAAGGATCTCTTACACTTTGTGATAGGGTAGAGGGACCTGGAGAGTATCATGCTAAGTGAAATAAGCCAGTCAGAGAAAGATCAGTTTATTTTGTTAATTAGGTTCCACATAAATCTGTGAAATATGCTGTTGCAACTTTAAAAAGGATTACATAGTCTAAGACTAAGTATCACATAGTCTCACTCATATGTGGAACCTAATTAACAAAATAAACTGATGAAGAGAATAGAACCACAGACCTGGAAGCATGGAGCAGACTGGGAGATCTCAGAGGGAAATTGTGGTAGGGTGGGTGAGTGGGAAGAGGTCAACCAACAAACTTGTATGCACATAGGCTTAATCCAGGGACACAGACAACAGAGTGGTGAAGGCCTGGGACACCTGGGGCGGGGGGCTAGAAGGTGTCAATGGGGGACACAAGGGGACATGAGTAATACCTTCAACAATAAAGGTACAATTTAAAGAAAAAAGAATTAGGACCTGGACCCTCAGACACCACTGAACATGGTCCCTGTGTCACCATCTTCTCTCAGGTGGCGTCAAGACCTTAGCTATGAAATACTCTACCTCATGAATATGCAAAAGAGAGGAGGCAGACCAGATTAAATATGAGTGAGTCTGTGCCCTGAGGGCATCACCCACAGCCACACCCTCCCCTACAGAAGTGCTCCCAGTACAGCCCTCACCATGGACTTCAGCTGGAGAACCCTCCTCCTGGTGGCCATGGTGACAGGTAAGGGGCTCCTATCCTGGTTAAGGAGGATCCAGGGAGAGTCCAGGGGGATTCCACTGACTCCTGTCTCCTCCCAAAGGTGTCCACTCCCAGGAGCAGCTGGTGCAGCCTGGGGCTGAGGTGAGGCAGCCTGGGGCCTCCGTGAAGGTCTCCTGCAAGGCTTCTGGATACACCTTCACCAACAAATGGATGCACTGGGTGCGACAGGCCCCAGGACAGGGGCTTGAGTGGATGGGGAATTTTTACCCTGGCGATGGAGACACAAACTACGCACAGAAGTTCAGAGGCAGAGTGTCCATGACCGCAGACAAGTCCACAAGCACAGCCTACATGGAGCCCCGCAGCCTGAAAACCGAGGACACGGCCGTGTATTACCTTGCAAGAGACACAGTGAGGGGAAGTCAGTGTGAGCCCAGACACAAACCTCCCTGAGGAGACAGCTGGGCTGGGACGCAGGGAACTGTAATGACCAGCAGGGGCACTCAGGAGTAGCACAGGGCCCTGACAAGTAGCAGGTGGAGAGTTAAAGAGGACACCATTTCCTGCTCCTTCTTAAATTAGTTGTGCTCAGAGGCTCAGCCACAGAGCTCACAGGAAGCCCTGTCCTAGGTCTAATTTAGGGATTGTGTTTGTGAACAAAAAGGGGGCTCTGTCCTAAATCTGACAAAACTCAGTAATTGACAGGACCCTCACAGGGGCTCTGATCACACATTCCCACCTGGGCAGTCCTGGGGGTGGGCAAGCCCCAGGCCTATGACTTCTTTACTAAAAGGCTCCTCTTTCCTGAAGCACCCCGTCCATGGTTCCTGCGCATCTGGGTTCACACACCTGTGACGTCAGCATGACCACCCTCAGGGACCACCTCCTGTTCACTGTCCTGGCATCCAGTCCCCGCTGTGCTCTCTCCCACCTCCATGTCACCCCTCACCTTCCCTCCTTAACTTCAAATGCACAAACGCAGCTGCAAAAGGTTATTCTCTGGAGCATTCCCCAACAGTTTTCATCTGTTTGGCACCAATAAAATCTTATAAAACATTCCCTAAATGTTTGGACATTTCTTACATCAACAAGTTGGCTTTTCTTCATTTACAACGTACGTTCATACATGTTTCTTCCCCATGTGGAGAGGGAAGTGCACACAATTATAAAAACCAGCTACCTGGACGGAAAGAGTTAAAATGAGTTCACAGGTGTTGGAGATGAGACAAGTTTGCTGTTGGTTGTTATGGGCATAAGTGTCCCATCTTTTTCCAGGTCTGTAGGTGTGACCGGGTGGTTGAGCATAGACCAATGAACCAGGAGGTCAGGGTTCGATACCTTGTTCAGGGATCATGCCTGAGTTGCAGTCTGGATCTTCAGGTGGAGGGGGTAGGAGACAGCCGATCAATGATGCTCAGAGTAGCTGAGCCCGACACATGCCTGGGTTTCAGTTCAAACACCGGGGGAGTTGGCGGGGCTGGCACTGGGGAGAGGGTAGGAGGCAGACAATCAGTGATTCTCATCATTGATGTTTCCATGGCTCCACTGGCCTCCTCTCTGGAGAGAAGGAAAGTGTATAAAGAAGGAGAAGGAAAGAAAGGCGGCTTCCCCAGCTGTGTCTTCTCCCCTGTGACACTCTGGCAGGTTCCCCTGCTGGTTGAATCAGCATAAAATCCACAACATAAATGGGCCACTTTGAAGTCCTTGACATGAGAACCTCTAAGCCTGTGGAGAAAGGTTTTAAGAGTTTATTTGAGCCGAACTTAATCACAGGAACAGCGAGCCCAACTTCTTCTGTCCTGGGATCGGGGGTCACCAAGTCCAAGAAAGAAATCGGGGATCAGAAGGTTTAAGCAAAAGTGTGGACACTTATTACAAGCAGATTCAGGCTCCCCGCATGGGGAGGGCTCCTGGTGGGCTGCCCCTGAAGCCTGTGGTCTCCGGTGTATATATGCCACCAGCCTGCTTTGTGTCCACCTGTGTGCCCACCTGATTGGCCCTCATTATTCCTGCCCAGCAAGGGGCCTGCACGTCCCCTGTTCCCTTGTGTGTATTCACCTTCCTGTCCCAGGCCCTCCCTCATTTCCCAGGCCTCCCGCTGAGTCCAGAAACATTCTGCTATTGCTGCCTGGTTGGTGCCTGTGCTTAGGCTGCTCAGACTGCCATGTCTGCCCCTGCCTACCAGCCACCTGCCTTGGTTTCCCATGGACCCTGCCCTGTCTGCCTGCCCATCAAGCTAACTCCCCTCAAAGCCACCCCTTCTGTACCTGTGCCCGGAGTCCTCCAGGAACAGGAAGCTCATCTTCCTAAAACACAGGTTCTCCTTACAAACACCAGACTCACTGCTCAGCCCGGGCCCCTCCTCTTCCCTCTGCTACCCGCTCTGTTCTGTCTGTTGTTGTTAGATTTCTATGGTGGTTGTTCTACTACCTTCTTATTCTGTTTGTTCAAAAAGAGTAATTGAGCAGAAAGGGCAGAAGCAAAATGATGGCGTATGCAGCTCCAAACTCTTGTTTTTCCACAAAAGCACCAAAAAACAAAATGAATCTCTCAGAACTGGCATCTGTCAGGCTCTGGAGCACAGTCAGACCTGCAGCAACTGAGTGAACCCTGAGTGAAGTACATGCTACTCAGAGAGGGAAGGAGCTGGGGGTGTGGCTCAGAGGCTGAGCATTGGCCCAGGAATCACCAGGTTATGTGTTTGTTTCCGGGTCAGGGAACATGCCCTGGGTTGCAGAATCAATTCCCTATAGGGGGCATGCAGGAGGCAGCCAATCAATGATTCTCTCTCATCACTGATGTTCCCATATTCTTATCCCTCTCCCTACCTCTCTGACATCTATAACCATATTTTCTGAAGATTAATAAAAACATCAAATGTCACACATACAAAAAAACTGAAAAACCAGAGGATGAAGGAATTACTACTTTAAAGTGCTGAAGAAAAAATGAAAAGCCATCAACTTAGAATTCTAAACTAACTAAAAATACATTTCAACACAAAATGGAGCCTGGTTGATGTGGCTCAGTGGTTGAGCTTTGACCTGTGATTCCATTTCTGGACAGGGCACATGCCAGAGTTATGGGCTCCATACATATTTGTGACCATGCAGGACACAATAGATCACTGATTCTCTCTCATCATTGAGGTTTCTATCTCTACCTGCCTCTCCCTACTTCTCTGAAATCTAAGAAATATATATTAAAACAAATAAATAAAATGGCTGTGGGTTTGATTCCTAGTCTTGGCAGTTATCAGAGGAAACTGAAAAATATTTCACTCTCCCCATCTTTCTGTGTTCAATGTTTCTCTCTCACATCAATGTTTCTGACTCTCCTTTCCTTTTCCTTTAAAAATCAATAAACACATCTTTAGGTGAGGACAAAGAAAAGAAGATCCAGCCTGTCTCATGTAGCTCAGCAATTAAGCTTGGTCCTAGGACTAAAGAAGTCATTGGTTTGATTCCTGGCTAGGGCACAAAACATGGTTGCGGCTCCATCTAGAGTGGGGGCCACACAGGAGGCAGCTCATCAATGATTCTCTCTCATGGATAATTTTGTCTCTTTATGAGTTTTTCTTCCTCTCTTTTAAAAATAAAAGATAGTATTTTTAAAAAAGATCTGTATCTATGTCTATCTCTACATCTTTATCTATATGTATATTTACATCTATCTCTACATCTATATCTATATTTAGATATCTATACCTATGTCTATAGCTATAGCTCTATCCAAGGGAGCAGAGGCACACTGATGTTATCACTAACAGATCACTGATTGTGCCCACATCCTACTTCCTCACCACCTCCTGCAGCACAGCCCCTGCTATAGAAGGAGAGGCCCCTGGGCACGGTGACCAGGACCCCAAGGAGGGCCTGGTGCTCTGAGGGCACAGTCAGCACCTCCTTCCAGGAGAAGCCCCAGAGACCGGGACCTCCCTCACCTCTTCCCTTTGTATGTGCAGACACCTCCCCTATGCAAATGCCCACACGACCACAAAAAACACACACACATTTGGTGTCCACTTAAATGCAGGGCCTCCTCACCCTGGAGAATACTTTCTGGGAGACAAGGACCTCACCTGCAAGACATGACTCCCCTGTGGCTCTTCCTCTTCCTGCTGTCAACTCCCAGATGTGAGTGACTCAGGGCTTAGACTTGAGGAGATGGGGACCCTGCATCTGACCCAGGACTCAATGTGTTCTCTCTGTCCTAGGTGTCCTGTCCCAGGTGCAGCTGCAGGAGTCGGGCCCAGGACTGGTGAAGCCCTGTCAGACCCTCTCCCTCATCTGCACTGTCTCTGGTTACTCCATCGCCAGTAATTACTGCTGGGGCTGGATCCGCCAGCCTCCAGGGAAAGGGCTTGAGTGGATGGGCTGCATAAATTATAATGTAAACCTTTACTACAGCCCCTCCCTCAAGAGTTGAACCTCCATCTCCAGAGACATGTCCAAGAACCAGTTCTCCCTGCAGCTGAGCTCCATGACCACCGAGGACACGGCCATGTATTACTGTGCAAGAGACACAGTGTGGGGAAGTCAGTGTGAGCCCAGACAATAACCTCCCTAAAGTTGACAGCTGGGCTGGTTTAGGCTGCAGGGAGCCTCCCTGACCAGCAGGAGGCCCTCAGGACCAGCACAGGGCCCAGATTAGGAGCAGGTGGTAAATTGAGGAAAGACACCATTTCCTGCTCCGTTTTAAAATAGATTTGCCCACAGACCCAGCTACGGAGCACACAGGAAGCCCTGTCCTAGGTCTAATTTTAGGGATTGTGTTTGTGAACACAAAAGGGGCCTCTTTTCTAAGGACAAAGGGGCCACATGCTAACCTGACAAGTTCAGGGGAGGCCTGCATGGCATTTGTACCAACTCTGAGACCTCACATAGCCACAAAAGATGGTCTGAAAATTAAACATTTAACTACACACAGGCTATGGTGGGTAGTCATGTCCTAGGCCAGTGTTTTCCCTGACAAAGATCAACTTAGATCTTTTCTGAGCCCATTTGCCTTTTTGCCTCTAAGATAATATATTGATAAAAAGACTGTGTAACTAGTAACTTCCACTTTTTTCTCCAGACCGCTCAGGGCACAACAAATGGCACCCAGATATTCCCTCAATGTAATTATTATCAAATTAATAGTCAGCTGTTAATTATCTTAAACTCTCCTGTATCCATCCTGTAAAAGATGCACCTGTCCATCATTTCACTTTTTACCCTATCCCAGAGGTCTCCCTCTTTGCTTTTTCCCACCTCCTTAATCTATCACTAGTAAATTTCATGTAACCCATCTACATCCCTTCCTTCTATTGCAATGTATAAACACAGATGAAACCTGCCATTCTACAGAGCGTTATCTCAATTCGCTGAGATTCTGCTTCCCGATATGTCCACACTTTGGCTCAAATAAACTCACAAAATACTTTACAGGTCTGATTGTTTTTTAAGTTAACAGTTCTTTCTTTTTCATTACTGCATAGTGTTCCATGGAGTAGAGGTACCACGATTATTCAATCATCTGTTGACGGGGACTTAGGCTGTATCCAAAGCTCAGCTATTGTGAATTGCACTGCTATGAACATAAGGGTGTATGCATTCTTTCTAATGAGTGTTTAATGTCTCTGTGGATGTGTTCCTAGAAGTAGGATCACTGAGTCAAATAGGAATTCCAATTTTAAATTTTTGAGGAAACTCCATACTGTTTTCCATAATGGCTACTCTAGTCTGCCTTGCTAATTGGATAGCTAAACTGATGAACAAAGTAGACCCAGAGACATGCAAGCATGAACAGACTACGGAACCTCAGAGGGAAGGCAGGGGAGGGTGGGTGGGAAGAGATAAACCAATGAACTTGTCTGCATATATGCCTCACCCGGGACACAGACAATGGGGTGGTGAGGGCCTGGGGAGGGAATAGGAGTGAGCAGGGAAAGAATAATGGACAGTATAGGGGGACCTATGTTATATGTCAACAATAAATATTAGGAAGAGAGAGAGAAGAGAGAGAGAGAGAGAGAGAGAGAGAGAGGAGAGAGAGAGAGAGAGAGAGGAAGAGAGAGAGAGAGAGAGAGAGAGAGAGAGAGAGAGAGAGAGAGAAGAAGAAGAAGAAGAAGAAGAAGAAGAAGAAGAAGAAGAAGAAGAAAAAGAAGAAGAGAGAGAGAAGAGAGAGAGGAGAGAGAGAAGAGAGAGGAGAGAGAGAGAGAGGGAGAGAGAGAGAGAGACAGAGAGAGACAGAGAGAGAGAGAGAGAGAGAGAGAGAGAGAGAGAGAGAGAGAGAGGAAGAGAGAGAGAGAGGGAGAGAGAGAGAGAGAGAGAGAGAGAGAGAGAGAGAGAGAGAGAGAGCGCCTTGCTGTCTCCCACCTACATGTCACTACTCACTTCCCTCCTTAACTTCAAATGCACAAACTCGGGTGCAAAAAGGTTATTCTCTGGAGCATTGGAGGTCTTGCTCCCTGACATTTGCTGAGAGTTTGGCTTCAACAAAATCTTATAAAACATTCCCGTCATATTTGGACATTTCTTACATCAACGTGTTGTCTTTTCTTCAACGTTTACCACACATGCTCACACACATTTCTTCCCGTGTGGAGAGGGGGGTGCACACAATTATAAAACCTGCTGCCTCCACAGGATGGTGGTGGTGACTCTAAAGAGTTCGCATCCTTTGATGTGGAGATGACCTCCAACCACTGAGCCCACCAGCCAGGCTCCGTGTATAAATGATGGAAAAATCTCCACTGAGAGAGGCTGGAAACAGGACTTTGCACAGGAACAGCAGGGAAGTTGAGGGAAATGTGTGCTTCCGGGAGGCAGTTTGTGAGAGTGGCAGCAGGTTAGACACACAGGCTGTGGTCACAGTGTCCAACCCAGCCTCTCCTGCTTCCTCACATGCATATGTTAGACTTTTGTGGAGGATCTGATTGTGGAAAACAACAAGGAGAATATTTCAGTCTCAAAATAAAACCTTCATTCAATGCAAATTTTTATTCCCAAACCCCAGAAAGGCAACATGGCCCAGGGCTGGTGAAAGGGAGCAAGAGGAAGCGCCATCCATGCGGCTCTGGGGGATCACCCCTGGGTCCTCATCAAAACCCCAGGAAAGAGGACTCTCAATCCTGGAAGCTGCCCCCAACAAAATGGGGTCCTAGTGATGGGTCTCAGGAAAGGAGGGAGGGAGGAAGGGTCAGGAAAGGACCCCTTGTGGCCAGCATCCTTAAGTCCTTTCCCATCTGGGGTCACCCCTAGGATGACAAGGTCAGGCATGCAGCCCAGGTCACAGCTGCACCTTATATGCAGACTCCATGCAAATGGGGGTCTCCTCCTGCTCATAAAAGGGGCCCTTGCCTGGCATGTTGGGGAGACACCCAGAACCCAAGCACCTGAGACAGGACCCCAGGGGCTCCACCATGGACTTGGTGACAAGCTGCGTTTTCCTCCTGATCATTTCCCAAGGTCATTGTCAGGAGTGGGGAGTACTGAGCCCTGTGCCTGTGCCTGTTTGTGCTTCCATGTGATTCTAAGTCCCCCTGTGTCTCTGTGTTTGCAGGTGTCCAGTGTGAGGTGCAGCTGTTGGAGACTGGGGGAGGCCTGGTGCAGCCTGGGGGGTCTCTGAGACTCTCCTGTGCAGCCTCTGGATTCACCTTCAGTGGCTCCTACATGAGCTGGGTCCGCCAGGCTCCAGGGAAGGGGCTTGAGTGGGTCGCATACATTTCTCCTGGTGGTAGCACATACTACGCCGACTCTGTGAAGGGCCGCTTCACCATCTCCAGAGACAATGCCAAGAGCACGTTGTACCTGCAAATGAGCAGCCTGAAAGCTGAGGACACAGCCCTGTATTACTGTGCAAGAGACACAGTGAGGGGAATTCAATGTGGGCCCAGACACAAACCTCCCTGGGGAGGCAGCTGGGCTGGACTGCAGGGAGAGCCCTGGACACCAGGGGGCGCTCGGGACCCACAGCACAGAGAACAGTCCCAGGGAGCAGGAGCAGAGGGAGGGGATAGGGAGGGCCTTCCTGTAAGGGCTCAGGGATTTCCTGTCAAGCTCTCAGCTTCCTCCAGGGAGGGCTCTTCCTTCTCATGTTCTCACTGCAGACAACAGTGAAGAAGGGCATTGTGTTTGCAGGTGACATGGAGCCCTGGACTAATGGAATGAAGGCTCCTCATACAGACACACTGTCACCTTGGCTCCTCCATTGAGGAATGTCCACCCTTCCCAATGAGTGTGGAGAGATTTCATGAATGGGACCCCAATGAATTATGCAACTTGGGTGATTCATGGTGAGACCATGTGATTACTCAACCCAAAGATGTCCAAGTGGAAACACCTTGCACCTCGAAGGGTTCACCTTCTAGAAAAGACACCCTGTGTGAATGTACATTTGGGCAGCAATAGCCCCATTCACACCAGTTTGCAGTGAAAGGTTCCTCATTTCTCTTGGTCCCTGCCTGCATGACCTTTAATGTTTCTACTTCAATCAACTCCTACTTATCATTATTCGGGTATTTCCTAGAATGATACAAGCTGTGTCTATGACAGTGTGTCTGCACTTCCTTCTGGGCCTTCACTGGAGGAGGTTTTAAACCCACATGACCAGTAACTCTCTGTGCATGAACATCAGACACGTTTCTGTCATGTGACTCAAATCAAGTCCAGCTTCCTCCCTTCCCCCAGTCCCACAGTCACATCCACATTGATGGGTAGTTTCCCAGCAGTGCTCCCCTCTGGTAGCAGGACCTGCTCTAGTCCCTGTGGCCGCTGTAGCCAATCCACATGGACAGTGGAGGCCCAGCATTTTCTGGGGTGTTCTTTGTAAAGTCACCCAAAACAGGTGCCCATAAAGAAAACACTGGTGTATTGAACTTTAATAAAAGTAAAACATTTGTCTCACCAATAATTTCATCCAGGATATTCAACGACAAGCTTAGCATGAGATTATATATTGGAATCATCTGACTGATGGGAGAATGTGTGTATTACACATGAAGGATGTTGTATGTTATGGGGGAGACCCACCAGCATCTGACCACAGTGACCTCCCAGGGTAAGGGCAGAGGGAGCCTGGGAGGGAGGGAATCCTCTCAGGGTTGAAGTTCCCTTTCCTGTGAGAAATTCTATGGTGAAATTGTCCTCACTCACCTCCCTCTGAATCTCAACATCACTGATGACACTGGAAAGAGAAAACAAGTCAATCTCTTTAAATCATCATTTCAACATATGAATGATTCTATGTAGTGCATATACATATAATTTTATTTCATGTCTTCTCTCCTTATAGAGCCATGGCTATTTCTGATGGAACTATCTGGTGTCTCTGCAATAGGCCATGCACTTGCAGAAGGGAAGAGTGTGAATAGGAAACTGCAGACAAAGTCCCCAAATTTCCTGCTTTAAGAATCATAGATGTCTAACCTTGCTGTGGTAGGGAGGCAGTTTCTCATATCAAAGGAACAATATAAACTAACATGTAAGATGCTGAGAGTGGCTGTCATTTATTTTGATATTTTGAACAGGGTAGAATTTATATAGAATTACAGACAACAAATTTGGAAATGGTGGATACACTAGGGTGTTAAGATTCAGAAACTCTCCTAACAAATGCTAATCTCATTAAATCTATTTGAAAGGTGCCTGAGAAGTGAAAAGTGTGACCTGCTCATCTACCATTTCTCCTCATGCTCAGGAAGTCTAGGCTAAGCTTTTGATAGGAATCCAATGAGTCTCATGATCCATGGGGTTCCCTGAGCCTGAATACCTGGTGACTGAGGTCAAATGCTACAGAGGTCCACACACAGGCTTCAGAATGACCAGGGAAGCCCGACCTCAGTCCCTCCACTTATAGGAAAGCCTGTCCCACATGCAAATTTTTGTTCAACTTCTAGGGTACATCCACCCCTGGGCTGTGCAGGATCACAGCTCTCTCCTCACTCAGGACTGAGATCTCTGGGAAGGCAAAGCTGTGGTCTAGAAGAACATGAGACTGCTGGGACTCTCCTGGGCCTGCTGACAGCCCCCCAGGGTGAGGGTCTCAGGGGTGAGTCATGGGTCATGGGATGGCTGTGACTGCAGGTGATTGACAAGACTGATGCTCCTGGTCCCCAGATGTCCTGTCCCAGGTGCAGCTGCAGGAGTCGGGCCCAGGACTGGTGAAGCCCTCGCAGACCCTCTCCCTCACCTGCACTGTGTCTGGGGACTCAGTCATCAGCAGTTACTACTGGAGCTAGATCCACCGGCCCCATGGGAAAGGGTTGAAGTGGATGGGTGACTGGACCAGGGGTATAAGGTACAAACCAGACTTCATGCGTCGTATGTCTATCACTGTGACACGTCCAGGAACCAGTTCTTTCTGCAGCTGAGCTCGGTGACCACCGAGGACACGGCCGTGTATTACTGTGCAAGAGGCACAGTGAGGAAAGTCAGTGTGAGCCCAGACACAAACCTCCCAGAGGAGGCAGCAGGGCTGGGCTGCAGAGGGCGCCCTGGACACCAGGGGGCGCGCAGGGCCCAAAGCACAGAGAACACCTCCAGGAGCAGTGGCAGAGGGATGTGGAGAGGGAAGGGCCTTCCAATTGGACTCAGGGATTTCCTCTCAACCTCTCAGATGCCTCCAGGGAAGGCTCTTGCTCTTTCTCTGAGGTTCTCATGTCCTGCTTTCTCACTACAGACCCCAGAGGACCAGGTAGCTGCTGGCAGATGACATGTGAACAGTGATTGGGACTCTCCTCACCAAGTTCCTGTATTTCCTGCTTTTCTTTCTCAACAGAGACCATCCTCAGTGCTCTCATTGGCCTGTGGTTGGAATCTTTCCCACCAAGAGAGACCCCAGCTCAGTTCAGAGCCCTGTGTGCTGAGCTCAGGATCTGACCCACATGCCCATCTGCCCCATGGGGGCCTTCATACTGACAGGCCCACAGTAAATAAAACATGTGCTCGACCCCAGGATAGTGGAAGCTGGATAAAGCCCATCTGAATGGTGCAAAGGGCTCCCAATGGCTGCTCCCTGGTCACCTCACCTGTACAGGTGCCAGGATTGGCTGTTTCTGGTCCCACAGGAGCAGGAAATGACCTCAGCTCTCTTCCTGTAGGTGTCACAGCAGCACTGATGTGAGACGATAGCAGTGTGCATGTCCCGTGTAATGCGGTTTAATAGGATGTTTAACAAGGGTCATTGGAAATCATCTCAGGTTAACAAGCAGCTGACCAGGGAAATCTCTTGGTGAAGGAGATAGCTTTACAGTTTTCCATTCTTTTTCACTTAAAACCATGGGCTAAAGCTTGACATTTCATAATGACGATGTTGAGTCCTTTATAGATCACTCCCCTGAGGGCTCAGAAGGGGTAATAACCCAGGTAGAGGCTGCTTGTTGGGCTGTTGTTTCATCTCAGCATTTTCCAGTCTCCATGTCATAGGTGCTGTAGTGTCCCCACCTTCACCTCACTCACGTCTACAGGACAGAGGAGACCTCCCACACGTCCCTCCTTGCTCTTCTGGTGGGTTTTCAGGAGCCATGAGACCCCACTGTGTCTGCAAAGCTTCCCCAAGTCATGCACTGCTCCCCAGACCTCTCAGTGTCTCCTCCTTTTCCCTCCTGATTGACAGCTCTGCTGAATACAAAACCTTTCACCACTCAGGTGAAATGACGAGATGGTTCTTTCAAAAAGATTTAAAAAAAAAAAAAAAGTTGATGAACCATTATCCAGACTGATCAGGAAACCAAGGGAGGGAACCAAAATAAATAAAGTCAGAAATGAAAGCAACTATATGCCAACAAGCTAGACAATGTGGATGAAATGGAAGGATTTCTAGAAAAACACAGTAACCCAAAATGAAACAAGAAGAATAAGAAAACCTGATTAGGCCAATAATAACTGAGAAAATAGAAGCAGGAATCCAAAAACTCCCAGCAAACAAAAGTCCTGTCTGGATGCCTTCACAGAGGAGTTTGACCAAACATTAAAGAAGAACTAACACCTATACTCCCCAAACTATCCAAAAAAAATTATAAGAGGAAGGAACACTTCCACACTTTTTTTTTATGTGTTCAGCTTTACCCTAATTGAAAAGCAGATGACACTCCTAAGAGAGAAAATTATAGGCCAATATCCCTTATGAACACAGATGCTAAAATTCTCCAGTAAATATTAGCAAATTGGATCCAGCAATATTTTAAAACGATCAGACACCATCACCAACTGGGATTCATCCAGGATGCAAGGCTGGTATGATATTCACAAATCAATACACCTGATACATCACATAAACAAATTGAAAGAAGAAAATAACATGACCATATCTATAGATTCAGAAAAAGCATTCAACAATACCCAACACCCACTTTTGATAAATACTCCCAGCAAAGTGGGAGAAGAGGGCTCATATATCAACATATTAAAGGACATGTATGACAAACCCACAGCCAGAATCATACTCAATGAGCAAACACAAAAACAATTTCTCCTAAGAAATGGAATAAAACAGAAAGATCTGCTTTCACCATTCTTATTCAGCATAGTACTGGAAGTTCTAGCCACAGCAATCAGACAAGAAGAAGAAATAAAAGGCATCCTAATTGGAAAGGAGGAAGTAAAACATTTATTATTCATAGAAGACATGATATTGTACATAGAAAACCCTAAAGACTCCACACAAAAATACACCTAGATTTAATAAATGAATCCAGTAATGTAAGAGGACAGAAAATTAACAACGAGAAATTGATCGTCCTTTTAAACACCAATAATGAATTCTCAGAAAGGGAAACCAAACCCACAATCCCATTTACCTTTGCATCAAAAATATTATGAAACGTAAGAATAAACTTGGCCAAGAAGGTAAAAGACTTGTACTCAAAAAAAATAAAGGATGTTAATAAAGAGATAGAGGAAAATATATCAAGTGGAAAATACACTGTGATCATGGATTGGTAGAATTAACATCATTAAAGCGTCCATATTACCCAGCGTACTCTACAGATTCAATGTAATCACTTTTGAAATAGCAACATCACATTTCACAGATCTATAGCAAATACTTAAACAACTTATGTGGAATAGAAAAAGACCCCAATTAGCCACAGCAATCTTGAAAAAGAAGAACAAAGGGGGAGAAAACACAATATCAGATATTGAATTATACTCCAAAGCCATAAAAATCAAAACAGCCTGGTACTGGCACAAGAATAGGCATATGCATCCATGGAACAGAACAGAGAACCCAGAAATCTACCCAAGCCATCACCCTCAATTAGTATTTGACAAAGGAGACAAGAGCATACAATGGAGAAAAATAGTTTCTTCAATAAATATTTTTTAGGAAAATTGGACAGATAAACATGCAAATAAATGAAATAATACACAAACATATACCATACACAGGAGTAAACTAAAAAATGGTTGCAAGACTTAAATATAACTAGGGAGAACCTAAAAATCCTAGAAGTAGCCTTCGGCAGCAAAATCTCAGACATCTCTGATAGCAATGCCTTTACATATAAAGTTCCCAGGACAAACTAAAATAAGGAGAAAATAAACAAATGGGAATATATAAAAAATAAGATGCCTGCATAGCAAAAGAAACTATCAACAAAATGAAATGGAAGCCCACAATAAGGGGGAACATGTTCGGCAAGGATCCATGTGATATAAAGTGTTGATATCCAAATATATGAAAAACCCATACAACTTACCCAAAGGAAGTCAAATTATCTAATTTAAAAAATGGGCAAAGGATCTCAATACTTACTTCTCCAGAGGGAACATAGAGTAGGCCAAGAGACTTAAGAAAAATGCTCAGTCACTCACCCTCAGAGAGATGCATATTAAAAGGACAGGGAGGTATCAGCTCACACCTGTCAGAATGGCTACCATCGACAAACCAAGAAATGACAAGTGCTGGTGAGGGTGTGGAGTAAAGGGAGCCCTCCTACTCTGCTGGTGGGAATGCAGGCTGGTGCAGCCACTATGGAACACAGAATGGAGTTTCCTCAAAAAATTAAAGATGGAACTGCCATTTGACCCAGTCATCCCACTTTTAGGAATTTATCCACAGCGACCCCAAACACCAATCATGAACAATATATGCACTCCCATATTCATAGAAGCACAGTTTGCAATAGCTAAGATCTGGAAAAAGCCATAATGCCCATCAGTAGCTGAGTGGATAAAAAGCTGTGGTACATTTATGCCATAGAATACTATGTAGCAGTAAAAGAGAAGGATCTCTTACCCTTTGGGACAGCATGGAGGGTCCTGGAAGTATCATGCTAATTTGAAGTAAGCCATTCAGAGGAAGACAAGTATCACATGGTCTCACTCATATGTGGAACCTAATTAACAAAATAAACTGATGAAAATAATAGATCCAAAGACCTGAAACCATGGATCAGACTGGGGATCTCAGAGGGAAATGGTGGTAGAGTGAGTGGGTGTGAGGAGGTCAACCAACAAACTCGGATGCACATAGGCTTAATCCAGGGACACAGACAACAGGATGGGGAAGGCCTGGGGCACCCGGGGCAGCTAGAAGGTGTCAATGAGGGACACAAGGGGATGTGTGTAACACCTTCAACAATGAAAGTACAATTTAAAGAAAAAAGAATTAAAACTTGGACCTTCAGACATCCACTGAACATGGTCCCTGTGTCACCATCTTCTCTCAGATGGGATCAAGACCTCAGCTATGAAATAGTCTGCCTCATGAATATGCAAAAGAGAGGAGGAAGGCCAGGGTAAATATGGGTAAGTCTGTGTCCTGAGGGCATCACCCACAGCCACACCCTCCCCTACAGAAGTGCTCCCAGCAAAGCCCTCACCATGGAATGCAACTGGAGAACCCTCCTCCTGGTAGCCATGGCAACAGGTAAGATGCTCCTGTCCTGGTGAAGGAGGGTCCAGGGAGAGTCCAGGGGGCTTCCACTGACTCCTGTCTCCTCCCAAAGGTGTCCACTCCCAGGTGCAGCTGGTGCAGCCTGGGGCTGAGATGAGGCAGCCTGCGGCCTCCCTGAAGGTCTCCTGCTAGACTTCTGGACATAGCTTCACTAGTTACTACATGCACTGGATGCGACAGGCCCCAGGACAGTGGCTTCAGTGGGTAGGGATGGTTCATCCATTACTTAGAATAACAAACTACGCACAGAAATTCCAAGGCAGAGTCTCCATCACCGCAGACAAGTCCATGAGCACAGCCCACATGGAGCTCCGCAACCTGAAAACCGAGGACACTGCCATGTATTACTGTGCAAGAGACACACTGAGGGTAAGTCAGTGTGAGCCCAGACACAAACCTCCCTGAGGAGACAGCAGGGCTGGGCTGCAGGGAGCTTCCAGGACACCAGGATTCACTCAGGACCAGCTTAGGGGCCAGACCTGGAGCAGGTGGAAAGTTGAGAAAAGACCATTTCCTGCTCCATCTTAAATTAGTTTTGCTCACAGGCTCAGCCACTGAACTCACAAGAAGCCTGTCCAAGGTCTACTTTTAGAGACTGTGTTTGTGAACAAAAGGGTGGCTCGGTCCTAAATCTGACAAAACCCAGTGACTGACAGGACCCTCACAGGAGGCTCTGATCACACATTCCCACCTGGGCAGTCCTGGGGGTGGACAAGCCCCAGACCTATGACTTCTTTACTAAAAGGTTCCTCTTTGCCTGAAGCACCCCGTCCACGGTTCCTGTGCATCTGGGTTCACACACCTGTGACATCAGCATGACCACCCTCAGGAGAGCACCTCCTCTTCACTGTCCTGTCACCCAGTCCCCGCCTTGTTCTCTCCCACCTCCATGTCACCCCTCACCTTCCCTCCTTAACTTCAAATGCACAAACGCAGCTGCAAACGGTTATTCTCCGGAGCACTGGAGGTCTATTCCCAACAGTTGTTGACAATTTGGCCCCAATAAAATGTTATAAAACATTCCCTACAATTTTGGACATTTCTTACATCTACATGTTGTCTTTTCTTCATTTACAATGTACATTCATACAGGTTTATTCCCCGTGTGGAGAAGGAAGTGCACACACTTATAAAAACCTGCTACCTGGATGGATGAGTTCATATGAGTTCACAGATGCTGGTGATGAGACAAGCTTGTTGTCATGATCGTTAAGTGTCCAGTCTTTTCCTACCCCAGCAGTTCTGACTGGGAGATTGAACATCAACCTATGAACCAGGAGGTCATGGTTCAAATCCTTGGTCAGTACACATGCCTGGGTTTCTGTCTCAATCCCCAGGGTAGGGAGAACGGGGGAGGTGGTAGGTGGCAGGTGATCAGTGATTCTCATCATTGATGTTTCCATGGCTCCACTGGCCTCCTCTCTGAGTTCAAGGAAAGTGTATAAAGAAGGCTTCCCCAGCTGTGCCTTCTCCCCTGTGACACTCTGGCAGGCTTCCCTGCTGGTTGAATCTGCATAAAATCCACAACATAAATGGGCCACTTTGAAGTCCTTGACCTGAGAACCTCTAAGCCTGTGGAGAATGGTTTTAAGAGTTTATTTGAGACAAATCTGACCACAAGAGCAGCGAGCCCAGCTTCTTCTGTCCCTGGGATCGGGGGTCACCAAGTCCAAGAAAGAAATCAGGGACCAGACGATTTAAGCAAAAGCATGGACACTTAGTACAAGCAGATTCAGGCTCCCTGCACGGGGAGGGCCCCCTGATGGGCTGCCCTTGAAGCCTGTGGTCTCAGGTGTGCCCACCTGATTGGCCCTCATTGTTCCTGTCCAGAAAGGGACTTGCACGTCCCCTGTTCCCTGTGTGCATTGACCTTCCTGTCCCAGTCCCTCCCTCATTTCCCAGGCCTCCCGCTCTGAGTCCAGAAACATTCTGCTATTGCTGCCTGGTTGGTGCCTGTGGTTAGGCTGCTCAGACTGTAGAGTCTGCCCCTGCCTACCACCCACCTTCCTTGGATTCCCATGGACCCTGCCCTGTCTGCCTGCCTGTCAAGCTAACTCCCCTCAAAGCCACCCCTTCTGGACGTGTGTCTGGGTTCCTCAAGGAACAGGAAGCTCATCTTCCTAAAACACAGGCTCTCCTTACAAACCCCAGACTCACTGCTCAGCCTGGGCCTCTCTTCCTACCTCTGCTGGCCTGGGATGGGCGCTGCCCCCTCTGTTCTCTCGGTTGTTGGTAGATTTCCATGATGGTTGCTATTCTCTCTTCTCATTCTCTGTTTGTTCCAAATGAGTCACTGAGCAGAAAGGGCAGAAGCAAAATGGTGGCAGAGGCAGCTCCAAACTCTTGTTCCTCCACAAAAGCACCAGAAAACCAGTGGAAACTCTCAGAACTGGCATCAGTCGGGCTCTAGAACACAGTCAGACCTGCAGCAACTGAGCGAACCCTGAGTCTAGTACATGCTACTGAGAGAAGGAAGGAGCTGGGAGTGTGGCTCAGGGGCTGAGCATTGGCCCAGGAATCACCAGGTTGTGTGCTTGTTTCCAGGTCAGGGCACAGGCCCTGGGTTGCAGAATCAATTCCCTATGGGAGGCATGCAGGAGGCAGCCAATCAATGATTCTCTCTCATCACTGATCTTCCCATATCCTTCTCCCTCTCCCTACCTCTCTGACATCTATAACCATATTTTCTAAAATTTAATAAAAGCACCAAATGTCACACACACCCCCCCCAAAAAAAAAAAAAAAAAAAAACCTGAAAAACCAGAGGATGAAGGAATTACTACTTTAAAGTGCTGAAGAAAAAATGAAAAGCCATCAACTTAGAATTCTAAACTAACTGAAAATACATTTCAACACGGAATGGAGCCTGGTTGATGTGGCTCAGAGGTTGAGCTTTGACCTGTGATTCCATTCCTGGACAGGGCACATGCCAGAGTTATGGACTCCATACACAATTGTGATCATGCAGGACACAATAGATCAATGATTCTGTCTCATCATTGAGGTTTCTATCTCTACCTGCCTTTCCCTTCTTCTCTGAAATCTATGAAATATATATTAAAATAAATAAATGAAATGGCTGTGGGTTTGATTCCCAGTCCTGGCAGTTATCAGAGGCAACTGAAAAATATTTCACACTCCTCATCTTTCTGTGTTCAATGTTTCTCTCTCACATCAATGTTTCTCACTCTCCTTTCCTTTTCCTCTAAAAATCAATAAACACATCTTTAGGTGAGGACAAAGAAAAGAAGATCCAGCCTGTCTCATGTAGCTCAGTGGTTGAGCTTCGTCCCAGGACTGAAGAAGTCACTGGTTTGATTCCTGGCTAGGGCACAAGGCCAGGTTGTGGCTCCATCCCCAGTAGGGGCCACACAGGAAGCAGCTCATCAATGATCCTATCTCAAGGATATTTCTGTCTCTTTATGAGTCTCCCTTCCTCTCTCTCAAAAAAAAAATAGTATTTTTTAAAAATATCTGTATCTATGTCTACCTCTACATCTAAATCTATATGTATATTTACATCTATATCCATCTATATCTATATCAATATCTATATCTATATCTATATCTATATCTATATCTATATCTATATCTATATCTATATCCCTTCGAGCAGAGGCACATTGATGTTATCACTAAGGATTCACTGATTGTGCCCACATCCTACTTCCTGGCCTCCTCCTGCAGCACAGACCCTGCTGTGGAAGGAGAGGCCCCTGGGCAAGGTGACCAGGACCCCAAGGAGGGCCTGGGTCTCTGAGAGCACAATCAGCACCTCCTTCCAGGAGAAGCCCCAGAGACCAGGACCTCCCTCACCTCTTCCCTTTGTATGTGCAGACACCTCCCCTATGCAAATGCCCACACGGCCACCAGACACACACACAGTTGGCGTCCACTTAAATGCAGGGCCTCCTCACCCTGGAGAATGCTTTCTGGGGGACAAGGACCTCACCTGCAAGACATGACTACCTTGTGGCTCTTCCTCTTCCTGCTGTCAGCTCCCAGATGTGAGTGACTCAGGGCTTAGACGTGAGGAGATGGGGACCCTGCATCTGAGCCCAGGACTCACTGTGTTCTCTCTGTCCCAGGTGTCCTGTCACAGGTGCAGCTGCAGGAGTCGGGCCCAGGACTGGTGAAGCCCTCACAGACCCTCTCCCTCACCTGCACTGTCTCTGGTTACTCCATCACGAGTGGTTACTGCTGGAGCTGGATCCGCCAGCCCCCAGGGAAGGGGCTGGAGTGGATGGGCTGCATAAATAATGGTGGAAACCTTTACTACAGCCCCTCCCTCAAGAGCCGAACCTCCATCTCCAGAGACACATCCAAGAACCAGTTCTCGCTGCAGCTGAGTTCCGTGACCCCCGAGGACACAGCTGTGTATTACTGTGCAAGAGACACAGTGAGGGGAAGTCAGTGTGAGCCCAGACACAAACCTCCTTGCAGTAGGAGCTGCAACCACCAGGGGGCGAGGTGGTCCTGTCCCTGAACACAAGGACCATCCCAGTAGCAGGTGCAGTTGGAGGTTTGGGCTGGTTCCTGTGTGGTTTTTTCTTCAAGTCACAGTTTCCCTCAGGGAACCTCTGGGTCCTAATTCTTCATCACGTCTGAGTCTTGAGGGAGAAAAGTCCGTTGTGAAGAGAGACAACTTTCTCACGTGAACAGAAGGTAGAGAGCCTCTTTCATGCACACGGTGCCATAATGAGTTCTAACATCGAATCTTCTGACCCACGTCACCTGCATCCAAAAAGAGGCTCTAAGGACTCAACAGTGCAGCTCCCCTGCATGCTGGATCGTGGGCAGCACATGTGTGTGACCCCAAATCTACAGAAGAGGAACCACAGGGAGACAGTCCCTGCCTTTTCATCATGGTCACAGCACCCTGAGTCGGGGACACCAAGCAGAAGCAGAGACACAACAGCGGGTGCAGATGTTCATGATGCACTCCCACCAAGGGGACGTGGGGTGTCCATTCTGCTCATGATTGACATCCCTGAGAAGCACAGGCAAGAGCACTCAGAGGGTCAGCCCTGCTGGATGGAGACTGGAAAGAAGGTGGGCCCCGGGCCTTCATGTTGGCGAAATGGTGGGGGAGGGAGGACTTCTGCTTCCAGGGACTCGTGTGGTTTCAGTCTCCCAATACTTCTGAAGAGGAAACAATGGCCGTGCTCCCTCGTGCCTGCACACTGTTCTCCCTGTGGCCCCTGCAGTCCCAGGCCCAGGTGAGCAGCTGCAGGAACCACCTCCTCCCAGGTCCTGACACCAGCAGGGGAGCCCACACAGCATGGTCGCTGCCCTCTCCTCTGGGGCCTCATGTTGCCATGGGCCAGAGCAGGAGGAAACCCTTCTAGGGGCCTCAGTTCTCCCTCCAGTGACTGTCAGGCCCATGTGGCAGCTGGGAGAAGGGGACTGAGCAAGAGGAGGCAGAGCTGCTGGGAGAGCTCCAGCACCCCAGAGCCCAGGTCCCCAAGTGCCCATGCCAGGGCTGGCCTGGCTGGTGCACAGCTAGTGTTCCTGGACCTGAGGGACCTGGGTGTCCTGGTTACCTGGACCCTACACCCTCCGCCTCAGGCTATTGCTGCTTCACCCCAGCCTGGCAGTGAGGGAGAGGAAGCCTGCCCCTCAGGAGGCTCAGTGCTTGGCAGACTTTGAGGTTTACCATGACAGGGTGACTGCCGGTCGCTCTGCTCTGGGAGCAAAGTGCTGATGGGTTCAGAGCTGGGCCTCCAAGGAGGACAAAGAGCAGAACGGATACCCTATGAGGAGGTGGCCACGAGGCCGCACGTATTGCGGAGGGTCTGTGAACAGTGATGGAGCAGAGTCTGCACTCAGCACAGAGGGCGCTTGGAGATGGGAGGAAAGGGTTTGGGGATTCCCACCAGGTGACCTGGCTCTCACAGGGACATGTTGTTTGCGGGTGGTAACTGGGGGTCCCCAGAGCTCCTGAGAGCAGTGAGCTCACAGACTGGTGCCTGCTGGATCCACCCGCTGTCTCCTGGGGGTCCCACAGGTCCAAGAGGGCCGAAGGAGACGCTGGGGAAGCGCAGGGTGGAAGCGAAAGGACATGGTTCTGTCCAAGAGTCCAGCAGAACTCCTAGCGCCTCCTCCAGGTCTCACAGAGGCTGTGGGCAGGGATGCCGGCGCAGTGTTCACTCAGAGGAAGGAGGCAGAGAGCAGAGAGGAAACCTCCCCAGAGGCTGAGGAGAGGCTGGGGAGGGCCAGGCGGGTCTGACCTCAGGGGATGAGGTGCAGGAGGCTCCTCCTCAGAGAAGGGGCAGGAGGAAACCTCCATTTCAGACTGACTTCTGCCCCCTCACCAGGAGCTGAGAGAGGCCCCACACTGCATGGGAGAACTTTCCAGGGATCAGAGGGAGGTGCAAGGAGAGCCCCTGGAGCCGGGGGGCGGGGAGAGTGGGGGGGGGGTCGGCAACTGTCTCCCCTCTGCCTGTCCCCCAGAAGCTCTGCCCTCACCACTACCCCTCCCCACGAAGGCATCTGAGAAAGCCCCTTTCCCAGCAGCGCTGCCATGGGCCTGTGTTCCAGGAACCCCACAGGAAGCCTGTGGGCAGAAGGTGAACTCTGTGCCCTGGGAGCCCTCCTGTGTCTCCACCCCTGTCCCTGCGGGAGGCAAAGCCCTGTCCTGGCTGCCCCCCAGGTCCTGCCGCAGCTCCTGTGCGCCCCCTCTTTCTCAGCCAGTCTTTCCAAGCATCTGGGCACCCTGAGCCACAGGCAGTGCCTGCAGGGCCCTCTGCACACAATGGCCACCAAGAACAGTCCTCAGGGCGTGACCCAACCAGCTGATGACTGTGCAGCAAGGGCATCCAGAGAACAGCAGGGGGGGGGGGAGGGTGAACGGGGTCGGTATTTTGGGGACCACAGGCAGCGCCCTCGCCAAGGAAGATGGTGCACTTGAGACTCCCAGACCACCGGGTGCTTCCTGTGGGAGGGGCCACCCAGGAAAGCTCACTGGTTGTGGCGGAGAGGCCCTGACGCCCCCTTCCATGTGTCCTGACAGCAAGGAGGCTGAGAGGGCCCCGTGCTGACACATCTGTGACCAGCCAGTCTTCAGGATGGAGATCCCAGAAGAGGGAAATGCAGGTGCGGTCCAGGTCAGCTGTGCCTTCTCCACACGTGAAGATGGACTTGAGGAGGGTTGTCGCTCCTCAAGAAACTTGAGACAAGACTGAATGGTTGGCTGTGGAAAGAGATCAATTCTTGTCCCAAAGAGTTCAGCTCCCCAGGTCTCCTGTTGAGTGCACATTTCCGAAAACCACTGGTCAGTGTCTGTGTTCTGTGTGTTCATTTGAAGTTCCCAGAACTCTGAAGCCTGTCAGAAACCTGTCCCTCCTTGGGCTCTGGGATCAGAAGGCATTTCTCATGCTCTCTCTGCCTCAGTCACCTGACAGCGGTTGCTGGCAGCTCAGAGGAACCTCAGCTGGAGCTCCCAAGCAGTGCAGAAACTTCACTGGATTTTTCAAAAACAGGAAAATCAAAGGCATTGCTGGGATGCTCTTTTACTTCAATGTCATTTTATATTGGCTGACTTTCCAACACATTTAAAGACAAACTTGATGAAAGATTTTTGGCCTCAAGTGTATCAATTATGTTCACCTTTTATGAAGTGAATGAATTGAATTTGTATTCCACCATCTAGTAGAATGTACAAAAGATATAATGAGGTCTTTATCATCCTCTATATAATCAGAAAAGATCGATTATTGCTTTGTAAACTCACTCCTTGTTTAATTTGATATGTCATCAGAATTGGAGGAAAATATTTTCAGTTTTTAAAAAAAGAAAACTATGATTTCTTATGTAATTTCCCATGTGTGGGGCAGATGGAGAAGAGGCAGCAATGAGCCATCTGTTGTTGGAAGTCAAACAAAAAGGAAAATAGATTACAGTCCACCATTTTACATAAAACCATACAAAATGAGCAAAAATTGAGGGGGGAAAGGGTCCTTATATCTGTCCTAAAACCACATCTAAAGAAAATTAGAAGGATAAGTAAGCAAATGATGGTGAGGATGATGTTGACAATGGTGATTATGGTGGTGGTGGTGGTGGTGGTGGTGATGATAGATTTGGAAAGGAATCTTGGTCCAATGTCTTAGAGGGAATAAGTCCTTTCCCCCAATCTGTCATCGGCTTTTCCAAAAGCTGGTGCCAACTTAGAGTTGGGCCATTGGGGACTCATTCCCTAATGGCATCTGAAGAGGAGGCACCTGCATTGTTTACTTATAAGAAGTCGTTGTGTGTGGACAACCACCATGTCCACAGAAAATGAGAAGAGTTTTTATAAGTAAGGATGTGTGTTGATGATGATGATGATGTTCATGGTGATTGCAATGAAGATGATGGACTGAGACAGGAGACCTGGACTAATGGAATGAAGGCTCCTCATACAGACACACCATCACCTTGGCTCCTCCAGTGAGAAATTTTCACTCTCCCCAGTGAGTGTGGAGAGGTTTCATGAACGGGACCCCAATGAATTATGCAACTTGGGTGATTCATTAAGAGACCATGTGGTAAATCAACACAAAGGTGTCCAAGTGTGAACACCTTGGACCTGGGAAGGGGTCACTTCTAGAACATAGATCCTGTGAGAATGTGCCTGTAGGAAACAGAGGTCTCCTTCCCACCAGTTTGCAGTAACAGGTTCCTTATTTCTCTTGATCCCTGCCTGCATGACCTTTAATACTTCTACTTCAATCCACTCCTGCTCATAATTATTCAGGTGTTTCCTAGGATGATGGGAGCAGTATCTATGATGCCCTTCACTTCTTTCTGGGCTTTAACTGGAGGAGGCTGTAAACCCATATGTCCAGTAACTCTCTGTCCATAAACATCAGGCCCATTTCTGTCATGTGACTCAAATCAAGTCCAGCTTCCTCCCTTCACCCAGGTCCACATTGATGGGTAGTTTCCCAGCAGCGCTCCCTTCTGGTACCAGAACCTGCTCCAGTCCCTGTGGCTGCTGTAGCCCATCCACTGGAGAGAGGAGGCCCAGCATTTTCTGGGGAGTTTTTTTGTAAATTCGCCCAAAAATAAGATCCATTGCAGACAATATTGTTACATTTGCCTCAGTTAAAATTAAAGACTTTTGTCCCATCAAAGATTCCATTGGACAAATTAAAACATAAACCTAAAGGATGTATTTCTAAATAATATGTCTGATGGCATAATGTACACATACTTCATTAAAGTATGTTACATGTATGTGAGAGGGTCCAGGACCCTCTGACCACAGTGACCTCAATAAAATATATTTTAAAATAAGAATAAAAAATGAAAAGGAAGAGAGAAGGAAGGCTTTGTGGTGTTTGATCTGCCACGCCTCCCCTCCCCAGCGTGATCGCACTTTCCAAGTGGTGCTGGCCGCCTTCCCAGAGGAACAAGGGACCACAGTCCCAGATCCCTGTGTCCGTCTGTCCTCACCTGGGGCTGTGGGAGGATGGACACAGGTGGCCGCTCTCCTTTAGGAAGGGAGGTACTCATCTGAGGCACCAAGGACAACATGGTGCCTCAACTCTGTACCCAGGGTTTTGTTCCAAGAGCCAACATATTCCTTTTTTTATCTTTTTTCATCCTCACCCAAGGATATTTTCCATTGCTTTTCAGAGGGAGAGTGGAAGGAGGAAAGGGAAGAAAGAAACATTGATGTGAGAGAAACACATCAACTGGGTGCCTCCTGCATGTGTCCTAACCAGGGCAAGGACCAGGAAGGGGCCTGCAACCCAGGTACATGCCCTTAATCAGAACTGAACCTGAGACCCTTTGGTTCAAAGGCCAACACTCTATCCTCTGAGTGATGACAAGCCAAGTCCAAGACTCCATTTAAAAATTTAATTAATAAATTAATTAATTCTTTTTAATAATTTTTTATTGTTGAAAATAAAACATATTTCCACTTTCTGCCCATTGATCTGAGCCAGCCAACCATTCCCAACCACCTAGCTGGCTCCATGTATAAATGATGGAAACTCTCCACTGTGATAGGCTGGAAACAGGGCTTTTGCACACGAACAGCAGGGAAGTTAAGGGAAATGGGTGCTTTCGGGAGGCAGCTGTGTGCTTGTGAGAGTGGCAGCAGGATAGAGACAGAGGCTGCAGCCACAGCATCCAGCCCAGCCTCTCCTGCCTCCTCACATGCATATGTAAGAGTTTTGTGGAGGATCTAGTTGTGGAAAATAACAATAAGAATCTTTCAGACTCAAAATAAAACTATCATTCAATGCAAATTCTTATTCCCAAATCCCAGAAAGGAAACATGAACTACGGCGGGTGAAGGGGAGCGAGAGGAAGCCCCATACATGTGCCTCTGGGGGAGCACCCCTGGATCCTCATCAAAACCCCAGGAAGGAGGACTCTCAATCCTGGAAGCTCCCCCTAAAGAAATGGGGTCAGAGTAATGGGTCTCAGGAAAGGACTGAGGGAGGGCGGGGCAGGACAGGACCCCTGTGGCCCAGCATCCTTGAGTCCTTTCCCATTTGGGGTTGCCCCTAGGACTACAGGGTAAGGCATGCAGCCCAGATCACAGCTGCATCTTATATGTAGACTCCATGCAAATGGGGCTCTCCTCCTGCTCATAAAAGCGGGCCTTGCCCGGCATGTTGGGGAGACACCCAGAACCAAAGCGCCTGAGTGAAGACCCAGCGGCTCCACCATGGACTTAGTGCCAAGCTGCATTTTCTTCCTGATCATTTCTCAAGGTTATTGCCAGGAGTGAGGATCGCTGAGCCCTGTGCCTGTGCCTGTTTGTGCTTCCATGTGATTCTAAGTCCCCCTGTGTCTCTGTGTTTGCAGGTGTCCAGTGTGAGGTGCAGCCGGTGGTATCTGGGGGAGGCGTTGTGCAGCCTGGGGGGTCTCTGAGACTCTCCTGTGCAGCCTCTGGATTCACCTTCAGTAGCTACTACATGAACTGGGTCCGCCAGGCACCAGGAAAGGGGCTAGAGTGGGTCACATACATTTATATTGGTGGTGGTAGCATATACTATGCCGACTCTGTGAAGGGCCGCTTCACCATCTCCAGAGACAATGCCAAGAACACACTGTACCTGCAAATGAGCAGCCTGAGATCAGAGGACACAGCCCTGTATTACTGTGCAAGACACACAGTTAGGGGAAGTTAGTGTGAGCCCAGACATAAATCTCCCTGAGGAGGCAGCAGGGCTGGGCTGCAAGGAGCATCCAGGACACCAGGGGGCGCTCAGGACCCACAACACAGAGAGTAGCCCCAGGAGCAGGGACAGAGGCAGGGGGAGGCAAGGGCTCAGGGATTTCCTCTCAAGCTCTCAGCTGCCTCCAGGGAGGGTTCTTGCTCTTTCTCTGAGGCACTAATTTCCTGCTTTCTCACTGCAGACCCCAGAGGAGGAGGTAACACTGCTGCTGGCAGATGACATGTGGGCAGTGATGGGGACTCTCCTCACAACATGATACTGTACATAGAAAACCCGAAGGCCTCTACCAAAAAGCTACAGGGTTTAAGAAAGGAGTTCAGTAATTTAACAGGATATGAAATTAACAGGCGAAAGTCGATGGTACTTTTATACACCAATAACGAATTCTCATAAAAGGAAACCAGACCAACAATCCCATTTATCATTGCAACTAAAACATTATGATACGTAAGAATAAACTTAGCCACACAGGTAAAAGACTTGTACTCAAAAAAAAAATACAAAATGTTGCATAAAGAGTTGGAGGAAGATATAAACAAGTGGAAAAATATACCTGATCATGAATTAGTAGAATTAACAGAATTAAAATGTTCATATTACTCAAGCACACTACAGATTCAATGTAATCCCTTTTAAAGTTGCACCAGCATATTTCACAGATCTACAACAGATACTCCAAAAATTTATATGGAACAAAAAAGACCCCAATTAGCCACCACAACCTTGAGAAAGAAAGAAAGAAAAAAAAAGCCAAAGGTGAAGGCATCCCAATACCAGATATCAAATTATACCCCAAAGCCATAGTAATCAAAACAGCTGCTACTGGCACAAGAACAGGTATATACATCCATGGAACAGAACAGAGAATCCAGAAATCTACCCAAGCCATCACACTCAATTAATATTTGACAAAGGGGGCAAGAGCATACAATAGTCAAAACAGTCTCTTCAATAAATGTTGGTAAAATTGGACAGAAAACTGTGAAAAAAAATTCAAAACAATACACAAACTACACCATACAGAGGAGAAAACTCAAAATGGTTAATAGACTTAAATGTAAAAAGGGAGACCATAAAAATCCTGTAAGAAAGCTTAGGAAGCAAAATCTCAGTTATCTCTCATAGCCATGTGTTTAGAGATGCATCTCTCAGGACAAAGGAAACTAAGGAGTAAATAAACTAATCAGAATACATAAATATATTAAGTGTCTTCAAAGCAAAATTAATCATCCACAAAATGAAAAGGGAGCCCACAGTATGGGAGAACATATTCACAAGGATACATGTGATAAGGGGTTAATAACCAAAATATATAAGAAACTTATACAACTTAACTAAAGGAAGACAAACAATCTAATTAGAAATGGGCAAAGGGAGCATCAAGGAGGATCCAAGATGGCTGCTCAGGTAGACACCTAACCGCAGCAGCACACAACAATTTCAATGGAATACAACTAAAATGTAGAGTGGACATTGCCCAGAGCTACAGGTAGTCGAGTGACTGAAAATTCTACAACAAGAAGGAAAGAGAAAACCAGAAGGAAAATCAGAGGAGCTGAAAAAAGCCTAAGGAGTGGTCGCAGCCGGAGAGGAGGAGAAGGCTGGGTGTCTGCCTGGTGTTCCCTAGCAGGAAGGAAATAAAACCCCCAGCCTGGGCTGAACCCCCGAACTGGCAGCACTGAGCCCCAGTTCTGGGCCAATCCCTGGGGACCCAAGCTCAAGCAGAGGGAGACGGGGCTATGAGGTGGAGTCCTAGGAGAGCGGTGAAAGGCCGAGCCCCCCGGAGTCGCGCACATTGCTCACAAGGGAAGGAATGTTGACTCTGATGCGGAATTGCACTGGAGGGAAGGAAACAGGAGCCTCAGCCAGCTCAAGCAGGGGGAGACGGGGCTGTGTGGTGGAATCCCAGGGGAGCGGCGAAAAGCAGAGCCCCCAGAGTCACGCACATTGTGTGCACAGATGCGCACAGTGCCCGCAGAGGACAGAATGTTGACTCTGATGCTGTACTGCCCTGGCGGGAAGAAACAAAATTTCCGGTGGTGCTGAGCCCCACTCCCGACTGCCCTGAACCCCAGCTCTAGGCCAATCCCTGGGGACCCAGGCTCAAGCAGAGGGAGACAGGGCTGTGAGGTGGAATCCTGGAGGAGCGGTGAAAAGCGGAGCCCCCGGAGTCACGCACATTGCGCGCAGAGGACAGTCTGTTGACTCTGATGCTAGACTCCCCTAGCGGTAAGGAGAAAAAAAAGCTCCAGACTGGAGGAACACGAAGAGGAGCAGGAGCCCCTGCCGGACACCGGCCATCCAGGCGCCAGCAAGGAACTGGGCGATGGGGCCCCCGGGGGGGGGGAGAGGGGGTGCCCCCAAGCCTTCGACCGCTGAGCGCGGGGCATCGGAGCCGAGGCCGGGGGCTGTGTCCTGGGCGGCGGTGCCGACCCCGGCAACAGGCTGAAGCAGTGCAGGAGCCCGCGGAGAACAAAGGGGTGCCACAGGCTAACCTGCTGAGCTTCCAGGACAAGGAGGAAGAAACCGAAGAAGTTCTCAATGTGAATAAATCAAGGGAGAGCAAAAGATAGTAAAATTACTTAAGAAAGAACAAAAAGAAGATCTTAAAAAATCAAAGACTAAGTCAGAACTCAACTCAGCAGCCAACATTGCAACATAAATGCATTTTTAAAATAAAATAAAAAATTTTAAAAAAAAGGACAGAATGTTGGGATGGCGGAGGCCAGGCCTAGAGTGGCCAGGCACAAGACAGTGGCAGCCGGGCCTGGAGCAGCAACGGCCAGGCCCCAGAGCAGCAGCAGCCAGAACCAGAGCAGCAACAGCCAGGCCTGGAGCAGCCAGACCTGGGGCAGTGGCAGCCAGGCCTGAGGTGGAGGCGGCCAAGCCCAGGGTGGCCAGTCCAGGAACACCCAGACCCGGAGTGGCCAGGCCCGAAGAAGCCGGGCCCAGAGCAGCCGGGTCAGGAGCAGCCAGGCCCAGAACAGCAGTATCCAAGCCCGGGGCATTCAGGCCAGGAGCGGCCAGGCTCGGAGCAGCCAGGCCCGGGGCAGCCGGGCCCAGAGCAGCCGGGTCAGGTGCGGCCAGGCCCGGAGCAGCAGCAGCCAGACCCGGAGCAGTCGGGCCCGGAGCAGCCGGGCCCAGAGCAGCCGGGTCGGGAGCAGCCAGGCCCAGAACAGCAATAGCCAAGCCCGGAGCAGCCAGGCCTGGAGCGGCCAAGCTCGGAGCAGCCAGGCCCGGGGCAGCCGGGCCCAGAGCAGCCGGGTCGGCTGTGGCCAGGCCCGGAGCAGCAGCTGCCAGGCTGGGAGCGGCCAAGCCCGGAGCAGCCGGGTTGGGTGTGGCCAGGCCCGGAGCAGCAGCTGCCAGGCTGGGAGCGGCCAGGCACAGAGCAGCAGCTGCCAGGCTGGGAGCGGCCAGGCCCAGAGCAGCCGGGTCGGGTGCGGCCAGGCTCGGAACAGCTGGGTCGGGTGCGGCCAGGCCCGGAGCAGCAGCTGCCAAGCTGGGAGCGGCCAGGCCCGGAGCAGCGGCTGCCAGGCTGGGAGCGCCCAGGCCCGGAGCAGCCGGGCCCAGAGCAGCTGGGCCCAGAGCAGCCGGGTTAAGTGTGGCCAGGCCCGGAGCAGCTGGTTGTGGAACAGACCAGAGCAACAGAGGCCAGGCCCGGAGCAGCCAGGCCCAGAATGGCTTGCTCCTCGCCTGCCCCTGCCCCTAGGCTGCCTCTCAGACACGGCTGGAAACTTTTGCGGGAACTTGAGGGTCTGCTAATCAAGTGATGAAGGCTTAGATCTGGATATGTTGAGTTAGTATAGCGCTGGGGTGTTGATCTGTGAGTGCCTTGTGTGGGGCCTGGATGAGATTGGTTGACCTATTTGGAAATGTCTTTTGTGTGAAATGTATCATTGGGCATGTGGAGGTATTATTGATATGAGAAAATGCTAAGTAACTGATTTACTATCTGAAAAGGGATTTACTATCGGGGAAAGGGAGGGAGGAAGAGACTGAACATAAACTGTGCACCTATGGATGAGGACAATGGGGGAGGGGGAGGGGGCGGAGGGTGGGGTGGGAACCTGGTGGAGGGGGGAAGAAATGAGGAACCATTGTAATAATATGAACAATAAATATTGATTTAAAAAAATAAAATAAATAAATAAATAAATAATAAAAATCAATAAAATATATATTTAAAAAAAGAAAAGAAAGAAATGGGCAAAGGATGGAATTTCTCACTTCTCCAAAAAGGACATACAGATGGCCCAGAGACATAGGAAAAATGCTCAGTTTCACTGACCATCAGAGAGATGCAAATTAAAAGGACAATGAGGTATCTCACACCTGTCACAACGGCTACAATCAACATATCAACAAATGTCAAGTGCTGGTGAGGGTGTGGAGCAAAGGGAATGCTGGTGGGAATGCAGGCTGGTGCAGCCACTACAGAACACAGAAAAGAGTTTTCACAAAAAATTAAAGATGGAACTGCCATTTGACCCAGTGATTCCTCTTTTAGGAGTATATGCTAAGGGACCCCAAATACCAATCAGAAACAATGTATGCACCCCTAAGTTCATAGCAGCACAGTTTGCAATAGCTAAGATCTGGAAACAGCCCAAGTGCCCATGAGTAGCTGAGTAGATAAGAAGCTCTCATACATTTATGCCATGGAATACTATTCAGCAGAAAAAGAGAAGTATCTCTTACACTTTGCGATAGGGTAGAGGGACCTGGAGAGTATCATGGTAAGTGAAATAAACCAGTCAGAGAAAGACAGGTATCACATGGTCTCACTCATATGTGGAACCTAATGAACAAAATAAACTGATGAAGAGGATGGATACAGAGACCTGGAAGCATGGAGCCGACTGAGGATCTCAGAGGGAAATCATGGTAGGGTGGGTGGGTGGAAAAGGGTCAAATGACAAACTCATATGCACAGAGGCTTAATCCAGGGACACAGACAATAGGGTGGTCAAGGCCTGGGGCACCCGGGGCAGGCTAGAAGGTGCCCATGGGGGACACAAGGGGACACGAGTAATACCTTCAACAATAAAGGTACAATTTAAAGAAAAAAAGAATTAGGACTTAGACCCTCAGACACCCTCTGAATATGGTCCCTGTGTCACCATCTTCTCTCAGGTGGGGACAAGACCTCAGCTATGAAATACTCTGCCTCATGAATATGCAAAAGAGAGGAGGCAGACCAGGTTAAATATGGGTAAGTCTGTGCCCTGAGGGCATCACCCTCTGCCACACCCTCCCCTACAGAAGTGCTCCCAGCACAGCCCTCACCATGGACTGCAGATGGAGAATCCTCCTCCTGGTGGCCATGGCAACAGGTATGGGTCTCCCATCCTGGTGAAGGAGGGTCTAGGGTGAGTCCAGGGAAATTCCACTCACTCCTGTCTCCTTCCACAGGTGTCCACTCCCAGGTGCAGCTGGTGCAGCCTGGGGCTGAGGTGAAGCAGCCTGGGGCCTCCGTGAAGGTCTCCTGCAAGGCTTCTGGATACACCTTCATCAGCTATGCTATGCACTGGGTGCGACAGGCCCCAGGACAGGGGCTTGAGTGGGTAGGGATGGTTCATCCGTTACTTAGAATAACAAACTACGCACAGAAATTCCAAGGCAGAGTCTCCATCACCGCAGACACGCCCAGGAGCACGGCCTACATGGAGCTCCGCAGCCTGAAATCGGAGGACACTGCCATGTATTACTGTGCAAGAGACACAGTGAGGGGAAATCAGTGTGAGCTCAGACACAAACCTCCCTGAGGAGACAGCAGAGCTGGGCTGCAGTGGGCGCTCAGGGCACCAGGGGGCGCTCACGACCAGAACAGGACCTTAACCAGGGGCAGGTGGAGAGTTAAAGAAAGACACCATTTCCTGCTCCTTCTTAAATTAGTTTTGCCCACAGGCTCCGCCACAGAGCTCACAGGAAGCCCTGTCCTAGGTCTAGTTTTAGGGATTGTGCTTGTGAACAAAGAGACTGCTCTGTCCCAAATCTGACAAAACTCAGTGACTGCCAGGACCCTCACAGGAGGCTCTGATCACACATTCCTACCTGGGCAGTCCTGGGGGTGGGCACAACCCAGGCCCATGGCTTCTTTACTAAAAGGCTCCTCTTTCCTGAAGCACCCCGTCCATGGTTCCTGTGCATCTGGGTTTACACACCTGTGACATCAGCATGACCACCCTCAGGGAGCACCTCCTCTTCACCATCTTGACACCTAGTTTCCGCTGAGCTCTCTCCCACCTCCATGTCAACCCTCACCTTCCCTCCTTAACTTCAAATGCACAAACGCAGCTGAAAATTGTTATTCTCCAGAGTACTTGAGGTTTCGCTTCACAACAGTTCTCATCCGTTTGGCTCCAATAAAATCTTATAAAACATTGCATATGTGTTTGGACATTTCTTACATCAACGTGTTGTCTTTTCTTCATTTACAATATGTGTTCCCATATGTTTTTCCCCGTGTGGAGAGGGAAGTGCCCACAATTATACAAACCTGCTACCTGGATGAGATGAATTCAAATGAGTACACAAGTATTGGAGATAAGACCAGTTTGCTATTGGTTGTCATGGATGTAAGTGTCCTGGCTTTTGCCAGCCCAGAAGGCCTGACTGGGAGATTGAGCATCAACCTATGAGCCAGGCGGTCACAGTTTGATTCCTGGGTCCGGGCTTATGCCTGAGTTGCATTCTGGATCCCCAGGATGGGGAGGGGAGAGGAGGCAACCAATCAGTGACTCTCTTCATTGATGTTTCCATGACTCCACTGGCCTCCTCTCTGGAGTGAAGGAAAGTGTATAAATAAGAAGGAAAGAAAGGCGGCTTCCCCAGCTGTGCCTTCTCCCCTGTGACACTCTGGCAGGCTCCCCTGCTGGTTGAATCGGCATAAAATCCACAACATAAATGGGCCACTTTGAAGTCATTGACATGAGAACCTCTAAGCCTGTGGAGAATAGTTTTAAGAGTTTATTTGAGCCAAACTTGATCACAGGAACAGCGAGCCCAGCTTCTTCTGTCCCCGGGATGGTGGGTCACCAAGTCCAACATGAAATTGGGGACCAGAAGGTTTAACAAAAGAGTGGACAATAATTACAAGCTGATTCAGGCTTCCCCAACAGGGAGGTCCCCCTGATGGGCTGCCCCTGTGGTCTCCGGTGTATATGTGCCACCAGCCTTCTCCGTGTCCACCGTTTGCCCACCTGATTGTTCCTCATTGTGCCTGCCCAGCAAGGGGCCTACATGTCCCTGTTCCCTTATGTGTGTTCATCTTCCTGTCCCAGGCCCTCCCTCGTATCCCAGGCCTCTCGCTCTGAGTCAAGAAACATTCTGCTATTGCTGCCTGGTTGGTGCCTGTAGTTAGGCTGCCCAGACTGTAGAGTCTGCCCCTGCCTACCAGCCACCTGCCTTGGTTTCCCATGGACCCTGCCCTGTCTGCCTGCCCGTCAAGCTAACTCCCCTCAAAGCCATCCCTTCGGGACATGTGTCTGGGTCCTCAGGAACAGGAAGCTCATCTTCCTAAAACACAGGCTCCCTTAGGAACACCAGACTCACTGCTCAGCCCAGGTCCTTCCTCCCGCCTCTGCTGGCCTGGAATGGGCACTACCCCCTCTGTTCTCTCTGTTGTTGGTAGATTTACATGGTGGTTGCTCTTCACTTTCTCATTCTCTGTTTGTTCAAAAGGAGTCACTGAGCAGAAGGGGCAGAAGCAAAATGGTGGCGTAGGCAGCTCCAAACTCTTGTTCCTCCACAAAAGCACCAGAAAACAAATGGAAACTCTCAGAACTGGCATCTGTCGGGCTCTGGAACACAGTCAGACCTGCAACAACTGAGCAAACTCTGAGTCAAGTACATGCTACTCAGAGAGGGGAGGAGGTGGGGTGTAGCTCAGGGGCTGAGCATTGGCCCAGGAACCACCAAGTTATGTGTTTGTTTCCGGATCAGGGTACATGCCCTGGGTTGCAGGATCAATTCCCTATAGGAGGCATGCAGGAGGCAGACAATCAATGATTCTCTCTCATCACTGATCTTCCCATATCCTTCTCCCTCTCCCTACCTCTCTGACATCTATAACCATATTTTCTAAAGATTAATAAAAACATCAAATGTCACACACACACACACACACACACACACACACACACACACACACTGAAAAACCAGAGGATGAAGGAATTACTACTTTAAAGTGCTGAAGAAAAAATGAAAAGCCATCAACTTAGAATTCTAAACTAACTGAAAATACATTTCAACACGGAATGGAGCCTGGTTGATGTGGCTCAGAGTTTGAGCTTTGACCTGTGATTCCATTCCTGGACAGGGCACATGCCAGAGTTATGGACTCCATACACAATTGTGACCATGCAGGACACAATAGATCAATGATTCTGTCTCATCATTGAGGTTTCTGTCTCTCCCTGCCTCTCCCTTCTTCTCTGAAATCTATGAAATATATATTAAAATAAGTAAATGAAATGCCTGTGGGTTTGATTCCCAGTCCTGGCAGTTATCAGAGGCAACTGAAAAATATTTCACTCTCCCCATCTTTCTGTGTTCAGTGTTTCTCTCTCACATCCATGTTTCTCACTCTCCTTTTCTTTTCCTCAAAAAAATCAATAAACACATCTTTAGGTAAGGACAAAGAAAAGAAGATCCAGCCTGTCTCATGTAGCTCAGTGGTTGAGCTTCGTCCCAGGACTCAAGAAGTCACTGGTTTGATTCCTGGCTAGGACACAAGGCTAGGTTGTGACTCCATCCCCAATAGGGGCCACATAGGAGGCAGCTCATCAAAGATCCTATCTCAAGGATATTTCTGTCTCTTTAAGTGTCTCCCTTCCTCTCTCACACAAAATTAAAAAAAATAGTATTTTTTAAAAAGATCTGTATCTATGTCTACCTCTACATCTAAATCTATATGTATATTTATATCTATATCCATCTATATCTATATCTATATCTATATCTATATCTATATCTATATCTATATCCCTGGGAGCAGAGGCACATTGATGTTATCACTAAGGAGTCACTGATTGTGCCCACATCCTACTTCCTGACCACCTCCTGCAGCATAGACCCTGGGCAGGATGACAAGGACCCCAAGCAGGGCCTGGTGCTCTGAGGGCACAGTCAGCACCTCCTTCCAGGAGAAGCCCCAGAGACAGAGACCTCCCTCACCTCTTCCCTTTCTATGTGCAGACACCTCCTCCCCTATGCAAATGCCCTCACAGCCACCAGACACACACATAGTTGGCATCCACTTAAATGCAGGCCTCCTCACACTGGAGAATACTTTGGGGGATGAGGACCTCACCTGTAAGACATGACTCCCCTGTGGCTCTTCCTCCTCCTGCTCTCAGCTCCCAGATGTGAGACTCAGGGCTTAGACGTGAGGAGATGGGGATCCTGCATCTGAGCCCAGGACTCACTGTGTTCTCTCTGTCCCAGGTGTCCTGTCCGAGGTGCAGCTGCAGGAGTCAGGCCCAGGACTGGTGAAGCCCTCACATACCCTCTCCCTCACCTGCACTGTGTCCGGGGGCTCAGTCACCAGCAGTTACTACTGGAGCTGGATCTGCCAGCCCCCCGGGAAAGGGTTGCAGTGGATGGGTTACTGGACAGGGAGCACAAACTACAACCCAGCCTTCCAGGGCCGCATCTCCATAACTGCTGACACCTCCAGGAACCAGTTCGCCCTGCAGCTGAGCTCCGTGACCGCAGAGGGCAGGGCCATGTATTACTGTGCAAGACACACAGTGAGGGGAAGTCAGTGTGAGCCCTGACAAAAGCCTCCCTGAGGAGGCAGCAGGGCTGGGCTGCAGGGAGCGTCCAGGACACCAGGGGGCGCTCAGGGCCCACAGCACAGAGAGCAGCCCCAGGAGCAGGGGCAGAGGGAGGGGGAGGGAAGGGCCTTCCTGTTGGGCTCAGGGATTTCCTCTCAAGTTCTCAGCTGCCTCCAGGGAGGGCTCTTCCTTCTCATGTTCTCACTGAAGACAACAGTGAAGAAGGGCATTGTGTTTGCTGGTGACACAGCGGCAGTGACAGGGACTCTCCATCACCAAGTCTTTTATTTTCTGTTTCTCTTTCTCTACAAGGAGACTGTCCTCAGGGCTCTCTTTGTCCTTGTTTTGTGATTCCTTCCCACCAAGAGAGACCCCAGGGCAGCCCAGTCCCCTGTGTGCTGACCTCAGGCCCCTGTTCCCACCTTTCTCTCTCACAGGTACACCTGCCCTCACCTTTCCCTCTCACAGGACCACCTGCCCCCACCTTTCCCTCTCACAGACCCACCTATCCCCATCTTTCCCTCTCACAGGCCCACAGGGCCACCATGACCAGAATCATTCCCCAGGACTTCCCACCACAGCTGAGTCCTCACTACCTGTTCGATGAAACACACAAGGGATTTAATCTAACAGACAGGAGTGGATAGAACTGGTCTGTATTTTCAATTTCTAGAGGTTAAGAAAATAAGAACATCTGCAGTGAGTAATACATAGAGTAAGACTAACACTGCAGATTAAACATAGGTGACCTTCAAGAAGTCTAAGGAAATTCTCCAAGATGGAGCACAGGACATATTTCCCACAAAATAGCCATGTCAGGAATGTAAGAGACAATGAAGCAATCAAATATCTATAATAATAAAAGCATAATATGCAAATAGACCGACAACCAAACAGCAGAACAATCTTCCAGACCACCTTCCAGAAGACCACCCTTTGACACACACTGGAATGAGGCAAACCAATATGGGTGCAATGTGATTGGACGGGGGCCCCAGCATTGCCCCGTTATCGCTCCACAGTGAGAGGCCCATTCCACTGGACAGTGACACTGTGGCGGTTTGGTGGCCAGCCAACGATCACCCCTCAGAGGGAGGCCCAGACAAGCCAAGCGATTGCACCCCACACCTGTTTCCTGCAGAGGGAGGTGCCCCGTGTTGGGGGAAGGGGGCAGAACCACACAGATGGCAAGCAGTGGCAGCAGCAGGGGCGGGTGCAGCTGTCACAACTGGAGGAAAGAAAGCTCCAATAGGCCCTGATCACAGGCCAGGCCTAGGGACCTTACCTGAGGGGTCCTGGATTATGAGAGGGGGCAGACCAGGCTGAGTGACACCCCCTGTCCTGTGCATGAAATTCAAGCACCGGGCCTCTAGTCTGACAGCCTAAACCACCGAATGACTGAACCACCATTTGACTGGTCGCTATGAGGCACACTGACCACCAGGGGGCAAATGCTCAATGCAGGAGCTCCCTGCGGTGGTCAGTGCACTCCCATAGCAGGAGCACTGCTCAGCTGAACAACAGAGGCCAGGCTTACAGCTAGTGAGTGCAGCTGCAGTGGCACAAGCCTGTCCCACCTCCATGGCAGCATGCTACCGAGCAATGGCTGGCGCAGCAGGGACATGATCAGCTGGAGAGGAATGGGATTTGACCCAGGGTCAGCCTCCTTCCTGGCCACCTGCTGTTGGGTCCACTACTACATCCCTCGAAGGATGTCAGACTCCTGTTTTCCAGCCCTATGGCTGCAGGCCCCAGGGGGTCCTAAATTGCAAGAGGGCACAGGCCACCCTGAGGGACCATGCTGGTGCCTGCAACCCAGGTACGTCCCCTTGACCAGAATCAAACCTGAGATCCTTTGGTTCACAGGGGTATGCTCTATCCACAGAGCCAACCCTCCAGGACTAGAACCCCCTTTTTTCATTTTAATTAATCATGTCTTTATATTTAACTAGAGGCCCAGTGTATGAAATTTGTGCACAAATAGGGGTCCTTCAGCCCCGCCTGCACCCTCTGCATTTCAGAACCCCCTAAACCTATTTCTTATATAGCTAACCTCTTCACATTAAAAAAATAAATAAATAACTAAACTATTGCCTCCTCTAGGAAACCCACTTTGAACAAATGTCTTTACAATCTGTATTAAGTATTTTCATAGTATATCATTCTTTTTCTCTAAGAACTACTTAAAGTGGATGCAATGTGATTTTCATTCTTGCATCTGAATTTTTTCTTCCTGCTCTTGTAATAGCAAAGCTTATCCAATAAACATTTGCCCTTCAAGGGCTTATAGTTGGTTCAGTTTCAAGTTGTTAGTTGGTTCCCTGCATTTTTTTCCCCCCAATAAATTTGAATTGTGATAGTAAGCCTCATTTTTAATAAAGCCTTTAGTCATGATCAGTCTTTACAAGTTAATACCCTGGCTTTAATTATTAGGATAATATTTTATTGTTGAAAGTATCACATATGTCCCCCATTGTCACCCATTGACACCAGCCTACCAGCCAGCCCTTACCACCAATCAGAATTCCATCTGTAAATGATGGAAACTCTCAACTGTGAGAGGCTGGCAACAGGGCTTTACATAGGAACCCCAGGTAGTTGAGGGAAATGTGTGCTTTCGGGAAGCAGCTGTGTTCTCCTGAGAGTGGCAGCAGTTAGATCAGAGGCTGCAGCCACAGTGTCCATCCCAGCCTCTACTGCCTCCGCACATGCATATGTTAGAGTTTTGTGAAGGATATGATTGAGGAAAATAACAAGGAGAATCTTCACATTCAAAATAAAAGCTTCATTCAATGCAAATTTTTATTCCCACACCCCAGAAAGGCAACATGGCCCACGGCAGATCAAGGAGAGAGAGAGGAAGCCCCATCCATGTGCCTCTGGGGGAGCACCCCTGGGTCCTCATCAGAACCCCAGGAAGGAGGACTCTCAATCCTGGAAGCTGCCCCCCCAAAAATGGAGTCAGGGTGATGGGTCTCAGGAAAGGAGGGAGGGAGGACAGGTCAGGAAAGGACCCCTTGTGGCCAGCATCCTTGAGTCCTTTCCCATCTGGGGTCACCCCTAGGATGACAAGCTCAGGCAAGCAGCCCAGGTCCCAGCTGCACCTTATATGCAGAGTCCATGCAAATGGGGCTCTCCTCCTGCTCATAAAAGAGGGCCTTTGCCAGGCATGTTGGGGAGACACCCAGAACCCAAGCTCCTAAGACAGGACCCAGGTGCTCCACTATGGACTTGGTGCCAAGCTGCGTTTTCCTCCTGATCATTTCTCAAGGTCATTGTCAGGAGTGGGGAGTGCTGAGACCTGTGACTGTGCCTTTTTGTGCTTCCATGAGATTCTAAGTCCCCCTGTGTCTCTGTGTTTGCAGGTGCCCAGTGTGAGGTGAACCTGGTGCAGCCTGGGGGGTCTCTGAGACTTTCCTGTGCAGCCTCTGGATTCACCTTCAGTAGCTATGGGATGCACTGGTTCCGCCAGGCTCCAGGGGAGGGACTGGAGTGGGTATCAGCCATTAGTGGTGGTGGTGGTAGCACCTACTACACTGACTCTGTGAAGGGCCGCTTCACCATCTCCAGAGACAACTCCAAGAACACGCTGTACCTGCAAATGAACAGCCTGAAAGCAGATGACACAGCCGTGTATTACTGTGCAAGAGACACTGTGAGGAGAAGTCAGTGAGAGCCCAGACACAAACCTCCCTGAGGAGACAGTTCTGGGTTGGGCTTCAAGGGGCACCCCGGACACCAGGGGGCACTCAGGACCCACAGTACAGAGAGCAGCCCCAGGAGCAGGGGCAGAGAGAGAGGAGGTGGGGGGGGGGGGCGGTGAAGGAGGAGGGCCTTCCTGTTGGGCTCAGGGATTTCCTCTCAAGCTCTCAGCTGCCTCCAGGGAGGACTCTTCCTTCTTATGTTCTCACTGCAGACAACAGTGAAGAAGGGCATTGTGTTTGCAGCTGACATGGCGGCAGTGACTGGGACTCTCCTTCTCCAAGTCTTTTATTCTCTGTTTCTCTTGCTCTAAAAGGAGACCGTCCTCAGGACTCAAGTACTCCTGGGTTTGGGAAATGTTCCCACCAAGAGAGACCCCAGTGCAGCCCAGAACCCTGTGTGCTGACCTCAGGCCCCTGCCCCCACCTTTCCCTCTCACAGGCCCACCTGCCCCCACCTTTCCCTCTCACAGACCCACCTGCCCCCACCTTTCCCTCTCACAGGTCCACCTGGTGTCATGGGAACGAGGATAATACACAGGACCTCCCACCACAGTGCCCGTACTCCCCACCACACGCTTCCCTCCTGGTCCCCATTCACCTGGTGGATGTGCAAACCCACCCCAACATCTGGCTTCAATCACCACAAAACCTTGGGTCTGTGTCCCCACCTTAAGCATCTGCAAAGTCCTGTCTTATAAGGTCAGCCACAGGCCCCGGCAATGAGAATCAGGATGTTCCTGAGATCAAGGTCCAGCCATCACAGTCCCCTGAGAATCAGTGCCTTCAGGGCCCTTCAGGAACCTGGGAGCTGGGAGTTGTGTGTGTGTGTGTGTGTGTGTGTGTGTGTGTGTGTGTGTGTGGTAATCTGTTTGGAATTGAGCCATGACTCCCATCTGTCTAGATGCAGGCACAAGAATTTGGACCACACCTGGAACCTGGAACGTGGGTTAGTCTTCAAGCCAATGCTTTCTCTCCTGAAGGACTCCAGATGTGGTGTGTGGCTATTTCAGGGCAGAGAGAGGCAGATGGAACTGGTTGGACAATGAGGAAATGACAGCACAATGAAGGAATGATCCAGGAGGTGTGCCTGCTCAGACATGGTGAATTCCTGTCCATGATAATCCCCCCACCCTCACCCCCAGGGCCAGGATGGCTTTTCCCGTGTTGCCCATGGTCCATCCAGTGAATGGGCTTCAGGGCCTGGGGTCACCCATCATGTAGGGACATGGTGATGGCACTGCCCAGGACCAGAGGCAGACCCGAGGAGGCACTGGAGGAGGAGGACATGGTGCCTCTGAAATGAGCAGCTGATGAAGCAGGAAATCCCCACATGCCCTTCCTCTCCCGGTTAGAACCATGTCACATTTCCACATGGACTCAGACCCTGATGGTGAGAACAAGACAGAACTGCCAAGGCTGACCAGGTTTCTAAGACATTAAATCCATCATCTCCAGTAACGGGCGGTTTTCTGGATGATCTATTTATTCTGTAATAATTGTCAGAGAAAAATAACTCTCCTCATACAAAATTGATTTTTATATGATCCTTCATATCATTGTTTTACATCAAGACTTTTTATAATTCTAGATGTCAGGGGACATGGGGAAAATGATCAAAGTTCCTGACTATCAGAGAGATGAAATATTAAAGGGACAGGCGGTATCAGCTCACACCTGTCAGAATGGCTACCATCAACAATGAACAAATGACAAGTGCTGGTGAGGGTGTGGAGCAAAGGGAACCCTCCTACTCTACTGGTGGGAATGCAGGCTGGTGCAGCCACTATGGAACACAGTATGGAGTTTCCTCAAAAAATTAAAGATGGGACTGCCATTTGACCCATGATCCCACTTTTAGAACATATGCTAAGGGACCCCACATACCAATTATTAACAACGTATGAACCCCTATGTTCACAGCAACACAATCTGCAATACCTAAGATCTGGAAACAGTCCTAGTGCCCATCAGTAGCTGAGTGGATAAAAAGCTGTGGTACATTTATGCCACAGAATACTATGCAGCAGCAAAGGAGAAGGTTCTCTTACCCTTTGGGACAGCATGGAGGGATGTGGAGAGTGTCATGGTAAGTGAAATAAGCAAGTCAGAGCAGACAAGTATCACATGATCTGACTCATATGTGGAACCTAATGAACAAAATAAACTGATGAAGAAAATGGATCCAGAGACCTGGAAGCATGGAGCAGACTGGGGGATCTCAGAGGGAAATTATGTTAGGGTGGGTGGGTGGGAAGAAGTCAAACAACAAACTCATATGAATAGAGGCTTAATCCAGGGACACAGACAACAGGATGGTAAAGGCCTCGGGAACCTGGGGCGGGCTAGAAGGTGTCAATGGGGGACACCAGGGGACATGAGTAAAACCTTCAACAATAAAGGTACAATTTAAAGAAATAAGAATTAGGACCTGGACCCTCAGACACCCACTGAACATGGTCCCTGTGTCACCATCTTCTCTCAGGTGGGGTCAAGACCTCAGCTATGAAATACTCTGCCTCATGAATATGCAAAAGAGAGGAGGCAGACCAGGTTAAATATGGGTAAGTCTGTGCCCTGAGGGCATCACCCTCTGCCACACCCTCCCCTACAGAAGTGCTCCCAGCACAGCCCTCACCTTGGACTGCAGCTGGAGAACCCTCCTCCTGGTGGCCATGGTGAAAGGTAAGGGGCTCCCATCCTGGTTAAGGAGGGTCCAGGGAGAGTCCAGAGGGATTCCACTCACTCCTGTCTCCTCCCACAGGTGTCCACTCCCAGGAGAAGCTGGTGCAGCCTGGGGCTGAGGAGAGGCAGCCTGGGGCCTCCGTAAAGATTTCCTGCAAGGCTTCTGGATACACCTTTACTGGCTACTACATGCACTGGGTGCGACAGGCCCCAGGACAGGGCTTGAGTGGGTGGGGGAAGTTAACCCTAGCAACGGAAACACAATCTATGCACTGAAGTTCCAAAGTAGAGTCTCCATCACCACAGACAAGTCGATGAGCACAGCCTAGATGGAGCTCAGCAGCCTGAAAGCTGATGACACGGCCTTGTATTACTGTGCAAGAGACACAGTGAGGGGAAGTCAGTGTGAGCCCAGACAAACCTCCCTGAGGAGGCTGCAGGGATGGGCTAAAGGGGGCATCCAGGACACCAGGGGGCGCTCAGGACCCCAAAACCCAGGGTCCCAGCTTGGATGCTGTCCCTGGAGGGGTTGTGAGGGCTTCCTATTGGGGTCAATGCTTCCTTCCCTCTAGTGTCAATAGGGCAGATCCTTCTTCCTTCTGTGTCTTTAATTAGATTCTCTGCAGGAAAAAGCAGGAAGTGGCTGTGTTTCAGATCTGGTGGACTTCTCCAAGCTCTTCCTGTCATCAGGTCCCTGATGGTCGCCCTCTGGGTTGACAAGGAAAACATTGTAGGGATCCCTATCACCTCACTGAGAGCAAAGTCCCCCACCCTCCAGTGCTGAGCAGGGAACACGGAGTCCAGACCCCAAACCTCACCTGAGGGTGGTCAGCCCCTCGCTCTGCCCCAGCAGGTGCCCTGTGGGGGCAGTTAGCTGCTTGCCTCTCACTGGCATGGCTGCACATGGAGGTGGAGGTCGAACCCTACAGGCGCTGCCTCTCTGTGAGCCTGAAAGCGCCCACCTCTCCATGTGCCCCAGATGGAGGCAGGAAGCCCTTCTGGGCCCTGTTCCCCGTGGGTCTCAGAACCTGGTCCCAGGGGATGTGTCCCAACACCTGTCCTGCTTCCCCTGGAGAACCACCTGCATCCTGAGAACCTGCTGGAGGGAGACCTGGTCCCACCCTCCTCTGCTGTGCTTTCAGCCCCACAGACTCCACCCATCCTCACCCTCTGTCCTCTGCGGCCCACACTCTCACCCCATGGGGCCTGCACAGGACATCCCTTGTGGGTATCTCTGCCCTCTGCTTCCCACCCTGGTAGGTTTTGCCTTAAATGCTGCTCCTTGTCACCCCCCCCCATGCCCATCTCCTGTGCCAGGGCCCTCCCTGAGCTGCCAGTACCAGGGCCACTCAGCAGCCCCGGTGAGCCCAAGGGAAGTGCCCACGTGTGATGTGAGGCCATGCCCTTCCCCTCCCCCCCCCCATATCAGGTGGAGACACAGCTGAGCACAGAGCTCAGAGCACCTCCCACAGCTCACACGTGATCTGAGGGACCCTCCAGAGGCCCATGATCTGCAGAGCACCATGGTGGACAAGTTCATGGCCACAGGGGTCAGAGGGCAGTCAGGAAAGGGCTGGGGTCTAGTCACCTATGAGGTTACCAACATCCTGCTGACAACAGCCCAGGTACACATGGAGCTCTGTGAATTACAAAAGTCCAGGGACAGCCCAGGCAGCATGGCTCACTGGGTGAGCATCAGCCTATGTACCAGGAGGTCATGGTTCAATTCCACTTCAGGGCACATGCCCAGGTTGACAATAACAACTCCAGTGTGGGGCATGCAGGAGGCAGCCAAACAATGATTCTCTCTCATCATTGATGTTTCTATGTCTCTATCCCTCACTGATATCAATTTAGAAATATTTAAACAAATACTACATAATAAATAGTTAATATGCAAATGGTCATCATGCCCTCACACCATTACACAGTAATGGCTCAGGCACTCAGTGCTGGGGAGAGCGGAATGGGGACCAGCCAGGCTGCGGTCCTGGAGAGGGACAAGCCATATGCCACATGTTCTCATCACCTGCAGCTGAGGCTTGCCCCAGCAAAGCTGGCCGGGGTCCTGGAGCCTGTGGCTGGCCAGAGGGAGTGAAGCCGAGGTCACAGGTGCCTGCAACCAGCCAGAGAAGGGGACAATGGGTCCCAGTGCAGGGCAAGGCAGAGGCGGTTAGGAGCAATCAGGCCAATAGGGGAGCAGATGACAATCAGGCAGGCAGTCAGAGGCAGTTAAGGGTGATCAGGCAGGAGGGGGGTGAGCAGTTAGGCACCAGCAATTCCAGATTGGGAGAAACAGTCAGACATCCCTGAGGGTCTCAGATTGGAGAGGGAGAAGACTGGGCTGAAGGACCCCCTTGCCCTCCAACCCATTACACAAATGTCATGCATTGGGCCTACAGTAAATATAATACATAAGTGAAAATGTTGCCGGTTTCATTCACAGTATGTGTATATATGGAAAGCAACTGATCACTATGTCTCTCTCACATGAATGTTTCCCTCTGTCCTTTTCTCTCTCCTTTCCTTTCCCTCTAAAAATCAATGAACACATCCTCAGGTGAGGATAAAGAAAACAGTATCTATATCTATACATATGTGTACATCCACAAACACACGTACATCTACATCTTTATATCTATATCTGTCTCTACATCTATATCTATATCTATATCTATATCTAGACCTATATGTACATCTCTATATCTAGAGCAATATCTATCTATGACTCTCTCTCTATCATCTCTATCTCTATCTCTATCTCTATCTCTATCTCTATCTCTACATCTATATAACTAGGGGAGCAGAGGCACATTGATGTAATCCCTAAGGAATCACCGATTGTGCTCACATCCTACTTCCAAACCACATTCTGCAGCACAGCCCCTGGTGTGGAAGGAGAGGTCCCTGGGCACGGTGACCAGGACCCCAAGGAGGGCCTGGTTCTCTGAGGGCACAGTCAGCACCTCCTTCCAGGAGAAGCCCCAGAGACTGGGACCTCCCTCACCTCTTCCCTTTGTATGTGCAGACACCTCCCCTATGCAAATGCCCACATGGCTACCAGACACACTCACACAGTTGGCGTCCACTTAAATGCAGGACCTCCTCACCCTGGAGAATGCTTTCTGGGGGACGAGGACCTCACCTGCAAGACATGACTCCCCTGTGGCTCTTCCTCTTCCTGCTGTCAGCTCCCAGATGTGAGTGACTCAGGACGTAGATGTGAGGAGATGGGGACCCTGCATCTGAGCCTAGGACTCACTGTGTTCTCTCTGTCCCAGGTGTCCTGTCTGAGGTGCAGCTGCAGGAGTCGGGCCCAGGACTGGTGAAGCCCTCGCAGACCCTCTCTCTCACCTGCACTGTCTCTGGTTACTCCATCGCCAGTGGTCACTACTGGGGCTGGATCCGCCAGCCCCCAGGGAAGGGGCTCGAGTGGATAGTGTATAAACATAGTAGTGGGAGCACTTACTACAGCCCCTCCCTCAAGAGCCGAACCTCCATCTCCAGAGACACGTCCAAGAACCAGTTCTCCCTGCAGCTGAGCTCCGTGACCACAGAGGACACTGCCGTGTATTACTGTGCAAGAGAGACACACAGTGAGGGGAAGTCAGTGTGAGCCCAGACACAAACCTCCCTGAGGAGGCAGCAGGGCTGGGCTGCAGGAAGCATCCAGGACACCAGGGGACTCTCAGGGCACACAGCACAGAGCAGCCCCAGGAGCAGGGGCAGAGGGAGGGGAGGGAAGGGGCTTTCTGTTTGGCTCAGGGATTTCCTCTCAAGCTCTCAGCTGCCTCCAGGGAGGGCTCTTCCTTCTCATGTTCTCACTGCAGACAACAGTGAAGAAGGGCATTGTGTTTGCAGGTGACATGGTGGCAGTGATGGGGACTCTCCTTCCCCAAGTTTTTGTATTTTTTTATTTCTCTTTCTCTGAAAGGAGACCATCCTCAAGGCTCTCCTTGTCCTGGGTATAGGAAATGTTCCCACCAAGAGAGACCCCAGCGCAGTCTAGGCCCCTGTGTGCTGACCTCAGACCCCTGTCCCCACCTTTCCCTTTCACAAGTCCACCTGCCCCCTCCTTTCCCTCTCACAGGCCCACCTGCCCCCTCCTTTCCCTCTCACTGACCCACCTGCCCCCTCCTTTCCCTCTCACTGGCCCACATGACTCAACCTTTCCCTCTCACAGGCTCACCTGCCCCCACCTTTCCCTCTCACAGGCTCACGTACCCCCACCTTTCCCTCTCACAGGCCCACCTGTAACCACCTTTCTCTCTCACCGGCCCATCTGTTACCATGGTGATGAGTATCATCCCCCAGGACCTCCCACCACAGTGCCCCTACTCCCTACCACAAGCTTCCCTCCTGGTTCTCATTCAATCAAGTGCATGGGCAAACCCACCCCAACATCTGGCTTCAATGATGACAAAACATTGGGTCTGATTTGCTTTATTTCCCAATAAAGGGGACCCTGTGGTTCCAGGTAGGTCCCAGCAGATGGCTCAGGGTGACGCCCACGTCAGCACATTTAGGTCGCTGATCCCCACCTTAACTATCTGTAAAGTCCTGTCATATAAGGTCACTGACCAGCCCCTGAAATGAGAACATGTATATTCCTAAGGTCAAGGTCAAGCCATCACAGTCCCTTGAGAGTCAGGGCCTTCAGGGCCCCTCAGGAACATGGGGACAGGTTTCCTTCCCGGGAGCTGGGAGTTGTGTGTGTGCGTGTGTGTGTGTGTGTGTGTGGTAGTCTGTTTGGAATTGAGCCATGACTCCCGTCTGTCTGGATACAGGCACAGTAGGTTGGACCTCACATAGAACCTGGAACTTGGGTTAGTCTTCAAGGCAATGCTTTCTCTCCTGAAGGACTCCAGATGCGGTGTGTGGCAATTTCAGGGCAGAGAGAGGCAAATAGAACTGGTTGGACAATGAGGAAATGACAGCACAATGAAAGATGGTCCTGGAGGTGTGCCTGCTCAGACGTGGTGAATTCCCGTCCACGGTAATTCCCACCCAGGCTCAGGGTGGCTTTTCCCGTGTTGCACATGGTCCATCTAATGAATGGGCTTCAGGTCGCCCATCATGTAGGGACATGATGACAGCACTGCCCGGAGCCACACGCAGACCCGTGCAGGCACTGGAGAGGGAGGACATGGTGCCTCTGAAATGAGCTGCTGATGAAGTGGGAAAGCCCCACATGCCCTCCAACTACCTGATTAGAACCACGTCATGTGTCCACATGGACACAGACCCTGATGGTGAGAACAAAGTGGAGCCACTGAGGTTGACCAGGTTTCTAAGACATTAGATCCATCATCTCCAGTTAATCCTAGAAGTGGGATCACTGGGTCAAATAGGAGTTCGTATTTTATTTTGTTTAGGAAACTCCATACTGTTTTCCATAATGGCTGCCCCAGTCTGCATTGCTAATTGACTAGCTAAACTGATAAACACAAGTAGAGCCAGAGACATGGAAGCATGGATAGACCATGGAACTTCAGAGAGAAGGCAGGGGAGGGTGGGTGAGAAGAGATCAACCAAGGAACTTGTCTGACTATATGCCTCACCCAGAGTACAGACAATGGGGTGGTGAGGGACTGTGGAGGGAATGGGAGTGAGCAGGGAGAGGATAATGAGGAGAAGAGGGGACCTATGTAATACTGAAACAATAAAGATTAGAAATGAGAGAGGAGAGAGAGAGGAAAGAGAGAAAGAGGGAAAGAGAGAGAGAACTGAACCTCCTGTTCATTGTCCTGTCACCCAGTCCCTGCCTTGCTCTCTCCCACCTCCATGTCACTCCTCACCTTCCCTCCTTAACTTCAAATGCACAAACGCAGCTGCAAACGGTTATTCTCCAGAGCATTGGAGGTCTTGATCCCCAACAGTTGTCCACAGTTTGGCTCCAACAAAATCTTATAAACAGGCTCTCCATGTTTGGACATTTCTTGCATCAACATGTTGTTTTCTCTTCATTTACCACACACGTTCACACACATTTCTTCGTGTGTGGAGAGGGAGATGCACACAATTATAAAACCTGCTGCCTCACAGGACGGTGGTGGTGACACTAAAGAGTTCACACCGTTTGGTGTGAGAATGACCTCCAACCACTGAGCCCACCAACCTGGCTCCATGTGTAAATGATGGAAACTCTCCACTGTGAGAGTCTGGGAAACAGGGCTTTTGCACAGGAACAGCAGGGAAACTGAGGGAAATGTGTGCTTTCAAAAGGCAGTTGTGTGCTTGTGAGAGTGGCAGTAGGTTAGAGACAGAGGCTGCAGCCATAGTGTACAGCCCAGCCTCTCCTGCCTCCTAACGGGCATATATTAGAGTTTTTTGGACAATCAGATTGAGGAAAATAACAAGGAGAATCTTTAAGTCTCAAAATAAAAGCATTATTCAATGCAAAATTTTATTCCCAAACCACAGAAAGGCAACATGACCCAAGGCGGGTGAAGGGGAGCGAGAGGAAGAACCCTCCACGGGCCTCTGGGGGAGCACCCCTGGGTCCTCATCAAAACCCTGAGGAAAGAGGACTCTCAATCCTGAAAGCTGCCCCCAAAGGAATGGGGTCAGGGTGATGGGTCTCAGAAAAGGAGAGAGGGAGGGATGGTCAGGATGGGACCCCTGGTGGCCAGCATCCTTAAGTCCTTTCCCATCTGGGGTCGCCCCTAGGATGACAAGGTCAGGTATGCAACCCAGGTCACAGCTGCACCTTATGTGCAGACTCCATGCAAATGGGGCTCTCCTCCTGCTCATAAAAGGGGCCCTTTCCCAGCATGTTGGGGAGACACCCAGAACCCAAGAGCCTGAGACAGGACCCCTGTGACTACATCATGGACTTGGTGCCAAGCTGTGTTTTCCTCCTGATCATTTCTCAAGGTCATTGTCAGGAGTGGGGAGCGCTGAGCCCTGTGCCTGTGCCTGTTTGTGCTTCCATGTGATTCTAAGTCCCCCTGTGTCTCTGTGTTTGCAGGTGTCCAGTGTGAGGTGCAGCTGGTGGAGTCTGGGGGAGGCCTGGTGCAGCCTGGGGGATCTCTGAGACTCTCCTGTGCAGCCTCTGGATTCACCTTCAGTAGCTACCACATGCACTGGATCCGCCAGGCTCCAGGGAAGGGGCTGGAGTGGGTTTCTGGTATTACTAGTAATGATGGTAGCACATACTACGTCGACTCTGTGAAGGGCCGCTTCACCATCTCCAGAGACAACTCCAAGAACTCGCTGTACCTGCAAATGAGCAGCCTGAGAGCCCAGGACATGGCTATGTATTACTGTGCAAGAGACACAGTGAGGGGAAGTCAGTGTGATCCCAGACGCAAACCTCCCTGCACAAAGATCTCTGACCACCCAGGGTCGCTCATGGTCCCTGAACACAAGGACCATCCCTGCAGCAGGTGCAGTTGAAGGTTTGGGCTGGTTCCTGTGTAGTTTCCTCCTCATGTCACAGTTTCTCTCAGGGAACCTCTAGGTCCTGACTATATGCTGACTGAAGTCTGAGTCTCTGAGTGAGAAAGTCTGTTGTAAAGAGAGACAACCTTCTCATGTAGCCAAACCACAGAGACTTTCTTTAAGAAAGTCTTGTGTCCAAATAATAATCATCTAATCTTCTAACCCACATCACCTAAATCCAACCAGAGGCTCTGTGTACTCAACAGTTCAGCTCAGCCCCACAGGCTCAGAGTTCCAGCCAGCCAGCAGGACATTAGCGTGTTAAACAGTGGGCACAGAGTCATGTGACCCCAAAGCTAGAGAAGAAAATCCTTGGGGTGAAGGTCATTGGCCTGTCGTGGTGCTCATAGCCACAAAAGTAGGTGACACCAGGCAGAGGCTTATGGACCCACCCCAGCTTGATACAGATACAAACACACACCAAATACTAATTCCATGCTTAACTAACCTCTGGGAAGCACAGGAAAGGCCCTCCAGGGAGTCAGACCTGTGCTGAGGAGCCAGGAAAGGAGACTGGCTAGGGATTTTATTTTGTTGAGGGGGGTGGGGGGGAGGGCAGTGATTCTATTGTACTTCCAGGGTTTCACGTGGTTTCTACCTCTTAGTGACAAATGGAGAGGAGACCAATGTTTCTGGTCAGATTCTCATGTGGAGCAGATGGAGAGGAGGCTAGGAATGAGCCATACGCTGTCAGCTTTCAAATATAAAGTAATATAATGTCTGGCCAGGTATTTTTCTTAAAATTTTTAATATATGACCAAAATGTTGTTGACAACAAGTGTGAAAGCAGAAATGAGTTTAAGAACAATTGTACGTGAGCCAGTGGTGTTGATGATGATGATAGTGATGGTGATGGTAACGATGGTGATAAGGATGATAATGGTTATGATGACAAGGAGGGACTGACACAGGGGTCCTGGTCCAATGAAATGAAGGCTCCTCATACAGCCACACCATCACCATGGCTCCTGCAGTAAGGGGTGGCCACCTTTCCCTGTCAGTGTTGAGAGAGTTCACAGAAGGGACACAAATGAATTGTGCAGATTCAGGAATCCATGTTGAGACCAGATCAGTAATGACCCCAAAGGTGTCCAGTGTGAATACATTGCACCTTGGAAGGGGTCACCTTCTAGAACAGAGACCCTGTGAGACTGTGCCTGTAGGAAACAGGGTCCCCTTCCCCCCACCTTGCAGTGACAGGTTCCTCATTTCTCTTGATCCCTGCCTGCATGAACGTTAACGCTTCTACTTCAATCCACTCCTGCTCATCATTATTCAGGTGTTTCCTAGGATGATGCAAGCTGTGTCTATGATGCCCTGCACTTCCTTCTGGGCCTTCACTGGAGGAGACTGTAAACCCACATGTCCAGTAACTCTCCTTCCATGAACATCAGGTACATTTCTGTTATGTGACTCAAATCAAATCCAGCTTCCTCCCCTCCCCGAGACCCACAGTCACATACAGATTTATGGGTAGTTTCCCAGCAGTGCTCCCCTCTGGTACCAGAACCTGATCCAGTCCCTGTGGCTGCTGTAACCAATCCATATGGACTATGGAGCTCAGCAATTTCTGGGGCGTTCTTTGAAAAGTCACCCAATATAAGACCCATTACAGACAATATTGATTAATTAACCTTGTTTAAATTAAAGACTTTTGTCCCATCAAAGGATTCAATGCACAAATGAAAACATAAACATGAACAATGTATTTCCAAATAACATGTCTGATGGCAGAATGTACACATAATACTTTAAGGACTTTATATACTTTTGGGAGAACCCAGTACCCACTGACCACAGTGTCCTCCCAGGGGAAGGAGAGGGGGGGCATAAGAGGGAGGGATTCCTCTCTGGGTTGTAGTTCCTTTTCCGAATGAGACATTCTATGGTAGGAATTGTCTTCTCTCACCTCCCACTGAACCCCAACATCACTGATGACACTAGACTGAGGAAACAGTTCCAACTCCATCCATCGTCATTTCCACATGTGAATGATTCTATCCTGTGCACATACATGATCACTGCTTTTATTTCATGTATTCTCTCCACTTAAAGCCATGACTATTTCTGATGGAACTATTAGGGGGAACCTGCAATAGGCCATTAGCTTGCATATCAAACGATTTGCACAGGAATCTGCAGACAATCACAAAATTTTGAACTACAAGGATCACAGGGGTCTTACCTTTCTGTGCTTGGAAGTAGTTTCTCAGATAAAAATGACATCATAAATTAGGATACTGAGAATGGTTGTCCTTTATTTTTATTATTTGTACAATGATAGGAATTATTTTAAAAAATAGATTTTAAAAGTCTGGAAATGTGGACATAATAAGTTTTTGAGATTCAGAAATGGTCAGAACATATGCTAATCCCTTTGACACATGGTGAAATGATTCATGAGAAATGGAAAATGCAACCTACTCATGGAGACCACAATTGCCTCTGATTTTCAGAGAATGTAGGCCATTTAGGGCATTCATTGACCTAGTTGCAATGTACCAATGACCCTTGTGATCCCTTGTCCCTGACTTACATTGTGAGTATAAGAGGGACTCCCAAAAGACCAGGGCAGCCTGACCTCGGGCCCCACACTTATAGGAAAGGCTGCCCCACATGCAAATTTCCCTTCCAGCTCCAGGGTACATCCTCCCCTGAGATGTGCAGGCTCACAGCTTTCTCCTCACTCAGGGCTGAGGTCTCAGGGAAGGCAGAGCTGTGGTCCAGAAGATGAAACTGCTGAGTCTTCTCATGTGCCTGATGACAGCCCTCCAAGGTGAGGTCTCAGGGATCAGGGTAGGGTCATGAGATGGCTGTGACTACAGGTGACTGACAAGACTGATGCTCCCTGTCCCCAGGTGGCCTGTCCCAGGTGCAGCTGCAGGAGTCGGGCCCAGGACTGGTGAAGCCCTCGCAGACCCTCTCCCTCACCTGCACTGTGTCTGGATTCTCTCTGACCAGCTATGGTGTACACTGGATCCGCCAGGCTCCAGGAAAGGGGCTGGAGTGGGTTGGGGTTATATGGAAAGGTGGAGGTACAGACTATAAGCCAACACTGAAATCCCGCCTCAGCATCTCTAGGGACACATCCAAGAGCCAAGTTCAGTTAACACTGAATGGCCTGAAAACCGAGGACATGGCCTTGTATTACTGTGCAGTGTCACAGTGAGGGGAAGTCAGTGTGAGGGCAGACACAAACCTCCCTGAGCAGGCAGCAGGGCTGTGCTGCAGGGAGCGCTGAGGACACCAGGGGGCGCTCAGGGCCCACAGCATAGAGAGCAACCCCAAGAGCAGGGGCAGAGGGAGGGGGAGGGAAGGGCCTTCCTGTTGGGCTCAGGGATTTCCTCTCAAGCTCTCAGCTGTCCCAGGGAAGGCTCTAGCTCTTTCTCTGAGGTTCTAATTTCCTGCTTTCTCACTGCAGACCCCAGAAGAGGAGGTAACACTGCTGCTGGCAGATGACATGTGGGCAGTGATGGAAACTCTCCTCACCATGTTCCTGTATATCCTGCTTTTCTTTCTCAACCATCCTCTGTGCGCTCATTGGCCTGACATTGGAAACTTTCCCACCAAGAGAGACCCCAGGTCAGTTCAGGACCCTGTGTGCTGAGCTCAGGATCTGAGCCACATGCCCGCCTGCCCCATGGGGGCCTTCATATTGAGAGGCCCACAGTAAATAAAAAATGTGCTCATCACCAGGACAGAGGAAGCTGGATGTAGCCCATCTGAATGGTGCAAAGTGCCCTTCAGGGCTGCTCCCTGGTCGCCTCACCTGTACAGGTGCCAGGATTAGCTGTTTAGGTCCTACAGAAGCAGGCAATGACCTCAGCTCTCTTCCTATAGGTGTCACACCAGCACTGATGTGAGAGGATAGCCGTGTGTGTGTGTCCATGTAGTGTGGTTTAATAGGGACGTTTAACAAGGTTCATTGGAAATCATCTCATGTTAACAAGCAGCTAACCAGTGAAATCTCTTGGTGAAGGATACAGCTTTACAGTTTTCCATTCTGTTTTACTTAAAACCATGGGCTAAAGCTAGACATTTCATAATGATGGTGTTGAGTCCTCTGAAGATCTCTCCTCTGAGGGCTCAGATGGAGTAATAACCCAGGTAGAAGCTGCTTGTGGGTTGCTGCTCTATCTCAGCATATTCCCAGCCTCCATGTTGTAGGTGCTATAGTGGCCCCACCTTCACCTCACTCATGTCTTCAGGATGGAGATCTCCCACTCGTCCCTCATTGCTCCTTTGGTAGGTTTCCAGGAGCCATGAGAACCCACTGTGTCTGTAAAGCTTCCCCAAGTCATGCACTGCTCCCCAGATCTCTGTGTGTCTCCCTGGTCCCCTCCTGGTTGACAGCTTTACACCACTCAGGAATGGGACTTGGTGAAACCAAGAGCTGGATCTTTGAAAAGATTTTTTTTTTAAAAGTGTATGAACCACTAGCCAGACTCATCAGGAAAAAAAAGAGAGGAAACCAAAATAAATAAAATCAGGAATAAAAGCAAATAAGTACAAACCGGCACACCAGAAATAAAAACATTTCTAAGAAAGTACTGTGAACAACTGTACACCAACATGCTGGACAATGAGGCTGGAATGGAAGAATTCCTAGAAAAACACAGTACCCCAAAATGAAACAAGGAGAATCAGATAACCTGAATAGGCCAATAATAACTGAGGAAATAGAAACAGGAATCTAAAAACTCCCAGCAAACAAAAGTCCTGGTCTGGATGCCTTCACAGGGGAGTTTGACCAAACATCCAAAGAAGAACTAACACCTATATTCCTGAAACTATTAAAAAAAAAATCCCCAGAGGAAGGAACACTTCCAAACTCTTTTATGTGGCCTGCATTACCTAATTTTAAAACCAGATGACAATCATAAGAAAGAAAATTACAGGCCAATATTTCTGATGAACACAGATGCGAGAATTCTCAACTCAATATTAGCAAATTGGATCCAGCAATATTTAAAAAGACCAGACACCATCACCAACTGGGATTCATCCAGGGATGCAAGGTTCATATGATATTCACAAATCAACACACCTGATACATCATAGAAACAAATTGAAAGAAGAATATAATATGACCATATCTAGAGATTCAGAAAAAGCATTCAACAAATCCCAACACCCACTTTTGATGAATACTCTCATCAAAGTGGGAGAAAGGGGCTCATATCTCAACATACTAAAAGACCTGTATGACAAACCCACAGCCAGAATCATACTCAATGAGCAAACGCAAAAACCATTTTCCCTAAGAAATTGAACAAAACAGAAACATCTGCTTTTACCACTCTTATTCAACATAGTACTGGAAGTTCAAGCCACAGCAATCAGACAAGAAGAAGAAATAAAAGGCATCCAAATTGGAAAGGAGAAAGTAAAACACTTATCGATATTATTCATAGATGACATTGTACATAAAAAACACTAAAGACTCCATACAAAAAAACACACCTAGATTTAATAAATGAATTCATCAATATAGCAGGACACAAAATTAACACCCAGAAATTGATGGTACTTTTATACACCAATAATGAATTTTCAGAAAGGGAAATCAGACCAACAATCCCATTTACCTTTGCATCAAAAATATTATGAAATGTAAGAATAAACTTAGCCAAGAAGGTAAAAGACTTGTACTCAGAAAAATACAGGATGTTAATAAAGAGTTAGAGGAAAATATATCAAGTGGAAAATACACTGTGATCATGGATTGGTAGAATTAACATCATTAAAGCGTCCATATTACCAAGTGTACTCTACAGATTCAATGTAATCACTTTTGAAATACTAACATCACATTTCACAAATCTACAGCAAATACTTCAAAAATTTATATGGAAACAAAAAGACCCCAATTAGCTACAGAAATCTTGACAAAGAAGAACAAAGGTGGAGAAAACACAGTACCAGATATCAAATTATACTCCAAAGCCATAAAAGTCAAAACAGCCTGTTACTGACACAAGAATGGGCATATACATCCAAGGAACAGAACAGAGAACCCAGAAATCTACCCAAGCCATCACACTCAATTAATATTTGACAAAGTAGGCAAGAGCATACAATGGAGTCAAAATAGTCTCTTAAATAAATATTTTTAAGGAAAATTGGACAGATAACCATGCAAATAAATGAAACAATACACAAACATACACCATATTCAGGAGTAACTAAAAAATGGTTAAAAGACGTAAATGTAACTAGGGAGAACTTAAGAATCCTAGAAGAATCCTTAGGCAGCAAAATCTCCAACATCTCTCATATTAATTTGTTTACAGATACATCTCACAGGAGAAAATAAACAAAGGGGAATACATCAAAAAAAAGTGTCAGCACAGCCAAAGAAACCATCAGCAAAATGAAATGGAAGCCCACAGAATGGGAGAACATGTTCAGCAAGGAGCCACGTGATATAGTGTTGATATCCAAAATATAAGAAAAACCCACACAACTTAACCAAAGAAAGTCAAATTATTGAATTTAAAAAATTGGCAAAGGACCTAAATACACACTTCTCCAGAGGAAATACAGAGTTGGCCAAGAGACATCAGAAAAATGCTCAGTCACTGACCCTCAGAGAGATGCATATTAAAAGGACAGGAGGTATCAGCTCACACCTGTCAGAATGGCTACCATCAACAAATCAACAAATGGCAAGTGCTGGTGAGGGTGTGGAGCAAAGGGAACCCTCGTGCCCTGCTGGTGGGAATGCAGGCTGGTGCAGCCACTATGGAACACAGAATGGAGTATCCTCAGAAAATAAAGATTGGACTGCCATTTGACCCAGTGATCCCATTGTAAGGAGTATATCCAAAGCAACCCGAAAAACCAATCATAAACTATGTATGCACTACCATATTCAAAGCAGCACAGTTTGTAATAGCTAAGATTTTGAAATAGCCCTAACGCCATCAGTAGCAGAGCAGATAAAAAGCTGTGGTATATTAATCCACAGAATACTGTGCAGCAGTAAAAGAGAAGGATCTCTTACACTTTGGGACAGCGTGGAGGGACCTGGAGAGTATCATGCTAAGTGAAATAAGCCAGTCAGAGAAAGACAAGTATCACATGATCTCACTCATATGTGGAACCTAATTAACAAAATAAACTGATGAAGAGAATAGATCCAGAGACCTGGAAGCATGGAGCAGACTTGGGAATCTCAGAGGGAAGTCGTGGTAGGGTGGGTGGGTGGGTGGAAAGAGGTCAACCAACAAACTCTTATGCACAGAGGCTTAATCCAGGAACACGGACAACAGGTTGGTGAAGGCCTGGGGCACCTGGGACAGCTAGAAGGTGTCAATGGGGGACACAAGGGGACATGAGTAATACCTTCAACAATGAAGGTACAAATTAAAGAAAAAAGAATTAGGACCTGGACCCTCAGACTCCCACTGAACATGATGCCTGTGTCACCCTCTTCTCTCAGGTGGAGTCAAGACCTCAGCTATGAAATACTCTGCCTCATGAATATGCAAAAAAGAGGAAGCATACCAGGTTAAATGTGGCTGAGTCTGTGTCCTGAGGGCATCACCCACAGCCACACCCTCCCCTACAGAAGTGCTCCAAGCACAGCCCTCACCATGGACTGCAGCTGGAGAACCCTCCTCCTGGTGGCCATGGCAACAGGTAAGGGGCTCCTGTCCTGTTAAGGGTCCAGGGAGAGTCAAGGGGGATTCCACTCACTCCTGTCTCTTCCCACAGGTGTCCACTCCCAGGTGCAACTGGTGCAGCCTGGGGCTGAGGAGAGGCAGCCTGGGGCCTCCGTGAAGGTCTCCTGCAAGGCTTCTGGATACACCTTCACAGGCTACTGGATACAATGGGTGCGACAGGCCCCAGGACAAGGGCTTGAGTGGGTGGGGGAAGTTAACCCTAGCAATGGAAACACAAACTACGGGCAGAAATTCCAAGGCAGAGTCTCCATGACCCCAGACAAGTCCACAAGCACAGCCTACATGGAGCTCTGCAGCCTGAAAACCGAGGACACGAGCGTGTATTACTGTGCAAGAGACACAGTGAGGGGAAGTCAGTGTGAGCCCAGACACAAACTTCCCTGAGGAGACAGCAGGGCTGAGCTGCAGTGGGCGCTCAGGACACCAGGGGGCGATCAGGACCAGCACAAGTCCCTGACCAGGAGCAGGTGGAGAGTTTAAGAAAGACACCTTTTCCTTCTCAGTCTTAAATTAGTTTTGCTCCAAGGCTCAGCCACAGAGCTCACAGGAAGCCCTGTCATAGGTCTAGTTTTAGGGACTGTGTTTGTGAACAAAAAGGGGGCTCTGTCCCAAATCTGAATACACTCAGTGACTGACAGGACCTTCTCAGGAGGCTCTGATCACACATTCCCACCTGGGCAATCCTGGTGGTGGGCACACCCCAGGCCTATGACTTCTTTACTAAAAGGTTCCTCTGTCCTGAAGCACCCCATCCATGGTTCCTGTGCATCGGGGTTCACACACGTGTGACATCAGCATGACCTCCTGTTCACTGTCCAGGCACCCAGTCCCCGCTGTGCTCTCTCCTACGTCCATGTCACTCCTCACCTTCCCTCCTTAACTTCAAATGCACAAACGCAGCTGCAAATTGTTATTCTCCAGAGTATTTGAGGTTTTGCTTCACAACAGTTCCCGTCCATTTGGCTCCAATAAAATCTTATAAAATATTCCATAAGTGTTTGGGCATTTCTTGAATCAACATGTCTTTTCTTCATTTACAACATATGTTCACATATGTTTTTCCCCGAGTGAAAAGAGAAGTGCACACAATTATAAAAACCCGCTACCTGGATGGGATGAATTCAAATGAGTTCACAGGTGTTGGAGATAAGACCAGTTTCCTTTTGGTTGTCATGGATGTAAGTGTCCCTGATTTTGCCAGCCCAGAAGGCCTGACTGGGAGGTTGAGCATCAACCTATGAGCCAGGAGGTCACAGTTTGATTCCTTGGTCAGGGTTTATGCCTGGGTTGCAGTCTGGATTTCCACGGTGGGAGGGGGTCAGGAAGCAGCTGATCAGTGATTCTCTTCATTGATGTTCCCATGGCTCCACTGGCCTCCTCTCTGGAGTGAAGGAACGTGTATAAAGAAGGAGAAGGAAAGAAAGGTGGCTTCCCAGGCTGTGCCTTCTCCCCTGTGACACTCTGGCAGGCTCCCCTGCTGGTTGAATCCGCATAAAATCCACAACATAAATGGGCCACTTTGAACTCCTTGACCTGAGAACCTCTAAGCCTGTGGAGAAAGGTTTTAAGAGTTTGTTTGAGCCAAACTTGATCAATGGAACAGCGAGCCCAGCTTCTTCTGTCCTGGGATCTGGGGTCTCCAAGTCCAACATGAAATAGAGGACCAGAAGGTTTAAGCAAAAGTGTGGACACTTATTTCAAGCAGATTCAGGCTCCGTGATGAGCTGCCCCTGAAGCCTGTGGTCTCAGGTGTATATGGGCCACCAGCCTGCTCTGTGTCCACCGTGTGCCCACCTGATTGGCTCTCATTGTTCCTGCCCAGCAAGGGGCCTGCACACCCCTGCTCCCTTGTGTGTGTTCACCTTCCTGTCCCAGGCCCTCCCTCATTTCCCAGGCCTCCAACTCTGAGTCCAGAAACATTCTGCTATTGCTGCCTGGTTGGTGCCTGTGCTTAGGCTGCTCAGACTGCCATGTCTGCCCCTGCCTACCAGCCACCTACCTTGGTTTCCCATGGACCCTGCCCTGTCTGCCTGCCCGTCAAGCTAACTCCCCTCAAAGCCACCCTTTCTGGACATGTGTCTGGCGTCCTCCAGGATCAGGAAGCTCATTTTCCTGAAACACAGGTTCTCCTTACAAACACCAGACTCATTGCTCAGCCCGGGTCCCTCCTCCAGCCTCTGCTACCCGCTCTGTTCTCTCTGTTGGTAGATTTCCATGTTGGTTGTTCTACTTCCTTCTCAGTCTCTGTTTGTTCAAAAGGAGTAATTGAGCAGAAGGGGTAGAAGCAAAATGGTGGCATAGGCAGCTCCAAACTCTTGTTGCTACACAAAAGTCTCAAAAAACAAACCAAATCTCTCAGAACTGGCATCTGTCGGGCTTTGGAACACAGTCAGACCTGCAGCAACTGAGCAAACCCTGAGTCAAGTACATGCTACTCAGAGAGGGAAGGAGCCGGTGGTGTGGCTCAGGGGCTGAATGTCCACCCAGGAACCACCAGGTTATGGGTTTGATTCCCATTCAGGGCACAGGCCCTGGGTTGCAGAATCAATCCCTAATAGAAGGCACGCAGGAGGCAGCCAATCAATGATTTTCTCTCATCACTGATGTTCCCATCTCCTTATCCCTCTCCCTACTTCTCTGACATCTATAACCATATTTTCTAAAGATTAATAAAAACATCAAATGTCACACACATAAAAAAAGAGGGTGAAGGAATTACTACTTTAAAGTGCTGAAGAAAAAATGAAAAGCCATCAACTTAGAATTCCAAACTAACTGAAAATACATTTCAACACGGAACGGAGCCTGGTTGATGTGGCTCAGTGGTTGAGCTTTGACCTGTGATTCCATTCCTGGTCAGGGCACATGCCAGAGTTATGTACACCATACACAATTGTGACCAAGCAGGACACAATAGATCAATGATTCTCTCATCATTGAGGTATCTATCTCTACCTGCCACTTCCTTCTTCTCTAAAATCTATGAAGTACATATTAAAATAAGTAAATGAAATGGCTGTGGGTTTGATTCCCAGTCCCGGCAGTTATCAGAGGCAATTGAAAAATATTTCACTCTCCCCATCTTTCTGTGTTCAATGTTTCTCTCTCACTCAATGCTTCTCTCTATCTCCTCTCTCTCTCCTTTCCTTTTCCTCTAAAAATCTATAAACACATCTTTAGGTGAAGACAAAGAAAAGAAGATCCAACCTGTCGCATGTAGCTCAGTAGTTGAGCTTCGTCCCAGGACTCAAGAAGTCACTGGTTTGATTCCTGGCTAGGTCACAAAGCCGGGTTGTGGCTCCATCTCCAGTTGGGGCCACACAGGAGGCAGCTCATGAATGATTCTCTCTCAAGGATAATTTTGTCTCTTTATGAATTTCCCTTCTTCTCTCTTAAAAATAAAAAATAGTATTTTTAAAAAGATCTGTATCTATGTCTATCTCTACATCTATATGTATATGTATATTTACATCTATCTCTACATCTATATCTATATTTAGATATCTATATCTATATCTACAGCTATAACTATATCCAAGGGAGCGGAAGCAAATTGATATTATCACTAAAGGATCACTGATTGTGCCCACATTCACTTCCTGACCACCTCCTGCAGCACAGCCCCTGCTGTGGAAGGAGAGGCCCCTGGGCACGGTGACCAGGACCCCAAGGAGGACCTGGTTCTCTGAGGGCACAGTCAGCACCTCCTTCCAGGAGAAGCCCCAGAGACAGGGACCTACCTCACCTCTTCCCTTTGTATGTGCAGACACCTCCCATATGCAAATGCCCACACAGCCACCAGACACACACACATTTGGCGTCCACTTAAATGCAGGCCTCCTCACCCTGGAGAATGCTTTCTGGGGACGAGGACCTCACCTGCAAGACATGACTCCCCTGTGGCTCTTCCTTTTCCTGCTGTCAGCTCCCAGATGTGAGTGACTCAGGGCTCAGACATGAGGAGATGGGGACCCTGCAACTGAGCCCAGGACTCACTGTGTTCTCTCTGTCCCAGGTGTCCTGTCCCAAGTGCAGCTGCCGGAGTCGGGCCCAGGACTGGTGAAGCCCTCACAGACCCTCTCCCTCACCTGCACTGTCTCTGGTTACTCCATCACCAGTAATTACTGCTGGAACTGGATCTGCCAGCCCCCAGGGAAGGGGCTTGAGTGGATGGGCTGCATATATTATAATGGAAACGTTTACTACAGCCCCTCCCTCAAGAGCTGAACCTCCATCTCCAGAGACACGTCCAAGAACCTGTTCTCCCTGCAGCTGAGCTCTGTGACTACAGAGGACACGGCCGTGTATTACTGTGCAAGACACACAGTGAGGAGAAGTCAGTGTGAGCCCAGCCAATAACCTCCCTAAAGTAGACAGCTGGGCTGGTTTAGGCTGCAGGGAGCCTCCCTGACCAGTAGGAGGCGCTCAGGACCCGCACAGAGCCCAGATTAGGAGCAGGTGGAAAGTTGAGGATGACACCATTTCCTGCTCCGTATTAAAATAGATTTGCCCACAGGCCCAGCCAGGGAGCACACAGGAAGCCCTGTCCTAGGTCTAATTTTAGGGATGTCTTTGTGAACAAAAAAGGGGGCTCTGTTCTAAGGACAAAGGGGCCACATGCAAACCTGACAAGCTCAGGGGAGGCCTGCATGGCATTTGTACCAACTCTGAGACCTCACATAGCCACAAAAGATGGTCTGAAAATTAAACATTTAACTACACACAGGCTATGGTGGGTAGTCATGTCCTAGGCCAGTGTTTTCCCTGACAAAGATCAACTTAGATCTTTTCTGAGTCCATTTGCCTTTTTGCCTCTAAGATAACATATTGATAAAAAGACTGTGTAACTAGTAACTTCCACTTTTTTCTCCAGACCGCTCAGGGCACAACAAATGGCACCCAGATATTCCCTCATTGTAATTATTATCAAGTTAATAGTCAGATGTTAATTATCTTATACTATCCTGAATCCATCCTATAAAAGATGCACCTGTCCATCATTTCACTTTGTACCCTATCCCAGAGGTCTCCCTGCTTTTCTTTCTCCCACCTCCTTAATCTATCACCAGTGAATTTCATGTAACCCATCTACATCCCTTCCTTCTATTGCAATGAATAAACACAGATGTAACCTGCCATTCTACAGAGCGTTATCTCAATTCACTGAGGTTCTGCGTCCCGATATATCCACACTTTGGCTCAAATAAACTCACAAAATACCTTACAGGTCTGATTGTTTTTTAAGTTAACAGTTCTTTCTTTTTCATTCCTGAATAGTGTTCCATGGTGCAGAGGTACCACGATTATTCAATCATCTGCTGATGGGGACTTAGGCTGTCTCCAAAGCTCAGCTATTGTGAATTGCACTGCTATGAACATAAGGGTGTATGCATTCTTTCTGATGAGTGTTTAATGTCTCTATGGATGTGTTCCTAGAAGTGGGATCACTGAGTCAAATAGGAATTCCAATTTTAAATTTTTGAGGAAACTCCATACTGTTTTCCATAATGGCTGCTCCAGTCTGCCTTGCTAATTGGCTAGCTAAGCTGATGAACAAAAGTAGACCCAGAGACATGGAAGCATGAACAGACCATGGAACCTCAGAGGGAAGGCAGGGGAGGGTGGGTGGGAAGAGATCAACCAGTGAACTTGTCTGCATATATGCCTCACCCGGGACACAGCCAATGGGGTGGTGAGGGCCTGGGGAGGGAATGGGAGTGAACAGGGAGAGGATAATGGACAGTATAGGGGTACCTATGTTATGTGTCAACAATAAATATTAGGGAGAGAGAGAGAGAGAGAGAGAGAGAGAGAGAGAGAGGAAGAGAGAGAGAGAGAGAGAGAGAGAGAGAGAGAGAAGAAGAAGAAGAAGAAGAAGAAGAAGAGAGAGAGAGAGACAGAGAGAGAGAGAGAGAGAGAGAGAGAGAGAGAGAAGAGAGAGAGAGAGAGAGAGAGAGAGAGAGAGAGAGAGAAGAAGAAGAAGAAGAAGAAGAAGAAGAAGAAGAAGAAGGAAGAGAGAGAGAGAGAGAGAGAGAGAGAGAGAGAGAGAGAGAGAGAGGAAGAGAGAGAGAGAAGAGAGAGAGGGGAGAGAGAGAGAGAGAGAGAGAGAGAGAGAGAGAGGAGAGAGAGAGAGAGAGAGGAAGAGAGAGAGATAGAAGAGAGAGAGAGAGAGAGAGAGAGAGAGAGAGAGAGAGGAAGAGAGAGAGAGAGAGAGAGAGAGAGAGAGAGAGCCTTGCTGTCTCCCATCTACATGTCACTACTCACTTCCCTCCTTAACTTCAAATGCACAAACGCAGGTACAAAAAGGTTATTCTCTGGAGCATTGGAGGTCTTGCTCCCTGACATTTGCTGAGAGTTTGGCTTCAACAAAATCTTATAAAACATTCCCGTCATATTTGGACATTTCTTACATCAACGTGTTGTCTTTTCTTCAACATTTACCACACACGTTCACACACATTTCTTCCCGTGTGGAGAGGGGGGTGCACACAATTATAAAACCTGCTGCCTCCACAGGATGGTGGTGGTGACTCCTTTGATGTGGAGATGACCTCCAACCACTGAGCCCACCAGCCAGGCTCCATGTGTAAATGATGGAAAATCTCCACTGGGAGAGGCTGGAAACAGGACTTTGCACACGAACAGCAGGGAAGTTGAGGGAAATGTGTGCTTTTGGGAGGCAGTTGTGTGCTTGTGAGAGTGACAGCCGGTTAGAGACACAGGCTGTGGCCACAGTGTCCAGCCCAGCCTCTCCTGCTTCCTCACATGCATATGTTAGACTTTTGTGAAGTATCTGATTGTGGAAAACAACAAGGAGAATCTTTCAGTCTCAAAATAAAACCTTCATTCAATGCAAATTTTTATTCCCAAACTCCAGAAAGGCAACATGGCCCAGGGCTGGTGAAAGAGAGCGAGAGGAAGCCCCATGCAAGTGCCTCTGGGGGAGCACCCCTGGGTCCTCATCAAAACCGTGAGTAAGGAGGACTCTCAATCATGGAAGCTGCCCCCAATGGAATGGGGTCCAAGTGATGGGTCTCAGGAAAGGAGGGACGGAGGGAGGGTCAGGAAAGGACCCCTTGTGGCCAGCATCCTTAAGTCCTTTCCCATCTGGGTTGCCTCTAGGATGACAAGGTCAGGCATGCAGCCCAGGTCACAGCTGCACCTTATATGCAGACTCCATGCAAATGGGGCTCTTCTCCTGTTCGTAAAAGGGGTCCTTGCCTGGCATGTTGGGGGACACCCAGAACCCAAGCACCTGAGAAAGGACCCCAGCGGCTCCACCATGGACTTGGTGCCAAGTTGCGTTTTCCTCCTGATCATTTTCCAAGGTCATTGTCAGGTGTGGGGAGCGCTGGGCCCTGTGCCTGTGCCTGTTTGTGCTTCCATGAGATTCTAAGTCCCCCTGTGTCTCTGTGTTTTCAGGTGTCCAGTGTGAGGTGCAGCTGGTGGAGTCTGGGGGAGGCCTGGTGCAGCCTGGGGGGTCTCTAAGACTCTCCTGTGCAGCCTCTGGATTCACCTTCAGCGACAACTACATGAGCTGGGTTCGCCAGACTCCAGGGAAGGGGCTGGAGTGGGTCGGATACATTTATCCTGGTGGTAGCACATACTACGCCGACTCTGTGAAGGGCCGCTTCACCATCTCCAGAGACAATGCCAAGAGCACGTTGTACCTGCAAATGAGCAGCCTGAAAGCTGAGGACACGGGCCTGTATTATTGTGCAAGTCACACAGTGAGAGGAAGTCAATGTGAGCCCATACACAAACCTCCCTGAGGGGGCAGCAGGGGTGGTCTGCAGGGAGCACCTGGACACCAGGGGGCGCTCAGGACCCACAGCACACAGAGCAGCCCCAGAAGCAGGGGCAGAGGGAGGGGATAGGGAGGGCCTTCCTGTAAGGGCTCAGGGACTTCCTGTCAAGCTCTCAGCTGCCTCCAGTGAAGGGTCTTCCTTCTCATGTTCTCACTGCAGACAACAGTGAAGAAGGGCATTGTGTTTGCAGGTAACATGGAGCCCTGGACTAATGGAATGAAGGCTCCTCATACAGACACACTGTCACCTTGGCTCCTCCATTGAGGAATGTCCACCCTTCCCAATGAGTGTGGAGAGATTTCATGAACGGAACCCCAATGAATTATGCAAGTTGGGTGATTCATTGTGAGATGATGTGATTACTCAACCCAAAGATGTCCAAGTGGAAACACCTTGCACCTCGAAGGGGTTACTTTCTAGAAAAGACACCCTGTGTGAATGTACATGTGGACAGCAGTGGCTCCATTCCCACCAGTTTGCAGTGAAAGGTTCCTCATTTCTCATGGTCCCTGCCTGCATGACCTTTAATGTTTCTACTTCAATCAACTCCTACTTATCATTATTCGGGTGTTTCCTAGGATGATGCGAGCTGTGTCTATGATGCCCTGCACTTCCTTCTGGGCCTTCACTGGAGGAGGTTTTTAAACCCACATGACCAGTCACTCTCTGTCCATGAACATCAGGTACATTTCTGTCATGTGACTCAAATCAAGTCCAGCTTCCTCCCTTCCCCCAGTCCCATAGTCACATCCACATTAATGGGTAGTTTCCCAGCAGTGCTCCCCTCTGGTAGCAGGACCTGCTCTAGTCCCTGTGGCTGCTGCAGCCAATCCACATGGGCAGTGGAGGCCCAGCATTTTCTGGGGTGTTCTTTGTAAAGTCACCCAAAACAGGTGCCCATAAAGAAAACACTGATGTATTGAACTTTAATAAAAGTAAAACATTTGTCTCACTAAAAATTTCATCCAGGATATTCAATGACAAGCTTGGCATGAGATTATATATTGGAATCATCTGACTGATGGGAGAATGTGTGTATTACACATGAAGGATGTTGTATGTTATGGGGGAAACCCACCAGCATCTGACCACAGTGACCTCCCAGGGTAAGGGCAGAGGGAGCCTGGGAGGGAGGGAATCTCTCAGGGTTGAAGTTCCCTTCCCTGTGAGAAATTCTATGGTGGAATTGTCCTCACTCACCTCCCTCTGAACCCCAACATCACTGATGACTCTGTAAAGAGAAAGCAAGTCAATCCCTTTAAATCATAATTTCAACATATGAATGATTCTATGTAGTGCATATACATATAGTTTTATTTCATGTCTTCTCTCCTTATACAGCCATGGCTATATCTGATGGAACTATCTAGTGTCTCTGCAATAGGCCATGCACTTGCAGAAGGGAAGAGTGTGAATAGAAGCTGCAGACAAAGTCTCCAAATTTCCTGCTTTAAGAATCATAGATGTCTCACCTTGCTCTGGTAGGGAGGCAGTTTCTCATATCAAAGGAACAATATAAACTAACATGTAAGATGCTGAGAATGGCTGTCATTTATTTTGATATTTTAAACAAGGGTAGAATTTATATAAAATTACAGAGAACAAGTTTGGAATTGGTGGATACACAAGGGTGTTAAGATTCAGAAACTCTCCTAACAAATGCTAATCTCATTAAATCTATTTGAAAGGTGCCTGAGAAGTGAAAAGTGTGACCTGCTCATCTATCCACCATTTCTCCTCATGCTCAGAAAGTCTAGGCTAAGCTTTGACTGGAATCCAATGAGTCTCATGACCCATGGGGTTCCCTGAGCCTGAATACCTGGTGAGTGAGGTCAAATGCAACAGAGGTCCACAACAGACCTCAGAATGACCAGGGAAGCCTGACCTCAGTCACTCCACTTATAGGAAAGCCTGTCCCACATGCAAATTTCTGTTCAAATTCTAGGGTACATCCACCCCTGGACTGTGCAGGCTCACAGCTCTCTCCTCACTCAGGGCTGAGGTCTCTGGGAAGACAGAGCTGTGGTCTAGAAGAACATGAGACTGCTGGGTCTTCTCCTGTGCCTGCTGACAGCCCCCCAGATTGAGGGTCTCAGGGATAAGTCATGGGTCATGGGATGGCTGTGACTGCAGGTGACTGACAAGACTGATGCTCCTTGTCCGCAGGTGTCCTGTCCGAGGTGCAGCTGCAGGAGTCGGGCCCAGGACTGATGAAGCCCTTGAGACCCTCTCTCTCACCTGCACTGTATCTGGGGGCTCAGTCATCAGCAGTTACTACTGGAGCTAGATCCACCAGCCCCAGGGAAAGGGTTGCAGTGGATGGGTGACTGGACAGGGGGCATAAGGTACAACCCAGACTTCATGCATCGCATGTCCATCACTGCTGACACATCCAGGAAGCAGTTCTTTCTGCAGCTGAGCTCCGTGACCACCGAGGATACGGCCATGTATTACTGTGCAAGAGGCACAGTGAGGAAAGTCAGTGTGAGCCCAGACACAAACCTCCCTGAGGAGGCAGCAAGGCTGGGCTGCAGAGGGCACCCTGGACACCAGGGGGTGCGCAGGGCCCACAGCACACAGAACAGTTCCAGGAGCAGGGGCAGAGGGAGGTGGAGAGGGAAGGGCCTTCCTATTGGACTCAGCGATTTCCTCTCAACCTCTCAGATGCCTCCAGGGAAGGCTCTTGCTCTTTCTCTGAGGCTCTCATTTCCTGCTTTCTCACTACAGACCCCAGAGGACCAGGTAGCTGCTGGCAGATGACATGTGAACAGTGATTGGGACTCTCCTCACCAAGTTCCTGTATTTCCTGCTTTTCTTTCTCAACAGAGATCATCCTCAGTGCTCTCATTGGCCTGTGGTTGGAATCTTTCCCACCAAGAGAGACCCCAGCTCAGTTCAGAGCCCTGTGTGCTGAGCTCAGGATCTGACCCACATGCCCATCTGCCCCATGGGGGCCTTCATACTGACAGGTCCACAGTAAATAAAACATGTGCTCGACCCCAGGATAGTGGAAGCTGGATAAAGCCCATCTGAATGGTGCAAAGGGCTCCCAATGGCTGCTCCCTGGTCACCTCACCTGTACAGGTGCCAGGATTGGCTGTTTCTGGTCCCACAGGAGCAAGAAATGACCTCAGCTCTCTTCCTGTAGGTGTCACAGCAGCACTGATGTGAGAGGATAGCAGTGTGCATGTCCCGTGTAATGCGGTTTAATAGGATGTTTAACAAGGGTCATTGGAAATCATCTCAGGTTAACAAGCAGCTGACCAGGGAAATCTCTTGGTGAAGGAGATAGCTTTACAGTTTTCCATTCTTTTTCACTTAAAACCATGGGCTAAAGCTTGACATTTCATAATGACGATGTTGAGTCCTTTATAGATCACTCCCCTGAGGGCTCAGAAGGGGTAATAACCCAGGTAGAGGCTGCTTGTTGGGCTGTTGTTTCATCTCAGCATTTCCCAGTCTCCATGTCATAGGTGCTATAGTGTCCCCACCTTCACCTCACTCACATCTACAGGACAGAGGAGACCTCCCACACGTCCCTCCTTGCTCTTCTGGTGGGCCTCCAGGAGCCATGAGACCTCACTGTGTCTGCAAAGCTTCCCCCAGTCATGCACTGCTCCCCAGACCTCTCAGTGTCTCCTCCTTTTCCCTCCTGATTGACAGCTCTGCTGAATACAAAACCTTTCACCACTCAGGTGAAACGATGAGATGGTTCTTTCAAAAAGATTTAAAAAAAAAAAAAAAAAAAGTTGATGAACCATTATCCAGACTGATCAGGAAACCAAGGGAGGGAACCAAAATAAATAAAGTCAGAAATGAAAGCAACTATATGCCAACAAGCTAGACAATGTGGATGAAATGGAAGGATTTCTAGAAAAACACAGTAACCCAAAATGAAACAAGAAGAATAAGAAAACCTGATTAGGCCAATAATAACTGAGAAAATAGAAGCAGGAATCCAAAAACTCCCTGCAAACAAAAGTCCTGTCTGGATGCCTTCACAGAGGAGTTTGACCAAACATTAAAGAAGAACTAACACCTATACTCCCCAAACTATCCAAAAAAAATTATAAGAGGAAGGAACACTTCCACACTTTTTTTTTATGTGTTCAGCTTTACCCTAATTGAAAAGCAGATGACACTCCTAAGAGAGAAAATTATAGGCCAATATCCCTTATGAACACAGATGCTAAAATTCTCCAGTAAATATTAGCAAATTGGATCCAGCAATATTTTAAAACGATCAGACACCATCACCAACTGGGATTCATCCAGGATGCAAGGCTGGTATGATATTCACAAATCAATACACCTGATACATCACATAAACAAATTGAAAGAAGAAAATAACATGACCATATCTATAGATTCAGAAAAAGCATTCAACAATACCCAACACCCACTTTTGATAAATACTCCCAGCAAAGTGGGAGAAGAGGGCTCATATATCAACATATTAAAGGACATGTATGACAAACCCACAGCCAGAATCATACTCAATGAGCAAACGCAAAAATCATTTCCCCTAAGAGATTGAACAAAACAGAAAGATCTGCTTTCACCACTCTTATTAAACATAGTACTGGAAGTTCTAGCCACAGCAATCAGACAAGAAGAAGAAATAAAAGGCATCCAAATTGGAAAGGAGGAAGTAAAACATTTATTATTCATAGAAGACATGATATTATACATAGAAAACCCTAAAGACTCCACCAAAAATACACCTAGATTTAATAAATGAATCCAGTAATGTAAGAGGACAGAAAATTAACAACGAGAAATTGATGGTCCTTTTAAACACCAATAATGAATTCTCAGAAAGGGAAACCAAACCCACAATCCCATTTACCTTTGCATCAAAAATATTATGAAACGTAAGAATAAACTTGGCCAAGAAGGTAAAAGACTTGTACTCAGAAAAATACAGGATGTTAATAAAGAGATAGAGGAAAATATATCAAGTGGAAAATACACTGTGATCATGGATTGGTAGAATTAACATCATTAAAGCGTCCATATTACCCAGCATACTCTACAGATTCAATGTAATCACTTTTGAAATAGCAACATCACATTTCACAGATCTATAGCAAATACTCAAACAACTTATGTGGAATAGAAAAAGACCCCAATTAGCCACAGCAATCTTGAAAAAGAAGAACAAAGGTGGAGAAAACACAATATCAGATATTGAATTATACTCCAAAGCCATAAAAATCAAAACAGCCTGGTACTGGCACAAGAATAGGCATATGCATCCATGGAACAGAACAGAGAACCCAGAAATCTACCCAAGCCATCACCCTCAATTAGTATTTGACAAAGGAGACAAGAGCATACAATGGAGAAAAATAGTTTCTTCAATAAATATTTTTTAGGAAAATTGGACAGATGACCATGCAAATAAATGAAACAATACACAAACATATACCATACACAGGAGTAAACTAAAAAATGGTTGCAAGACTTAAATATAACTAGGGAGAACCTAAAAATCCTAGAAGTAGCCTTCGGCAGCAAAATCTCAGACATCTCTGATAGCAATGCCTTTACATATAAATTTCCCAGGACAAACAAAAATAAGGAGAAAATGAACAAATGGGAATATATAAAAAATAAGATGTCTGCATAGCAAAAGAAACTATCAACAAAATGAAATGGAAGCCCACAATATGGGGGGACATGTTCGGCAAGGATCCATGTGATATAAAGTGTTGATATCCAAATATATGAAAAACCCATACAACTTACCCAAAGGAAGTCAAATTATCTAATTTAAAAAAATGGGCAAAGGATCTCAATACATACTTCTCCAGAGGGAACATAGAGTAGGCCAAGAGACTTAAGAAAAATGCTCAGTCACTCACCCTCAGAGAGATGCATATTAAAAGGACAGGGAGGTATCAGCTCACACCTGTCAGAATGGCTACCATCGACAAACCAAGAAATGACAAGTGCTGGTGAGGGTGTGGAGCAAAGGGAGCCCTCCTACTGTGCTGGTGGGAATGCAGGCTGGTGCAGCCACTATGGAACACAGAATGGAGTTTCCTCAAAAAATTAAAGATGGAACTGCCATTTGACCCAGTCATCCCACTTTTAGGAATTTATCCACAGCGACCCCAAACACCAATCATGAACAATATATGCACTCCCATATTCATAGCAGCACAGTTTGCAATAGCTAAGATCTGGAAACAGCCCTAATGCTCATCAGTAGTTGAATGGATAAAAAGCTATGGTACATTTATACCACAGAATACTATGCAGCAGTAAAAGATAAGGATCTATTACCCATTGGGACAGCATGGAGGGACCTGGGTGTATCATGCTAATTTGAAATAAGCCAGTCAGAGTAATACAAGTATCACATGACCTCACTCATATGTGGAACCTAATTAACAAAATAAACTGACGAAAATAATAGATCCAAAGACCTGAAACCATGGATCAGACTGGGGATCTCAGAGGGAAATCGTGGTAGGGTGGGTGGGTGGGAGGAGGTCAACCAACAAACTCGTATGCACAGAGGCTTAATCCAGGGACACGGACAACAGGATGGGGAAGGCCTGGGGCACCCGGGGAGGCTAAAAGGTGTCAATGGGGGACACAAGGGGACATGAGTAATACCTTCAACAATGAAAGTACAATTTAAAGAAAAAAGAATTAAAACTTGGACCTTCAGACATCCACTGAACATGGTCCCTGTGTCACCATCTTCTCTCAGGTGGGCTCAAGACCTCAGCTATGAAATAGTCTGCCTCATGAATATGCAAAAGAAAGGAGGAAGCCAGGGTAAATATGGGTAAGTCTGTGTCCTGAGGGCATCACCCACAGCCACACCCTCCCCTACAGAAGTGCTCCCAGCACAGCCCTCACCATGGACTGCAGCTGGAGAACCCTCCTCCTGGTAGCCATGGCAATAGGTAAGGGGCTCCTGTCCTGGTGATCCAGGGGGATTGCACTCACTCCTGTCTCCTCCCACAGGTGTCCACTCCCAGGTGCAGCTGGTGCAGCCTGGGGCTGAGGTGAGGCAGCCTGGGTCCCTGTGAAGGTCTCCTGCTAGACTTCTGGACATAGCTTCACTAGTTACTGCATGAACTGGATGCCACAGGCCCCAGGACAGGGGCTTCAGTGGGTAGGGATGGTTCATCAGTTACTTAGAACAACAAACTACGCACAGAAATTCCAAGGCAGAGTCTCCATCACCGCAGACAAGTCCAGGAGCACAGCCCACATGGAGCTCCGCAGCCTGAAAACGGAGGACACGGCCGTGTATTACTGTGCAATACACACTGAGGGGAAGTCAGTGTGAGCCCAGACACAAACCTTCCTGAGGAGACAGCAAGGCTGGGCTGCAGTGGGCGCTCAGGACACCAGGGGGCGCTCAGGACCAGCACAAGACTCTGACCAGGAGCAGGTGGAGAGTTAAAGAAAAACAACATTTCCTGCTCCTTCTTAAATTAGTTTTGCTCAGAGGCTCAGCCACAGAGCTCACAGGAAGCCCTGTCCTAGGTCTAGTTTTAGGGATTGTGCTTGTGAACAAAAAGGGGGCTCTGTCCCAAATCTGAATACACCCAGTAACTGACAGGACCCTCTCAGGAGGTTCTGATCACACATTCCCACCTGGGCAGTCCTGGGGGTGTGCACGCCCCAGGCCTATGACTTCTTTACTAAAAGGCCCCTCTTTGCCTGAAGCACCCCGACCATTATTCCTGTGCATCTGGGTTCACACACCTGTGACATCAGCATGACCACCCTCAGGGACCACCTCCTGTTCACTGTCCTGGCACCCAGACCCTGCCTTGCTCTCTCCCACCTCCATGTCACTCCTCACCTTCCCTCCTTAACTTCAAATGCGCGAAAGCAGCTGCAAATTGTTATCCTCCAGAGTATTTGAGGTTTTGCTTCACAAAAGTTCTCATCCGTTTGGCTCCAATAAAATCTTATAAAACATTCCATAAGTGTTTGGGCATTTCTTACATCAACATGTTGTCTTCTCTTCATTTACAACATATGTTCACACATGTTTCTTCCCCGTGTGGCGAAGGAAGTGCACAGAATTATAAAAACCTGGTATCTGGACAGGATGAGTTCAAATGAGTTCACAGGTGTTGCAGATGAGACAAGTTTGCTGTTGGTTGTCATGAACGTAAGTTTCCCGTTTTTTTCCAGCCCAGCAGGCATGATAAGGTGGTTGAGCATCAAGCTTCGAACCAGGAGGTCATGGTTAAAATCCTTGGTCAGCAAACATACCTGTTTTTCAGTCTCAATCCCCGGGGGTGATGTGGGGGTATGGGGAGTTGGCCCGGGGGAGAGGGTAGGAGGCAGACAATCAGTGATTCTCATCATTGATGTTTCCATTGCTCCACTGGCCTCCTCTCTGGAGTCAAGGAAAGTGTACAAAGAAGGAGAAGGAAAGAAAGGTGGCTTCCCCAGCTGTGCCTTCTCCCCTGTGACACTCTGGCAGGCTCCCCTGCTGGTTGAATGGGCATAAAATCCACAACATAAATGGGCCACTTTGAAGTCCTTGACCTGAGAACCTCTAAGCCTGTGGGGAATGGTTTTAAGAGTTTATTTGAGCCAAACTGGATCACAGGAACAGCGAGCCCAGCTTCTTCTGTCCCCGGGATCAGGGATTATCAAGTCCAACATAAAATCGGGGAGAAGAAGGTTTAAGCAAAAGCATGGACACTTATTACAAGCAGATTCAGGCTCCTGGCACTGGGAGGGCCCCCTGATAGGCTTCCCCTGAAGCCTGTGGTCTCGGGTGTATATGTGCCAGCAGCCTGCTCCATGTCCACCCATGTTCCCACCTGATTGGCCCTCATTGTTCCTGCCCAGCAAGGGGCCTGCACATCCCCTGTATCCTTGCTTGTGATCACCTTCCTGTCCCAGGCCCTCCCTCATTTCCCAGGCCTCCCGCTCTGATTCCAGAAACATTCTGTTATTGCTGCCTGGTTGGTGCCTGTGCTTAGGCTCCTCAGACTGCCATGTCTGCCCCTGCCTCCCATCCACCTGCCTTGATTTCCCATGAACACTGCCCTGTCTGCCTGCCGGTCAACCTCACTCCTATCAAAGCCACTCCTTCTGGACGTGTGTCTGGGATCCTCCAGGAACAGGAAGCTCATCTTCCTAAAACACAGGCTCTCCTTACAAACCCCAGACTCACTGCTCAGCCCGGGCCCCTCCTCTCGCCTCTGCTGGCCTGGGATGGGCGCTGCCCCCTCTGTTCTCTCTGTTGTTGGTAGATTTCCATGGTGGCTGCTCTTCTCCCTTCTCATTCTCTCTTTGTTCAAATGGAGTCACTGAGCAGAAGAGACAGAAGCAAAATGGTGGCGTAGGCTGCTCCAAACTCTTGTTCCTCCACAAAAACATTAAAAAAAAAAAAAAAAAAAAAAAAAAAAAAGACACCAAAATAATGAAACTCTCAGAACTGGCATCTGTCGATCTCTGGAACACAGTCAGACCCGCAACAACTGAGCGAACCCCAAGCAAGTACATGCTACTCAGTCAGGGAAGGAGCCAGGAGTGTGCCTCAGGGGCTGATGATTGGCCCAGGAATCACCAGGTTATGGGGCTGATTTTCATTCAGGGCACAGGCCCTGGATTGCAGGATCCATCCCCAATAGGAGGCATGCAGGAGGCAGCCAATCAATAATTCTCTCTCATCACTGATGTTCCTCTCTCTCTTTCCTTCTTTCCTCTCTGATATCAATAACAATATATTTTATTTTTTAAAAAATATAATTTATTGATTTTGTACAGAGAGGAAGGGAGAGAGATAGAGAGTTAGAAACATCTATGAGAGAGGGTCATCGATCAGCTGCCTCTTGCACACCCCCTACTGGGGATATGCACGCAACCAAGGTACACGCCCTTGACCGGAATCGAACCCGGGTCCCTTCAGTCCCCAAGCGGACACTCTATCCATTGAGCCAAACCGGTTTCAGCAATAACAATATATTTTAAAATAAAAATAAAAAGTGAAAAGGAAGAGAAGGAAGGCTTCATGGTGTTTGACCTGTCCATGCCTCCCTTCCCCAGTGTGATTGCAATCCCCAAGTGGCCGCCTTCCCAGAGGAACAAGGGACCACAGTCCCAGATCCCTGTGTCTGTCTGTCATCACCTGGGCTGTGGGAGGATGGACACAGGTGGCAGCTCTCCTCATAGAAGGCAGGTGCACACCTGCCCCCAAGGAGGATGAGGTGCCTCAACTCCCTGCCTAAGGTTTTGTTCCAAGAGCCAACATATTCCCTACTTATCTTTTTTCATCCTCACCCAAGGATATTTTTCCATTGCTTTTCAAAGAGAAAGAGGAGGGAGGAAGGAGAGGAGATAAACATTGATGTTTGAGAAACACATCACCTGGTTGCCTTCTGCACATGCCTTAAGAAGGGCTAGGGCCAAGGAGTGGCCAGCAACCCAGGAACATGTACATGACTAGAATCAATCCTGAGACCCATTGGCTGACAGGCCAACACTCTATCCACTGAATCAAACTGGTTAGGGCCAGGTCTCCATTTAAAAAAATTAATAACTTATTTTATTTGTTTGTTATTAATAATTTTTTGTTAAAATATTACATATGCCCTCCTTTTCACCCCATTAACCCCAGGCAGCCAGCCCCCACCACCAGCCAGGCTCCATGTGTAAATGATGGGAACTCTTCAACTGTGAGAGGCTGGGAAACAGGGCTTTTGCACACACACAGCAGGAAAGTTTAGGGAAATGTGTGCTTTTGGGAGGCAGCTGTGTGCTTGTGAGAGAGGCAGCAGGTTAGAGACAGAGGCTGTGGCCTCTCCTGCCTCCTCACATGCATATGTTAGAATTTGTGGAGGATCTGATTGAGTAAAAAAACAAGGAGAATCTTACAGTCTCAAAATAAATGCTTCATTCAATGCAAATTCTTATTCCCAAACCCCAGAAAGGCAACATGGCCCACGACAGGTGAAGGGGAGCGAGAGGAAGCCCCATCCACACGGCTTTAGGGGATCACCCCTGGGTCCTCATCAAAACCCCAGAAAGGAGGACTCTTAATCCTGGAAGCAGTCCCCAAAGAAATGGGGTCAGAGTGATGGGTCTCAGGAAAGGAGGGAGGGAGGGCGGGTCAGGACGGGACCCCTTGTGTCCAGCATCCTTGAGTCCTTTCCCATCTGGGGTCGCCCCTAGGATGACAAGGTCAGGCATGCAGCCCAGGTCACAGTTGCACCTTATGTGCAGACTCCATGCAAATGGGGCTCTCCTCCTGCTCATAAAAGGGGGCCCTTGCCCAGCATGTTGGGGAGACACCAGAACCGAAGCACCAGAGACAGGACCCATTGGCTCCATCATGGACTTGGTGCCAAGCTGCGTTTTCCTCCTTATCATTTCTCAAGGTCATTGTCAGGAGTGGGGAGTGCTGAGCCCTGTGCCTGTCCCTGTTTGTGCTTCCATGTGATTCTAAGTCCCCCTGTGTCTCTGTGTTTGCAGGTGTCCAGTGTGAGTTGCCGTGGGTGGTGTCAGGGGGAGGCCTGGTGCGGCCTGGAGGGTCTGTGAGACTCTCCTGTGCAACCTCTGGATTCACCTTCAATAGCTACTGGATGCACTGGATCCGCCAGCCTCCAGGAAAAGGGCTGGAGTGGGTCTCACAAATTAATCCTGATGGTGGTAGCACATACTACGCAGACTCTGTGAAGGGCCGCTTCACCATCTCCAGAGACAACTCCAAGAACACGCTGTACTTGCAAATGAGCAGCCTGAGAACTGAGGACACGGCCACGTATTACTGTGCAAGAGACACAGCAAGGGAAAGTCATTGTGAGCCCAGACACAAACCTCCCTGAGGAAGCAGCAGGGATGGGCCTTTGGTAGCATCCAGGACACCAGGGGGCACTCAGAGTCCTTGAACACAGGGGCCATCCCAGCAGCAGGTGCCTTTGGAGGTTTGGGCTGGTTCCTGTGTGGTTTCCTCCTCGTGTCACAGTTTCCCTCAGGGAACCTCTGGGTCCTGATTATGCACTTACCTCTGACGTCTCTGAGTGAGAACATCTGTTGTAAACACAAACAACTTTCTCACATGGACAAACTGCAGAGTCTTTTCAGACATTCCTGTGCCAAGTACCAGGGAATGATCAAATCTTCTGACCCAGGTCACCGAGATCCAAGGAGAGGCTCTTCTGACTCCACAGGACAGCTCAGCCCCACACAGCTCAGGACCAAGCCAGCCAGCGGGACAGGAGTGTGTTGGACAGCGGGCACCAGTCACGTGACCCCAAAGCTGGAGAAGAAAGACCCCTGCTGGTGAAGGTCATTGACTTGCTATCATACAGCACTGAGAGGAGCTGACACCTGGCAGAGGCAGCTGACCCCCAGCAGCTTGGTCCAGATGTCCAGGACGACCACCAATACCCACACCAAAGGCCATGGGATGTGTATTGTGCATGCAGTTGAACTCTCTGGAAGCACAGGAAAGGCCCTCGGAACGCAGAGCTGCTTTGATGGAGCCAGGAGAGGAGACTCCCTCAGGGATTTTATTTTTCGAGGGGATGGGGGAGGAGGGTTCTGCTTCCAGAGGTTGTGTGGCTTCAACCTCTTAGTAACAAATGAACAGGAGACCAATATTTTGTGTCAGGTTCCCATTGGACGCAGATGGAGCAGAAGCAGGAATGAGCCATATGTTGTCAGCAGTCACAGGTAAAGAAATATAATGTCTGGTTACCTATTTCCCTTAACAATGGTAATAAATGACCAAAAATGAGGTAAATGGTCAATACTGTGTACAAAACCATGTCTACAGAAAATGGCTGGGAGAAATATTACACGTAAGACAATGTTGTTGATGGTGGTGATGGTGACAATGACCATGGACTGAGGCAGGGGTCCTGATCCAATAGAATATGTTTCCTCATACAGACACACCGTCACCTTGGCTCCTGCAGGGAGGGGTGTCCAACTTTCCCTTTGGTGTGGAGAGATTTCATGAATGGAAATTATGCAACTTCAGTGATTCATGGTGAGATCATGTGGTTACTCAACCCAAAGGTGTCCATGTGTGAACACCTTGGACCTGGAAGGGGTCACCTTCTAGAACAGAGACCCCTGTGAGAATGTGCCTGTAGTAAACAGAGGTTCCATTCCCCCCACCTTGCAGTGACAGGTTCCTTATTTCTCTTGATCCCTGCCTACATGATCTTTAATGTTTCTACTTCAATCAACTTCTGCTCGTCATTATTCAGGTATTTCCTAAGATAATGCGAGCTGTTTATGATGCCCTGCACTTCCTTCTGGGCCTTCACTGGAGGAGGCTTTAAACACACATGTCCAGTAGCTCTCTGTCCATGAACATCACACACGTTTCTATCATGTGATTCAAATCAAGTCCAGCTTCGTCCCCTCCCCCAGTTTCACAGTCACACCCACATTCATGGGTAGTTTCCCAGTAGCGCTCCCCTCTGGTACCAGAACCTGCTCCAGTCCCTGTGGCCGCTGTAGCCAATCCACATGGACAGTGGAGGCCCAGCATTTTCTGTAGAGTTCTTTTCAAGTCACCCTACATAAGACCCATTACAGACAATATTGTTAAATTAGCCTTAGTTATATTAAAAATTTTTGTCCCATCAAATACTCCATTGAACAAATTAAAACATGAACATAACAAATGTATTTGCAAATCATATGTCTGATGGCAGAATGTACACATAATATACATTAAAGATATTACAAGTTTGTGGGAGAGCCCAGCACCCTCTGACCACAGTGACCTCCCAGGGGAAGGAGAGGGGAGACGTGGGAGGGAGGGATTCCTCTCTGGGTTGTAGTTCCCTTTCCGATGAGACATTCTATGGTAGGGATTCTCTTCTCTCACCTCCAACATCACTGATGACACTCCACTGAGAAAACATTTCAAACTCCATCCATCATCATTTCCACATGTGAATGATTCTGATTGTGCACATACATGATCACTGCTTTTATTTCATGTATTCTCTCCACTTAAAGCCATGACTATTTCTGATGGAACTATTAGGGGGAACCTGCAGCAGGCCATGAGCTTGCATATGAAATGATTTGCACAAGAAGCTGTAGACAATCACAAAATTTTCAACCACAAGGATCACAGGGGTCTTACCTTTCTGGGCTCGGGAGTAGTTCCTCAGATCAAAATAACATCATAAATTAAGATACTGAGAATGGGTGTCCTTTAATTTTATCTTTTGTACAATGATAGGAATTATTTCAAAAAAATAAATTTTAAAAGTCTGGAAAAGTGGGCATATAAGGTTTTGAGATTCAGAAATGGTCAAAACAAATGCTAATCCCTATGACACATGGTGAAATGATTCATGAGAAATGGAAAATGTAACTTACTCATGGAGACCACAATTGCTTCTTATTCTCATAGACTGTACCATTTAGGCCATTCATTGACCTAATTGCAGTGTGCTCATGACTCTTGTGATCCCTTGTCCCTGACTTACATGGTGAGTGTAAGAGGGACTCCCAAAAGACCAGGGCAGCCTGACCTCAGGCCCCACACTTATAGGGAAGGCTGCCCCACATGCAAATTTCCCTTCCAGCTCCAGGGTACATCCTCCCCTGGGCTGTGCAGGCTCACAGCTTTCTCCTCACTCAGAGCTGAGGTCTCTGGGAAGGCAGAGCTGTGGTCATGAAGATGAGACTGCTGGGTCTTCTCCTGTGCCTGCTGACAGCCCCCCAGGGTGAGAGTCTCAGGGATCAGGGTGGGGTCATGGGATGGCTGTGAATGCAGGTGACTGACAGGACTGATGCTCCTTGTCCCCAGGTGGCCTGTCCCAGGTGCAGCTGCAGGAGTCGGGCCCTGGACTGGTGAAGCCCTCGCAGACCCTCTCCCTCACCTGCACTGTGTCTGGATTCTCTCTCACCAGCTATCATGTACACTGGATCCGCCAGGCTCCAGGAAAGGGGCTGGAGTGGGTCGGGGTTATGTGGGCTGGTGGAAGTACAAACTATAACCCAACACTGAAACCCCGCCTCAGCATCTCTAGGGACACATCCAAGAACCAAGTACAGTTAACACTGAACAGCCTGAGAACTGAGGACACGGCGGTGTATTACTGTGCCAGAGACACAGTGAGGGGAAGTCAGTGTGAGGCCAGACACAAACCTCCCTGAGCAGGCAGCAGGGTTGGGCTGCAGGGAGCGCTGAGGACACCAGGGGGCGCTCAGGGCCCACAGCACAGAGAGCAGCCCCAAGAGCAGGGGCAGGGAGAGGGGAAGGGAATGGCTTTCCTTTTGGGCTCAGGGATTTCCTCTGAAGCTCTCAGCTGCCTCCAGGGAGGGCTCTTGAGCTTTCTCTGAGGCTCTAATTTCCTGCTTTCTCACTGCAGACCCCAGAGGAGGAGGTAACACTGCTGCTGGCAGATTACATGTGGGCAGTGATGGGGACTCTCCTCACCAAGTTCCTGTATTTCCTGCTTTTCTTTCTCAACAGAGACCATCCTCAGTGCTCTCATTGGCTTGTGGTTGGAAACTTTCCCACCAAGAGAGACACCCGCTCAGCTCAGGGCCCTGTGTGCTGAGCTCAGGATCTGACCCACTTGTCCACCTGCCCCACAGGGGCCTTCGCACTGACAGGCCCACAGTAAATAAAACATGTGCTCGTACTGAGGACAGTGGAAGCTGGATGAAGCCCATCTGAATGGTGCAAAGTGCCCTTCAGGGCTGCTCCCTGGTCACCTCACCTGTACAGGTGCCAGGATTGGCTGTTTCTGGTCCCACGGGAGCAGGCAATGACCTCAGCTCTCTTCCTATAGGTGTCACACCAGCACTGATGTGAGAGGATAGCAGTGTGCATGTCCCGTGTAGTGCGGTTTAATAGGATGTTTAACAAGGGTCATTGGAAATCATCTCAGGTTAACAAGCAGCTGACCAGGGAAAGCTCTTGGTGAAGGAGACAGCTTTACAGTTTTTTAATCTTTTTTACTTAAAACCATGGGCTAAATCTTCACATTTCATAATGAGGGTGTTGAGTACTCTGAAGATCACTCCTCTGAGGGCTTAGATGGAGTAATAACCCAGGTAGAGGCTGCTTGTTGGGGTGTTGCTCTATCTCAGCATTTCCCATAGGTGCTGTAGTGGCCCCACTTTCACCTCACTCACATCTGCAGGATGGTGAAAACTTCCCAAGCTACCCTCCTTGTTCCTTTGGTGGGTCTCTAGGAGTCATGAGACCCCACTGTATCTGCAAAGCTTCCCCAAGTCATGCACTGCTCCCCACACCTCTGTGTGTCTTCCCTGGTCCCCTCCTGATTGACAGCTCTGCTGAATACAGAACCTTTCACCACTCAGGAATAGACCTTGTTGAAACCACGAGCTGGTTCTTTGAAAAGATTTTTTAAAAAATTGGATGAACCATTATCCAGACTCAAAAGGAAACAAAGAGAGAAAACCAAAATAAATAAATCAGGAATAAAGGCAAAGAAGTAGCAAATGACACTCCAGAAATAAAAACATTTTCAATAAAGTACTATGAACAACTGTATGCCAACAAACCGGACAATGTGGATAAAATAAAAGAATTCCTAGAAAAACACAGTACCCCAAACTGAAACAGGAAGAATCAGAAAACCTGAATAGGCCAATGACAACTGAGGAAATAGAAGCAGGAATCAAAAAGCTCCTTGCAAATAAAAGTCCTGGTCTGGATGCCTTCACATGGGAGTTTTCTCAAATATTCAAAGACCTAACACCTATACTCCCCAAACTCTTAAAAAATTTATAAGAGGAAGGCACTTCTAATTTTTTTTTATGAGGCCAACATTACCTAATTTTGAAACCAGATGACACTCATAAGAGAGAAAATTACAGGCCAATATCCCTGATGAACACAGATGCTAAAATTCTCCAGTAAATATTAGCAAATTGGATCCAGCAATATTTTAAAAAGATCAGACACCATCACCAACTGGGATTCATCCAGGATGCAAGGCTCGTATAATATTCACAAATCAACAAGCCTGATACATCACATAAACAAATTGAAAGAAGAATATAACATGACCATATCTATAGATTCAGAAAAAGCATTCAACAAAACCCAACACCAACTTTTGATAAATATTCTCAGCAAAGTGAGAGAAGAGGGCTCATATCTCAATATACTAAAGGACAAGTATGACAAATCCACAGCCAGAATCATACTCAATGAACAAACACAAAAAACTAAGAAATTGAACAAAACAGAAAGATCTGCTTTCACCACTCTTATTCAACATAGTACTGGAAGTTCTAGCCACAACAATCAAAGAAGAAAAAATAAAATGCATCCAAATTGGAAAGTAGGACATAAAACACTTATAATTCATAGATGACATGATATTGTACATAGAAAACCCTAAAGACCCCACACAAAACACACACCTAGATTTAATAAATGAATCCATCCATGTAGCAGAACACAAAATTAACACCCAGAAATTGATGGTACTTTTATACACCAATAATGAATTCTCAGAAAGGGAAACCAAACCCACAATCCCATTTACCTTTGCATCAAAAATATTATGAAATGTAAGAATTAACTTTGCCAAGAAGGTAAAAGACTTGTACTCAGAAAAATACAGGATGTTTAATAAAGAGATAAAGGAAGCTACATCAAGTGGAAAATACAATGTGATCATGAATTAGTAGAATTAACATCATTAAAACGTCCATATTACCCAGTTTACTCTACAGATTCAATGTAATCACTTTTGAAATAGCAACATCACATTTCACAGATGTATAGCAAATACTCCAAAAATTTATATGGAACCAAAAAAGACTCCAATTAGCCACAGCAATCTTGAGAAAGAAGAACAAAGGTGGAGAAAACACAATACCAGATATCGAATTATACTGCAAAGCTATAGGAATCAAAGCAGCCAGGTACTGGCACAAGAACAGGCATATACATCTATGGAACAGAACAGAGAACCCAGAAATCTACCCAAGCCATCCCACTGGATTAATATTTGAGAAAGGAGACGAGAGCATACAGTGGAGTCAAAATAGTCTCTTCAATATATATATTTTTAGGAAAATTGGACAGATGACCATGCAAATAAATGAAACCATACACAAACATATACTATAGACATGAGTAAACTAAAAATGGTTAAAAGACTTAAATGTAACTAGGGAGACCATAAAAATCCTAGAAGAAGCCTTAGGCAGAAAAATCTCAGACATCATTCATAGCAATGTCTTTACAGATACATCTCCCAGGACAAATGAAAATAAGGAGAAAGTAAACAAATGTGAATATATCAAAATAAAGTGTCTGCACAGTCAAAAGAAACCATCAACAAAATGAAAAAGAAGTCCACGGTATGGGAGAACATGTTCGGCAAGGACCCATGTGATACAAAGTGTTAATAACCAAAATATAAGAAAAACCCATACAACTTACCCAAAGCAAGTCAAATTATAGAATTAAAAAAATGGGCAAAGGACCTAAATACACGCTTCCCTAAAGGGAATATAGAGTTGCCAAGAGACATAGGAAAAGTGCTCAGTCGTTGACCCTCAGAGAGATGCAAATTAAAAGGACAATGTGGTATCAGCTCACACCTGTCAGAATAGCTACCATCAACAAATCATCAAATGACAATTGCTGGTGAGGGTGTGGAGCAAAGGGAACCCTCCTACTCTGCTGGTGGGAATGCAGGCTGGTGCAGCCACTATGGAACACAGAATGAATTTTCCTCAAAAAATTAAAGATGGAACTGCCATTTGACCCAGTGAAACCTCTTTTAGGAGTATATGCTAGGGGACCCCACACACCAATCAGAAACTATGTATGCACCCCTAAGTTAAAAGCAGCACAGTTTGCAATCTATTAACAGCCCAAGTGCCTATCAGTAGCTGAGTTGATTAAAAAAAAAAAAAAAAAAAAAAAAAAAAAGTTCTCATACATTTATGCCATGGAATACTATGGAGGAGTAAAAGAGAAGGATCTCTCACCATTTGGGACAGCTTGGGGAGACCTGGAGAGTATCAAGCCAGACAGAGAAAGACAAGTATTACATGATCTCACTCATATGTGGAACTTAATGAACAAAATAAACTGATGAACAGAATGAATCCAGAGACCTGGAAGCATGGAGTAGACTGGAGATCTCAGAGGGAAATCCTGGTAAGGTGGGTGGGTGGGTGGGAAGAGGTAAATCAACAAGCTCGTATGCATAGAGGCTTAATCCAGGGACACAGACAACAGCATGGGGAAGGCCTGGGGCACCTGGGGCAGGCTAGAAGGTGTCAATAGGGGGACACAAGGGGACATGAGTAATACCTTCAACAATGAAGATACAATTTAAAGGAAAGAGAATTAGGACTTGGACCCTCAGATTCCCACTGAACATGGTCCCTGTGTCACCATCTTCTCTCAGGTGGGGTCAAGACCTCAGCTATGAAATACTCTGCCTCATGAATATGCAAAATAGAGGAGGCACACCAGGTTAAATATGGGTAAGTCTGTGCCCTGAGGACATCACCCACAGCCACACCCTCCCCTACAGAAGTGCTCCCAGCACAGCCCTCACCATGGACTGCAGCTGGAGAACCCTCCTCCTGGTGGCCATGGCGACAGGTAAGGGGTTCCTGTCCTGGTTAAGGAGGGTCCAGGGAGAGTGCAGGGGGATTCCACTCACTCCTGTCTCCTCCCACAGGTGTCCACTCCCAGGTGCAGCTGGTGCAGTCTGGGGCTGAGGTGAGGCAGCCTGGGGCCTCCGTGAAGGTCTCTTGCAAGGCTTCTGGATACACCTTCACCAGCTACTACATGCACTGGGTGCGACAGGCCCCAGGACAGGGGCTTGAGTGGTTGGGGTGGGTTTACCCTGGAAGTGGAGGCACAATATACGCACAGAAGTTCCAAGGCAGAGTCTCCATGACCGCAGACAAGTCCACAAGCACAGCCTACATGGAACTCAGCAGCCTGAGAGCCGAGGACACAGCCGTGTATTACTGTGCAAGAGACACAGTGAGGGGAAGTCAGTGTGAGCCCTGACACAAACCTCCCTGAGGAGGCAGCTGGGCTGGGCTGTAGTGGGCGCTCAGGACACCAGGCGGCGCTCAGGACCAGCACAGGGCCCTGACCAGGAGCAGGTGGAGAGTTAGACACCACTTCCTGCTCCATCTTAAATTACAGTATAATAGTTTTGCTCAGAGGCTCAGCCACAGAGCTCACAGGAAGCCCTGTCCTAGGTCTAGTTATAGGGATTGTGTTTGGAAACAAAAAGGGGGCTCTGTTCTATGGATTAAAGGGGCCTCATGCTGACCTGACAAGCTCAGGGAAGGCCTGCATGGCATTTGTACAAACTCAGAGACCTCACATAACCACAAAAGATGGTTTGAAAATTAAATATGTAACTGCACACACATTATGGTGGGTAGTTATGTCCTGGCCAGTATTTTCCCTACAAAGATCAACTTAGATCTTTACTGAGCCCATTTGCCTTTTTGCTTCTAAGATAACATATTGGTGAAATGACTGGGTAACTTGTAACTTCCTTTTATTCCCCCAAGACTCCTCAGCCCACAACAAATGGCACCAGATCATTCCCTCATTGTAATTATTATCAAGTTAATAGTCAGCTGTTAATTATCTTAAACTATCCTGTATCCATCCTATAAAAGATGCACCTGTCCATCATTTCACTTTGTACCCTATCCCAGAGGTCTCCCTGCTTTTCTTTCTCCCACCTCCTTAAGCTATCACCAATGAATTTTATGTAACCCTTCTACATCCCTTCCTTCTATTGCAATGTATGAACACAGATGTAACCCGCCATTCTCCAGAGCAGTATCTCAATTCTTTGAGGTTCTGCTTACCAATGTATGTCCACATTTGGCTCAAATAAACTCACAAAATTCTTTACAGGAGTAAATGTTTTTTAGCAGATCTTTCATTTTTCACGACTACATAGTGTTCCATGGTGCAGAGGTTCCATGGTTATCCAATCATCTGCTAATGGGCACTTAGGCTGTTTCCAAAACTTAGCTGTTGTAAATTGCACTGTTATGAGCATAGGGGTACATGCATTCTTTCTGATGAGTGTTTCGGGTTTCTTAGGATATATTCCTAGAAGTGGGATCACTGTGTCAAATGGGAGTTCCATTTTTAATTTTTAGATGGAACTCCATATTGTTTATTATAGTGGCTGCACCAATCTGCATTGCATGGATCCAATAAACTGATGAACAAAAGTAGACTCAAAGACATGGAAGCATGAACAGACTGTGGAACCTCAGAGGGAAGGCAGAGGAGGATGGGTGAAAAGAGATCAACCAATGGACTTGTCTGCATATATGCCTCACCCGGGGACACAGACAATGGGGTGGTGAGGGCCTGGGGAGGGAATGGGAGTGAGCAGGGAGAGGATAATGGATAGAATAGGGGGATATATGTAATACTTCAACAATAAACATTAGGAGAGGAGGGAGGGAGAGAGAGGGAGAGAGAGAGAGAGAGAGAGAGAGAGAGAGAGAGAGAGAGAGAGAGAGAGAGAGAGAGAGAGAGAGAACTGAACCTCCTGTTTACTATCCCGGCATCCAGGCCCCGCCTTGCTCTCTCCCACCTCCATGTCACTCCTCTCCTTCCCTCCTTAACTGCAAATGCACAATCACAGCTACAAAAGGTTATTCTCCGGAGTATTGGAGTTCTAGCTCCCCAACACTTGTGGACAGTTTGGCTCCAATAAAATCTTATAAACATGTTCTCCATGTTTGGACATTTCTTACATCAACGTGTTGTCTCTTCATTTACCACACACGTTCACACAGGTTTCTTCCTGTGTGGAGAAGGAGGTACACACAATTATAAAACCTGCTGCCTCCACAGGATGGTAGTGGTGACTCTAAAGACTTCCCACCCTTTGTTGTGGGGATGATGCTCCAACCACTGAGCCCACCAGCCAGGCTCCATGTGTAAATGATGGAAGCTCTCCATTGTGAGAGGCTGGAAACAGGGCTTTTGCACATGAACAGCAGAGAAGTTGAGGGGAAATGTGTGCTTTTGGGAGGCAGCTGTGTGCTTGTGAGAGTAGCAGCAAGTTAGACACAGAGGCTACGGCCACAGAGTCTAGCCCAGCCTCTCCTGCCTCCTCACATGTATATGTTAGAGTTTTGTGGAGGATCTGATTTTGGAAAATAACAAGGAGAATCTTTCAGTATCAAAATAAAACCATCATTCAATGCAAAGTCTTATTCCCAAACCCCAAAAAGGCAACATGGCCCATGGCGGGTGAAGGAAAGAAAGAGAGGAAGCCCCATCCACTCGCCTCTGTGGGAGCACCCCTGGGTACTCATCAAAACAACAGGAAGGAGGACTCTCAATCCTGGAAGCTGCCCCCAAAGGAATGGGGTCAGGGTGATGAGTCTCAGGGAAGGAGGGAGGGAGGGTGGGTCAGGATGGAACCCTTGTGGCCAGCATCCATGAGTCCTTTCCCATCTGGGGTCGCCCCTAGGATGACAAGGTCAGGCATGCAGCCCAGGTCACAGCTGCACTGTATATGCAGACTCCATGCAAAGGGGGCTCTCCTCCTGCTCATAAAAGGGGGCCCTTGCCAGGCATGTTGGGGAGACACCCAGAACCAAGCTCCTGAGACAGAACCCAGGGGCTCCATCATGGACTTGGTGCCAAGCTGCATTTTCCTCCTGATCATTTCTCAAGGTCATTGTCAGGAGTGGGGAGCGCTGAGCCCTGTGCCTGTGCCTGTTTGTGCTTCCATGTGATTCTAAGTCCCCCTGTGTCTCTGTGTTTGCAGGTATCCAGTGTGAGGTGCAGCTGGTGGAGTCTGGGGGAGGCCTGGTGCAGCCTGGGGGGTCTCTGAGACTCTCCTGTGCAGCCTCTGGATTCACCTTCAGTAGCTACTACATGCACTGGATTCGCCAGGCTCCAGGGAAGGGGCTGGAATGGGTCACATACATTAATAGTGGTGGTAGTACCACATACTACGCAGACTCTGTGAAGGGCCGCTTCACCATCTCCAGAGACAATGCCAAGAACTCGCTGTACCTGCAAATGAACAGCCTGAAAGTTGAAGAAACGGCCCTGTATTACTGTGCAACCGACACAGTGAGGGGAAGTCAGTGAGAGCCCAGACACAAACCTCCTGAGGAGGCAGCTGGGCTGGGCTGCAGGGGGCTCCCTGGACATAAGAGGGCGCTCAGAGTCCCTAAACACAAGGACCATCCTAGAAGCAGGTGCAGTTGGAGGTTTGGGCAGGTTCCTGTGTGGTTTCCTCCTCATATCACAGTTTCCCTAAGGAAACCTCTGGGTCCTAATTCTTCGCTGACATCTGAGTCTCTGAATGAGAAAAGTCTGTTGTGAAGAGAGACAACCTTCTCGTGTGAACAGAAGGTAGAGTCTCTTTCATTCACAATGTTCTAACATTGAATCTTCAGACCCATGTCACCTGCGTCCAAAAGGAGGCTCTAATGACTCAACAGTGCAGCTCCCTGCATGTGGACCGTGGGCAACGCATGTGTGTGACCCCAAAGCTACAGAAGAAAGACTCACAGGGTGACAGTCCCTGCCTTGTCATCATGCTCACAGCTCCCTGAGTCATGGATACCATGCAGAAGCAGAGGCATAAACAGCAGATGGACTTGAGGAGGGTTGTTGCTCCTCAAGAAACTTGAGACAAGACTGACTGGTTGGCCCGTGGAAAGAGCAATTCCTGTCCCAAAGTATCCAGCTCTGCAGGTCTCCCTGCTCAGTATACATTTCCGAAAGCCGCTGGTCAGTGTCTGTGGTCTGTGTGTTCATTTGAAGTTCCCAGAACTCTGAAGCCTGTCAGAAACCAGTCCCTCCTTGAGCTCTGGGATCGGAGGTGTTTCTCATGCTCTCTCTGCCCCAGTCACCTGACAGGGGAGGCTGGCAGCTCAGAGGAACTTCAGCTGGAGCTCTGTGAGCAGTGCAGAAACTTGACTGGATTTTGCAAAAACAGGAAAACCAAAGGCATTGCTTGGATGCTCTTTTACAACAGTATCATTTTATATTGTCTGACTTTCTAACACATTTGAAGACAAGCTTGAAGAAAGATTTTTGGTCTCCAGTATGTCAATGATGCTTACCTTTTATGAAATGAATGAATTGAATTTGTATTCCACCATTTAGTAGAATATACAAAAGAGCTAACGAGGTCTGTATCACCATCTATAGAAACAGATCAGATTGATTACTGCTTTGCAACCTCTCTCCTTGTTTAATTTGCTATGTCATTAAAATTGGAGGGAAATATTTTTTAACAAATAACTTTTTAATAAAAAAGGAAAACTATGACTTCTCATCTGATTTTTCCTGTGTGTGGCAGATGGAGAAGAGGCAGCATTGATCTACCACTAGTTACAAGTCAAATGAAAAAGAAAATGGACTATGGTTCCCCCATTTTACATACAATGACACAAAATGAGCAAAAATTGAGGGGGAAAAAGTCATTACGTTTGTACTAAAACCATATCTAAAGAAAATGAGGAGAATAAGTATAAGTAAGCAAATGATGGTGTTGATGATGTTGACGATGGTGATTATGGTGGTGGTGGTGGTGATGGTGATGATAGATTTGGAAAGGAATCTTGGTTCAATGTCTTGGTGGGAATCAGTCCTTTCCCCCCAATCTGTCATTGGCTTTTTCAAAGGCCATGCCAACTTAGAGTTGGGGCATTGGGGTCTCATTCCCTAATGGCATCTGAAGTGGAGGCACCTGCTTTGTTTGAAAACCACCATGTCCACAGAAAATGAGAAGAGTGATTATAAGTAAGCACATTGTTATGATGATGATGATGTTCATGATGATTGCAATGAAGATGATGGACTGAGACAGGAGCCCCGGTCTAATGGAATGAAGGCTCCTCATACAGACACACCGTCACCTTGGCTCCTCCAATGAGGAATTCCCACTCTCCCCAGTAACTATGGAGAGATTTCATGAATGGGACCCCAATGAATTATGCAACTTGGGTAATTCATGGTGAGACCATGTGATTACTCAACCCAAAGGTATCCAAGCGGGAACACCTTGCACCTGGGAAAGGGTAACCTTCTAGAACAGAGACCCTGTGAGAATGTGCCTGTAGGTAACAGTGGCCCCTTCCCACCAGTTTGCAGTGACAGGTTCCTTATTTCTCTTGATCCCTGCCTGCATGACCTTTAACGCTTCTACTTCAATCCACTCCTGCTCATCATTATTCAGGTGTTTCCTAGGATGATGCGAGCTGTGTCTATGATGCCCTGCACTTCCTGCTGGGCCTTCACTGGAGGAAGCTTTAAACACACATGACCAGTAACTCTCTGTCCATGAACATCAGGTACGTTTCTGTCATGTGACTCAAATCAAGTCCAGCTTCCTCCCCTCACCCAGGTCCAGTCACATCCACATTTATGGGTAGTTTCCCAGCAGTGCTCCCCTCTGGTACCAGAACCTGCTACAGTCCCTGTGGCTGCTGTAGCCAGTCTAAATGGACAGTGGAGGTTCAGGAATTTTTAGAAAATTCTTTGTATAATCACCCAAAATAAAATCCATTACAGACAATATTGTTAAATTTGCCTCAGTTAAAATTAAAGACTTTTGTCCCATCAAAGATTTCAGTGCACAAATTAAGACATAAACCTAAAGGACATATTTCTAAATAATATGGCTGATGACATCATGTATACATACTACATTAAAGGATGCTACATGTTTGTGAGAGAGCTCAGGACCCTCTGACCACAGTGACCTCAATAGAAATATATTTTAAAATAAGAATAAAAAGTGAAAAGGAAGAGAAGGAAGGCTTTGTGGTGTTTCACCTGCCCATGCCTCCCCTCCCCAGTGTGATCACACTTTCCAAGTGCTGGTGGCCGCCTTACCAGAGGAACAAGGGACCACAGTCCCAGATCCCTGTGTCTGTCTGTCCTCACCTGAGCTGTGGGAGGATGGACATAGGTGGCCGCTCTCCTCAGAGAAGAAAGGGGCTCACCTGTCCCCAAGGAGGACGTGGTACCCCAACTCTCTCCCCAGGGTTTTGTTCTAAGAGCCAGCATATTCCTTTTTTATCTGTTTTCATCCTCACCCAAGGATATTTTTCCATTGCTTTTCAGAGAGAGAGTGGAAGGTAGAGAGGGGAAGAGAGAAACATTAACGTGAGAGAAACACATCAACTGGGTGCCTCCTGCACCTGCCCTAACCAGGGCAAGGACCAGGGAGGGGTCTGCATCGCAGGTACATGCCCTTGATCAGAATTGAACCTGAGACCCTTTGGTTCAAAGGCCAACACTCTATCCTCTGAGTGATGACTAGCCAAGGCCAGGACTCTATTTTAAATTTTAACTTATTAATTAATTATTTCTATTTAATGATTTTTCGTTATTGAAAATAAAACATATTTCCACTTTTCGCCCATTGATCTGAGCCAGGCAACCATCCCCAATCACCTAGCTGGCTCCATGTATAAATTATGGAAACTCCCCACTGTGATAGGCTGGGAAACAGGGCTTTTGCACACGAACAGCAGGGAAGTTGAGGGAAATGTGTGTTTTCGGGAGGCACCTGTGTGCTTTTGAGAGTGGCAGCAGGTTAGAGACAGAGGCTGTGGCCACAGCGTCCAGCCCAGCCTCTACTGCCTCCTCACAGGCATATGTTAGAGTTTTGTGGAGGATCTGATTGTGGAAAATAACAAGGAGAATCTTTCAGATTCAAAATAAAAGCTTCATTCAATGCACATTCTTATTCCCAAACCCCAGAAAGGAACATGGCTCCCAGCTGGGGAAGGAAAGCGAGAGGAAGCCTCATCCACACATCTCTGGGGGAGCTCCCGTGGGTCCTCATCAAAACCTCACAAAGGAGGACTCTCAATCCTGGAAGCTGCCCCCAAAGGAATGGGGTCAGGGTGATGGGTCTCAGGAGAAGAGGGAGTGAGGGCAGATCAGGATGGGATCCCTTGTGTCCAGCATCCTTGAGTCCTTTCCCATCTGGGGTCGCCCCTAGGATGACAAGGTCAGGCATGCAGCCCAGGTCACAGCTGCACCTTATATGCAGACTCCATGCAAATGGGGCTCTCCTCCTGCTCATAAAAGGGGGCCCTTGCCCAGCATGTTGGGGAGACACCCAGCACCCAAGCTCCTGAGACAGGACCCAGGGGCTCCACCATGGACTTGGTGCCAAGCTGCGTTTTCCTCCTTATCATTTCTCAAGGTCATTGTCAGGAGTGGGGAGCACTAAGCCCTGTGCCTGTGCCTGTTTGTGCTTCCATGTGATTCTAAGTCCCCCTGTGTCTGTGTGTTTGCAGGTGTCCAGTGTGAGGTGAAGCTTGTGGAGCCTGGAGGAGGCGTGGTGCAGCCTGGGAAGTCTCTGAGACTCTCCTGTGCAGCCTCTGGATTCACCTTCAGTAGCTACTAGATGAACTGGTCCACCAGGCTCTAGGGAAGGGCCTGGAGAGGTTTTCAAGCATTAGTGGTAGTGGTGGTTACATATACTATGCTGACTCTGTGAAGGGCTGCTTCACCATCTCCAGAGACAATGCCAAGACACGCTATACCTGCAAATGAACAACCTGAGCCAAGGACTCGGCCCTGTATTACTGTGCCAGACACACAGTGAGGGGAAGTCAGTGTGAGCCCAGACACAAACCTCCCTGAATAGGCAGCAGGACTGGCTGCAGGGAGTATCCAGGACACCAGGGGGAGCTCAGGATCTGAAAACCCTGGGTCGCTGCTCAGAGGCTGCCCCTAGAGGGGTTGTGCAAGCTTCCTTTTGGGGTCAAGGCTCTCTTCCCTCCTAGTGTCCCCAGGACAGGTCCTGCTTCCTTCTTTGTGTCTCTAATTAGAATCTTTGCAGAAAAACGTAGGAAGTAGCTCTGTTTCAGATCTGGTCGACTTCTCCCAGCCCTTCCTCTCTCCAAGTCACTGATAGTCGCCCTCTGGGTTGACAAGGAAAACATAGTAGGCATTCCCATACACTCACCGAGAGTGAAGTTCTCCACCCTCCATGCAGTGCTGAGCGCGGAGCACAGAGTCCAGACCCCAAACCTCACCTGAGGGTGATCAGCCCCTCACTCTGCCCCAGGAGGAGCCCTTTGGGGGCAGTTAGCTGCTTGCCTCTCACTGACGTGGCTGCACATGGAGGTGGAGGTCGGACCCTGCAGGCGCTGCCTCTCTGTGAGCTTGGAAGCGCCCATCTCTCCGTGTGCCCCAGATGGAGGCAGGAAGCCCTGCTGGGCCCTGTTCCCCGTGGGTCTCAGAACCTAGTCCCAGGGGACGTGTCCCAACACCTGTCCCGCTTCCCCTGGAGAACCACCTGCATCCTGAGAACCCGCTGAAGGGAGACCTGGTCCCACCCCCTCTGCTGTGCCTCCGGATCCACAGACTCCACCCATCCTCACCCTCTGTCCTCTGCTGCCCACACACTCACCCCATGGGGCCTGCACAGGACGACCCATGTGGATGTGTCTGCCCTCTCCTTCCCGTCCTGGTAGGTTATGCCTTAAATGCATCCCCACGTCATCCACTCATGCCCATCTCCCATGTCAGGCCTTCCTGAGACACCAAGGTTGGGGACACTCAGGCGGCCTGAAGTGACCTCAGTTGCCCTGCTGATCCCACATGTGATGCCAGGCCTGGCCCCCTCCTTTGTCAGGTGGAGACACAGCTGAGCACTGAGCTCAGAGCACCTCCAACAGCTCACACCTGGGCTGAGAGAACCTTCAGGGGCCTGTGAGCTGCAGAGCATCCTGGTGGACAAGCCCATGGCCACTGAGGTCAGAGGGCAATCAAGGAAGGCCTGATCCTGGTCACCTATGATGTTGCCAATGTCTCCTGACCAGAGCCCAGGTGCACATGGAGCTCTGTGAGTCCTAAAAGTGCTCAGACAACCCAATCAGCATGGGTCACAGGTTTGAGCATTGACATATGAACCAGGAAATCACCATTTGATTCCCAGTCAAGGCGCATGCCCAAGAAGTGGGAAACATCCCCAGTGTGGGGCATGCAGAAGGCAGCCAATCAATAATTGTTTCTCATATTGATGTTTCTATCTCTCTCTTCCTTTCCCTTCCTTTCAGAAATCAATAAAAAATAATAAATAAATACATACATACATATATAAAAGTATTGCAGATTTGATTCACAGTAGAGTCATATATGGGACACAACTGGTCAATATTTCTCTCTCAAATCAATGTTTCTCTCTTTCCTTCTCGCTCTCTCCTTTACTTTCTTTCTAAAAATGAATGACTATATCCTCGTGTGAGGATAAATAAAACAATATCTATATCTATACCTTTACATATATCTGCAAATACATCTTCGTCTGCATCTTTATCTCTATATCTATCTCTACATCTATATCTATAAATCAATGAACATATTCATAGGTGAGGATAAAGACAAGAAGATATATCTGTTTATCTTCATATCTATATCTATATCTAAACCATCTATAATAATAAAAGTGTAATATGCTAATTAGACTGGATGTCCTTGTGGATGAAACCGTGGATCAGTGGGGGCCAAACCCCTTGCACGGATTTCATTCACTAGGCCTCTAGTATATCTGTATTTATCAAAATCCACGGAAACAGAACCTCATTGATTTTATCCCTAAGAGTCACTGATTGTGCCCACATTCACTTCCTCACCACCTCCTGCAGCACAGCCCCTGGTGTGGAAGGAGAGGCCCCTGGGCACGGTGACCAGGACCCCAAGGAGTGCCTGGTTCTCTGAGGTCACAGTCAGCACCTCCTCCCAGGAGAAGCCCCAAAGACCGGGACCTCCCTCACCTCTTCCCTTTGTATGTGCAGACACCTCCCATATGCAAATGCCCACATGGCCACCAGACACACACACAGCCGGCGTCCACTTAAATGCAGGGCCTCCTCACCCTGGAGAATGCTTTCTGGGGGACGAGGACCTCACCTGCAAGACATGACTCCCCTGTGGCTCTTCCTCTTCCTGCTGTCAGCTCCCAGATGTGAGTGACTCAGGGCTTAGATGTGAGGAGATGGGGACCCTGCATCTGAGCCCAGGACTCACTGTGTTCTCTCTGTCCCAGGTGTCCTGTCCCAGGTACAGCTGCAGGAGTCGGGCCCAGGACTGGTGAAGCCCTCACAGACCCTCTCCCTCACCTGCACTGTCTCTGGTTACTCCATCACCAGTGGTTACTGCTGGGGCTGGATCCGCCAGCCTCCAGGGAAGGGGCTGGAGTGGATGGGGCGCATATGTAGCAATGGGAACACTAACTACAGCCCCTCCCTCAAAAGCCGAACCACCATCTCCAGAGACACATCCAAAAACCAGTTCTCCTTGCAGCTGAGCTCCGTGACCACCGAGGACACGGCTATGTATTACTGTGCAAGACACACAGTGAGGGGAAGTCATTGTGAGCCCAGACACAAACTATCCTGAGGGAGACAGCAGGTCTGGGCTGCAGGGAGCGTCCAGGACACCAGGAGGCGCTCAGGACCAACACAGGGCCCTGATCAGGAGCAGGTGGAGGGTTCAGCAAATATACCATTTCCTGCTCCATCTTAAAATACTTTTGCTCACAGGCTCAGCCACAGAGCTCACAGGAAGCCCTGTCCTCGGTCTTGTTTTAGGGATTGTGTTTGTAAACAAAAAGGGGGCTCTGTTCTAAGGACAAAGGGGGCCACATGCTGACCTGACAAGCTCAGGGGAGGCCTGCATGGCAGTGGTACAAACAGAGAGAGACCTCACATAACCACAAAAGATGGTCTGAAAATTAAATATTTAACTACACACAGGCTGTGGTGGGTAGTCATGTCCTAGGCCAGTATTTTCCCTGACAAAGATCAACTTAGATCTTTACTGAGTCCATTTGCTTTTTTGGCGCTAAGATAACATTCCTGTGAAATGACTGGGTAACTTGTAACTTCCCTTTATTTTCCAAACCCCTCGGGGCACAACAAATATCACCAGTATGATCCCTCATTGTTATTGTTATCAAGTTAATCATCAACTGCTAATTATCTTAAACTGCCCTATATCCATCCTGTAAAAGATGCACCTGTCCATCATTTCACTTTGTACCCTATCCCAGAGGTCTCCTCGCTTTGCTTTCTCCCACCTCCTTAATCTATCACCAATGAATTTCATGTAGCCCCTCTACATCCCTTCCTTTGATTGGCATTCTCTGGATCATTATCTCAATTCCTTGAGGTCCTGCTTACCAGTATATGCCCACATTTGGCTCACATAAATTCACAAAATTCTTTACAGGTGTAAGTGTTTTCTGCGTTAACAGTTCTTTCTTTTTCACGATTGCAAAGTGTTCCATGGAGTAGAGGTAACCACCGTTATCTAACCATCTGCTAATGGGCATTTGGGCTGTTTCCAAAGCTCAGCTGTTGTGAATTGCACTGCTATGAGCACAGGGGTGCATGCATTCTTTCTGATGAGTGTTTTGGGTTTCTTATGATGTATTCCTAGGAGTTGGACCACTGGGTCAAATGGGAGTTCCATTTTCAATTTTTAGATGGAACGTCATACTGTTTACCATAGTGGCTGCCCCAGTCTGCATTGCTAATGGACCAACTAAACTGATGAACAAAAGTAGAGCCAGAGACATGGAGGCATGAACAGACCATGGACCCTCAGAGGGAAGGCGGGGGAGGTGGGTGGAAAGAGATCAACCAATGGACTTGTCTGCATATATGCCTCACCCAGGACACAGACAATGGGGTGGTGAGGGTCTAGGGAAAGAATGTGAGTGAGCAAGAAGATGATGATGGGTAGAATAGGGAGACCTATGTAACACTTCAACAATAAAGATTAGGAGAGAGAGAGGAGAGAGGAGAAAAGAGAGGGGAGAGAGAGAGAGAGAGGAGAGAGAGAGAGAGAGAGAGAGAGAGAGAGAGAGAGAGAGAGAGAACCTCTTGTTCACTATCCAGGCATTCATTCTCGCCTTGCTCTCTCCCACCTCCATGTCACTCCTCACCTTCCCTCCTTAACTACAAATGCACAAACGCAGCTCCAAATGGTTATTCTCTGGAGCATTGGAGGTCTTGCTCCCCAACAGTTGTCCTTTCCCATCTGGGGTTGCCCCTAGGATGACAAGGTCAGGCATACATCCCAAGGTCCCAGCTGCACCTTATATGCAGACTCCATGCAAATGGGGCTCTCCTCCTGCTCATAAAAGGGGGCCCTTGCCTGGCATGTTGGGGAGACACCCAGAACCCAAGCTCCTGAGACAGGACCCAGCGGCTCCACCATGGACTTGGTGCCAAGCTGCGTTTTCCTCCTGATCATTTCTCAAGGTCATTGTCAGGAGTGGGGAGCGCTGAGCCCTGTGCCTGTGCCTGTTTGTGCTTCCATGTGATTCTAAGTCCCCCTGCGTCTGTGTGTTTGCAGGTGTCCAGTGTGAGGTGCAGCTGGTGGAGTCTGGGGGAGGCCTGGTGCGGCCTGGGGGGTCTCTGAGACTCTCCTGTGCAGCCTCCGGATTCACCTTCAGCGACTACTACATGAGCTGGGTCCGCCAGGCTCCAGGGAAGGGACTGGAGTGGGTCTCTCGCATTAGTAATGGTGATGGTAGTTACATATACTACGCCGACTCTGTGAAGGGCCGCTTCACCATCTCCAGAGACAACGCCAAGAACACGCTGTACCTGCAAATGAGCAGCCTGAGAGCCGAGGACACGGCCGTGTATTACTGTGCAAGAGACACAGTGAGGGGAAGTCAGTGTGAGCCCAGACACAAACCTCCTGAGGAGACAACAGGGCTGGACTGCAGGGAGCATCCAGGACACAAGGGGGCGCGCAGGACCATCAGTCAGAGCTCCGGGCCAGCAGGGGGCGCTCAGAACCTCTTTGTGGATTCAGGACCCACTAAACTCGGGAAACCAGCCCTGAGGCAGGTGCCGGGATCCGGGAAAGAGGGGTTTGCTCTCACACTAGGAAACGGAAGAGCGGGTCTCTAGGAGCTCTGTGCCACCTGTTGCCTCTGGCCCGCTGTTCCTTGGATCCAGGCCTGAAAGAGCAGGTGTTTCAATGGTGCAGCGAGGAGCCTGGCCAGGAGGCGGCTGTTCACAGAACCAGCAGACCCACTGTGCGCCCCACTGTGCACCCCACTGGGCACCCCAGTGTGCCCCCTACTGTGCACCCCACTGTGCACCCCACTGTGCACCCCACTGTGCACATCCCTCTGTGCGCCCCTCTGTGCACCCCCCACTGTGCGCCCCTCTGTGCACCCCACTGTGCACCCCCTCTGTGCACCCCACTGTGCACCCCCTCTGTGCACCCCCCACTGTGCGCCTCCTATGCACCCTATTGTGCATGTCCCACTGTACGCCCCACTGTCCGCCCCCCTGTGCGCCCCCTGTGCGCCCTCCCGGTCCCCTCCCCTAGGGCTCCGGAGCCCCGGGCAGCCTGGGAGGGCCATGAAGGGGCGAAGGCCCCTCACTGAGCTCCTGGGAGGGAAGGACGCAGAGGTCCCGGCTCGGCCACCCCCTCAGTTGTCCGGTGGGGCTTAGGCCCCTGGTGGATGGAGAATTCAGGCCATCCCGGCCTCTGCCCCGCCCTTTGTCTCTCTGTGACGGGGTACCGGGGACTGAGCCGGGGGCGAGGCGGGCGGCCCCCAGGGCGGGCCGCCTCGAGGGGGAGGCCCCTGGGCCGGGCCGCCTGGGGGGTTGGGGTGCCCCCCGGACCGGGCCGCCTGGACCCGGCCACCTGGGGGGTGCCCCCTGGACCGGGCCGCATGGGGGGGCGGTGTGCCCCCTGCGCCGGGCAGCCTTGCCGGGGCAGGGGGGGCGGTCCGAGGACCCGGCTCCACCTGAGCCTCCCTCCCGCAGGAGAGCGCGCTTGTCCGGGAGGGTCAGGAGGAGACGCCCTGGGTGCGGATTTCTCTAAAAGTCTGGGATGAGCATGCCCGGTCCACGCTCCTCCGCAGGCGCTGGGGAAGTTGGACCTGGACCTCACAGCACTCCCACCCCCCACCCCTCACCCCCCCACCCCTGTGACCGCGGTGGGCGGGCCTCCTTGCGCCTGCGGGTCACCCAGCCCGGAGTGCACCCACCCTGAAGGCCGGCGGCTCTGAGCTCCGGGGGCGGGGGCGGGGGGGGGGGGGCGGCGGTTTGAGGTGCCGCGCCCACCAGGCGCCACGCTGGGCGGAGGGCTCACCTCCCCAGGCCGGGAGTGAGGGGTCCAGCAGGTTATCTCCGGGGACACCCAGACCACCGGGCCCGGCCAGCTGGGGGCAGGAGCAAAGCGGGGAGCCTGCAGGTGCCCCGGATGGGAGGCCTGGGGGTTAGGCACTGCCATCCCCCCGGGCCCGGGGGCCGGGGGCTGGGGACCCGGCGGCACTGCCATCCCCTGCCCGCTCCACCCACACAGAGCTGTCCCTAAGGAGAGGTTCTAGAACTCGTGCAGATGTACTTTTAAAGCTGACCAGCAGGCGGCGCTGGAGCCACTCCAAGTCCTGGGCCTGCGGCTCCTTTCCTGCACCGCCCCCTGCCCCACCCCACCCCCTGCCCCCACACCAGCCACCTCAGGGACCTGGGCAGGGTCCCAGGGCAGGCCCCAACCCCTGAGGCTAAAGGGCGAAGGCATCACGTGGAGGACCTGGGACCTGGGACGGCGCCACCAGGGTTCAGGGGAGGGAGAGGTTCAGGGGACTGGAGACCCGGGAAGAGGGTTCATGGGGCAGGGCCCCGCAAAGGGCTGGCCTCGGCTCAGAACCCCACGGGGGACTTGAGGGCAACAAGCACCAACTCTGGCCCAGGGTGCTCCCTAACAGGCGGTGCTGCTGAGGAGCCCAGGTGGTGCCCCTTCTGCAGAGGCTGGGGGGGGCGGGGAGGGGCGCACTGGAGGATCAGGCCTGGGGCCGGGGCCTCGGGAGGACACATGTCCCAGGAAGGAGGCCTGTGCCTCCACAGACAGCGGCTGCAGGTGGTGAAGCAGGAGGGAGGGGCCGGAGGGAGGCACACAGGCCTCCCTCACCTGGGATGGGCCGGCCCGGAAGGGGAATCACCCAGGTCTCCATCACACGATGTGGGACTCCAGGCAGGATTGGCGGGTCAGCGCCTGCCAGGCGGAGAGGGAGGGATCTGTCCAGGGAGAGGCCGGGCGGAGAGTCCGAGGGAAGCGAGGCTGGGCCTTCCTTTTCCGAGGGGCAGCGAGCACAGCTCCAACCCGGAGACCCAGGGTCGGCAGCAGCGGGAGCCAATTCCAAAGTGGGGGTCACACACACACACACACACACCCCCGGGAGGCCCATAGGCCCCACAGTGACCCCGACAGGGATGGGGGCATTGATCAGCCCGGAGGCCGTCACAATGGGGTGGGCTCCCAAACGGGCCGAGCAGCAGGCTGAGGTGGCCGAGCAGGGCTGGCCCCGTCCACCTGCCGGGCACCCAGGCGCCCGCCTGCACTCACCGCAGCCCCCTCAGGCCCAGGACCCCCCGGGGCGGGGAGAGGATTCGGGGCGGGTCTGTGTCACTGTGCTACATACTGCACTGGTAGTTATTGCTACGGCCACAGTGGCACAGTGCCCGTCAAAAACCCCGCTGCAGCCGGGCGGGCCTGCCCTCTGCCCGCAGTGGCACCGCCCCTGGAATTTGGACGGGGCCCAACCCACGGGAATGGTGGAGCCGCGTGGTGCAGCCCGACACACAAACCCACAGGGAGGTGGACACAGTGAGCGCCCTTGGCTCCCCCTCAGGGGCCGTCCCGCCAGCTCAGGGACCGTGAAACCCGTGGTCCCCGTGCTGACGGCCACCAGGCTCCCCCTGCCGGGGCCTCCGACCACACAGCAGGTTTTTGCTATGGTCCCTCCCACCGTGGCAGTACTATAGCTACCACAGTGACACACCCGCTGCCATAAACCCAGCCACGCGGCAGGCCTCGGCCGCCAGGGGCCGCTCACAGGGCCACTCCCAGCCGCTCGGCCCCTGAGCCCAGCACCCACCTGCAGCAGGGGCCTCAGGGGCTCTGAGCGGCCTCTCTGACCCCGCAGGCAGGTGCCCAGCAAGTTCAACACCAGGAGGAAGGTCAGAGCCGCACTGGCAGAGCCTCCGAGCTCAGACTCCCAACAGGCAGGGCCCGGGGCACCCCCCAGCCTCGGGTCCTGAGCGGGTGATGTGTGTCCGCTCCTGGCGTGGCCTGCGGGGTCCAGGGGGAGAGGGGCCAGGCTCAGGGTTAACGCGTGGCCCATCCTGACCACGGGGAGGGCCCAGGGACCTGCTCTCCTCCCGGCTGCCCCTCCTCACATGGAGACATGGAGGCATGGAGCGGGCCCACCCCACCCGCGATGGCGGAGGCTGGGAGCCCAGCCAGCAGGTCAGAGCTCTCAGCCTACAGGCACCCTGCCCACCGAGCCCCAGGCACCCTCTGTCTGCCCAGCACCCTGCCCACTGGCCCAGGGATCCTCTCCTGAAGATGAGTGAAGCTCAGGGTCCAGGGGCATCCAGAGGCCCCTCAGCAGAGCCCACCCCCAGCCCTGTCTGCAGCTCGGCTTCCAGAGGCAACGCCTGCCTCGGCTGGTCCCTGGGGGACGGCTGGAGGGGCGGTGAGCTGCGTGCTGAAGAGCACGGGGTGTGCTGAGCCCCCAAGGCCAGGGGGTTTCTGGTCCTGCCTGTGTCACCGTGGTATAGTAGCAGCTGGTCCCACAGTGACACTCACCCGGCCTGAAACCCTCCCAGCCCCGAAATGCAGCGCCGCCCTCTGGCCAAGAGATGTCCTTGCGCTGCCCCCTCCTGCCCAGGGGATGGCCAGAGCCTGGGGGGCTCCTGGACCAGGACGTGGGCCACCGCATCCAGGCGGGGCCCCTACACCGCCTGGGTCCTGGCAGAATTTGTGCGGGCCTCAGGCAGTGTGGGTATAACTGGAACTCACAGTGCCACAGGCCACTCTTAAAACCTGCCCGTGCCCACCCGCCCGAGCCCACCTCAGCGGGCCCAGCCCTGCCCACAGGAGGCCACGCCCCAAAGCCCACCCCCAGGGAAGAGGTCAGGCCAGACCGGCCGGGGGATTCTGAGCGGCCCTGAGTCACAGTGGGTACGGGTACTACCACAGTGAGACAGGCCGTGGCCGAAACTGTGCCCATGCTTTCAGGGGACCAGCCCGGGTCTGAGGGCGAGCCTGGCTCCAGGCCCAGCAGTCCCCAGCTCCACGGGCACCCCGCACAGCCCGGGCACCCCTCGGTGTCCCGCTCCATGGCAAGCGTGGGGGACTGGGCCGGACAGTGGACGCCGCTCCGGGGACCCTGGCCAGAGCTGACCTTTGAGGTGCCAGCAGACATGACCCAACAGCAGGAGCAGAGACACCCCAGTCTCGGGAGCCACACCCAGGAGGCCAGGAGCCTGGCTGGCCCCACGCGTCCACCGGGACTACAGACCCACCCCCGCCCCATGATTGACCATCCCAGGCCCAGCTGGGCAGTTGCTCACCGGTCTCCACTCTTTCAGAAAGCCAGGCAGGCGGCCAGCGCAGAAGCTGACGGTCGACGGTCTGCAGAGCCGACCACCCTGACCTCATGGGGGACGGTCACCCAGGGGGCGTCCTCCACGGAGCCCTCAGCACACAGCCCTTCCTGTGGCCTCACAGGGCCCTGTCCCGGCCCCCGGAGCTTGGCCACACTGTGCAGCCGGGGCCCCAGCCCACAGCTGGGCCGCAGAAGCCTGTCCCCACCGCTCCAGAGAGCAAGCACCCCGCCCCCTTCCAGGCTGAAGAGCACGGGGGGGGGAGTGTGGGGGGAGGGTGTGCTGAGCCCGCAAGGCCAGGGGGTTTCTGGTCCTGCCTCTGTCACCGTGGTACAGCAGTGGCTGGTACCACAGTGACACTCGCCCGGCCTGAAACCCTCCCGGCCCTGAGATGCAGCGCCGCCCTTCTGGCCAGGAGATCCACAGGCCAGTCTCCCATGAGCAGCCTGTCCCCAGAGGGTCCGACCCCAGACAGGAGCTCAGGGCTGCACTCACCGGCTCCCTTCCCGGCCACAGGCGCCTCACACCCAGGTCCCAGGGTGCAGCACAGGCAGACCCAGACAGCTGCTTCCCAGCGGTGACCCGGGCACTGAGGGGGGCCGCCAGCAGGCAGGAAGCAGATAAGCTCCCAGAGAGCTGAGTCTCCAAACCACCAACCCTGGAGCCCCTTCCTGCCCCCAGCACTCCCCACTCAGCCTGGGAGGTTTCACACGCTTCTCCATGGAGCTGCCATCATGGCTCTGGCTGAGTGTCTCTGCAGTTTGTTTGCTTCTTCTGGTCAATAACATGTTTCTTCATCCCCTCCCAGTGCGGCAAAGCTCCGTTCACGCAGCACTCCTTCCTCAGAGGCCTGAGCCTGGGCCCTGCGTGTGACCCCATGAGGCCCCGAGGGAGCCGAGGGCAGGCATGGAGAGTGGGCCACCTGGTCCAGTCCAGTCTGGGCCAGTCAGGTGGGCTTCCTGGAGGAGGCATCACTTTAGCTGCAGTTGGAGTGAAGGAGCCTCCAGGGTTTGTGATGCCCTGGCTATTTGGGGACCAGAGACTTAGCTGGAAGAACCGAAGGCCCCAGGCCTCCGAAACCTGCCCTGGCAAGTAGGAACCAGCTGGAGCCGAGCCACAATCCCAGATGGAGGGGGCAAAGGCTGTGGAGGGGGCAAAGGGTGTGGAGGGGCAAAGGGCAGTGAGACACAAGCCCCCTATGTGTCCCTAAGCTCAGCGCATTTCACTCCAATGCCCAGTGTCACCGGGGAATTGCCTCCGGCTCAGATGCCTCAGACCATGCTGCTGCCACTGGTCAGGAGAAGGGCAGGGAGGGAATGGGGGCCCAGGGAACCCCTCGCACAGCACAGCCCAGCCCGATCTGGGCTTGGACACTCCACTCAGACAGGGCAGCGTGATGGGAGGAGGCTGCATGGGCACCAATCCCACTCGCCATCACCCCCACTATCAGCCCGGCCACCTCGCCATCTGCCCACATGTCCCTTGTGGTGACCCCAGAGCCACCCCGAGGGCTTTGGTGGAGAGCAGCTACAGCGTTTGGACAGGTTCAAGCCTGTGACTAATGAGAGGGCATGGTCCTCTTGTGGCAAAACCATGTGCAGGTCCCAGCTTGGAGGGCAAAGCCCTCCCAGCACAATTACAGCCAAAGGCTGTGGCTGTCAGCTTGACCTCATGGTCCAAACCTATAGTCCCAGGTGGCTGAGTGATGTGAGCTATGGGAGCTGCAGCAAGTGCTGCCAAAACAAAGCTTGGTCGAGTTCTCAGGTGCATGTAAGTAAGTAGATTTGAGACCCGGGAGAACATGGTAAACCTCTCGACCACGCCCTAGCTTTGCCTCCTGGGAACTGACTATAAAGTAAAGACTTGGCTTGCAGGCCTTGGCACTGTCGCTCAATCTGAGAACAATGTTCCACCTGGCCCCAGCTGTATTCTCTTGTCTGCCTGCTTTAATCCTTCACTGCCCCCCCTCCCCATCCACTAAGATGCACCCCTCACCGAGCTGGACAGGGTTCACTCTTCCCTCCCAACTGCCCTTAGAGCCTCAGCCTCAGAGTGACACAGGCAAAGTCACATCTACACTCACACTCCTCACACTCACACTCCTCACACTCCTCACACTCCTCACACTCACACTCCTCATACCATATCACACACTCCTCACACATTTCTCACACTCACAATCACTACACTCGTACTCCAAACATTCCTTACACTCACCACCTCACATTCACCACACCACACTCACATTTACACTTCTCACACACTCACACTCCTCACACTCACCACACTCACACTGTGCACACTCACACACACACTCAAACACCAAACAGCAAGCACTGCCTTCCTTCAAGTCCTGCCCCCACCGGGACCGAGAGCCTTGGGACCCAGCCTGGCAGGTCTGGTCCACCCACCGGACAGGCCTCCCAGGCGCCCCGCCTGCACTCACCGCAGCCCACTCAGGCCCAGGACCCCCCGGGGCAGGGAGAGGATTAGGGGCGGGTCTGTGTCACTGTGCTAGATACTGCTCTGGTGGTGTTTGCTACGGCCACAGTGGCACAGTGCCCGTCAAAAACCCCGCTGCAGCCGGGCGGGCCTGCCCTCTGCCCGCAGTGGCACCGCCCCTGGAATTTGGACGGGGCCCAACCCACAGTTATGGTGGTGCCACGCGGTACAGCCCGACACACAAAGCCCCGGGGCGGCAGACACAGTGAGCGCCCTCAGCTTCCCCTCAAGGGCCGTCCGGCCAGCTCAGGGACCGTGAAACCCGTGGTCCCCGTGCCGACGGCCCACCAGGCACCCGGGCCGGGGCCTCCGACCACACAGCAGGTTTTTGCCATGGCCCCTCCCACCGTGGGATACTATAACTCCCACAGTGACACACCCGCCGCCATAAACCCAGCCACGCGGCAGGCTTCGGCCGCCAGGGGCCGCTCCCAGGGACCTGCTGTCCTCCCGGCTGCCCCTCCTCACATGGAGACATGGAGGCACGGAGCGGGCACACCCCACCCGTGATGGCGGAGGCTGGGAGCCCAGCCAGCAGGTCAGAGCACTCGGCCTTCAGGCACCATGGCCACCGGGCCACAGGCACCCTCTGTCTGCCCATCATCCTGCCCACTAGGACCCAGGCACCCTCTGTCTGCCCAGCACCCTGCCCACCAGGATCAAGGCACCCTCTCTCTTCCCAGCACCCTGCCCACTGGGTTTCAGGCACCCTCTGCCTCCCTAGGACCCTGCCTACCGGGCCCCAGTCACCCTCTCCTGAAAATGAGTCTGCAGGTGAAGCTCAGGGACCTTGGGGACCCAGGGGGGCCTCGGCGGTGCTGACCCCCAGCCGTGTCTGCACCTCAGCTTCCAGAGGCAACGCCTGTCTCAGCTGGTCCCTGGGGGACGGCTGGAGGGGCCATGACAGGCCATATTGTCACAGCCTGTGTCACTGTGGATACTGGAGTAGCTCCACAGTGACTCAGCCAGTGCTCAGAACTCACCCGCCCGCTGGCACCCTGCCCTGCCCGGTGCAGTCGCTCTCCTGTGCCCTCCACCTGTCTCAGGAGGCAGTGACCTCGCCCGAGCTCTGAGCAGACGCAGGAAGCTGCAGGGAGAGAGGCCACCTCCCTGGTGTCCAGTGCTGGTGCCCTGGGAAGCGCTGACCGGGCCTCCAAGTGTCACCCCTCCTGCCCAAACCCTGTCCCGGGGGGCTCCTCAAAGCCCACACCCCGTCCAAAGGCCAGGGCACAGGATGGAGCTCCGCACCTCGGCGGGCCCTCCTCGCAGACTGATGCACAGGGAGCCCAACCCGAGTGCCCTCCAGGGCCCAGCCTCCTCCGCCCACCACCCACCCCTCCTCTCTGCACTGGACGCACCAGGAACTCTCAGTGGGGAGGGGGTGATGAGGGTCTAGAACTGAGCTGGTCCCCCAAGAGTGCCATGAATCCCCACTTTTCCACCAACCTCATTGCACCTTCCCGGCTCTCCAGACCCAGCTCCCTGGCAGTTCCCGGCAGCTGGGCGGCTGAGTGTGAACCATGCCTGGGTACAGGGCAGGGCCGGGCAGCTGCAGGGGGCAGGAGCTCAGCTGAGGATACCCTGCTCTGCCCCACCCCTCCCCGCCCGGCCAGAGGGGATTGTGCAGGGGACCCTCTCACGGTGTGAATACCCCCCACCCAGTGGCTCAGGGCAGACCTCAAAGCTCCTCCTTGAGCCTCTGCTCCTTGGGGATCCCCTCCCTCCCACAGCGCCCCCAGTGACTCCCCACACCAGACCGAACTCAGGCTGCCCCCCTGATTCAGGGCGTCTCTGTGCAGAGCCCACGGGCCACAGGGCTCCTTCCCACACGGCCCTGATGGAACCCCTGCAGAGCCGCAGGCACTGGGACCCGGGGCTCAGGAGATGCATCCAGAGAGCAAGCACTCTGGCCCCCTTCCAGGCTGAAGAGCACGGGGTGTGCTGAGCCCCCAAGGCCAGGGGGTTTCTGGTCCTGCCTGTGTCACAGTGGTACAGTGATTGGTACCACAGTGACACTTGCCCGGCCTGAAACCCTCCCGGCCCCAAGGTGCAGCGCCGCCCTTCTGGCCAGGAGATGCACTGCCCCGTCCTCCCCAGGGGATGGCCAGAGCCTGAGGGGGCTCCTGGGCCAGGACATGAGTCACCACGTCCAGGTGGGGCCCCTACACCACCCTGGGACCCCGCAGAATTTGTGCGGGCCTCAGTCAGTGTGGGTATAACTACGGCTTGGGCTCACAGTGCCACAGACCACTCTTAAAACCTGCCCGTGGCCCTCCCAAGCCCTCCTTGGCGGGCCCAGCACTGCCCACTGGAGGCCACGCTCGGAAGCCCACCCCCCAGGGAAGAGGCTAGGCCGGCCTGGCCGGGGGATTCTGAGCGGCTCTGTGTCACAGTGAGTACGGGGGCTACCACGGTGAGACAGGCCGTGGCTGAAACTGTGTGCCCGTGCCTTCGGAGGACCAGTAGGAGTCAGAGGGTGAGCCCGGCTCCAGGCCAGGCAGTCCCCAGCTCCACGGGCAGCCCCCACAGCCCGGGCACCCCTGAGTGTCCCACTCCATGGCAAGCGTGGGGGACTGGGCCGGACAGTGGACGCTGCTCCAGGGACCCTGGCCAAAGCTGACCTTTGAGGTGCCAGCAGACATGACCCCCACCTATGTCTTCCAGAGCCAAGTGCAGGAGCACAGACACCCCAGGCCGGGGACCCACGCCCAGGAGCCCCGGAACCTGGCTGGCCCCACCTCCACCAGGACCACAGACCCCCCCGTTATGAATGTTGGGGCCCCTGGGAGGAACTCACAGGAGGTTCACCAGTCTTCGCTCTTTCAGAAAGCCAGGCAGGCGGCCAGCGCAGAAGCTGACGGTCAGCGGTCAGCAGAGCCGACCACCCGTCCTTCATGGGGGACAGTCACCCAGGGGGCATCCTCCACGGAGCCCTCAGCACACAGCCCTTCCTGTGGCCTCACAGGGCCCTGTCCCGGCCCCCGGAGCTTGGCCACACTGTGCAGCCGGGGCCCCAGCCCACAGCTGGGCCGCAGAAGCCTGTCCCCACCGCTCCAGAGAGCAAGCACCCCGCCCCCTTCCAGGCTGAAGAGCACGGGGTGAGGGGGGAGGCGGGGAAGGGGGTCCTGAGTCCCCATAGGCCAGGTGGTTTCTGGTCCTGCCTGTGTCACCGTGGTACAGTGGTGGCTGGTACCACAGTGTCACTCCCCGGGCCTAAAACCCTCCAGGCCCCGAGGTGCAGCACCGCCCTTCTGGCCAGGAGATCCACAGGCCAGTCTCCCATGAGCAGCCTGTCCCCAGAGGGTCCGGCCCAGGCAGGAGCTCAGGGCTGCACTCACCGGCTCCCTTCCCGGCCACAGGCGTCTCACACCCAGGTCCCAGCGGGCAGCACGGGCAGCCCCAGACAGCTGCTCCCCAGCGGTGACCCGGGCACTGAGGGGGGCCGCCACCAGGCAGGAAGCAGATAAGCTCCTGGCAGGCTCAGTCTCCAAACCACCAACCCTGGAGCCCCTTCCTGCCCCCAGCGCTCCCCACTCAGCCTGGGAGGTTTCACACGCTTCTCAATGGAGCTGCCGTCATGGCTCTGGCTGGGTGTCTCTGCAGTTTCTTCTGGTCAATAACATGTTTCTTCATCCCCCCCAATGCAGCAAAGCTCCGTTCACCCAGCACTCCTTCCTCAGAGGGCCTGAGCCAGGCCCTGTGTGTGACCCCGTGAGGCCCCAAGGGAGCCAAGGGCGGGCATGGAGGGTGCTGCCAAAACAAAGCTAGCTCTCAAGTGCATGTTAGTAAGTAGATTCGAGACCTGAAAGAACATGGTAAATCTCTGGACCACGCCCTAGCTTTGCCTCCTGGGAACTGACTATAAAGTAGACTCGGCTTGTAGGCCGTGGCACTGTCGCTCCATCCTAGGAACAATGTTCCACCTGGCCCCGGCTGTATTCTCTTGTCTGTCTGCTTTAATCCTTCACCGCCCCCCTCCCCCTCCTCTAAGGTGCACCCCTCACCGAGCTGGACAGGGTTCACTCTTCCCTCCCAACTGCCCTCAGAGCCTCGGCCTGAGAGTGACACAGGCACACTCACACCTACACTCACACTCCTCACACACTCACACTCCTCACACTCACACTCACACTCCTCATACCATATCACACACTCCTCACACATTTCTCACACTCACAATCACCACACTCATACTCCAAACATTCCTTACACTCACCAGCTCACATTCACCACACCACACTCACATTTACACTCCTCACACACTCACACTCCTCACACTCACACTCCTCATACCATATTACACACTCCTTACACTCATACTCCTCACACTCACACTACTCACACTCCTCACACTCACAACTCCTCACACTCCCCACACTCACAACTCCTCACACTCACATTCACACTTCTCACACTCACACTCACCACACTCATACTCCAAACATTCCTCACACTCACCACACTCACATTCACCACACCACAATCACATTTACACTTCTCACACACTCACACTCACACTCCTTACACTCACTCCACTCACACTCCTCACACTCCCCACACTCACAACTCCTCACACTCACACTACTCACACTCCTCACACTCACAACTCCTCACACTCACACTTCTCACACTCACACTCACCACACTCATATTCCAAACATTCCTCACACTCACACTCCTCACTCTCACAACTCCTTACACTCACACTACTAACACTCATACTCCCCACACTCACTACTCCTCACACTCACACTCCTCACACTCACCACACTCACACTATGCACACTCACACTCACACTCACACACACCAAACAGCAAGCACTGCCTTCCTCCAAGTCCCGCCCCCACCGGGACCGAGAGCCTTGGGACCCAGCCTGGCAGGTCTGGTCCACCCGCCGGACAGGCCTCCCAGGCGCCCCACCTGCACTCACCGCAGCCCCCTCAGGCCCAGGACCCCCCGGGGCGGGGAGAGGATTAGGGGCGGGTCTGTGTCACTGTGCTATATACTGCACTAGTAGTTATTGCTACGACCACAGTGGCACAGTGCCCGTCAAAAACCCGCCTGCCCTCTGCCCGCAGTGGCACCACCCCTGGAATTTGGACAGGGCCCAACCCACAGGTATGGTGGTACCGCGTGGTGCAGCCCGACACACAAAGCCCCGGGGCGGCAGACACAGTGAGCGCCCTCAGCTTCCCCTCAAGGGCCGTCCGGCCAGCTCAGGGACCGTGAAACCCGTGGTCCCCGTGCCGACGGCCCACCAGGCACCCGGGCCAGGGCCTCCGACCACACAGCAGGTTTTTGCCACGGCCCCTCCCACCGTGGAGTATAGTAACTCCCACAGTGACACACCCGCCACCAAAAACCTAGCCACGCGGCAGGTCTCGGCCGCCAGGGGCTGCTCCCAGGGACCTGCTGTCCTCCAGGCACAGCGGGCCCACCCCACCCGGGATGGCGGAGGCTGGTAGCCCAGGCAGCAGATCAGAGCCCTCGGCCTGCAGGCACCCTGCCCACCAGCACCCTACATACTGGGCCCCAGGGACCCTCTGCCTACCCTTCACCCTTCCCATCAGAACCCAAAGACCCTCTGTTTGCCCAGCACCCTGCCCACTGGGCCCCAGGCACCCTCTGTCTGCCCAGAACCCTGCCTACCGGGCCCCAGGCACCCTCTCCTGAAAATGAGTCTGCAGGTGAAGCTCAGGGACCCGGGACACCAGGAGCGCCTCAGCAGAGCTGACCCCCAGCCCTATCTGCAGCTCAGCTTCCAGAGGCGACGCCTGCCTCAGCTGGTCCCTGGGGGACGGCTGGAGGGGCCGTGACAGGCCATATTGTCACAGCCTGTGTCACTGTGGATACTGGAGTAGCTCCACAGTGACTCAGCCTGTGCTCAGAACTCACCCGCCCGCTGGCACCCTGCCCTGCCCGGTGCAGTCGCTCTCCTGTGCCCTCCACCTGTCTCAGGAGGCAGTGACCTTGCCCGAGCTCTGATCAGATGCAGGAAGCTGCAGGGAGAGAGGCCACCTCCCTGGTGTCCAGTGCTGGTGCCCTGGGAAGCGCTGACCGGGCCTCCAAGTGTCACCCCTCCTGCCCAAACCCTGCCCCGGGGGGCTCCTCAAAGCCCACACCCCGTCCAAAGGCCAGGGCACAGGATGGAGCTCCGCCCCTCGGCGGGCCCTCCTCGCAGACCGATGCACAGGGAGCCCAACCCGAGTGCCCTCCAGGGCCCAGCCTCCTCTGCCCACCACCCACCCCTCCTCTCTGCACTGGACGCACCAGGAACCCTCAGTGGGGAGGGGGTGATGAGGGTCTAGAACTGAGCTGGTCCCCCAAGAGTGCCATGAATCCCCACTTTTCCACCAACCTCATTGCACCTTCCCAGCTCTCCAGACCCAGCTCCCTGGCAGTTCCCGGCAGCTGGGCGGCTGAGTGTGAACCATGCCTGGGTACAGGGCAGGGCCGGGCAGCTGCAGGGGGCAGGAGCTCAGCTGAGGATACCCTGCTCTGCGCCACCCCGCCCCGCCTGGCCAGAGGGGATTGTGCAGGGGACCCTCTCACGGTGTGAATACCCCCCACCCAGTGGCTCAGGGCAGACCTCAAAGCTCCTCCTTGAGCCTCTGCTCCTCAGATATCCCCTCCCTCCCACAGCGCCCCCAGTGACTCCCCGCACCAGACCGGGCTCAGGCTGCCCCCCTGATCCAGGGCTTCTCTGTGCAGAGCCCACGGGCCACAGGGCTCCTTCCCACACGGCCCTGCTGGAACCCCTGCAGAGCCGCAGGCACTGGGACCCGGGGCTCAGGAGATGCATCCAGAGAGCAAGCACTCTGGCCCCCTTCCAGGCTGAAGAGCACGGAGTGTGCTGAGCCCCCAAGGCCAGGGGGTTTCTGGTCCTTCCTGTGTCACAGTGGTACAGTGGTAGTGGGTACCACAGTGACACTTGCCCGGCCTGAAACCCTCCTGGCCCCGAGGTGCAGCGCCGCCCTTCTGGCCAGGAGATGCGCTGCCCCGTCTTCCCCAGGGGATGGCCAGAGCCTGAGGGGGCTCCTGGGCCAGGACATGGGTCACCATATCCAGGTGGGGCCCCTACACCACCCTGGGACCCGGCAGAATTTGTGCAGGCCTCAGTCAATGTGGGTATAACTACGACTTGGGCTCACAGTGCCACAGGCCACTCTTAAAACCTGCCCTGGCCCTCCCAAGCCCACCTCGGTGGGCCCAGCCCTGCCCAGAGGCGGCCACGCCCCGAAGCCCACCCCCAGGGAAGAGGTCAGGCCGGCCCTGCCGGGGGATTCTGATCGGCCCTGAATCACTGTGGATCGACGGGAGCTACCACGGTGAGACAGGCCGTGGCTGAAACTGTGCCCGTGCCTTCGGAGGACCAGTAGGAGTCAGAGGGCGAGCCCGGCTCCAGGCCAGGCAGTCCCCAGCTCCACGGGCAGCCCCCACAGCCCGGGCACCCCTGAGTGTCCCACTCCATGGCAAGCGTGGGGGACTGGGCAGGACAGTGGACGCTGCTCCAGGGACCCTGGCCAGAGCTGACCTTTGAGGTGCCAGCAGACATGACCCCTACCTATGTCTTCCAGAGCCAAGTGCAGGAGCACAGACACCCCAGGCCGGGGACCCAGGCCCAGGAGCTCCAGAACCCGGCTGGCCCCACCCCCACCGGGACCACAGACCTCCCGCTATGAACGTTGGTGCTACTGGGAGGGACTCACAGGAGGCTCATTGGTCTCCGCTCTTTCAGAAAGCCAGGCAGGCGGCCAGCACAGAAGCTGACGGTCAGCGGTCAGCAGAGCCGACCGCCCTTCCCTCATGGGGGACAGTCACCCAGGGGGCGTCCTCCACGGAGCCCTCAGCACACAGCCCTTCCCGAGGCCTCACAGGGCCCTGTCCCGGTCCCCGGAGCTTGGCCACACTGTGCAGCCGGGGCCCCAGCCCACAGCTGGGCCACAGAAGCCTGTCCCCACCGCTCCAGAGAGCAAGCACCCCGCCCCCTTCCAGGCTGAAGAGCACGGGGGGGGGGGGGGGGGTGCTGAGCCCGCACAGGCCAGGGGGTTTCTGGTCCTGCCTCTGTCACCGTGGTACAGTAGTAGCGGGTACCACAGTGTCACTCTCCGGGCCTGAAACCCTCCAGGCCCCGAGGTGCAGCGCCGCCCTTCTGGCCAGGAGATCCATAGGGGAGTCTCCCATGAGCAGCCTGTCCCCAGAGGGTCCGGCCCAGGCAGGAGCTCAGGGCTGCACTCACCGGCTCCCTTCCCGGCCACAGGCGTCTCACACCCAGGTCCCAGCGGGCAGCACGGGCAGCCCCAGACAGCTGCTCCCCAGCGGTGACCCGGGCACTGAGGGGGGCCGCCAGCAGGCAGGAAGCAGATAAGCTCCCAGAGAGCTGAGTCTCCAAACCACCAACCCTGGAGCCCCTTCCTGCCCCCAGCACTCCCCACTCAGCCTGGGAGGTTTCACACGCTTCTCCATGGAGCTGCCATCATGGCTTTGGCTGGGTGTCTCTGCAGTTTGTTTGCTTCTTCTGGTCAATAACATGTTTCTTCATCCCCTCCCAATGCGGCAAAGCTCCGTTCACCCAGCACTCCTTCCTCAGAGGGCCTGAGCAGGGCCCTGTGTGTGACCCCATGAGGCCCCGAGGGAGCCGAGGGCGGGCATGGAGGGTGGGTCCCTAAGCTCAGCGCATTGCACTCCAATGCCCAGTGTCACCGGGGAATTGCCTCTGGCTCTGATGCCTCAGACCATGCTGCTGCCACCGGTCCTGAAGGGCAGGGAAGGGATGGGGGCCCAGGGAACCCCTCGCACATTACAGCACAGCACAGCCCGAGCTGGGCCTGGACAGGGATGTCCTCCCCGCCAGGAGTCTCCACTCAGCTCAGACAAGGCAGCATGATGGGAGGAGGCTGCACGGACACCATTCCCACTCCCTGTCCCCTCCCCCCATCAGCCATCTGCCCACGTGTCTCTTGTGGTGACCCCATAGCCACCCTGAGGGCTTTGGTGGAGAGCAGCGATAGTGTTTGGACAGGTTCAAGCTTGGGGTTAATGAGAGAGCATGATCCTCTCATGGCAAAGCCACGTGCAAGTCTCGGCTTGGAGAGCAAAGCCCTCCCAGCACAATTACAGCCAAAGGCTATGGTTGTCAGGTTGACCTTATGGTCCAAACCTGTGTTCCCAGGTGGCTGAGTGATGTGGGCTGTGGGAGGTGTAGCAAGTGCTGCCAAAACAAAGCTTGGTCGAGTTCTCAGGTGCATGTAAGTAAGTAGATTTGAGACCCGGGAGAACATGGTAAACATCTCAACCACGCCCTAGCTTTGCCTCCTGGGAACTGACTATAAAGTAAAGAGTCGGCTTGCAGGCCTTGGCACTGTCACTGCATCTGAGAGCAGTGTCCTACCTGGCCCCAGCTGTATACTCTTGTCTGCTTTAATCCTCCACCATCCCCCCACTCTGGTGCTGGTTCAGTCTTCCCTCCCAACTGCCCTCAGAGCCTCGGCCTCAGAGTGACACAGGCACAGTCACACCCACTCACACTCCTCACACACACTCACACTCCTCACATTCACACTCACACTCTTCACACTCACACTCTATACACTCACACACACACACACCAAACAGTGAGCACTGCCTTCCTCCAAGTCCCTCCCCCACATCCCTGTCACCTGACAGACACCCTCAGGTCCTTGGGCCTCTTTCTAAGGACCCCTCTCCTCCCCCACCAGCCCCTCTCCCAGGCCAGCTTCTGGGCTCCTCAGCACTCACCGCTCGCCTCCAGAATCACAGTTTGCAGCATCCGCCCACCCTCCTTTCTTCCCAGCTCATTCCCTGCAGCACCCGTGCCCCTCGACCTGCACCTCTGTCCTTGTCCAGCCCCTCTCCAGGCCCTCTCCTTTCTCCCTGCCATTTTGAATTGGCAGCCACAGGCTGAAGTGGGTTGTGGACCCTCAAGGCCACTGTCACAGCTCCTGGTCCAACCCTCTCTGGCAGGCCATCCAAGTGCCCCAGCACCAATGGTCCCCACACCCTTCACACATAGCCAACAGTGCCCCTGTAGCCCATGTCTGCCCAGGGAAATGTGAGTGAGGTCAGCAGGTAGGGCGTCCAGAGTGTGGCTCGCTGTCTGCTGCCAGCCCATCCTGTGCCTTCCTGTGAAGGACAGCAGACCACACGCACAGGAGGGCTTCAAAGCGCATCGCTGGCCAGCCGCAGGGAGGGGCAGCCAGGGACCCAGCGCCAATGTTCCCAGACCTGACTCAAAACAGCATCCCAGAAATTTCTTTAAATTCCCAGAAAAAACACCCCCCTGCCCCCCAGAGCAGTCAATAGCAAATATATTTTATTTGAGTCCCTGGACTTCGAAACAAGCAGATGACCAGCTGATTTATAAGACAATAATAAATCTGGCCTGATTCCTAAAAACAAAAACAAAAACTTTATCAGCGTCCATAAAACATGACTGGAGACAAAACATGACCCAAGAACCTCATGCCCTGCACAGTAGCATTCAAATACCACTCACGTGAACACAGACATTGGTGCCATGTGCTTCCTTAAAGAGCCACTGTATAAACACTCACATACATTAATATCCTACATAATAAAGAGTTAATATGCAAATTCACCCTCATGCCCTCACACAAGATGGCCGCCCCATGTGGTCAAAGATGGCTGTCACAAGATGGCCTGGAGGGGAGGGCCATTGGAAGCAACCAGTCTGGCAGGGATGGCAGTTGGGGGCGATTGGGCTGGCAGGGGAGGACAGTTGGGGGCGATTGGGCCAAACGGGGAACAGTTAGACATCAATCAGGCTGGCAGGGGAGTGGTTAGGAGGTGATCAGACTGGCAGTCAGGTGAGCAGTTGGAAGCCAGCAGTCCCAGATTGTGAAAGGGATGTCTGACTGCTGGTTGAGGCATGGTCCCACATTGGGGATCATGCCTAAACCAGCAGTTGGACATCCCCCAAGGAATCCCAGATTGGAGAGGGTGCAGGCTGGGCTGAGGGACACCCCCTCTCCAGTGCACAAATTTTATGCATCGGGCCTCTAGTTTCTTTATAAGTTTACCTTTATTAGCCTATATTACATATTGAATATTGAACTTGGGTGTATATATGTACATGTGCATATATAAACATATTCAGTATTCAACATGTATAATATGGACTATTGGGGGGAAAATTATTTATTTGAATAAAGATAAAATTTATCCAATCAAGAGAAATGGAAAAATTCCAACACAGCCCTTGCTAGTATGGTTCAGTGGACAGAGTGTTGGCCTATGGACCGAAGGGTCCTGGGTTCTATTCCAGTCAAGAATCTGGGGATGGGGCTAAGGATGAGGGATGGGGCTAAGGGTGAGGGATGGGGTTAAGGATGAGGGATGGGGTTAAGGATGAGGGATGGAGTTAAGAATGAGGGATAGAGTTAAGGATGAGGGATGGGGCTAAGGATGAGGGATGGAGCTAAGGATGAGGGATGAGGTTAAGGATGAGGGATGGGGCTCAGGATGAGGGATGGGGTTAAGGATGAGGGATGGGGCTCAGGATGAGGGATGGGGCTCAGGATGAGGGATGGGATTAAGGATGAGGGATGGGGCTCAGGATGAGGGATGGAGCTAAGGATGAGGGATGAGGTTAAGGATGAGGGATGGGGCTCAGGATGAGGGATGGGGTTAAGGATGAGGGATGGAGCTAAGGATGAGGGATGAGGTTAAGGATGAGGGATGGGGTTAAGAATGAGGGATGGGGCTCAGGATGAGGGATGGGGCTCAGGATGAGGGATGGGATTAAGGATGAGGGATGGGGTTAAGAATGAGGGATGGGGCTCAGGATGAGGGATGGGACTAAGGATGAGGGATTGGGCTAAGGATGAGGGATGAGGGTTAAGGATGAGGGATGGGATTAAGGATGAGGGATGGGGCTCAGGATGAGGGATGGGGCTCAGGATGAGGGATGGGATTAAGGATGAGGGATGGGGTTAAGAATGAGGGATAGAGTTAAGGATGAGGTATGGGGCTAAGGATGAGGGATGGAGCTAAGGATGAGGGATGAGGTTAAGGATGAGGGATGGGGCTCAGGATGAGGGATGGGGTTAAGGATGAGGGATGGGGCTCAGGATGAGGGATGGGGCTCAGGATGAGGGATGGGATTAAGGATGAGGGATGGGGTTAAGAATGAGGGATGGGGCTCAGGATGAGGGATGGGACTAAGGATGAGGGATTGGGCTAAGGATGAGGGATGAGGGTTAAGGATGAGGGATGGGATTAAGGATGTGGGATGGGGCTAAGGATGAGGGATGAGGGTTAAGGATGAGGGATGGGCACTAAGGATGAGAGATGAGGCTAAAGATGAGGGATGGGGCTGAGGGTGAGGGATGGAGCTAAGGATGAGGGATGAGGGCTAAGGATGAAGGTATAAGGTTGAGGATGAGGGATGGGGCTGAGCTGGAGGAAAGGGGCCGGCAGGGCAGAGTGGGCCCCTCCCCTCCCCCATCAGGCACAGAAGCTGGGGAGCCTGACAGGTGCTTCCTGAAGGGCCTGGGGTGGCCCCACCCTTATTCCTGAGCAGGAGGCAGGAGGCCCAGAGCAGAGGCCGCAGCAGGAAGAGCCTGCGGAGAGCTGAGGGCTGAGGAGCCTCCTGTTGGCTGTGAGCCGCCCCCACATGCCCTGAGGGCAGGACTCCCGCCCGAGGACCTGGCAGGCCGCACCTCTCCCCTCACCCACCCAGTGCTCAGAGGCCAGAACCCGAACCTCATCCTCGTCCCCCACCCTGACTGTGCCCCTCGCTGCATCTGCGGCCCCACCCCAGGGCCCCCCATCTCTCCAGACCCTGGATTCTGGGAGCCTGCTCTGCTGAGTCCTGCTCTCCCTGCCCCCATGGGCGCCCATGGTCCCGCTCACCATACCTGGGCTCCCAACCTCTCTCAGCACAGGCCTCCCACCCCGCACGCCCAGCCCAACCCAAATCCGTCCACACGGGACCAGGCAGAACCTTCTGGAGGAGACTTTAAGCAAAGCCCCCGACATGTTCAGCCCTTCACGGGGCCTCAGGTCACCAGCTCATCCAACCACTGAGCTGTCCAGGCACCAGGCCAGCCTCTGCCTGGAGTTACACACGTGTACACTCACATACCCCACTTATGCACGTCGTGTACACGTATACACATGTATTCATATACACATGTACACACCAGTACACACATATACACTCATGTTCATACACACACACACACACACACACGCACCCACACGCACACACACGGACTTCTCAGCACACTGGGCTCTCACCCTCCCCCAGCCATCGGTCAGGGCACCATTGCGCCCTCAGGGCTGTGAGGCCATGGGGCCATGGGGCTGTGTCTGTGCTCCTGTCCTCCCAGCACAGCCTGCCCCTGGGCACACCTGCAGGCCGGCCCCTGCCCCCACAAGCCTGTGCCCTCCCTCCCCCTGGTACCAGCCCCTCTGACAGGAGCTGGTGCCATCCTCCTCCCCTATCTGTGGCTGGGAGTTGAAGGACAGCAGCCTGCCAGGTATGGGGGAGGGACCCTCCCTGCACTGCCCTCCTGAGACACCTCCCCAAGGACCAGCCGCCCCAGAGGACTGGGCGGGGACCACCCTGTGGGACACCGTGGCTCAGCAGCCGCCCCCAGAACCCCGCACCTGTGGGGCAGCAAGCAGGTAGAATTGACGAGATGCGGCCAGAGAGAGAAAGCAGCCTCTTGGCTGAGCCCCTGACAGACCCCAGGGGGCCGCCCCCACAGGTCAGCGATGGACTGGGGGTTCCATCAGCCCCCCAAACTCCCCAGCAAGAGGCCTTTCTTCACTGAGAACAACCCAAACGTGTGTGAGGGGGAGGGGCTTGAGAGAGACAGCGCAGCCTGGAGTCTGCTCTTGTTTCTAAAGAAAAGGGGAAAGCAGGACCGGCTGTCGGGGGGTGGGGGGGTCTCCTCTGCTCTGTGTCCCCCCTCCCCCAGGCCCCCACCTGGCCCGGCCCCCAGTGCGAGATCCGCCTCCACCACCTGCCCCACCCCAGCCTGGAGGTTTTGGCTAAGCCAGACACCACAGTGCTAACTGGGGCACAGTGATTGACAGCTCTACAAAAACCCAGCCAGCCGCCCGCCCGCCCACCCGCTAAGGGCCAGGGCCAGGCGCTGGGGGCTGGGAGGGAGCAGGAGACGGGGATGCCGTCCCACCAAGGGGCACAGCTGGGTGCAGGGGAGCAGCTGGGCAGGGTCGGCAGGGGTGAGCCAGGTGTCAGGAAGGAGGCCCAAGCCCAGCCCTGGGGACCTGGGCGGGAGGGGGCCCCGGGGGGTGGGGGGGTGTCTGTGGGCAGCGAGCAGCCTGGCGTCGCCTGCGGCTCCCTCCCCGGGGACCCCGGCTGCTGCGGGGATTTCTGAGGCCACGGCCCGGGGCCCGCTCACTGTGCCTATGCTTACTTCGAGCACTGGGGCCAGGGCACCCAGGTCACCGTCTCCTCAGGTGAGTCTGGCGTCCACTGTCCTGTCCGACGGGGACATGGCGGGGCAGGCGGGTAGCGGGCTGGGGTGTGCGGAGCCTGGGGCCCCGTCTGGTCTCAGACGCGGGACAGAAGGGAGGGTGCGTCCTTGTGGGACAGGAGGCTGCACTCTCGGCCTGTCGCCCTCCCAGCCGGGGGTCCCTGTGGCCCCGGGCAGGACAGCGCCTAGCCGCCGGGGCCAGGGCAGGTTTTTGTCTGGGGGGACTGGGAACTGTGTCCCCGTGCGATGCTTTCGACGTGTGGGGCCAGGGGACCTCGATCACGGTCTCCTCAGGTAAGCCGGCTTCCTCTCTCCTCTGTCCCGGCTGGAAGGGACTTTCCAGGGATTTCACTTTTCCTCTACGAGGGGCCTCCCCGAGGGCCGCCCCTGGGTCTCCGCTCGGCAGGCGGCCTCTCCTGGGGGCCGGGGCCTTCGCGGCGAGGCAGAGGGGCTGCGTTCTCGGGGTGCGGAGTCCTGAGGAGAGGGGTTTGAGGTGGCTGGTGCCAGGCGGGACGGGTTTTTGTATGCGGCCTTGGGGAGCCTGGGGCGATGTGACTACTTCGAGTACTGGGGCCAAGGCACCATGGTCACCGTCTCCTCAGGTGAGCCGGCTTCCTCTCTCCTCTCTGTCCGGGTGGGAAAAACTTTCCAGAGACTTTGGTTTTTTTTGCTCTATGAGGGGTTCTGCGGAGTCCCCAGCCGGGGGCCCCAGTCGGGGGCCACTGCAGACGGATGGCCTCTCATGGGGGACGGGGCGGTGGAGGCAGAGGGGCTGCGTTCTCGGGGTGCGGAGTCCTGAGGAGAGGGGTTTGAGGTGGCTGGTGCCAGGTGGGACGGGGTTTTTGTACGCGGCCTTGGGGAGCCGGTGGCAATGTGACTACTTCGACTACTGGGGCCAGGGCACCATGGTCACCGTCTCCTCAGGTGAGTCCTCCACCCCCTCTCTCCTCTCTCTCTCCTCTCTCTCTCCGAGGGTTTTTGATGCTTTTTGAGGGAAATGAGTGTGTCGGGTCTCGGGTCCAGGAGGTCCGGGCCGGGCTGGGGACTCAGGAAGGGGCTGGGGCACTGCGGCTCCTGGGTCAGAGGACAGATTGAACCCGCTCCTCCGGGCTCTGAGGCCGGGGGTCTCTCTGGGTCTTGGCCGCCCTTGGCCTCCGGGCCCTGTGGCCCCCTCTGCCCTCCTGGGCGTTTCCTGAGGGGACGGGAGGCCCGTGCCGGACACCGGTTCTTGCCCGGGACCCGGGTGTGGCTGTCACAATGTGACTCCTGGTTCGATGTCTGGGGCCAGGGCACCCTGGTCACCGTCTCCTCCGGTGAGTCCTCCGGTCGGGGAGGTGGGGGTCGGGTCAGGAGACGCCGAGGCATTTCGGAGGTCAGGAAAGGGAGCCGGGGAGAGGGTTCCCCAAGCGGGGCCGGAGACCTTCCGCCCCTCGCAGAAGGACAGTGAGCGAGGCCTCGGGGCCGTGGGACCGGCTGCCCGGCTCCACGGGCTCCACCATGGGCAGGTGGCCGGTGTCGTCACTTGGACCTCCGAGTCCCAGTCGGGGCTGTGGGCTCAGGGCCGGCGGCCGGGCTAGGGAATCCACGGGCTGAGGGGCTCAGGGCCCTCCCGGCCACAGAGACTTGGGTGGCCGCCTTCCATCGGCGCCCAGAGACGGTGCGGGTCCCCGGGCGGCCTCCGGCGGTGCAGGGCCGGCGCCCCGGTTTTTGTGGGGCGAGGATGGAGATTGCAAGGCTGTGATTACTATGGTATGGACTACTGGGGCCAGGGGACCCAGGTCACCGTCTCCTCAGGTAAGACCGATGCCCTCCTCGGGCCTTTCCTTCCCTCTCCTCTCGCTGGGTCTTCCTGGGCATCAGTGGCCGGTCCTCGGACGTGACCCCCGGCCGGGGCCGGGGCCGGGGCCGGGGCCAGGCAGGCTGGCCAGGGAGGACAGGGGCCGGGGCGCAGGGACTGCAGAGCCTCTTGGTTTTCGGATGCCTTTCGGAGACTGAAATTAAGAGGCTTTTCTGGGGTCACGGAGCCCCTGGAAGAGGCTGCAGGCCTGAAGGGCCGCGCCGGGTGAGAGGTTGGACCGGCCGAGGGCCAGCGGGGCCGCGGGACCTTCTCGAGGTCAGAACCGGGGGTTTGCAGACCAGGAGCAGGCGGCTCGGGGCACCCCGCCTGCCGAGGGAGGCGGCACATTCTCATTCTTTTCAAGTCCGTTACTTTGCTAGAATCTAATTTCTTCCAAGTCCATGGCTTCTCTATGATTTAATTTTTTAAAATGCCAGATTGTATGTAGACTTCTTTACCTGCCAGGAGGGCCGGGTGGCCACAATGGGCCACATTGAAGGACAGGGTTAGGAAGAGTGTGACTTTATTTTATTTTATTTTATTTTATTTTATTTTATTTTATTTTTAATTACTTTTTATTGACTTCAGAGAGGAAGGGAGAGGAAGAGAGAGATAGAAACATCCGTGATGAGAGAGAACCATGGGTCGGCTGTCTCCTGCACAAGCCACATTGGGGATCAAGCCCCACTACCTGGGCCTGTACCCTTTGATAGGAATTGAACCTGGGACCCTTCAGTCCACAGGCCGGCGCTCTATCCACTGAGCCACACCGGCCAGGGCAAGAAAAGGGTGACTTTAAAATGTGAGAAGTTTTAAGGTCACTGGGTTTTTTTTGGTGGTTTTTTTTTTTTTTAATCTCATTATTTAATTAATAATTGGAAGTCAGGTCTTTGTGGAGTGGAGAGTGGTGCCAGTTTGGCCAGATGCGGTGACAAGGAACCGTGGGCTGAGTTTTGATGAAGATAAATTACTTTTCACCGAGTTGAGGCTGTTGGACGGAGCAGAGCCAGTGTCGGCTGTCGGGGGGTGAGGGGGGCACACACCTGCAGCCGGTGGCCGGAAGCGGGCCGGCCGGCATCTATTTTCGGAGGCCAGGAAGCACGGTTGACACATTTATAGCTTCTGGTTTCGAGACGCGGTTTCGGGGTTTTGCCCACAAATCTAAACGTGTCTCCGGAGCAAACAGCACCTGCGGCTGGGCCGTGAGATAAGCCGAGGCCGGGACGGGAGTTCCGCTTTTAGGTGCGGGTTTCGTTTTTCGTTTCTCGGACTCGGCTCGCCAGCGTCTTGTTTGCGTTCATGTCCAAAGCGAGGCGCGTGAGCCGTGAAACCGCCTCGGGCGGGGCCGTCAGCCCGTGGCCGCGTTCACTCCGCGGGCCCCTGTCCCCATAGCCCGGGTCACAGGGACCCTCCGGCTTTTTAAGTTAGTGTTTCCTCCCCGTGAGGAAGAGGCACTTTGCGACCTCTGATAAAGTCACCTTTGTTTCAGACCGATTTCCAATACGCCCCTGAGGCCGGAGGCCGGTGGGATGTGTGGGAGGGTTAGGGCTAGCTCAGTGGACTAAGCAGAAGCCCATTGGGTCCCAGACTGAGTCCCGAGTGAGTGAACGAGTGAGTGGGCGGTGGAGTTGGAGGAATGGCTGCAGGACAAAGGCCCCCTTCACCACCATTCCTCCCCCCAGACGTGGAGTGAGCGGCAGGCTAGTGAGAGAGGTTTGACAGCTTTGCCTCCACCTGAAGGAGAGCTTGGGCCATTAGTGCTCAGTGGAGGCAGAGAGGGCCGGGTGTGTGACACCCCAAGCTGCCCCTGTGGGGGTCCCTCACAGTTATCTCTCCCCAGAGAACCTTCCAGGGAAAAGTGGCCAGCGCTGCCCTGTGGCCGGCAGCTGCGGGCGGGGTGGCTGGCCACGGGGCAGCACTGTCTGTCCCTGCTGCCGTCTGCCCCTAAGTTGTGAGCGCAGCTCCGGTCTGGGTCACAGCCACGCGTTAGGAAGGGCCCATGCTGTGTGCCGCCGAGCGGGGCTCTGAGTGCGAGGTCAGGAAGATGCGTGTCCTGGCCGTTCCAGGGGTGATTTTTCTCTGGAGGGAACGTGGGTAAAGCCGGTGGCGGACGGTGGGGCACGGGCGGGGGAGCACTCTGCCAACCCAGGGCTCCCCAAGCCCCGCCAGATGTACACTGACTTGAAGTGGGCAGAGTGTTTGACCGGCTACGGGGAGGGCAGTGACGGGCGCTGCTTGGGAGCCAGATGCCAGCGGGAGCAGGGCTGGGGCTGGGAGCGGGCGTATCAGGGGCGAGAGGCAGGAAGAGGCCCTGGGAAGGAGCCCACCTGGCAGAGCCCAGCTGCACAGAAGTCCGGGGAGAGGCGCTTCCACTGAGGTGAGCATGTCGGGTGGCCTGAGCTTTCTGACCAGAAACACCAGGCTGAGCAGGGCTGCGCTGGGGTGAGCTGGGGGAGCTGGGGGAGCTGGGGGAGCTGGGGGAGCTGAGCTGGGCTGAGCCAGGTGAGCTGGGTGAGCTGTGGGAGCTGAGCTGGATGAGCTGGGTGAGCTGGGTGAGCTGAGCTGGGTGAGCTGAGCTGAGCTGAGCTGGGTGAGCTGAGCAGGGTGAGCAGGGTGAGCTGGGTGAGCTGAGCTGAGCTGAGCTGAACTGGGTGAGCTGAGCTGAGCTGAGCTGGGGGAGCTGGGGGAACTGGGTGAGCTGGGTGAGCTGAGCTGAGTGGAGCTGGGTGAGCTGAGCTGAGCTGAGCTGAACCAGGTGAGCTGAGCTGGGTGAGCTGGATGAGCTGAGCTGAGCTGAGCTGGGTGAGCTGAGCAGGGTGAGCTGAGCTGAGCTGAGCCGAGCGGAGCTGGGTGAGCTGAGCTGAGCTGAGCTGAACCAGGTGAGCTGAGCTGGGTGAGCTGGGTGAGCTGAGCTGAGCTGAGCTGGGTGAGCTGAGCAGGGTGAGCAGGGTGAGCTGGGTGAGCTGAGCTGAACTGGGTGAGCTGAGCTGAGCTGAGCTGAGCTGGGGGATCTGGGGGAACTGAACTGGGTGAGCTGGGGGAACTGGGGGAGCTGAGCTGAGCTGAGCTGAGCTGAACCAGGTGAGCTGAGCTGGGTGAGCTGAGCTGACCTGAGCGGAGCTGAACCAGGTGAGCTGAGCAGGGTGAGCTGAGCTGAGCTGAGTGGAGCTGGGTGAGCTGAGCTGAGCTGAGCGGAGCTGGGTGAGCTGGGTGAGCTTAGCTGAGCTGAGCGGAGCGGAGCTGAGTGAGCTGAGCTGGGTGAGCTGAGCTGGGTGAGCTGAGCTGAGCTGGGTGAGCTGAGCTGGGTGAGCTGAGCTGAGCTGGGTGAGCTGAGCTGAGCTGAGTGGAGCTGGGTGAGCTGAGCTGAGCGGAGCAGAGCTGGGTGGGCTGGGTGAGCTGAGCTGAGCTGGGTGAGCTGAGCTGGGTGAGCTGAGCTGAGCTGGGTGAGCTGAGCTGGGTGAGCTGAGCTGAGCTGGGTGAGCTGAGCTGAGCTGGGTGAGCTGAGCTGAGCTGAGCTGAGTGGAGCTGGGTGAGCTGAGCTGAGCGGAGCGGAGCTGGGTGGGCTGGGTGAGCTGAGCTGGGTGAGCTGAGCTGGGTGAGCTGGGTGAGCTGAGCTGAGCTGGGTGAGCTGAACTGAGCTGGGTGAGCTGAGCTGGGTGAGCTGAGCTGAGCTGGGTGAGCTGGGTGAGCTGAGCTGAGTGAGCTGGGTGAGCTGGGCTGAGCTGAGCTGGGTGAGCTGGGTGAGCTGGGTGAGCTGGGTGAGCTGAGCTGAGCTGAGCCGGGTGAGCTGAGCTGAGCTGGGTGAGCTGAGCTGGGTGAGCAGGGCTGAGTTGGGTGAGCTGGGTGAGTTTGGGGAGCTAGGGGAGCTGGGGGAGCTGGGGGAGCTGAGCTGAGCTGGGGGAGCTGGGGGAGCTGAGCAGGGTGAGCTTGGGGAGGTAGGGGAGCTGGGGGAGCCGGGCAAGCTGATCTGAGCTGGGGGAGCTGGGGGAGCTGAGCTGGATGAGCTTAGCTGAATTGAGCTGAGCAGGGTGAGCTGAGCTGGGTGAGCTGAGCTGAGCTGAGTTGGGTGAGCTGAGCTGAGCTGAGCTGAGCTGAGCTGGGTGAACTGAACTGAGCTGGATGAGCTGAGCTGGGTGAGCTGGGCTGGGTAAGCAGGGTGAGCTAGGCTGGATTATCTGGGTGAGCTGAGCTGGGTGAGCTGGGCTGGGTGAGCTGGGTGAGCTGGGTGAGCTGGGTGAGCTGGGTGAGCTGAGCTGGCTGGGCTGACCCCGTGACCTGGATGTGCTCTGGATGAGTTGAGTTGAGTCTATATTCGTCCCCCATCACACACCATCCTTTGGACCCAGGCACCCAGGGCAGGGCTCCATGTGGCGGAGCCGCGGCAGTGAGGGCTGGGCTCGCAGGGGCCCCTCTCTCGCTGGCCGGCCGCTGCCTGGGGGTCCCGGGCGCTGGGGCTGAGCATGTGGCTGCAGGGGTCAGAGAGAAGGCCGCGCTGGTCTGGGGCTGGGTCGTGTGAGGCGGGGGCTGGGCGCACATGTCTGTAAGAGCTGCTCCCATCCCCCAGGCTCAGAGCCGGCTCCTACAGGGTGGGGGCTGTAGCAGCCTCCTCGGCCCAAGCCTTGGCCACACTGCCTGCCCCACACAGGTGGCGAGATCTGGGGGACCCCGTCGTCATGGGCTTGGCCCTGTGAGGCATCTGAGGGGCGACGGGCCTGACCCCTGACCGGCCGAGTCGGGGAAGTCCTCCTCTCACACCCCTTTCTCTTCTGCCCCGCTCGCTCGGGTCCTCAGGGACTGCCGCTCCCCCCAACCTCTTCCCCCTCGTCTCCTGCGGGAACTCCCTGCCCGAGGAGAGCCTGGTGGCCATGGGCTGCCTGGCCAAGGACTTCCTGCCCGACACCGTCACCTTCTCCTGGAGCTTTAAGAACACCAGCGCCATCAGTGCCGTCCAGAACTTTCCCTCGGTCATGAGGGAGGGCAAGTACCAGGCCAGCTCGCAGGTCCTCCTGCCCACGGCCGACATCCTCCAGGGCCTGGACGAGTTTGTGACATGCAAGGTCAAACACCCCAACGGCGAAAAAGTATTGCAGTTTTCCATCCCAGGTGAGCGGGCCTCCCCCTGCGGGCGGCTGCCGGGCGGGTGAGGGGGCAGCGGCCCGGCTGACTCTGTCTCCTCCCCGCAGACAGCGAAGTGCTGCCGCCCCACGTGAACGTCTTCATCCCGCCCCGCGACTCCTTCACCGGCCCCGGCCTCCGCACGTCCTCGCTCATCTGCCAGGCCTCGGGCTTCAGCCCCAAGAAGATCGCCGTGTCCTGGCTGAAGGAGGGGAAGCTTCTGACCTCCGGCTTCGTCACGGACAAGCCAGAGGTCGAGCGCAGAGCCCGCCCCCTGACCTACAGGGTCACCAGCACGCTGACCGTCACCGAGAGTGACTGGCTGAGCCAGAGCGTGTTCACCTGCCAGGTGGAGCACCAGGCGCTCACCTTCCAGAAGAACGTGTCCTCCATGTGCGGCCCCAGTGAGTGATCCCGCCCCGGCAGAGCCCCCAGCACACAGGTGTCCGCTCGGTCGGCAGACCTGCCCCTGACGGGCCGGCAGCTCCCCGAGCCTTGGCTTCCCCGAGAGGCCAGGGGCGGGGAGGGGGGCCCCCAGGGAGGTTTGTCGGGCGGGACCCGGTGTCCCCTCCCGCAGGACCCCAGGGCCCAGGAGAGGCTCCGCCAAGTCGACGCCTTGGCCTGACCACCCCCGTCCTGTCCCAGGTACGTCCACCATCCGAGTCTTCACCATCCCCCCGACCTTCGCCAGCATCTTCCTCACCAAGGAGGCCACGCTGTCCTGCCTGGTCACTGACCTGGCCACCTATGACAGCCTGACCATCTCCTGGACCCGCAAGAATGGCATTGAGCTGAAAACCAACACCAACATCTCCGTGAGCCACCCCAACGCCACCTTCAGTGCCATAGGAAAGGCCACGGTGTGCGTGGAGGACTGGGAGTCGGGCGAGGAGTTCACCTGCACGGTGACCCACACGGACCTGCCCTCGCCGCTGAAGCATACCATCTTCAGGCCCAAGGGTAGGCTGCCCCCCTTCCCGCCACCCCAGACCCTCCCACACATGGCATCCAGGGCTGGGGATCCCATGGTAGGCCCGGAAGCAAGAGGCACACATGCATAGGCATGCAACAGGCACATAGACACAGGCACACACAGAGACATGCACACAGATACCTGCACATTCATGCACTAAGACACACAGACACACATGCCCTCTGCTTCCCTGTTGTCGGGGGCTGAACCCCGCCGCCCCCGACCTGAGCTCACGCTCCCCTCTTCCCACAGACGTCGCCAAGCACGTGCCCTCGGTGTACGTGCAGCCACCCAGCCGGGAGCAGCTGAGCCTGCGGGAGTCGGCCTCAGTCACCTGCCTGGTGAAGGGCTTCTCGCCCCCTGACGTGTTTGTGCAGTGGCTGCAGAGAGGGCAGCCCGTGTCCTCCGACATGTATGTGACCAGCGCCCCAGTGCCCGAGCCCCAGGCCCCCGGCTTGTACTTCGTCCACAGCGTCCTGACCGTGAGCGAGGAGGACTGGAGCGCCGGGGAGACCTACACCTGCGTCGTGGCCCACGAGGCCCTGCCCTACTCGGTGACCGAGAGGACCGTGGACAAGTCCACCGGTAAACCCACCCTGTACAACGTGTCCCTGGTCATGTCTGACCTGGCCAGCTCCTGCCACTGACCCCAGGCTGCCCCTCCAGGGCGGTCCGGAGCCTCTGGCTGACCTGTCGCTGTGTGTGCATGTATGCAAACTGACTGTGTCAATGGGTGGGGTGTTGCATTCTATAAAAACCAGAAATAAAAATGTCTGTTCAAAAGATGCTGGTCCGAGTGAGCAATGCTCTCGCCCGCTGGGGCCACGGCTGTGCTGCCCCCACCCCTGCTTCACCCACTGGCTTCCCACTCGCCTCTCAAAGCCCTGAGCCCTGCAGAGTGCTCACAGCAGACAGTGCAATGCTCACCGCCTCTCCACAGCTGCTATGGGCTCACAGGGACATGGGTGTACAACACACATGCACACATGCACACACAGAGACACATGCATGCATGCACACAGGCATAAACAGATATGCACACACATGGATACAGCTACACGTGACGTGGACATTGGCACACAACACATGCACATGTGCACACATGCATGCATGCACACAGACACATGCCCAGGCATGGACATACACAAAGGCACACAGGCACATGTACATAAATGGATGTGGACACAGACACATATACTATAACATGAGCACACAAACACATGCACATGTGCAGGTGTGTGCAAATACATGGACATGTGTGTTTGCTGTGCATGTGTGTGTGTAGTGCCACATGTGTGTATACACATAGACACATGCAAAGTATGGACACATGCACAAAGAAGCACACAGGCACACAGGTATAGACATACACAAATGAATATGAACAAAGAGACACGTGCAGTGGATGTGGGAACACAGAGACATGCAAAGACATGGATACACACACAAATATCTACACATTCATACATGTGTACACAGACATGTGCACACTCATATATACATCCACACATGTGGACACATACACAGAGAAGCACGAATGCACATTGTTCTAGAGACACACATGCGAGAGACATGAGCACACTGGCATGTGTACACATACACGTATGCAGGGATGTACACATGTACACAGATATCTGCACGTGTGTGCAAGCATGCAAACATGCAGGCAGACACACAGTTAATGCACACTCATATACACATACACACACGGTCACATACTCACCTGGGCACTCACACAGATGAGTCATTGGTGCACAGGTGTACACGGGCACATGGACCCATTTGCACAGACACATGCACATACAGACACACACATTCATGTGCACACAGCACAGACACACACACAGATGTCCACCCTGTGCGCCTAGGTCACTCGGTGCCTTTGACGCCTGCCTCTGTGCCACGCTTGCTGCACGGCTTCCTGTCCAGCCTGCTTGTCCTCTGTCTGCCCTTGGAGGTACACCCAGGGGCCAGCCCACCAGGACTCTGACCAGGCACCCGCCCAGGCCTGGGCAGGGGCTCGGGGGCCACTGGGAGGCGGCTGCAGCCTTGGGCCACCCCGGCCCAGCCCAGGCTGTTGATGAAGCAGCAGGCCCTGTACCCCAGTGAACAGAAGTAGTCGGCGTGTCCCGGAGGCAGGGAGGCTGATCTACGGGCTCTGCCCCGCAGACACCTGGCCCTGGAACCTGGTGGGGAAAGAGGCCACCTGCAGCAGGGAGTGAGGGGCACAGGGGCCCGGGGGGGCCTCCGTTCCCAGCAGAGAGCTCGGCCCCTGGGCAACCCCTAGACACCCTGTGCTCCTGGTCCTTTGGGGCCCTGGACTCCAGAAGCTGCCTCAAAGGCCCATCTGTGTTAGGGCTCCAGACCTCACTGTATGTGTCCGTCTGTCCATCCAGCCTCACTCTGCCCCGAGCCTTGGGTGTCTGTCAGACCTCTGGGTCCCAGAGATATGATTCCTAGTGGGGCAGACACGCCAGCCAGAGCCCCCCACGGCCTCCTACATTCGCCCTCCACTCTGAGAACGAGAGAGTGAGAGTCCCACTGAGGAAGCAAGGAGGGTCCCTCAGTCCCAGACCTGTGCCTGCCCCCACTGCCACCCCCACCCGCAGGGGACAGGAGGCCCCATTCCCAGCTTCATCACCCCAAGTGGCCCTGGCCGTACCCCCTCGAGGAGAGCCCAGGACCCTGAATGCATTCCACTGGGCCCCCTATCCCGGCCCTGTGTGGCACCCACCCCTGTGTCTGTGAGCTGCTGTCACCCTGTGCCCAGGGCCTCAGGACGGGGACTCTGCCCGGCCTCCAGGCGGCTGTGGGAGCCCAGCTCTGCCGGGCTCAGACCTGCCCTGCTGCCCTCGCTTCTGCCCCGCCCTGCCCCGCCCTCCGGGGGCAGCACCGCCAGGGCCCTGGGCAGCAGGAGGATGGGTGGCTGGGAGGGGGTTTGGGGTGCAGCACTGAGCCCCACGTTGTGTCCCTGCAGGGGGGGAGGTGAGCGCCGACGAGGAGGGCTTTGAGAACCTCAACACCATGGCCTCCACCTTCATCGTCCTGTTCCTGCTCAGCCTCTTCTACAGCACGACCGTCACTCTGTTCAAGGTGGGCGGCTGGGCAGGCGGGCGGGCTGGGGGTCCGGGCCCCGAGCAGTGCCTCACGCTGCCTCTGTCGTCCACAGGTGAAGTGACCCGCCGGGCAGGAGCATGGACACAAGGAGACGGAGCCGAGGGGGTGCCCGCCGCCTTGTGTGCTGGGCCCCTTGTACATACCCTCCCCTCTCCCCCACTCCCCTTCCCCGAGCGCCTCCAGCTTCCAGTGCCAGGAAGCCGCTTCCCTGGACGCCCACCGCCGAGTGCGGCCCGGGTGGCTCGCAGTGTGTGCCCGTGTCGCCTTGAAATAAATACGTGTGCTATCTTGTGACATGTGTATGTGTGTGATTCTGACCGGCGCGTGGGAAAGGGAGGGCTGGGGGCAGAGGAGCCTGAAGGGCGAGGCTGAGCTGGGGGGATGCAGGCCAGGCTCCCCGGCACCATCTTCGTGGAGCTGGCTCGGCCTCCCCGTGGTCAGTAGGGCCTCGCCCGGGGCACCCTCAGGACGCGCCTCACTGCCTGTTGCCGTTCCTGGAAAGCCAGCCGCGCCGTCTGTCCACCCTTGCCGAGTGTCTGGGGGGTGCCCGGAAGACCCGTGTCCAGTCTAGAGCGTGCATGGCCGGAGGCAGGACAGCAGGGGAGGCACAATACCCCCTGGGGCGAAAACGAGGCAGGTGGCAGCCAGGCCAGGGGCCACGTGGGCGTGAGGTGCGGGAGGCAGGAGCCATGCACAGGGGCCCAGGATGCACAGCCGGGGGGCCAGAGGCCATGCCGCATCCCCACCCGCTGTGGTGGCCGGGCCTGGGCAGAGGCAGCCCGGGACGGGTAGGCAGGGCAGACCGGCAGGGCCAGGGTCCCCGGAGGGGCCAGGGCAGAGCTGCTGAGCCTGGCTCTGGGAGGAGGCACTTCCAAGAGCTGAGACACCGCCTGGGTGTCCGGGCCTGAGCGCCCGCCTGGCCCTGCGGGTCACTGTCCACGCCGAACTGGGCAAGGTCGCGGGTCCGAGGGGAAGGCTCCCCTGGCCCGGGATCCACGGGGACAGCTTCCAGGCCCCGGCTCCATTTCCATTAAGTCCGTGGTCGGCAAACTGTGGCTCACGAGCCACAGGCTACTTGTGTGTGGCTCTTCCACAAAATACCTCGGCGTGGGCGAGTCTATGTTGAAGAAGTGGCATTAGAAGAAGTTTAAGTTTAAACAATGTGGCTCTCCGAAGAAATGTCAGTCATTGTCCTATTGATATTTGGCTCTGGGGACTAAGGAGCTTGCGGACCACTATGTTAAGCGAATTCCGTCTGTGCCCAGCCCATGGGCTGTGTGGAGAGGAGGGAGGTTGGGGCGGGGGGGCAGGGCTCAGGCAGCGTGAGGCTCACCCAGCACTGCTGGCGGCTCTCCGCGCAGGGGCTGGTCCTCAGGCAGCACCATGAGTGTCCAAAGGCCATCACGGAAGCAGCTCAGGCCAGGGGCTTAGACCTCAGGAGTGTATCCTGCCGGCTGCCTCCGGGTCAGATGGAGGCGGAGCAGGTGTCTGCGTGGGGTGGTGAGAGGGCGGGCTGATCGCCGCCACCCTCCTTTCCTGCCTCTGTGCCTCCATCACGCGTCCTGTGCGTGTGTCTGTCCCCCAAGCCCCTTCTCATAAACTTGGGGTCACACTGGCTGGGGGCCCAGCCCAGTCCAGGGAACCCTCCCCTGAACTGGCTGATCACACCTCCATCATCCTAACAAATCACTTTCTGTGGTGCCGGCGGGTAGGACATCAGGATATACATTGGGGGGGATATAGCTCAGGCCATGGCAGCCCGCCCTCTGGCTCTCCAAACACATCTTCCTCACATGCAACATACCCCATCCCAACACCCCTGCAGGTCTGACTCACCCAGCATCCACTCTCAGTCCCAAATCTCAGCTAAACCAGGCAGGGGAGTGGCGAGAGTGAGGGGTCCTGGGACCAGGGGCCTCCCCACCCGAGGACTGTGGCGGGCGCAGACTCGGGGGCTGCAGGCAGGAAGGTCCCATGGCCGGCATTCCCACCCCAGAAGGAGGAGAGGGAAGGAAGGGAGAGGGAGGCCACGGCCCCAAGCAAGTCCAAGCCCCATTCGATGGTTGTCATGGGTTTGCAAGAGACTTCGATGTGCTGTCCGGCTGACACGAATTCGTTGTTGAGGGGAGCCATCCCTGCAGGTGTGAGGTGAGAGGTTATCATTGCAATGTACATCTCTGACCATCAGTGCAGGTGTGAGGTGAGAGGTCATTATCATCGCAATGTGCATCTCTGACCATCAGTGGATCTGAGCATTTTCTCATCTGTCTCTTGGCCATGGGCACGTCCTTTCCGGAGAAGTGTCTACATGGGTCCTGCGCTGGTTTTTAAATTGGTGTGTTTGCCTCCCTTCTGTTGAGTTGTAAGTAAGTGTTCCTGACATATTTTGGAAATTAACCCCTTACCCGATGTATCCTTGGCAAGTACGTGCTCCCATGCAGTGGGTTCCCTTCCCATTTTGATGATGGTTTCTGGGCAGAAGCTTTTTAGTGTGATGTGGTTTGTTTAATTTTTTTCCCTTTGTTTCTCTTGCCCTCGGAGATGCGTCGGTGAAATTCTGCTACACGAGATGGTTAAGACTGTACTGCCCCTGTTTTCTCCTAGGATTTTATGGTTTGGGGGCGTCCATTTACGTCTTTTATCTATTTTGAGTTTATTCTTGTGTGTGGTGTAAGTTGGTAACACAGTTCCAACTTTTTTTTTGCATGTATCTGTCCAAATTTCCCAATACCATTTATTGAAGAGACTATCTTGACTCCATTGTATGGTGTTGCCTCCTTTGTCAAATATTAGCTGACCGTGATGGCTTGGGTCAATTTCTGGGTTCTCTGTTCTGTTGCATGGATCTATATGCCTGTTCTTGTGCCAGTGCCAGGCTGTTTTGATTACAATGGTCTTGTAGTATAGTTTGATATCTGGTTTTGTGATCCCTCCAACTTTGTTCTTCATTCTCAAGGTTGCTGTGGCTATTTGGGGTCTTTTTGTTGTTGTTGTTGTTGTTGTTGTTCCGTGTAAATTTTTTGAACACTTTTTCTAGATGTGTGTGAACTATGTGATTCCAGCATTATCCTAATTCCAAAACCAGAGGAAGACACTACAGAGGAATAAAATTGCAGGCCAATACCCCTGATGAGTATAGATGCTAAAATCTTCAACAAAATATTAGCAAATCAGACTCAGCAAGACATGAAAAAGATCATACACCATCACCAAGTGGGATTTATTCCAGGTATATAAGGTTGGTACAATATTTGCAAGTCAATAAATGTGATACATCACATAAACAAAATGAAGGATAAAAATCACATAATCATGTCAACAGATGCAGAAAAAGCATTTGACAAAATTCAACACCCATTTTTAAAAAGTATATGTTTTTATTCATTTTAGAGACAGAAGAAGGGAGAGGAATAGAAAGACAGAAACATCGATGAGAGAGAAACAGGGATTGGCTGCCTCCTGCATGCCCCAGTTGGAGATTGATCCCCCATCCTGGGCATGTTCCTTGACCAGGCATTGATCTGGTGACCTTTTGGTTCATGGATCAGTGCTCAACCAATGAGCCACACCAGCTGGGCCAGCCCTCATTTTTGATAAAAACTCTCAATAACATGGGATTAGAGGGAACATGCCTAAACATAATAAAGGCCATATATGACAAACCTACAGCCAACACCATATTCAATGGGCAAATGCTAAGAACATTTCCCTTAAGATCAGGAGCAAGACAAGGATGTCTGTTTTCACCACTCTTATTCAACATGGTACTGGAAGTCCTAGCCATAGCAATCAGACAAGAAGAAAAAATAAAAGGCATCTAAATTAGAAAGCAGGAAGTAAAACTCTCATGATTTGCAGATGACATGTTATTATATATAAAAAAAAACCAAAGACTCCACCAAAAACCTACCAGATTTATTTAATACATTTAGTAAAGGAGCAAGATACAAAATTAACATCCAGTAATCAGTGGCATTTTTATACACCAATAATGAACTCTCAAAAAGAGAAACTTTAAAAAAAAAATCCCATTTACCATTGCAACCAGAAAATATACCTAGAAATAAATGTAACCAAGGAGGTAAAAGACCCATACTCAGAAAACAATAAGAGCATTGAAAAAAGAAATATAGAAAGACATAAACAAATGGAAGAACATACCATGTTCATGGATAGGAAGAATCAACATCATTAAAATGTCCATGCTACCCAAAACGATCAACAGTGTCAATACAACCCCTACTAAAATACTTTTTCTGCATCTGTTGATATGATAATGGGATTTTTTTACCCTTCATTTTGTTTATATGATGTATCACATTAATTGACTTTCAAATGCCATTTGGTAATATTATACCAACCTTGCATCCCTGGAATAAATCCCACTTGGTGATAGTGTGATCTTTTTAATGTCTTGCTGTATCTGATTTGCTAATGTTTTGTTGAGGATTTGAGCATCTACATTCATCAGGGAGATTGGCCTGTGATTTTTCTTTCATTGTAATGTCTTTCTTTGGTTTTGGAATTAGGATAATGGTAACGCTGGCCTTTTTTCATATTAGCCTGGAAGCCGCCCCCCCCCCTCCCATTTTTTTTAATTGTCTGAGAAAGATAGGTGATAGTACTTCTTTGAATGTTTGGTAAAGTTCTCCGGTAAATTCATCTGGCCCAGAACTTTTGACTATATTCTGTGCAGTGAGAAAACCTGAAGTCATTTTTAAGGTCCACCATTTCTTACTTCATTTCAGTTGGGTCAAATTTCTAAGCTTTCTAAATCTCCATTTTCCAGCTAATGAAAAGAAAATAGGATTCCACTGAGTCTCTAAATACCTACTCCAGGACTTCTGTGAGGATCAAATGAGATGAGGCATGGAAAAGCGCTTCACAGACATTTGGTTAATGTGTAAAACCTTTGCACCTGGCTATAAAGCAAGTGGTGTTCCCCAGCTGAAGAAACTGCAAGGAGGCTAGTTGTTTCAATTTCACTAATTGTTATTGGTCTATTCAGATTTTTCTGATTCCTCCTGGTTGAATTGTAGAAGATCATATATTTCCAGGAATTTGTCTATTTATCCCCAGGTTGCTAGTTTGTTGGCATAGAGATGTTCATAGTATTTTCTTACAACATTTTATATTTCTGTGGTGTCAGCTATTATTTCACCTCTTTCATTTCTGATTTTATTGGGGTCCTGTTTAGTCTAGCAAAATGGTCAACAACCTTTTTATCTTTTAGAAGAAGTAGCTCTTGGTCTCACTGATCTTTTGTATTGATTTTATTATTCTCCATATTGTTTATTTCCACTCTGATCTTTATTTCCTTCCTTCTGCTTACTCTGGGCTATTCTTGTTGTTCTCTTCCAAATTCTTTTAGTTGTGGGGTTAGATTGTTTATTTGAGATTTTTCTTGTTTCTTCAGGTAGGCCTGCAATGCTATGAACTTCTCTCTCATAGCTGCTTTTGCTGTGTCCCATAGATTTGAGGTAGCTGTGTGTTCATTTTCATTTGTTTCCAGGAAGTTCTTTTATTTTCTCCTTGATATCATTGGTAAATCATTCATTGTTTAATACCATACTAATTAGCCTCCATGTGTTTGAATGTTTTAGGGTGTTTTTTTTATTGCAGTTCATTTCTAGTTTCATGCTATTGTGATCTGAGAAGACGCTTGATGTAATTTCAATCTCCTTGAACTTGTAACGATTTGTTTTGTGTCCTAACATGTGGTCTACCTTTGACAGTGTTTCATGTGCACTTAAGAAGAAAGTTTATTCTGCTGCTTTGGGGTAAATTGTTCTGTAAATGTCAATTAAATCCATCTGATATAGTGTTCCATGTAGAATCACTGTTTCCTTGTTGATTGTATTTTGTCTAGAAGATGTATCAAGTGAAGTCAGCGAGGTGTTAAAGTCCCCTATGATGACTCTATTGCCATTGATCTCTATCTTAAAGTCCTCCAGCTGGTGTTTAATATTTTTAGGTGCTCCTATACTGGGTTCATATACATATACCAGGGTTATATCCTCTTGTTGAGTGATCTCTTTCTATTATGCAGTGACCTTCGTTGTCTCTTGTGATGGCCTTCATTTTGAGGTAAATTTTGTAAGATGTCAGTATTGCTATCCCCACTTATTATTTTCATTTCCAGTTTGCTTTGGTAATTCTTCTCCATCCTTTCACTTTCAATCTGTATGAATCATTTGTTCAGAGGTGGGTCTCTTATAAATAGCATATATATGGGTGATGTTTTTTATCTATTAGATACCCAATGTCATATATATATATATATATATATATATATATATATATATATATAGAGAGAGAGAGAGAGAGAGAGAGAGAGAGAGAGAGAGAGAGAGAGAGCTAATATGCTAAGTGTCAGTGTGGGTAATGATATCATGTAGCAACGGCCAGCTTTCTCTCCGTAGCAACGACTAGCCTCCTTGCAGTTTCTTCAGCCCAGGAACACCACTTGCTTTATAGCCAGGTGGAAACATTTCACACTTTAACCAAATGTCTGTGAAGCATTTTCCCATGCCTCATCTCATTTTATCCTCACATAAGTCCTGGAATGGGTAGATAGGAGGCTCAGTAAAATCTTATTTTTTTTTCATTAGCCCTGAAAATGGAGATTTAGAAAGTTTAGAAACTTGACCCAACTGAAATGAAGTAAGAAATGGTGGACCTTGAAAATGACTTCAGGTTTTCTCACTGCACAGAATATAGACACTGTTGCTGTTAAATATTTTACCTTTTGTTTTCCCTGCGTGATCTACAATAATAATCTGCTTCATGTTGATATCTCCTGCTGTGTTGCTAATAATTGCCTGAAAGAGAAGCGATGCTTCACTGGGCTGGAAAAAGTTTAGCTAAATCAGAACGCAGGTCTAATTAAACAAGTTTAATATATATAGCTATGTTGACTTGTGCATGGGTGATAAATATACTGAGTGGCCAAATTATTATGATATCTGAACGCATAATAATCTGGCCACTCAGTGTATATATTATATAATAAAAGGCTAATATGCAAATTGTCCCCTCAACTAGGAGTTTGACCAGCGGGCAGGCTGGCCAACTGCCCATGTCCCCTCCCCCTGGCCTGGCTGTGGCCAGCCTGCCCAGTGGTCGAACTCCTAGTTGAGGGGACAATTTACATATTAGCCTTTTATAATATAGGCTATACACTGAGTTGCCAGATTATTATGCGTTCAGAGATCATAATAATCTGGCCACTCAGTGAATAAAGCACTCACTGGCACCAATCACATGCATGTGTTTTGATATGTCATTGTCAATCATGAATTTGGTTGACACTTCTATTATAGAGAAAGGGCTAATAGCAATATTAAAATATTGCTTCTGATTAATTTACTTTCAATGTGCATGAATTCATTCACGAGATCTCTAGTATATATATATAATCTTCTTACAACAGTCCCGTTAGTATTCTTGCAATGCTGGTTTGATGGTAATAAACTCCTTTAGTCTTTTTTTGTCTGGGAAGCTCTTTATTTTACCTTCAATTTTGAATGATAGCCTTGATGGATAGAGTAGTCATTGTTTCAGATCCTTGCTATTCATTACTTTAAATACTTTACCTACTTGCCTGTAGTTTTTATGCTGAGATATCGGCCGACAGCCTATGGGAGCTTCCTTATAAGTAATTGACTATCTCTTGCTTGATGCTCTTAAAATTCTCTCTTTGCCTTTAATATTTTCCATTTTAATTATGATGTGTGTTGGTATAGGTCATTTTGTGTTCATCTTGATTGGGACTCTGCTTCCTGAACCTGTGTGGCTTTTTCCTATACCAGATTAGGGAAGTTTTATGTCCTGGTTCCTTCAAATAGGTTCTTTATCACTTGTTCACTTTCTTCTCTCTCTAGTGCCCCTATTATGCAGATTTTTTTATTTCATGCTGACCTAAAGTCCCCTTAAACTCTCCTCATGTGTTTTAGGTTGTTATTTTGTTTTGTTATCCATTTGCGGTCTAATTGAATTTTTTCTCCTACCTTGTCTTCCAAATCACTGATTTGATCCTCTGTTTCATCAAGCCTGCTTTTAATTCCTTCCAGTGCATTCTTTATGTCAGATATTTTATTCTTCATTCTGGCTGGTTCCTGTACATGGTTTCTATGTTCTTTGTCATGTTGATGTAGTTCCCACTACGTTCTTTGTAGTTCCTACTAAATTCCTGAGCATTCCTGTGATCTCCGTGTCTGATAAATTGCTTACCGCCATCTCATTTAGGTCTTTTTCTGGAGATTCCTCATTTTCTTCCATTTGGTGGTTGTTTCTTTGTCTCCCCATTTTACTTGTCTCTTTGTGTTTATTTCTGTGTTAGATATACCTGCTACCATTCCCAGTCTTTGTGGTCTGGCCTTTGGTAGTAAATATCCTGTGGGACACAGATGGTGCTGTCTCCTTGAACTCCTGAGGTGGGTGCTCCAGGAGTGACCCTTTATCTTCTGTTATCATTGTATCTTGATTATTGTTATCTCATTTGTGGTTGGGATCTCCTCTCAGGATGGCAAACCATGAGGCTCAGCCCCAAACACATTGTCTCAGCTGTTGTACAGGTGTACTCTTGAGGTGGTCTCTGCCTTTCCTTGTGTCAAAGTCTCCTCTCCAGCTAGTCTTCATCTGGTATTTCTGGGTGAATATTCTCCAATTTAGTTTCAATCTCAGTTAGATTCTGGGAGGAAGTGGGAGAAAAATCCCCCTACGGCAACACCATCTTCCAATGCCCGCTCTGTGGAGAATTTTTATAAGCATTTATTTGAACCAAAATGACAACAATGCTGGAAAGCAAGAACTCGAATGCTCCCAGGTTTGGGTTTTTTCAATCTTCACCTCAGACCTTCCAGGCCTCCACCCACCACCCAACTCTAAATCATGCCCACACTCAGGTGCTGGCACCATCAGACTCCACTTCTGGTACTAAGGACCATATTTATTTCCTACATCAGCTATACTGTAGTCCCATAGGCCCGTGGGCTTAAACAAAAGAAATTTACTGTTGTGGACCTGGAGGCTGGGAGTCGAGGTCAAGGGTCACAGGACTGGTGCCCCCAGACGGTCAGGGGGTGGCCAGGCCCACCCCACTGCTGCTCTGGGAGCTGCTGGTGTCCTCCTGTAGAGCTTTCTCCATGCATGGCCGCTTCCAGTGTGTGTCTCTGTGTCCTCCTCCCTGAGGACGAACTTCTATGGGGTTTGCAGCCACCTGACTCCAGGAGGACCCCATTACCTTATGGGGAAGGGAGATGGCCCTGCTGAGAAAGCCCAGGAAAAGATGAGAGCAGGATCACCAGGCGTTTGGAAGAGCAGGGCTGTGGGCTGTGCAACCGGGGACCCTCAGAGAGAGCACGGTGCACTGCCCAGCCCAACAGCCCACATGCCAGCTGAATCACAGGGACCTGTGGCCCTGTCCCAGCACCGACAGGCAGTATGCGTGCAGGGACATGGGAGGAGGAGGTAGCTGGGAGAAAAGGCGCCATGAAACTAAGATAGAGCAGTGCCTTTGGGAACCCCACATGGGCCCATCCATCTTGGCCCCCACAGAAAGGACGAGGAAGCTGTGAGCCAACGCACCAGGGAACTGCCAGTCCCAGAGCCCAGTGCTCATGAGGGGCAGCCCTGCCAGGGTCCAGGCCTGAAGCTTGTGCAGGGTGTCGCCTGCCTGGATATTGGCTGATGGAGCTGTGGGCCCCCAGATTCCCCCAGGACAGGGCTGAGCACCCCACCGAGACCAAAGCCATCGATAGGCTGGTCCCAAGCAGCAGAGCCCTTGGGAGCAGAGATGGGGACAGGAAGGGTGGACCTCACTGCTGCTCAGGTGACGACACTCAAGTCCAGCTGGGCTCTGCCTCACCTTCTGGGCAACTGAGGCACCCATGCCCATCCACCAGGGCACACCCTGACCCTGGGGATCCCTCCACCCCTCGCAGTGCCATGGGAGGGGTTAGACAGGAGATGTATAGAGCAAGGGGACCGGAGTTTGTCTGGGCCTCCCCTCCAGGGCTCTGCCAGTCCTCCCGGGACTGGGACCTCTCCCCTCACACTGCCCTGTGCCCTGGGAGTGCCCGGCCTCACAAGCACAACCCGTCTGTCTGTCTGTCTTCCAGGTGGTACTCCTGATGTGACTGTGCTCCCCATGGCCGAGGGGTGCAAGGCCCCAGAAGCAGGCAGAAACGTGACCCTGGCCTGCCTGGTGACGGGGACCCAATCAGTCAACTGGCACAGAGGGTCAGAGAAGCTGCCCACAGAGGACGTTGTGATTGGGTATCTAGAGAAGAGGGTCACCTACCTCTACTACCAAAACGTCACCTGGAACCCTGTCCCCCTCGTCTGCAGCGCCAATGACATGTCCAAGACCCTCCAGTGGCCAGGTGGGTGGCCTCCAGCATGTCCCAGCATCTTACAGGGCCTGACCTCAAGGACCAAAGCAGGAACTGGGCCCGATGGGCACCCAGCCGCTCCCCAGAGCGGCTCGCTCCCTACCCCCGACTCTGCCCTCAGCCGCTCCAGCTCAGCATTCGAACCCAGTCCCTTCCACTCCTGTTCCCGGAGGGCTGGAAGCATCAGCTTCTCCCCGGACCCTCCCTGGATACCGTCCCTGCCCTACCCATGTCTTCCCGTCCACCCGGCAGCCAGTTCCCCTGTGTCCACGATGCTCTCTGACCTGGGCTGCCCACTGCCCCTCTGATTTCAGCGTCTTGGAAAACCCTGAAGGACGAGGCTGAGCTGCTCCCCTTGGTGTCCCACAAGCCAGCTGTCTCAAAGGAACTCACCACAGCCCCCAGCCCTGCCAGAGCCCTAGGTGAGGAGCCCCTCTGCCAGCGTACCCCTACCACCGCCTGTCCATGCCTTAGGCTGCCTCCTTCTCCTGGTCAGGAAGGGCAGGGCCCTGAACTTACTGCTCCTGAGCACCTACCCCATGCCAGGCGCTATGCCCAGGACCGCCCCAGCCCCTCAGGCACTGGGTGCCTGCCGGGTCACACCACAGGGCGCACCGTGGACGAGGAGGGCCCCGGGCCAGCACCAGGATGCCCCCGCCCGTGGGCCTGGCTGAGACACGGGCTTGTCCTGAGGGCTTTTGTGGGGACTCATTGCCAGAGCAGCCAGAGCAGCCAGAAGAGCAGAACCCGCCCCACTGCCCCTCACAGAAACCGGGGCGCCCCTGAAGGCGGGGTTTATGGGGTGGACCCCGGGTCTCCCAGCCAGGCGAGGGTTCCCGGCTGCCGGCGGCTCTCACAGTGTGCGTGCTCTCAGAAACGCCCGGGGACGGTCTCTCCGTTTCAGGTGGACAAAGACCCATTGACTGTGCCCTTTGCCTTTTTGTCTTTATTTTCTGTTCCTCCCCACCCGAGGGTACTCTTCCCATTGATTTTTAGAGAGAGAGAAAGGGAGAGGGAGCGACAGAGGGAGAGGAACATTGATGTGAGAGACACATCGGTTGGTTGCCTTCCCCACACACCCAACCCAGGGCTGGGGATTGAGCCCGCAACCAAGGCCCATCCCCTTGACTGCAGTCGAACTCGGGACCCTTCCATTGTGGGCTGACACTCTATCCACTGAGCCACACGGGTCAGGGTGTGTCCCTTTACAAGCGCGCTGCTCCTGGCTCGCTGTCCATCTGTGGCCTGTTCACCTGCTGGCTGTCCACGCCCTAAACCACAGAAGAGGTTGCCATACGGGTGGTCCCTGAGCACTTGGCAGACGGTCACGGCCACCAGGCCAGCAGGGTCCTGCCAGAACCGGAGCGAACTTCGGACACCAACGCAGGGACCATGTGGCCGGAGTGGGACTCAGAGCTGCCCCTCACAGCTGGGCCACGGAGCGGCCACAGCCCTGGCTAGGGAGGGCCAGGAGGCTACTCCCCTCCCCCACCCACTTCCCCCTCAAGGCCCCCGACCCCGTGAACCCAGGGGTCATGAGGGATTGGTCACCATGCCCAGACCCGGACTGGGTCCCACCCAGAGGCTGGGGTGCTGGACCCCTCTCTCAGAGGCCACTGCCTGGGGGCTGGACCAGGGGCAGCAGGGAAGGAACAGGCCAGGGACTCCCATGTCATCTCTCCACAGCCACTCCGGCCACCTCCGCCCACAAGGACACACATTCTCCAGAGGCTGCCCGAGGCCGGGGCACACCCGGGCTCCTCCCCACAGCTGCCACCCCGCCCAGCAGCCTTGCAGTCCGGGTCCTGGCCACGCCGGGCACTCACGCCTCTGCCGGGGCGGCCTCCTGGCTCCTGTGCGAAGTGGCGGGCTTCTCTCCCACGGAGCTGGTCCTCACCTGGCAGGAGGGCCCGCGCCAGGTGGACACGGCTTGGTTTGCCACTGCGGAGGCCACGGCCGAGCCTGGAGACAGCACGTTCCGCACCTGGAGTGTCCTGCGGGTCCCGGCCGCCCCCCGCCGGCCGCCGGCCACCTACACGTGCACGGTCAGGCACCCGGCCTCAGGGAGGCTGCTCAACACCAGCTGGAGCCTGGACGCTACAGGTGAGACTCCTCTCCCCACCACCATCCAGGCTCAGGGCTGGGGGCGGGCAGCCGGGCAGCGGCCAGGGGTCTGTGTCGCCCTCCGGGACAGCCCCACCCGGCTGACTGATATCTGGAGTTTGCACTCGCTGTCCCCACACTCAGGAATTCAGGACCTGACCCCGGTCCGTCCCACCCACTCCTGGTGTCCCCAGACTGGGTGCTGGTCCAGGAAGACGGGAGGCGGGGTCCCCCCCAACCCACCAGGTCAGGTCCCGGGGAGCAGCCATTTCCTGTGAAGACACACCGGTCACAGCCACGGAGCAGGGCCTTCCCCGGGCGGACACGGGGTGGTCACTGGAGACGGCTGTCCCCCAGGATGTCCGAGCCTCCCCAGGCCCCCATCCCAGACCACGGCCAACGCCTTGGGAGCCGGGCGCACCCAGGAGGGACAAAGTTCGATGCCATGCGGACAGTGGAGTGGACAGGGCCCGTGGGGTGGGGCTAACAGTGTCCAAGGCTCACCCTCCTTTCTGAGCTTCCTGCCAGGCCGCCCCGTCAGGCAGGGCACCCAGACCCTGCCCCGTCCTCACCCGCCTGGCCCCCATGGGACGAGGTGGGCACGCTGGGCTGGGCCGCAAGCAGGACACCACCCAGGCAGCCCAGCGCCAACCGCTGACCCGCACTCGGTGTTCACAGCTCCACAGGCTGCACGGGGCTGCCAAGACGGCCCTGCCCGCCGGGATGGTCACGAGGGATCCGTTCAGCAGGCCCCGGGCCCCGGCCTGGCTCCCCGGTGGCTCTCAGTCTCCATGGCGACGGACCGCTGTTCTCTAAATGTCCATTTCGTCAAGGACCCCTGAATCTGGAGCACACGCTCGCTAGGAACCAATCACTAATTACTCAAAGAATAAAATGAGGAGCAAGGCTGTGCCCGCTGTTTATTGTTAGAGCCCACAGACCGCAAAGCTGTGGCGCTCACCCGTGCCCGGCCCACCCCCGCACCCACACCATGCACAGCAGGCCCCGCGGCTGCCCTGCGTGCTGGTTCCCAGGCCACGTCCTGCCCGGCCCTGGCACCCGACCCAACTGGGCGAGTCCCCCTTCCCATCCAGACGATACCATACTCCCATGGTCGGCAAACTGCAGCTCGCCAGCCACATGCGGCTCTTTGGCCCCTTGTGTGTGGCTCTTCCACCAAATACCACGGCCTGGGCGAGTCTATGTTGAAGAAGTGGCATTAGAAGAAGTTTAAGTTTAAAAAATGTGGCTCTCCAAAGAAATTTCAGTCGTTGTCCTGTTAGTATTTGGCTCTGTGGACTGATAAGTTTGCCGACAACAGCCATCCTCCAACCTGGGCGCGTGTCCTGGCTCAGCCCTGGCACGCGTCCGGCCGCCGTCAGGGCCTGTATACCTGCTGGGCCCGGTCTCCTGCCCCACACACACATCCCAGCCCTCCATGCCAGCCACACGGGGCCCCTCCGTCCCAACACAGGGAATCCGAGCCTGCTGTCCAGTGCATACAATGCGGTTCCACTCTGTCTGGCTGGCAACATCTCGTCTTCCACAGCTCATCACAGCTGCCACTTCCAAATATATAAGTATTTTTACTGATTTCAGAGAGGAAGGGAGGGGGAAAGAGAGATAGGAACATCCATGAGGAGAGAGAATCATGGATCGGCTGCCTCCTGCACACCCCACACTGGGGATCAAGCCTGCAACCCAGGCCTGTGCCCTGACCGGGAATCAAACCGTGACCTCCTGGTTCCTAGGTGGACGTTCAGCCCCTGAGCCACGCAGCCGAGCACAGCGGCCACCTCTGAGGGACCCTCCACGGCCAGGCTGCCGTGTGCTGGCGGCCAGCGCCGCCCTGGCTCTCTGGCCGCACGTGTGTTGACTGACGTGCTTGTGTTTCCTTCTCGTTCACCCGCCCCCTCGGTGCTGTGAGCACCTGGTCCTGCCGGGCTGGGCCCAGGCCTGGCCACGAGAAGGCGGGTTGCAGGTGCCTGTCCGGTGGGTGACAGGGCGGGCGCTGGGCTGCGCAAGCTGTGGCCCCATGTGCCCCGGCCGCCTTGGGGGAGGCTGCAGGCCCGACCTCACCCAGCCACGTTCCCCCCAGGTCTGGCACCACCCCCCTGGGTGCCCCTGAGCGTGGACGAGGACTGTGACGGCTCCACCGACCTGGACACCGCCCTGGACGCCGCCGGCCGCCTGTGGCCCACCTTCGTGGCCCTCTTCCTGCTCACCCTGCTCTACAGCGGCTTCGTCACCTGCGTCAAGGTGAAGGGCCGGGACCCGGCCCCCCTGGGCTGTGCCAAGAAGGTGCCCCTCCGGGGGGCTCGCTGGAGCCGGCCCGGGACCGTGCGGAGCTGGGAGGCCCCGGCGGGAGGGCAGTGGGCCGTGGGCACCGGCCTGGCCTGAGGGAGCCGCCCGGCCCACCCAGCGTGTGGGGGGGCCTGCACCGGTCCCCTCAGCCACAGGCCTCCGGGTGGGACCACTGCCCCCGGCCGGCCCGCAGAGCTGGCCCCGACCCTGGCACCCTTTTCTGCTGCCCACTGGTACCCGATAAACAGCTCTGGCTCCTTCCACCTTTCTCCGTGTCTGTCCAGCCTCCAGGATGCGCCTCGGTATCAAGACCAGGGTGCCGAGTGCCCACTCACAGCAGGGGCCACACCCAGGACCCTGGAGGCCCTGCTCCACTCGAGCCCAGCACGCAGGCTCACTCGGCAGGTGCACAGGTGTGTCCTCGCACACCGCTCACACAGAAGCAACATGCACAGTGCACACAGGCAGCACGCCCCTGCACACAGCACACACACGTGCACACATGTGCATGCACACAGCACATGTGTGCCAGTTTGCAGGCAGCACGCACACTTCATGAACATGTTCCCAGAACCTGTACGTCAGAACATTGACCTGGAGGGTTCCTCTTGTTGCCAGGCAGCATCGTCACAGAGAGAAGCTGGCACTTATCGCTGTGCAGCCAGCTGCCATGGGGACAGCCTGCGGACAGCCAAGGGGACAGCCATGGTGACAGCCAAGGGACAGCCACAGGGACAGCCACTGTGACAGCCATGGGACAGCCATGGGGACAGCCAGGGGACAGCCATGGGGATAAACATGGGGACAGCCAGGTGACAGCCATGGGGACAGCCATGGGACAGCCACGGGGACAGCCACGGGGACAGCCAGGGGACAGCCACATGGACAGCCACGGGGACAGCCAGGGGACAGCCACATGGACAGCCACGGGGTCAGCCATGGGGATGGCCATGGGGAGGTTCATGTGGACAGACAGGACTATGGGTATCCCCAGAAGCTGGAAAAGGCCAACTGGGTTCTCCTGGGAGCCTGTGGGAGGGAGGGGGGATTCAATCACACCTGAACGCTGCTCAGCAAGGCTGAGGAGACACACTCGGGACATCGGCCCAGCCGCTGAGGAAAACGAGCACATGGCTGCCGCTCCACCCCGTCCCATCCTGCCAATGCCCCACATACTCCCTCTCCCCTCACCGCCTCCCTGAGCTGCCTCCGTGGCAGCAGCCCAGGGTCACAACCACAGGGTCCCCTCTTCCCCCTCCCCCCCAGCCAGGAGCCCAGTTCCAAGACCTCAGATGAGACCCCAGCCCTGCAAAGCCCGAAAGGCCCTCACATTCTATCAGAAACCAGAAGGGTCCTTGTGGGGCCGCCTGCCCTGGCCTCCTGCACTCCATCCCCCTCTGGCCCCGCAAGCTGTCCAGACCCCATGGCTCCCCCTTGTCACCTTCCGGTTCACATGATGTCTCAATGCCTCACGGAAGGCCAGCCCTCAGACCTCCCGCAGAGCCTCCTTCCAGCACCTTCTGTGGCTCACTTACTATACTGCCGGCCATTCTCCTTTCCACCTAGAAAGTTGTCTCCAAGAGCACAGGGCTCTGCTGCTTCCCAATGACCCCCAGCAGGTGGGACCCTCCAGGCAGGTGAGACCTTCCCGGCAGGTGGGACCCTCCAGGCAGGTGGGACCCTCAGGCAGGTGGGACCCTCCAGGCAGATGGGACCCTCAGGCAGGTGGGACCCTCCAGGCAGGTGAGACCGTCCAGGCAGGTAGGACCCTCAGGCAGGTGGGACCCTCCAGGCAGGTGGGACACTCAGGCAGGTGGGACCACCAGACAGGTGGGACCCTCAGGCAAGTAGGAACCTCCAGGCAGGTAGAAAGCACTCAGCAAACAGGCAGGAGTGGCAGCAACAGGATGCCTTTGGCTCAGCCACGGCCTGGTGCACCATCTCTGCTCGCTCAGCTGGTGTGCCGTCACAGAGGCAGCCACTGTCCTGCTCTCAGGTGATTCCCTCTGAGCCGCTTGCTCACTCTGCCATCTGAGCAAATGGCCACCCGAAGCCTGGACCCACGGCCCTCTGTCCAACGCTGTGCGCACCGGCCTCCTGTCTCACCACCGAGACACCTCCCGCCAGAGCTTCCAGCAGCCTCCAGGCTGCCCCTCTACCCTTGAACAGGGTGGTCTTTTACAAGCTGAACTGTCCTGGCAGCCACGGCTCAAACCCGCCAGTGGGTTCCCATCCCGCCAGCGCCAAGTCAGAGCTCGCCCAGCCAGCCCGCTGCCCACATCCCCGTGGCCTCCACACTAGTTCTCTCAACCTGTGTGTCCCCCAGCCTGCCTCTGTGCCCACGCTAAGCTCCTTGGGAGGAGGGACAGGGCACCCTCTGAAGGAAGGAATGAACCAATGAATGAATGAATGAACGAATGAACAAATGAACGAATGAATGGAAAGGGTCAGGGCGCTGGACTGGAGGCTAAAGATCTCAGAGCCTCAAAAGCATTGTTGCTGGGTCTTCTGCCCCGAGCCCCACGCTCCAGAGCCCCCCTTAGGGTCACAGCAGTCTCCTGGCTGTTCCCATGGGAGCGGGTCCTGACTTTTCCCTGTGCCCTTGGAATTGCACCCGGGAGCCCCAGCCACAGGCCCCTGTGCAGCCAGGAAGGAGGCCGGGCCCCACAGTCGGTGGCCCGGGGTTCCCCTGAGTGCGTGGGCGCCAGACTGGACTAAGAGCCAGTCCTGCAGGTTAATTCTGTTCAGGAAACACATTTATAAGACAGCCCCTGATACCGTGCATGAAGCACATTGACACCAATACACTTCGCACCCTCACCCCTTTCTGGTGCCGACACGCCACAGACCCAGCCAGGACCCTGCCTGGGGCACAGCCCAGGGGCCATCAGTCTCCGGAGGCATGTAATGGTCTCGTGGCCCCCAGGCCCTGCAGCTCCCCCGTCACTGCGGCCTCCCCCCCTTAGGATGCCCCCCCACCTCTGTGCAGAAACATCTGGTCCAGCGGCTGTGACAACAGGACACACACCCACCCACACCTCGACCAGGGCCTGACAAACCCGGTCCGCAGGTCAGCGGCAGCAAGCACACTCGGACAGGGCCTGGGCACGGCTCCACCTTACAACCCTGAGGAATACCACTTCCTTTCTGCTTACCAAACGGGGTGACCTCCTGTCCTGACCTCCCTCCTCTTGGGCTCCCGGGAAGAGAGTCTGAGAAGTGCCATGAGTGCTTTGCTGAGACAGCAGACCAAACGCACCACAACCCCTCCTGTCGGCAGGCACAGCTCCCAGACTCCTGTTCCCAAGAAACAAACAGGAACCATGGCCTTCCCTCCATGAAGTGAGGGGGCCTCAAAGGCAGCCTGCACCAGCCAGCCCTGCCCCCAGAGGAGCCCAAGCCCGTACCCAGCTCACTGTCCCTGGGGGCCGCCCTCTGTCCATGTTGGAAAATGGTCCAATCAGACAGCCTGCCACTTAACACTGAACCATGGCACCTGCTGGTCTGGCTCCATGGATAGGGCCTTGGCCTCGGACTAAAGAGTCCTGGATTCACGCCGAAACCGGTTTGGCTCAGTGGTAGAGCGTCAGTCTGCAGACTGAAAGGTCCCATGGTAGATTCTGGTCAAGGGCATGTACATTGCTTGCAGGAACATCCCTTTTGGGAGGTGTGTAGGAGGCAGCTGGTCGATGTTTCTCTCTCATCGATGTTTCTAGCTCTCTATCCCTCTGTAAAAAATCAATAAAATATTTTTTTTAAAGAGTCCTGGGTTCAAATCTGGTCAAGGGCACATATCTCCGTTACACGTTCCCCAGCTCTGCTCAGAATGCATGCAGGAGCAACCAATCGATGTCTCTCTCTCTCTCACATCAATGTTTCTCTCTTCGCCCCCCTACCTCCATTTTACTTTCTCTAAAAGTCAATGGGAAAATATCCTCGGGTGAGAATTAACTCAAAAAAGGGAGGGGGGAGAAAAACGAGGGGCCATCTGAGAATTCCACCCACCACACTGCATGCACGCCATCTTGCTTCTCCGCAGGGCGCTCATGGATAATACACACACGATTCCTAGACTACACGTGGGTGTAGCCGGTGACCTTAAGGTGCATGAGGTCACGGCACAAAGGTCCCAGATGCTTTCTTCCGCTGCCAACTCCTGAGACAAGGGCTGTGAGGTGTCCACCGCCAAGACCCAGGAGCTACTGTCCGTGGTGCTGCCTGGCCCACTGCCTGAGCGAGCCTCTGTCCACGATGCTGCTCCTGTTTTTCTGAATGGCAGTGTTGAGGGGAGGTTAAATGAAGAGACTGTTTTTTGTTGTTTTGTTTTAATCATTTCAGGTTTACAAATGAGCTAAGCAGACAGTACAGAGTTCCCATCATACTCCAGTGCCCCTCAAACAACACATCTTTACTTATTTTTTTTTAAATATATATATTTGTATTGATTTCAGAGAGGGAGGGAGAGGGAGAGAGAAACATCAATGATGAGAATCACTGATCAGCTGCCTCCTGCACGCCCCACACTGGGGATGGAGCCCACAACCTGGGCACATGTCCTAACCGGGATTCAAACCGTGACCTCCTGGTTCATAGGTGGATGCTCGACCACTGAGCCATGCAGCCGGGCACATCCCTACCTGTCGTGTCTTTGCATTGGTGTTTATGATCACTTGTTATAAACAAAGAACCAAAATTACAACATTATTGCTGCGGCTGGTTTATCTCAGTGGTTTGAGCATCAGCCCTCACACCAAATGGCCTCAGGTTCAATTCCCAGTCAAGGGCATATACCTCAGTTATTGGTTTGATTCTCAGCCGCAGTCAGGGCATGTGTAAGAGACAACAAATAGATGTCTCTCTCATGTCAATGTTTCCCTCTCTCTCTCCCTCTCTCTCTCTAAAGGAGGATATACATATATCCTCCCTCCCCTTCACTCTCTCTAAAGATCAATGAAAAAATATCATCATGTGAGTATTGAAAAAAATAAAATAAAAATTTAAAAATATATTAATAATATATCCTATACTAATAAAAGGATAATATGCTAATTAGACTGCTGGCCCAGTCACCCCTAACTGCCCTCCATGCTGGCCTGATCATCAACAACTGCCCTCCCCTGCAGGCCTCATCCCCCCAACTGCCCTCCTTTGCAGGCCTGGTCTCCCCCAACTTCCCTCCTCTGCTGGCCTTGTCACCCATAACTTCCCACAACTGCCTTTCCCTGCAAGCCATCTTATGGCAGCCATCTTGTGTCCACATAGGGGTAGCCATTTTTTACCACATGGGGGTGGCAATCTTGTGTCTTGGTGTGCTGGTCAATTTGCATATTACTTTTTTATTATATAGGAAGTTCTTTTTTTAATATTTACTGTTGAGAGTATTTCAGATGTCCTCCGTTTATTCCCCACATATCACCCCTCCACCCAGGTCCTACCCCACTCCAGGCCTTAATATAAAATCTACCCTCTTAACAAATGTTCAGGTGCAGGCACTATGGTGCATAACTACAACTTTACATACATTGAACAACAAAGGAATCAAAGACTATCACCACCAACAGAAAAAATCAATGAAACGCCAAGAAAGACAGCAAGAAAGAAGAGGAGTGAATTAGCTACAAGAAAGACAGAAAACTAGTAACAAAATGGCCAAAGTAGGCCCTTCCCTGTGCATAATTAAACTAAATGTAAATGGAGAGAAACCAAGATGGCGGCATAGATAAGCACCTGAAATTGCTGCCTCGCACAACCACTTCAAAACTACAACTAAAAGACGAAAAGGACATCATCCAGAACCACAGGGAGGCTGACTGAGTGGAAATTCTACAACTAGAAGGGAAGAGAAAAGCACACTGTGACTCAGAGGAGGTGCAGAAGTGAAGAGTGGAGGTATGGAGGTGCAAGAGCAGAAAGGGCTGGCAACTGGGTGCACTGTTGTCTTTTTCAATCAGAAGGGAGACAAAAGCTCCCGACTGCTATGAACTCCAGTTCTGGGGGAGACTCTGGGGACCCAGACTCATACTGGGAGAAACTGGACTGTCTGGCTTTGGGTGGAACTCAAGGGCAGCTTTCTCTCAGAAAAAGCTGACTGTAGCGATTACTGAGGGACACTGAGACCAGGGGGCTTCTTAGGGCAGGGCTGAGGATCTGGTTGGGGTGTTTGCTCCACTCTTAGACCCCCACCCCACCCAAGCTGTGTGTAGAAGCTTTTGCATATATGAATGGCCTGGCTCTTTGCAACCTAAAATTACCTAACAAACTGCAGCTGATTATGAGAGACACAAACATCCAAACCAAGGCCCAAGGTCCCAAGGCAGCTTGTATTGCTTCACAGCTGGGCCTCATATGGGCACCTCTAAATGGCGAACAAAGAATAGAAATCTACAGGGTGGCCTCAGGCAGAGGGTAAATTAGCTCCTGCTGGGTGGCCTCGGGAAGAGATTAAATTAGCACCTCCTTAGAGATTCAAGAGCCAGTGTTCCCAGTGGTCAGAGTGGGACCATCCAGATTACAACTCGCCAAATCTGACAAAACCGGTTTGGTTCAGTGGATAGAGCCTCGGCCTTTGGACTGAAAGGTCCTGGGTTCGATTCCGGTGAAAGGCGTATACCTTGTTTGCAGGCACATCCCCAGTAGGGAGTGTGAAAGAGGCAGCTGATTAGTGATTCTCTCTCGTCGATGTTTCTAACACTCTATCCTTCTCTCTTCCTCTCTGTAAAAAATCAATAAAATATATATATATATTTAAAAAAAAAAAAAAAAAACTCCTCAGATCAATAAGGGACACACTCAAGGGGCAGACTCAGTGAGCAACAAAGCAAGTCTTGCACCATAAGTGTGTCATCAGCACATAAGGTCTCCCATCATAGACACAGTTGATACTCACAGAAAACTGTCCTGGAGGTCAATTCCTCCCAGTTATACCAACAACAATAAAGTCTTAACTTCAACAAGACTGAGCACATAGCCCACAAAGGGGTGCACCAAACGTGTCTACCTCAGGTATCTGAGGCTGAGTCACTGGGCCCCATAGGACATCTAGCACACAAAGCCACTCTATCAACACAGGGAAACAGCCAAAATGCAGAGACAAAGAAGCAGGTAACAAATGACAGAAATGGAGGATATAGAGTTCAAAACCACAGTAATAAGGTTTTTCAAGAATCTACTAGAAACTGCTGATAAATTAAGTGAAACACTGGAGGATATAAAAAGGATCAACTAGAAATGAAGCATACACTGACTGAAATAAAGAATAATATACAGAGACCCAACAGCAGACTAGAGGATCCCAAGAATCAAGTCAAAGATTTGAAATATGAAGAAACAAAAAACACCCAACTGAAAAAACAAAAAGAAAAAGAATGAAAAACTATGAAGATAGTGTAAGGAGCCTCTGGAACAACTTCAAGTGTACCGACATCAGAATTATGGACGCACCAGAAGAAGAGAGGCAGCACAAGATGCTGAAAACCTATTTGAAGAAATAATGACAGAAAACTTCCCCAGCTGGTGAAATAAATAGACTTACAAGTCCAGGAAGCACACAGAACCCCAAAAAAAAGAAATCCAAAAAGGACCACACCAAGATACATCATAATTAAAATGCCAACAGCCAAAGACAAAGAGAGAATATTAAAAGCAGCAAAAAAAACCAGTTATTTACCTACAAGGGAGTACCCATATGATTGTCAGCTTATTATCAATAGAAACGACACAGGCCAGAAGGGAGTGAAAAGAAATATTCAAAGTGATGAATAGCAAGAACCTATAACCAAGCTTACTCTACCAGCAAAGCTATCATTCAGAATTGAAGGTCAGATAAAGAGCTTCACAGATAAGAAAAAGCTTAAGGAGTTCATCACTGCCAAACCAGTATTATATGAAATGCTGAAAGGTATTCTTTAAGAAGAGAAAGAAGACGAAGAAGAAGAAAATGGTATAGATAAAAATTGTGAACAACAAATACACATTTATCAACAAATGAATCTAAAGATCAAGTGAATAAAAAAATCTGATAAACAGAATAAACTGGTGAATATAACAGATTCAGGGTCATAGAAAGGGAGTGGACTGACAATTCGCAGGGGGAATGGGGTGTGAGGGATTCAGGATAGATTGAACAAAAATCATATACCTATGGATGAGGACAGGTGCGGGGGGGAGTGTAAGGGCAAAGAGTGGGGTGGGAACCGGGTAGAGGGGAGCTATGGGGGGGGCGGGGGGGGGGCGCGGAAGAGGAACAATTGTAATAATCTGAACAATAAAGACTATTATAAAAATTAAAAATAAATGTAAATAGGTTACATGACCCAAACAAAATATAATATCCTCTGATGGGGATTAACAAAAATAAATAAATAAAAAAGAAACAGAAACATAGACAGCCAAGAAGGATGATAAAAGAATTGATTCCCAAATGGAAACGAGGCCACGGGAAGGGGTTCCTGTAAATATCCTCAAAGCCTCTCTTTTCTCTGGTTCCTGAAAGCCAGGCTCAGATCCAACCCAGCAGCTCGCAATTTAACTCTAGGTGAACTCACCTTCACCTGAGGGAGGGAGCAGCGAAGGATTAAAGAAAGACACAGAGAATAAAGTTGGGGCTCAGTGGATCTCCTGTGCCTGGATGAGGCCCTAAAGAAGGAGACGGATCCAGTCAGCAAGCTAAGATTTTATTTTATAGTCAGAGGAAAACAAGGTAGTGGTCACCATAGTTATAATGTTCTTATGAGTTTCACTTGTTTTGGCAACACCTGCTACACCTCCCACGGCCATTAGCTACCCAGATAGAATGTAGTGGGCTGTTGAGAGCACCTGAGAAGGCACACGGGCATTTCTTTAATTATTGTCAGCTGAATCCAGTGGTGTTGGCAAAGCCATGTCCTGGAAACACACTTTGCCAGATGCAGGAGTGTTGTCAACTTGACCTTCAGCCCAGGTGCCAGGGGGTGGGTTTTGTTATTTAAATCCATCCAACCACCAGAAATGAATACAACTTGGGCCCACCCAAGAACGCACATAATCTCCTTTGTCTTGACTTTTAGTAAAACTTCCTGGGTTTTGCTGTTTAAAATAAAGACATTGTATTAGCTCAGGGTCCCTGTTCCTGTCCCTGTCAGAGGACAGTGGTCCCTCCTGGCCCCAGCTTTTTCCTTCTATATCTGTTTCTGTTTCTTTTTTTGATTTTCTCAATCCCCAGCAGCCCCTACTCAGAAACCAGACTGATCTCTAGCCATGCTGACGGGGAAAAGAGAAATATTTACAGGGAATGGCAAGGTCAAGCTTATCAATGCTAAGAGGGCTGTGCCCTCTAAGCTGGGATTTGTTTGTGGCTTTGCAAACTGGTCAGTCTGAGGCTTAACCCTATAGCCGCTCCCTACATCTCACCCTTCTTTTATTTTTAAGCTACTATCATGAAAGTAAAACTTAAACATCAAGGATAAAGCTTTGGCTATTAAAACAATAACAAAACAATGCCAATGCAAAACCCAGCCATGGCTATTAACAAAAGAATGCCAATGCAACACAGCAATAAGAGAGAAATCAAACTACAGTAACATTTTTCTACTAAATAAAGTTTCTTTTGCTGATTTACTCAGAGTCCTTGGACTTAGCTGTGCAAGGCTTTACTGAAGATGGGCAGCTAACCAGTGCTAGCATAGCCAGAAACATGGTTGAGGGAGTAGCTTCCACTTCCTGCTTTTCTACCATCTGCTGGGCCTCAGTTGTTAACTTCTTCAGCTGACCCCATGTTGGCACCTCGACCTTTTATGTAGTCTTTGTCATCTTCCTTTTTCACTTTGATATCATTGGGGAAACGCTCAGTCTTTTGAACGAAGGGACAGGAGCTGCTCTGGGTTCATTGTGGTGATGCTTGTAACGCTCTGGCACCCAGATTGGCTGCGCTGCTCCTTCTGGAAAGATTCAAAACACAGCCTCTTCCCCACATCATTACTGAATCTGGTAAAACCCTTGTCTGGTTTCTGCATCCTTCCACCAGGCTAACCTGGCAGAGGCTATTGAACAGGAGGCCCAATGCCTTTCGGCTGCTGTACAACCCTCTGCATTGCAATTTAAAAATGTAACACCTAATATCCTTCTCCCCTTTTTTTTTTTTTTTTTTTTGATTTTATAGTTGCTTTTTCAGAGTAGAATTGTCTCTTTCCGCTAATGCCTGAGTAATGATCTATCACCCAGGGAGAGCTTGCCAATCCTGTGCTTCCCAGGGTGGCATGATGAAGGTTTACTGAGCTGGCTAGAAAGGCTTCAGTGGGGTCAAAGATAAGGCCCCTACTGGATGGTGTGGCCAGGGCTGGCCCTGCTTGAAGTTTCCCTGCCTAGGGGGTATTGGATTATCATCAACATCAGTCTTGGAGCGGCATTCATGTGACCACTGCTTTCCTCTCCTGCATCCCAGACATAGTCCAGCTGCTTGTTCCCACTCCCTTGTAGCCCTTTAACTTCCATTTCTGGCATTGCAGTCTTCAGCAAAGTGTCCTAGTTCATCACAGTTAAAGCAGCCCCCTGTCCTTTTCTGCTGACCAGAGAGTAACTTCTCCTTCAATGCACCAGCTAATACCACTCCCTGAGTGTAGGCTGGTCCAATGTCAGCACAACTGCGAATAAAATATTTCCATAATCAGAAGTCTCCAGGTGAGAGACAAGCCTTTGTGACAATATTAAGCCTCTGGTAACCTTCCACTACCTGTCTTAGTTCCCCTGCCACAGTCATCCATTTCCTTTCAGGAGTGGGCTCTAGGGATCAGGGATGACACACTGAAAGTAGAGAGAGGGATTCTCCCTGGACCTTCAGCTATATAACAATCTCTAAGGTGCTTGCCTACCTTCTCCCCTGTCTCTACATTTACCTTTCTGAGCCTCACCAGCACAGCCAAGGGTTCGGCAAGCCTGAGGGAGGACCAGCGAAGGATGAAGAAAAGACAGACAAAGAGAATAAGCTGGGTATAGGTGGATCTTCTCTGCTTTGCATAGGCCACAGAACAGATCCAGACCCCAAAGCTGATGCTTTATTTATAGGCAGGGGCAAACAAGGTAATTTACAATGTTCTAGTAAGTTTCACCTGTATTGGCAGCACTTCCTGCTCCTCCCATAGCCCATTAGCTACGCCGGAACGATCTAGGGAGCTGTCAGGAGATCAAACTTAATTGTGCTTAGAGGGCTGTGCCCTCCAAGCTGGGACTTGTTTGGGACTTTGCAGAAGGTCAGTCCGAGGCTTGATCCTATAACTGCTCCCTACACTTTTCCTTCCTCAGGAAACCATGGGCAGGTTTTACTTACAAAATCCAACAGATGGAAAAGCTGTTGATACCTGACACAACAGCCCCGTGCTTGGAGCATAGCCTTAAGCATGGATATGTATAAATTCTTTTCCTATGATCCTGGATGTTCCCTGTTTTAAACCTAGCTAGTACTAAACTATGCTCCTTACTTTCCTTTTTGCTCTCTGCCCGTGCTTCACTGGAACGTCCTTTCACCTGACAATTGCAATTCCCCCAAACTCGGGCCCCACAATGGGTGCCATATATGCTGTGCCAGCACAGCCATAGGTTCAGTGAGTCTGGGCGGGGGAGGGGGAGAGAGTAGCAAAGGATTAAAGAAAAGACAGACAAAGAGAATAAGCTGGGTCTAGGTGGATCTCCTGTTCCTGGCTGAGGCCGCAGAGAGAGATCCAGACAGCAAGCTGAGCCTTTATTTGATAGCCAGAGGTAAACAAGGAAGTGTTCACCATAGTTATACTGTTCTTGTGAGTTTCACCTGTTTTGGCAGCATTTGCTGCACCTCCCACAGCACAGTAGCTACCCAGGAAAGATCTACCGGGTGTCATTAGGTCAAGCTTAATTATGCTAAAAGGGCTGTGCCCTCCAAGATGGGACCTGTTTGTGGCTTTGCCAACAGGTCAGTCCAATGCTTAACCCTAAAGCCACTCCCTACCCTTTCTCTTTTTTTAATATATTGTATTGATTTCAGAGAGGAAGGGAGAGGGAGAGAGAGATAGAAACATAAATGAGAGAGAATCATGGATCGGCTGCCTCTTCCATGCCCCCCACACATGTGCCCTAACCTGGAATTGAACTGTGACCTCCTGGTTCATAGGTCAACACTCAACCACTGAGCCACAAGCTTTGCCGGCTTTCTTTTGTGAGAGGATCTTTCTGGAACACATGGGCCTCGGAAACCTGCCAAGGGCCTGTGCCAGGGTCCTGAGATGCCCCGTGTGTGGACTCCGGCCACTTTGTCATGCCCTCGCCAGCCACCATGGCCAACCCTCCCCCCTGATCCAAATGGCAGCACCTGTGCCCAATGTCCTGTAATGACCCCAGGAGCCAGGTCTCCTTGCCGCCACCCCATTGTGGGGACTGGCAGTCGATTTCCAAACCAGTGACCAGCACAGGTGTCACAATTTCCCAGAAATCTGGGCAAACCCGTGGGAGTCCACGGGCAAACAGCCACGGTCCTAGACACTCTCAGAGTTTCGCCAAAGTCCCAGATGGGGTGAGCCACCCAGTGCTTCTTGGGCAGCAGTAAGCAGCGCCCACAACTCGCACAGCCGGGCACGGCGGGCTGGGCACCGTCAGGAGGAAGCCGGGCAGAGGGAGCTGGGTTGACCATCAGCTTTCCCTGGGGAGGGGCCAGGGGGCACGTCCTACCCCGAGGCTGCTGCCTGATATTTGTCATAATGGCCATGGCTGCTCCTGTCCCTTGACCTGCCCCAGGCAAGGCGGGGTCACTTCCTGCCCTGGAACCCAGAGCCCACAGGCTGCCTGGCCATCTCTGCAGGGAGGGCCGCAGGAGGACCTCCAGGCCTTGAGGGCAGGACCTCCGGAGACACGGTCCCGGCACCATGCAGCAGAGAGGCAGGGAGCCTGCCCAGCCCCGGGCCTATACCCCAGGCGGAGCCTCCGAGCCCCTCGCTGAGGCTCCTGTGCACTCCTGGACCAGGATCTGGGACTTGGATGTGAGAAACCCCAAACCTCGAGAGTTGATGTGAGGACTGGACACAGGACAGGCAGAGGGGCCCAGGGAACTGTTTGCCAGCACACAGCTGGACGGGTACTCGGGGCACACGGGCACGGGGCCTACAGATGCTCTTCCAGCCTGAAGGGCACAAGCCCGGCCTCCTGGTGCCTGGCACTTCAGGGGTGAGGGCTCTGGTGCCTCCCAGCACCCCCAAGCCAAGGCCAGACCTCGGACTTGCAGGACGACCGAGCTGCGTGCGGCACAGATGCAGACACTGAGGGTCCAAGGCCCTTTTGGTGGGTCCGCGCCCTCAGGGCGGTGCAGGGCTGTTCGCGGTGACCGCGGCGAACTCTGTCCTTGCACATCTGAGCCTGGAGGGCCGCGTCCCTCTGGCCGTGGTCAGCACCATCCTTTGGTCAATGATCAGGCTATGATGGAGCCAGAGAGCGTAGGAGGGCAGAGGCAGGGCCCGGAGGACGGATGATTCCTGGCAGCCGCTGGTGAGAGGATGGGGAGCCTGGGCTGGGCTGCAGACTGTGACCAGATATCTGTGCCCACACCAGTGCTGCCTGGGCAGGGCGAGGTGCCAATGAGGCTGGGGAAGCCGTGGGGCCTCAGGGAGAGCCTGGCCCCATTGGGGGGAGGGGGTCAGAGCGCGTGACAGCGGGTTCTCACTCTGTCCCCTGGGCCCTGGATGCCCGCCTCACCCCAACCCACACAACCACGTGAGGGGCGCTCTGAGGCATCTAGACTCCCCGAGGCCCCTTGACAGAGAAACCACCCAGAGAAAAGGGAACTTCAGGAAGCGGCCCTGCCACCGGTTTCAATCCCGTTCTTAGTCTTCGCAGGACGAGGGGGAGTGGGGAGGGATGGGGGAGGTCACTGCTCAGGGGCCCAGCTATCAACTCCTAGGATGTGGGCTGTGGGCACAGTCTTGCCACCAGGAGCCACATGCACGGGGGCAAGAGCGGGCAGGCCGGGGGCACTGTCTCCACAGCTCAGCCCGGGGTGAGTGGGGTTCCTATAGAGCAGAGCCGAGGGAGGACAGTGGACCTGGCCCCAGGACCTGAGGGGAGACCAGGCCCTCGGGGACCCACAGAATGACAGGAGTAGTTGGGCCATGGCCTGAGAGAAACGCAGCGAGTCAGGGGTGGAGGGGCAGGAGCCCAAGGCTGCCCGGGCCAGAGGGCAGGGCTGGGGCAGCGGCGACAGGACCCCGCCCGGATGCACAGTGGTCTGAGCTGGAGGCACAGGGAGGTGGCTGGCGTGGGTCAGCAGAGGAAGAGGACCCCGGGTGGCCCGAAGGCTGTCCAGGCCAATGGGCTGAGTCAGAGGCCAAGGCCATGGAGCCCGGGGCTGAGGGAAGCCGGTGGTGGAGCCCAGAGGAGAGGTGGATCTGGGCTCTTGTGCCCAGAGAGCGGGCAGCACAGGCTCAGCAACAGCTCCATGGGGGTGGGCAGGTGACAGTGTCCAGGGCACAGAGCAACTTGGAAGAGCAAAGGTCCAAAGGGACTCCCAGTGGAGAGTGAAGAGGGGTCTCCTCTGGGCAAGGGCAGGGTGAGCAGAGGCTGCAAGGGACAGAGCTGGCCAGTGGCAGGGCAGGAGCTGCCCAGGAGCTGGGTGGGAGCTGGCAGAGCTATGAAGGTGAGCAGGGAGCAGATGGGGGGCAGGAGCTGGGTCAGAGCTGTTAGAGCTATGCAGGTAAGCAGGGGTCTGGTGGGAGGGCAGGGGACTGGCCAGGAGCTGGGAGGGAGCTGGCAGAGCTATGAAGGTGTGCAGGGAGGCGGTGAGGAGGGAAGGAGCTGGGTGAGAACTGGTAGAGATATGCAGGTGAGTAGGGGGCTGCTGGGAGAGCAGAGGGGTGGTGGGAGGGCAGGAGCTGGGTGGGAGCTGGGTGGGAGCTGGAAGAGCTATGCAGATGATCAGGGGGCTCCTGGGAGGGCAGGAGCTGGGTAAGAGCTGGCAGAGCTATGCAGGTGACCAGGGGGTCGGTGGGAGGGCAGGAGCTGGGTAGGAGCTGGGTTAGAGCTGGCAGAGCTATGGATGTGAGCAGGGGGTCGGTGGGAGGGCAGGCGCTGGCCAGAAGCTGGGTGAGAGCTGGCAGAGCTATGCAGGTGAGCAGGGGCTGGTGGTAGGGCAGGAGCTGGGTGGGAGCTGGGTGAAAGCTGGGTGAGAGCTGGCAGAGCTATGTAGGTGAGCAGGGGGTCGGTGGGAGGGCAGGGAGCTGCCCAAAAGCTGGCCAGATTATTATGATCTCTGAACGCATAATAATCTGACCACTCAGTGTATATTCTATATAATAAAAGGCTAATATGCAAATTGTCCCCTTATCTAGGAGTTCAACCAGGTTTCAAATGCTTGCTTTTCATTACTTTGAATACTTTACCTACTTGTCTGTAGTTTTTATGGTGAGATATCGGCCGACAACCTATGGGAGCTTCCTTATAATTGGCTATCTCTTGCTTGATGCTCCTAAAATTCTCTCTTTGCCTTTAATGTTTGCCATTTTAATTAAGATGTGTTTTGGTGTAGGTCATTTTGTGTTCATCTTGATTGGGACTCTGCTTCCTGAACCTGAGTGGCTTTTTCCTATACCAGATTAGGGAAGTTTTCTGTCATGGTTCTTTCAAACAGGCTCTTTATCCCTTGCTCACTTTCCTCTCCCTCTAGTGCCCCTATTATGCAGATTTTTTTTATTTCATGTTGACCTAACGTGCCCTTAAACTCTCTTCATATGTTTTAGGTTGTTTTTTTTCCATTTGCTATCTAATTGAATGTTTTCTCCTACCTTGTCTTCCAAATCACTGATTTGATCCTCTGCTTCCTTAGGCCTGCTTTTAATTCCTGCCAGTGTATACTTTGTGTCAGATATACTATTCTTCATTCTGGCTGGTTCCTGTTCGTGGTTTCTACGTTCTTTGTCATGTTGATGTAGTTCCCACTATGTTCTTTGTAGTTCCTACTAAATTCCTGAGCATCGTTATAACCATTCCTCAGATCTCTATGTCTGATAAATTGCTTACCTCCATTCATTTAGGTCTTTTTCTGGAGATTCCTCATTTTCTTCCATTTGGTGGTTATTTCTTTGTCTCCCCATTTTAGTTGTCTCTTTGTGTCTGTTTCTATGTGTTAGATATACCTGCTATGACTCCCAGTCTTTGTGGTGTAGCCTTTGGTAGTAAGTATCCTGTGGGACCCAGATGGTGCTACCTCCTTGAACTCCTGAGGTGGGTGCTCTAGGAGTGACCCTTTAGAGTATTATTTGGGCTCTTCTGTTATCATTGAATCTTGAACATTGTTGTCCCATTTGTGGTCGGGATATCCTCTCAGGATGGCAAACCGTGAGGCTCAGCCCCAAACACATTATCTCAGCTGTTGTACAGGTGTACTCTTGAGGTGGTCTCTGCCTTTCCTTGTGTCAAAGTCTCCTCTCCAGCCAGTCTTCATCTGGTATTTCTGGGTGAATATTCTCCAATTTAGTTTCAATCTCAGGTAGATTCTGGGAGGAGGTGGGAGAAAGATCCCCCTACTGCACCACCATCTTCCAATGCCAGCTCTGTGGAGAATTTTTATAAGCATTTATTTGAACCCAAATGACAACAATGCTGGAAAACAAGAACTCGAATGCTCCCAGGTTTGGGTTTTTTTAATCTTCACCTCAGACCTTCCAGGCCTCCGCCCACAACCCAACTCTAAATCATGCCCACACTCAGGTGCTGGCACCATCACACCCCACTTCTGGTACTAAGGACCACAATTATTTCCTACATCAGCTGTACTGTAGTCCCATAGGCCCGTGGGCTTAAACAACAGAAATTTACTGTTGTGGACCTGGAGGCTGGGAGTCGAGGTCAAGGGTCACAGGGCCGGTGCCCACAGCCTGTCAGGGGGTGGCCAGGCCCTCCCCATTGCTGCTCTGGGAGCTGCTGGTGTCCTGCTGTAGAGCTTTCTCCATGCATGGCCACTTCCTGTGTGTGTCTCTGTGTCCATGTCCCCCTCCTTGAGGACAAACTCCTATGGGGTTTGGAGCCACCTGACTCCAGGAGGACCTCATCACCTTATCAGGAGGGAGATGGCACCACTGAGAAAGCCCAGGAAAAGATGAGAGCAGGATCACCAGGCGTTTGGAAGAGCAGGGCAATGGGCTGTGCAACTGGGGACCCTCAGAGAGAGCACGGTGCACTGCCCAGCCCAACAGCCCACATGCCAGCTGAATCACAGGGACCTGTGGCCCTGTCCCAGCACCGACAGGCAATGTGGGCACAGGGACATGGGAAGAGGAGGTGGCTGGAAGAAAAGGAGCCATGAAACTAAGATAGAGCAGTGCCTTTGGGGACCCCACATGGACCCATCCACCTTGGCCCCCACAGAAAGGACTAGGAAGCTGTGAGCCAACGCACCAGGGAACTGCCAGTCCCAGAGCCCAGTGCTCATGAGGGGCAGCCCTGCCAGGGTCCAGGCCTGAAGCTTGTGCAGGGTGTCTCCTGCCTGGATATTGGCTGATGGAGCTGTGGGCCCCCAGATTCCCCCAGGACAGGGCTGAGCACCCCACCGAGACCAAAGCCATCGATAGGCTGGTCCCAAGCAGCAGAGCCCTTGGGAGCAGAGATGGGGACAGGAAGGGTGGACCTCACTGCTGCTCAGGTGACGACACTCAAGTCCAGCTGGGCTCTGCCTCACCTTCTGGGCAACTGAGGCCCCCATGTCCATCCACCAGGGCACACCCTGACCCTGGGGATCCCTCCACCCCTCGCGGTGCCATGGGAGGGGTTAGACAGGAGATGTATAGAGCAAGGGGACCGGAGTTTGTCTGGGCCTCCCCTCCAGGGCTCTGCCAGTCCTCCCGGGACTGGGACCTCTCCCCTCACACTGCCCTGTGCCCTGGGAGTGCCCGGCCTCACAAGCACAACCCGTCTGTCTGTCTGTCTTCCAGGTGGTACTCCTGAGGTGACTGTGCTCCCCATGGCCGAGGGGTGCAAGGCCCCAGAAGCAGGCAGAAACGTGATACTGGCCTGCCTGGTGACTGGGACCCAATCAGTCAACTGGCACAGAGGGACAGAGAAGCTGCCCACAGAGGACGTTGTGATTGGGTATCTCCAGGAGTGGGTCACCTACCTCTACTACCAAAACGTCACCTGGAACCCTGTCCCCCTCGTCTGCAGCGCCAATGACGTGTCCAAGACCCTCCAATGGCCAGGTGGGTGGCCTCCAGCATGTCCCAGCATCTTCCAGGGCCTGACCTCAAGGACCAAAGCAGGAACTGGGCCCGATGGGCACCCAGCCGCTCCCCAGAGCGGCTCGCTCCCTACCCCCGACTCTGCCCTCAGCCGCTTCAGCTCAGCATTTGAACCCAGTTCCTTCCACTCCTGTCCCCGGAGTGCTAGAGGCAGCAGCCTCTCCCCGGCCCCTTCCCGGATCCCCTTCCTGCCCTACCCATGTCTTCCCGTCCACCCGGCAGCCAGTTCCCCTGTGTCCACGATGCTCTCTGACCTGGGCTGCCCACTGCCCCTCTGATTTCAGCGTCTTGGAAAACCCTGAAGGACGAGGCTGAGCTGCTCCCCTTGGTGTCCCACAAGCCAGCTGTCTCAAAGGAACTCACCACAGCCCCCAGCCCTGCCAGAGCCCTAGGTGAGGAGCCCCTCTGCCAGCGTACCCCTACCACCGCCTGTCCATGCCTTAGGCTGCCTCCTTCTCCTGGTCAGGAAGGGCAGGGCCCTGAACTTACTGCTCCTGAGCACCTACCCCATGCCAGGCGCTATGCCCAGGACCGCCCCAGCGCCTCAGGCACTGGGTGCCTGCCGGGTCACACCACAGGGCGCACCGTGGACAAGGAGGGCCCCGGGCCAGCACAAGGATGCCCCCGCCCGTGGATCTGGCTGAGACACGGGCTTGTCCTGAGGGCTTTTGTGGGGACTCATTGCCAGAGCAGCGAGAGCAGCCAGAAGAGCAGAACCCGCCCCACTGCCCCTCACAGAAACCGGGGCGCCCCTGAAGGCGGGGTTTATGGGGTGGACCCCGGGTCTCCCAGCCAGGCGAGGGTTCCCGGCTGCCGGCGGCTCTCACAGTGTGCGTGCTCTCAGAAACGCCCGGGGACGGTCTCTCCGTTTCAGGTGGACAAAGACCCATTGACTGTGCCCTTTGCCTTTTTGTCTTTATTTTCTGTTCCTCCCCACCCGAGGGTACTCTTCCCATTGATTTTTAGAGAGAGAGAAAGGGAGAGGGAGCGACAGAGGGAGAGGAACATTGATGTGAGAGACACATCGGTTGGTTGCCTTCCCCACACACCCAACCCAGGGCTGGGGATTGAGCCCGCAACCAAGGTCCATCCCCTCGACTGCAGTCGAACTCGGGACCCTTCCATTGTGGGCTGACACTCTATCCACTGAGCCACACGGGTCAGGGTGTGTCCCTTTACAAGCGCGCTGCTCCTGGCCCACTGTCCATCTGTGGCCTGTTCACCTGCTGGCTGTCCACGCCCTAAACCACAGAAGAGGTTGCCATACGGGTGGTCCCTGAGCACTTGGCAGACAGTCACGGCCACCAGGCCAGCAGGGTCCTGCCAGAACCGGAGCGAACTCCAGGCACCGATGCAGGGACCATGTGGCCGGGGTGGGGCTCAGAGCTGCCCCTCACAGCTGGGCCACGGAGCGGCCACAGCCCTGGCTAGGGCGGGCCAGGAGGCTACTCCCCTCCCCCACCCACTTCCCCCTCAGGGCCCCCGACCTTTTAAACCCAGGGGTCATGAGGGATCTGGTCAGCATGTCCAGACTCGGCCTGGGTTCCAGCCAGAAGCTGGGGTGCTGGACCCCTCTCTCCGAGGCCACTGCCTGGGGGCTGGACCAGGGGCAGCAGGGAAGGAACAGGCCAGGGACTCCCATGTCATCTCTCCACAGCCCCTCCGGCCGCCTCCGCCCACACGGACACGCATCCTCCAGAGGCTGTCCATGGCCAGGGCACACCCGGGCTCCTCCCCGCAGCCGCCACGGCGCCCAGCAGCCTTGCCGTCCGGGTCCTGGCCACGCCGGGCACTCACGCCTCTGCCGGGGCGGCCTCCTGGCTCCTGTGCGAGGTGGCGGGCTTCTCTCCCACGGAGCTGGTCCTCACCTGGCAGGAGGGCCCGCGCCAGGTGGACACGGCTTGGTTTGCCACTGCGGAGGCCACGGCCGAGCCTGGAGACAGCACGTTCCGCACCTGGAGTGTCCTGCGGGTCCCGGCCGCCCCCCGCCGGCCGCCGGCCACCTACACGTGCACGGTCAGGCACCCGGCGTCAGGGAGGCTGCTCAATGCCAGCTGGAGCCTGGATGCTACAGGTGAGACCCCTCTCCCCACCACCATCCGGGCTCAGGGCTGGGGGCGAGCAGCCGGGCAGCGGCTGGGGGTCTGTGTCGCCCTCCGGGACAGCCCCACCCGGCTGACTGATATCTGGAGTTTGCACTCGCTGTCCCCACACTCGGGAATTCGGGACCTGACCCAGGTCCGTCCCACCCACTCCTGGTGTCCCCAGACTGGGTGCTGGTCCAGGAGGATGGGAGGTGGGGTCCCTCCAACCCCCACCACGTCCCGGGGAGCAGCCATTCCCTGTGAAGACACGCTGCTTACAGCCACGGTGCAGGGCTTTCCCCGGGCGGACACAGGGTGGTCACTGGAGACGGCTGTCCCCCAGGGGTGTCTGAGCCTCCCCAGGCCCCAGGGCCCCGGAACCCATCCCAGACCACGGCCAACGCCTTGGGAGCCGGGCGCACCCAGGAGGGACGGCCGGATGCCATGCTGACAGTGGAGGGGACAGGGACACACAGGGTGGGGCTCACAGTGCCCAGGGCTCACAGTGTCCCCTCTGAGCTTCCTGGCAGGCTTCCCCGTCAGGCAGGGCACCCAGACTCTGCCCCTTCCTCGCCCTCCCAGCCCCCGTGGGACGGGGTGGGCACGCTGGGCTGGGCCGCGGACAGGACACCACCCAGGCGGCCCGGTGCCCACCACTGACCCGCACTCGGTGTCCACAGCTCCACAGGCTGCACGGGGCTGCCAAGACGGCCCTGCCTGCCGGGATGGTCACGAGGGATCCGTTCAGCAGGCCCCGGGCCCCGGCCTGGCTCCCCGGTGGCTCTCAGTCTCCATGGCGACGGACCGCTGTTCTCTAAATGTCCATTTCGTCAAGGACCCCTGAGTCTGGAGCACACGCTCGCTAGGAACCAATCACTAATTACTCAAAGAATAAAATGAGGAGAAGCAAGGCTGTGCCCGCTGTTTATTGTTAGAGCCCACAGACCGCAAAGCTGTGGCGCTCACCCGTGCCCGGCCCACCCCCGCATCCACGCCATGCACAGCAGGCCCCGCGGCTGCCCTGCGTGCTGGTTCCCAGGCCACGTCCTGCCCGGCCCTGGCACCCGACCCAACTGGGCGAGTCCCCCTTCCCATCCAGACGATGCCATACTCCCATGGTCGGCAAACTGCAGCTCGCCAGCCACATGCGGCTCTTTGGCCCCTTGTGTGTGGCTCTTCCACCAAATACCATGGCCTGGGCGAGTCTATGTTGAAGAAGTGGCGTTAGAAGAAGTTTAAGTTTAAAAAATGTGGCTCTACAAAGAAATTTCAGTCGTTGTCCTGTTAGTATTTGGCTCTGTGGACTGATAAGTTTGCCGACAACAGCCATCCTCCAACCTGGGCGAGTGTCCTGGCTCAGCCCTGGCACGCATCCGGCCGCCGTCAGGGCCTGTATACCTGCTGGGCCCGGTCTCCTGCCCCACACACACATCCCAGCCCTCCATGCCAGCCACACGGGGCCCCTCCGTCCCAACACAGGGAATCCGAGCCTGCTGTCCTGTGCATACAATGCGGTTCCCTCCTCTCTGTGTAGCTGGCAACATCTTGTCTTCCACAACTCATCACAGCTGCCACTTCCAAATATACACTTTAAATATTTTTACTGATTTCAGAGAGGAAGGAAGGGGGAGATACGGATAGGAACATCCATGAGGAGAGAGAATCATGGACCGGCTGCCTCCTGCACACCCCACACTGGGGATCAAGCCTGCAACCCAGGCCTGTGCCCTGACCGGGAATCAAACCGTGACCTCCTGGTTCCTAGGTGGACGTTCAGCCCCTGAGCCACGCAGCCGAGCACAGCGGCCACCTCTGAGGGACCCTCCACGGCCAGGCTGCCGTGTGCTGGCGGCCAGCGCCTCCCTGGCTCTCTGGCCGTACGTGTGTTGACTGACATGCTTGTGTTTCCTTCTCGTTCACCCGCCCCCTCGGTGCTGTGAGCACCTGGTCCTGCCGGGCTGGGCCCAGGCCTGGCCACGAGAGGGCGGGTTGCAGGTGCCTGTCCGGTGGGTGACAGGGCGGGCGCTGGGCTGCGCAAGCTGTGGCCCCGTGTGCCCCGGCCGCCTTGGGGGAGGCTGCAGGCCCGACCTCACCCAGCCACATTCCCCCCAGGTCTGGCACCACCCCCCTGGGCGCCCCTGAGCGTGGACGAGGACTGTGACGGCTCCACCGACCTGGACACCGCCCTGGACGCCACCGGCCGCCTGTGGCCCACCTTCGTGGCCCTCTTCCTGCTCACCCTGCTCTACAGCGGCTTCGTCACCTGCGTCAAGGTGAAGGGCCGGGACCCGGCCTCCCTGGGCTGTGCCAAGAAGGTGCCCCTCCGGGGGGCTCGCTGGAGCCGGCCCGGGACCGTGCGGAGCTGGGAGGCCCCGGCGGGAGGGCAGTGGGCCGTGGGCACCGGCCTGGCCTGAGGGAGCCGCCCGGCCCGCCCAGCGTGTGGGGGGGCCTGCACCGGTCCCCTCAGCCACAGGCCTCCGGTGGGACCACTGCCCCCGGCCGGCCCGCAGAGCCGGCCCCGACCCTGGCAACCCCTTCTGCCGCCCGCTCGCTGGCTACCCCATAAACAGTCTGCCTCCGTGTCTGTCCACCTGCCTCCATGTCTGTCCAGCCTCCAGGACACGCCTCGGTATCAAGACCAGGGTGCCGAGTGCCCACTCACAGCAGGGGCTTCACCGAGGACCCTGGGGACCCTCCTCCACCCAAGCCCAGCACGCAGGCTCACTCGGCAGGTGCACAGGTGTGTCCTCGCACACCTCTCACACAGAAGCAGCATGCACAGTGCACACAGGCAGCATGCCCCTGCACACAGCACACACACACACACACACATGTGCATGCACACAGCACATGTGTGCCAGTCTACAGGTAGCACGCACACTTCATGAACATGTTCCCAGAACCTGTACGTCAGGAATTTGACCTGGAGAGTTCCTCTTGTTGCCAGGCAGCATCGTCACAGAGAAAAGCTGGCACTTATCGCTGTGCAGCCAGCTGCCACGGGGACAGCCACGAAGACAGCCATGGGAACAGCTACGGGACAGCCACCAGGACAGCCACGGGGACAGCCACGGGGACAGCCATGGGGACAGCCATGGGGACAGCCACAGGGACAGCCAGGGGACAGCCAGGGGACAGCCAAGGGACAGCCACGGGGACAGCCACAGGGAGAGCCACAGGGAGAGCCACAGGGGGAGCCATGATGACAGCCACGGGGTCGGCCACAGGGACAGCCACGGGGACAGCCAGGGGCCCAGGGGTGTGGGCGTCACCAGAAGCTGGAAAAGACCAACTGGGTTCTCCTGGGAGCCTGTGGGAGGGGAAGGGGGATCGAATCACACCTAAACGCTGCTCAGCGAGGAGGCACACAGCGGCTGAGTAAAACAAGCAAACTGCTGCCACTCCACTCAGTCCCATCCCCGCCGACGCCCCGCATACTCCCTCCTCACCCCCCCACCCCCCGCGATGTCTCCGTGGCAGCGGCCCAGGGTCACAACTGCAAGGTCCTCTCATCCCCCCCCACCCCCACCAGGAGCCCAGTTCCAAGACCTCAGATGAGACCCCAGCCCCCCAAAGCCCGAAAGGCCCTCACATTCTATCAGAAACCAGAAGGGTCCTTGTGGGGCCGCCTGCCCTGGCCTCCTGCGCTCCATCCCCCTCTGGCCCCGCAAGCTCCCCCTTGTCACCTTCCGGTTCACATGACGTCTCAATGCCTCATGGAAGGCCAGCCCTCAGACCTCCCGCAGAGCCTCCTTCCAGCACCTTCTGTGGCTCACTTACTATACTGCCGGCCATTCTCCTTTCCACCTAGAAAGTTGTCTCCAAGAGCACAGGGCTCTGCTGCTTCCCAATGACCCCCAGCAGGTGGGACCCTCCAGGCAGGTGAGACCTTCCAGGCAGGTGGGACCCTCCAGGCAGGCGGGACCCTCCAGGCAGATGGGACCCTCAGGCAGGTGGGACCCTCCAGGCAGGTGGGACCCTCAGGCAGGTGGGACCCTCAGGCAGGTGCAACCCTCAGGCAGGTGGGACCCTCCAGGCAGGTGGGACCCTCAGGCAGGTGGGACCCTAAGGCAGGTGGGACCCTCCAGGAAGGTGGGACCCTCCAGGAAGGTGGGACCCTCAGACTGGTAGGACCCTCCAGGCAGGTGGGACCCTCAGGCAGGTACAAAGAGCTCAGAAAACAGGCAGGAGTGGCAGCGTCAGGATGCCTTTGGCTTGGCCACGACCTGGTGTGCCATCCCTGCTCGCTCAGCTGGTGCGTCGTCACAGAGGCAGCCACTGTCCTGCTCTCAGGCGATTCCCTCTGAGTCGCTCGTCCGGTCTGCCATCTGAGCAAATGGCCACCCGAAGCCTGGACCCACGGCCCTCTGTCCAACGCTGTGTGCACCGGCCTCCTGTCTCACCACCGAGACACCTCCCGCCAGAGCTCCCTGCAGCCTCCAGGCTGCCCCTCTACCCTCGAACAGGGTGGTCTTTTACAACCTGAACTGTCCTGGCAGCCACGGCTCAAACCCGCCAGTGGGTTCCCATCCCGCCAGCGCCAAGTCAGAGCTCGCCCAGCCAGCCCGCTGCCCGCATCCCCGTGGCCTCCGCACCAGCTCTCTCAACCTCTGTGTCCTCCAGCCTGCCTCTGTGCCCACGCTAAGCTCCTTGGGAGGAGGGACAGGGCACCCCAGCACCCACACCCCCTGAAGGAAGGAATGAACCAATGAATGAATGAATGAACGAATGAACAAACGAACGAATGAATGGAGAGGGTCAGGGTGCTGAACTGGAGGCTAAAGATCTCAGAGCCTCAAAAGCATTGTTGCTGGGCCTTCTTCTCCGAGCCCTGCACTCGGGAGACCCCCTTGGGGTCACAGCAGTCTCCTGGCTGTTCCCAAGGGAGCGGGTCCTGACTTTTCCCTCTACCCTTGGAATTGTACCCGAGAGCCCCAGCCACAGGCCCCTGTGCAGCCAGGAGGGAGGCCGGGCCACACAGTCGGTGGCACGCCACAGACACGCCACAGACCCGGCCAGGACCCTGCCTGGGGCACAGCCCAGGGGACATCGGTCTCCGGAGGCATGTGATGGTCTCGTGGCCCCCACGCCCTGCAGCTCCCCCGTCACTGCGGCCTCCTTCTGGGATAACCCCCCCTCATCAGCCCAGAAACATCTGGTCCAGCAGTTGTGACAACAGGACACACACCAGCCCACCCCTCGACCAGGGCCTGACAAGACTGGTCCGCCTGTCAGATGCAGCAAGCACACTCCGGCAGGGCCTGGGCCTGGCTCTGCCTTCCAACCCTGAGGAATACCGCTTCCTTTCTGCTTCCCAAATGGGGTGACCTTCTGTCCTGACCTCCCTCCTTTGGGGCCCCCCGGGAAGAGAGTCTAAGAAGTGCATGAGCACTTCACTAAGACAGCAGACCAAATGCACCACCAGAGAGTCTAAGAAGTGCATGAGCACTTCACTAAGACAGCAGACCAAATGCACCACCACAAGACAGCAGACCAAATGCCAGCCCCTCCTGTCGGCAGGCACAGCTCCCGGACTCCTGTTCGCAAGAAACAAACAGGAACCACGGCCTTCTCTCCACGGAGTGAGGGGGCCTCAAAGGCAGCCTGCACTGGCCAGCCCTGCCCCCAGAGGAGCCCAAGCCCATACCCCGCTCACTGTCCCTGGGGGCCGCCCTCTGTCCATGTTGGAAAATGGTCCAATCAGACAGCCTGCCACTTAACACTGAACCATGGCACCTGCTGGTCTGGCTCCGTGGATAGGGCCTTGGCCTCGGACTAAAGAGTCCTGGGTTCACGCTGAAACCGGTTTGGCTCAGTGGTAGAGTGTCGGTCTGCGGACTGAAAGATCCCAGGTTCGATTCCGGTCAAGGGCATGTACGTTGCTTGCAGGCACATCCCTGGTTGGAGGTGTGCAGGAGGCAGCTGGTAGATGTTTCTCTCTCATCGATGTTTCTAGCTCTCTATCCCTCACTCCCTTCCTCTCTGTAAAAAATCAATAAAAATATTTTTTTTAAAGTGTCCTGGGTTCAAATCTGGTCAAGGGCACATATCTCCGTTACAGGTTCCCCAGCTCTGGTCGGGCACGTGCAGGAGGCAACCAATCGATGTCTCTCTCTCTCTCACATCAATGTTTCTCTCTTCGCCCCCCTACCTCCATTTTACTTTCTCTAAAAGTCAATGGGAAAATATCCTCGGGTGAGAATTAACTCAAAAAAGGGGGCGGGGGGGGGAGAAAAACGAGGGGCCATCTGAGAATTCCACCCACCACACTGCATGCACGCCATCTTCCTTCTCCGCAGGGCGCTCATGGGTGATGCACACATGATTCCTAGACTACACGTGGGTGTAGCCGGTGACCTTAAGGTGCATGAGGTCACGGCACAAAGGTCCCAGATGCTTTCTTCCGCTGCCAACTCCTGAGACAAGGGCTGTGAGGTGTCCACCCCCCAAGACCCCGGAGCCACTGTCCATGGTGCTGCCCGGCCCGCTGCAAGGGCGAGCCTCTGTCCACGATGCTGCTCCTGTTTTTCTGAATGGCAGTGCTGAGGGGAGGTTAAATGAAGAGACTGTTTTTTGTTGTTTTGTTTTAATCATTTCAGGTTTACAAATGAGCTAAGCAGACAGTACAGAGTTCCCATCATACTCCAGTGCCCCTCAAACATCACATTTTTACCTATTGTTTTTTTAAAATATATATATTTGTATTGATTTCAGAGAGGAAGTGAGAGGGAGAGAGAGAGAAACATCAATGATGAGAATCACTGATCAGCTGCCTCCTGCACGCCCCACATTGGGGATGGAGCCCACAACCTGGGCACATGTCCTAACCGGGATTCAAACCGTGACCTCCTGGTTCATAGGTGGATGCTCGACCACTGAGCCATGCAGCCGGGCACATCCCTACCTGTTGTGTCTTTGCATTGGTGTTTATGATCATTTGTTATAAACAAAGAACCAAAATTACAACATTATTGCTGTGGCTGGTTTATCTCAGTGGTTTGAGCATCAGCCCTCACACCAAATGGCCTCGGGTTCAATTCCCAGTCAAGGGCATATACCTCAGTTATTGGTTTGATTCTCAGCCCCAGTCGGGGCATGTACAGGAGACAATGAATCGATGTCTCTCTCATGTCAATGTTTCTCTCTCTCTCTATCTATATATATATATATCCTCCCTCCCCTTCACTCTCTCTAAAGATCAATGAAAAAATATCATCATGTGAGTATTGAAAAAAAATAAAATAAAAATTTAAAAATATATTAAATATATATTATCTATACTAATAAAAGGATAATATGCTAATTGGACTGCTGGCCCAGTCAAGCCTAACTGTCCTTCCTGCTGGCCCGATCATCAACAACTGCCCTCCCCTGCAGGCCTCATCCCCCCAACTGCCCTCCCCTGCAGGCCTGGTGCCCCTCAACTTCCCTCCCCTACTCTCCTGGTCTCCCCCAACTGCCCTCCCCTACTGGCCTGGTCTCCCCCAACTGCCCTCCTCTGCTGGCCTTGTCACCCATAACTTCCCAGAACTGACTTTTTCTGCAGGCCATCTTGTGGCAGCCATCATCTGTCCACATAGGGGTAGCCATTTTTGACCACATGAGGGTGGCAATCTTCTGTCTTCTAGTGCTGGTCAATTTGCATATTACTCTTTTATTATATAGAAAGTTCTTTTTTTAATATTTATTGTTGAGAGTATTCCAGATGTCCTCCTTTTATTCCCCACATATCACCCCTCCACCCAGGTCCTACCCCACTCCAGGCCTTAATATAAAATCTACCCTCTTAACAGATGTTCAGGTGCAGGCACTATGGTGCATAACTACAAGTTTACACACATTGAACAACAAAGGAATCAAAGACTATCACCACCAACAGAAAAAAATCAATGAAACGCCGAGAAAGACAGCAAGAAAGAAGAGGAGTGAACTAGCTACAAGAAAGACAGAAAACTAGTAACAAAATGGCCAAGCAGGCCCTTCCCTGTGCATAATTAAACTAAATGTAAATGGAGAGAAACCAAGATGGCGGCATAGGTAAGCACCTGAAATTGCTGCCTCGCACAACTACTTCAAAACTACAACTAAAAGACGAAAAGGACATCATCCAGAACCACAGGGAGGCTGGCTGAGTGGAAATTCTACAACTAGAAGGGAAGAGAAAAGCACACTGTGACTCAGAGGAGGTGCAGAAGTGAAGAGTGGAGGTACGGAGGCGCAAGAGCAAAAAGGGCTGGCAACTGGGTGCACTGTTGTCTTTTTCAATCAGAAGGGAGACAAAAGCTCCCGACTGCTATGAACTCCAGTTCTGGGGGAGACTCTGGGGACCCAGACTCATACTGGGAGAAACTGGACTGTCTGGCTTTGGGTGGAACTCAAGGGCAGCTTTCTCTCAGAAAAAGCTGACTGTAGCGATTACTGAGGGACACTGAGACCAGGGGGCTTCTTAGGGCAGGGCTGAGGATCTGGTTGGGGTGTTTGCTCCACTCTTAGACCCCCACCCCACCCAAGCTGTGTGTAGAAGCTTTTGCATATATGAATGGCCTGGCTCTTTGCAACCTAAAATTACCTAACAAACTGCAGCTGATTATGAGAGACACAAACATCCAAACCAAGGCCCAAGGTCCCAAGGCAGCTTGTATTGCTTCACAGCTGGGCCTCATATGGGCACCTCTAAATGGCGAACAAAGAATAGAAATCTACAGGGTGGCCTCAGGCAGAGGGTAAATTAGCTCCTGCTGGGTGGCCTCGGGAAGAGATTAAATTAGCACCTCCTTAGAGATTCAAGAGCCAGTGTTCCCAGTGGTCAGAGTGGGACCATCCAGATTACAACTCGCCAAATCTGACAAAACCGGTTTGGTTCAGTGGATAGAGCCTCGGCCTTTGGACTGAAAGGTCCTGGGTTCGATTCCGGTGAAAGGCGTATACCTTGTTTGCAGGCACATCCCCAGTAGGGAGTGTGAAAGAGGCAGCTGATTAAGGATTCTCTCACATCGATGTTTCTAACACTCTATCCTTCTCTCTTCCTCTCTGTAAAAAATCAATAAAATATATATATATATATTTAAAAAAAAAAAAAAAAAAACTCCACAGATCAATTAGGGACACACTCAAGGGGCAGACTCAGTGAGCAACAAAGCAAGTCTTGTCCCATAAGTGTGTCATCAGCACATAAGGTCTCCCATCATAGACACAGTTGATACTCACAGAAAACTGTCCTGGAGGTCAATTCCTCCCAGTTATACCAACAACAATAAAGTCTTAACTTCAACAAGACTGAGCACATAGCCCACAAAGGGGTGCACCAAGCGTATCTACCTCAGGTATCTGAGGCTGAGTCACTGGGCCCCATAGGACATCTAGCACACAAAGCCACTCTATCAACACAGGGAAACAGCCAAAATGCAGAGACAAAGAAGCAGGTAACAAATGACAGAAATGGAGGATATAGAGTTCAAAACCACAGTAATAAGGTTTTTCAAGAATCTACTAGAAACTGCTGATAAATTAAGTGAAACACTGGAGGATATAAAAAAGGATCAACTAGAAATTAAGCATACACTGACTGAAATAAAGAATAATATACAGAGACCCAACAGCAGACTAGAGGATCCCAAGAATCAAGTCAAAGATTTGAAATATGAAGAAACAAAAAACACCCAACTGGAAAAACAAAAAGAAAAAGAATGAAAAACTATGAAGATAGTGTTAGGAGCCTCTGGAACAACTTCAAGTGTACCGACATCAGAATTATGGGCGCACCAGAAGAAGAGAGGCAGCACAAGATGCAGAAAACCTATTTGAAGAAATAATGACAGAAAACTTCCCCAGCTGGTGAAATAAATAGACTTACAGGTCCAGGAAGTGCACAGAACCCCAAACAAAGGAAATCCAAAAAGGACCACACCAAGATACATCATAATTAAAATGCCAACAGCCAAAGACAAAGAGAGAATATTAAAAGCAGCAAGAAAAAAACAGTTATTTACCTACAAGGGAGTACCCATATGATTGTCAGCTTATTATCAATAGAAACGACACAGGCCAGAAGGGAGTGAAAAGAAATATTCAAAGTGATGAATAGCAAGAACCTATAACCAAGCTTACTCTACCAGCAAAGCTATCATTCAGAATTGAAGGTCAGATAAAGAGCTTCACAGATAAGAAAAAGCTTAAGGAGTTCATCACTGCCAAACCAGTATTATATGAAATGCTGAAAGGTATTCTTTAAGAAGAGAAAGAAGAGGAAGAAGAAGAAAATGGTATAGATAAAAATTATGAACAACAAATACACATTTATCAACAAATGAATCTAAAAATCAAGTGAATAAAAAAATCTGATAAACAGAATAAACTGGTGAATATAACAGATTCAGGGTCATAGAAAGGGAGTGGACTGACAATTCGCAGGGGGAATGGGGTGTGAGGGATTCAGGATAGACTGAACAAAAATCATATACCTATGGATGAGTACAGGTGGGGGGGGGGTGTAAGGGCAAAGAGTGGGGTGGGAACCGGTAGAGGGGAGCTATGGGGGGGGGGGCGGGGGGGGGCGTGGAAGAGGAACAATTGTAATAATCTGAACAATAAAGACTATTATAAAAATTAAAAATAAATGTAAATAGGTTACATGACCCAAACAAAATATAATATCCTCTGATGGGGATTAACAAAAATAAATAAATAAAAAAGAAACAGAAACAAAGACAGCCAAGAAGGATGATAAAAGAATTGATTCCCAAATGGAAACAAGGCCATGGGAAGGGGTTCCTGTAAATATCCTCAAAGCCTCTCTTTTCTCTGGTTCCTGAAAGCCAGGCCCAGATCCAACCCAGCAGCTCACAATTTAACTCTAGGTGAACTCACCTTCACCTGAGGGAGGGAGCAGCGAAGGATTAAAGAAAGACACAGAGAATACAGTTGGGGCTCAGTGGATCTCCTGTGCCTGGATGAGGCCCTAAAGAAGGAGACGGATCCAGTCAGCAAGCTAAGATTTTATTTTATAGTCAGAGGAAAACAAGGTAGTGGTCACCATAGTTATAATGTTCTTATGAGTTTCACTTGTTTTGGCAACACCTGCTACACCTCCCACAGCCCATTAGCTACCCAGATAGAATGTAGTGGGCTGTTGAGAGCACCTGAGAAGGCACACGGGCATTTCTTTAATTATTGTCAGCTGAATCCAGTGGTGTTGGCAAAGCCATGTCCTGGAAACACACTTTGCCAGATGCAGGAGTGTTGTCAACTTGACCTTCAGCCCAGGTGCCAGGGGGTGGGTTTTGTTATTTAAATCCATCCAACCACCAGAAATGAATACAACTTGGGCCCACCCAAGAACGCACATAATCTCCTTTGTCTTGACTTTTAGTAAAACTTCCTGGGTTTTGCTGTTTAAAATAAAGACATTGTATTAGCTCAGGGTCCCTGTTCCTGTCCCTGTCAGAGGACTGTGGTCCCTCCTGGCCCCAGCTTTTTCTCTTCTATATCTGTTTCTGTCTCTTTCTTAGATTTTCTCAATCCCCAGCAGCCTCTACTCAGGAACCAGACTGGTCTCTAGCCATGCTGACGGGGAAAAGAGAAATATTTACAGGGAATAGCAAGGTCAAGCTTATTGATGCTAAGAGGGCTGTGCCCTCTAAGCTGGGATTTGTTTGTGGCTTTGCCAACAGGTCAGTCTGAGGCTTAACCCTATAGCCGCTCCCTACATCTCACCCTTCTTTTATTTTTAAGCTACTATCATGAAAGTAAAACTTAAACATCAAGGATAAAGCTCTGGCTATTAAAACAATAACAAAACAATGCCAATGCAAAACCCAGCCATGGCTATTAACAAAAGAATGCCAATGCAACACAGCAATAAGAGAAATTAAACTACAGTAACATTTTTCTACTAAATGAAAGTTTCCTTTGCTGATTTACTCAGAGTCCTTGGACTTGGCTCTGCAAGGCTTTACTGAAGATGGGCAGCTAACCAGTGCTAGCACAGCCAGAAACATGGTTGAGGGAGTAGCTTCCACTTCCTGCTTTTCTACCATCTGCTGGGCCTCAGTTGTTAACTTCTTCAGCTGACCCCATGTTGATAGCTCAACCCCTTAAATAGCCTTCATCATCTTCCTTTTTCGCTTTGATGTCATCAGGGTAACTCTCAGTCTTTTGAACGAAGGGAGAAGGAGCTGCTCTGGGTTCATTGTGGTGATGCATGTAACGCTCTGGCACCCAGATTGGCTGCGCTGCTCCTTCTGGAAAGATACAAAACACAGCCTCTTCCCCACATCATTACTGAATCTGGTAAAACCCTTGTCTGGTTTGTGCATCCTTCCACCAGGCTAACCTGGCAGAGGCTATTGAACAGGAGGCCCAATGCCTTTTGGCCACTGTACAACCCTTTTCATTACAACTTAACAATGTAACACCTAACATCCTTCTTTCCTTTTTTTTATTTTATAGTTGCTTTTTAAGAGTAGAATTGTCTCTTTCTGCTATTGCCTGAGTAATGATCTATCACCCAGGGAGAGCTTGCCAATCCTGTGCTTCCCAGGGTGGCATGATGAAGGTTTACTGAGCTGGCTAGAAAGGCTTCAGAGGGGTCAAGAATAAGGCCCCTACTGGCTGGTGGGGCCAGGGCTGGCCCTGCTTGAAGTTTCCCTGCCTAGGAGGTGTTGTTTTACCATCAACTTCAGTCTTGAAGTGGCATTCATGTGCCCATTGCTTTCCTCTCCTGCATCCTGGACCTAGTCCAGCTGCTTGTTCCCACTCCCTTGTAGCCCTTTAACTTCCATTTCTGGCATTGCAGTCTTTAGCAAAGTGTCCTAGTTCGCCACAGTTAAAGCAGCCCCCCCTTTCCTTTTCTGCTGACCAGAGAGTAACTTCTCCTTCAATGCAGCAGCTAATACCACTCCCTGAGTGTAGGCTGGTCCAATGTCAGCACAACCGCGAATAAAATACTTCCATAATCCGTAGTCTCCAGGTGAGAGACAAGCCTTTGTGACAATATTAAGCCTCTGGTAACCTTCCACTACCTGTCTTAGTTCCCCTGCCACAGTCATCCATTTCCTTTCAGGAGTGGGCTCTAGGAATCAGGGATGACAGACTGAAAGTAGAGAGAGGGATTCTCCCTGGACCTTCAGCTATATAACAATCTCTAAGGTGCTTGCCTACCTTCTCCCCTGTCTCTACATTTACCTTTCTGAGCCTCACCAGCACAGCCAAGGGTTTGGTGAGCCTGAGGGAGGACCAGCGAAGGATGAAGAAAAGACAGACGAAGAGAATAAGCTGGGTATAGGTGGATCTTCTGTGCCTTGCATAGGCCACAGAACAGATCCAGACTCCAAAGCTGATGCTTTATTTATAGGCAGGGGCAAACAAGGTAATTTACAATGTTCTAGTAAGTTTCACCTGTATTGGCAGCACTTCCTGCTCCTCCCATAGCCCATTAGCTACGCAGGAACGATCTAGGGAGCTGTCAGAAGATCAAACTTAATTGTGCTTAGAGGGCTGTGCCCTCCAAGCTGGGACTTGTTTGGGACTTTGCAGAAGGTCAGTCCGAGGCTTGATCCTATAACTGCTCCCTACACTTTTCCTTCCTCAGGAAACCATGGGCAGGTTTTACTTACAAAATCCAACAGATGGAAAAGCTGTTGATACCTGACACAACAGCCCCGTGCTTGGAGCATAGCCTTAAGCATGGATATGTATAAATTCTTTTCTACGATCCTGGATGTTCCCTGTTTTAAACCTAGCTAGTACTAAACTATGCTCCTTACTTTCCTTTTTGCTCTCTGCATTTGCTTCACTGGAGCGTCCTTACACCTGACAACTGCAATTCCCCCAAACTCGGGCCCCACAATGGGTGCCACATGTGCTGTGCCAGCACAGCCATAGGTTCAGTGAGTCTGGGCTGGGGAGGGGGAGAGAGTAGCAAAGGATTAAAGAAAAGACAGACAAAGAGAATAAGCTGGGTCTAGGTGGATCTCCTGTTCCTGGCTGAGGCTGCAGAGAGAGATCCAGACAGCAAGCTGAGCCTTTATTTGATAGCCAGAGGTAAACAAGGAAGTGTTCACCATAGTTATAATGTTCTTGTGAGTTTCACCTGTTTTGGCAGCATTTGCTGCACCTCCCACAGCACAGTAGCTACCCAAGAAAGATCTACCTGGCGTCATTAGGTCAAGCTTAATTATGCTAAGAGGGCTGTGCCCTCCATGCTGGGACCTGTTTGTGGCTTTGCCCACAGGTCAGTCAAAAGCTTAACCCTATAGTCACTCCCTACACTTTCTCTTTTTTTAATATATTGTATTGATTTTAGAGAGGAAGGGAGAGGGAGAGAGAGATAGAAACATAAATGAGAGAGAATCATGGATCGGCTGCCTCTTCCATGCCCCCCACACATGTGCCCTAACCTGGAATTGAACTTTGACCTCCTGGTTCATAGGTCAATACTCAACCACTGAGCCACAAGCTTTGCCGGCTTTCATTTGTGAGAGGATCTTTCTGGAACACATGGGCCTCGGAAACCTGCCGAGGGCCTGTGCCAGGGTCCTGAGACGCCACATGCATGGACCCCGGTAGCTTTGTCATACCCTCGCCAGCCACCATGGCCACCCCTCCCCCCTGATCCAAATGGCAGCACCTGTGCCCAATGTCCTGTAATGACCCCATAAGCCATGTCTTCTTGCTGCCACCCCATCGTGGGGACAGGCAGTCGGTTTCCACACCAGTGACCAGCACAGGTGTCGCAATTTCCCAGAAATCTGGGCAAACCCGTGGGAGTCCACGGTCAAACACCCACCGTCCAAGACACTCTCGAAGTTTCGCCAAAGTCCCAGATGGGGTGAGCCACCCAGTGCTTCTTGGGCAGCAGTAAGCAGCGCCCACAACTCGCACAGCCGGGCACGGCGGGCTGGGCACCGTCAGGAGGAAGCCGGGCAGAGGGAGCTGGGTTGACCATCAGCTTTCCCTGGGGAGGGGCCAGGGAGCACATCCTACCCCGAGGCTGCTGCCTGATATTTGTCATAATGGCCATGGCTGCTCCTGTCCCATGACCTGCCCTGGGCAAGGCGGGGTCACTTCCTGCCCTGGAACCCAGAGCCCACAGGCTGGCTGACCACCTCTGTGGGGAGGACCACCAGACCTTGAGAGCAGGACCTCCAGAGACACAGTCCGGGCACCGTGCAGCAAAGAGGTGGAGAGCCCGCCCAGCCCTGGGCCTGCACCTCAGGCGGAGCCTCCGAGCCCCTCGCTGAGGCTCCCGTGCACTCCTGGACCAGGATCTGGGACTTGGAGGTGAGAAACTGCAAACCTCGAGAGGTGGTGTGAGGACCGGACACAGGACAGGCAGAGGGGCCCAGGGCACTGTTAGCCTCCACACAGATAGACGGGTGCTCGGGGCACCTGGGCACGGGGCCTGCAGATGCTCTTCCAGCCTGAAGGGCACAAGCCCGGCCCACGGACCCCTTGAAAGGAGCCTTCCTGGCGCCTGGCACTTCAGGGGTGAGGGCTCTGGTGCCTCCCAGCACCCCCAAGCCAAGGCCAGACCTCGGACTTGCAGGACGACCGAGCTGCGTGCGGCACAGATGCAGACACTGAGGGTCCAAGGCCCTTTTGGTGGGTCCGCGCCCTCAGGGCGGTGCAGGGCTGTTCACGGTGACCGCGGCGAACTCTGTCCTTGCACATCTGAGCCTGGAGGCTGCGTCCCTCTGGCCGTGGTCAGCACCATCCTTTTGTCAATGATCAGGCTATGATGGAGCCAGAGAGGATAGGAGGGCAGAGGCAGGGCCCTGAGGACGGCTGGTTCCTGGTTGCTGCCCAGGAGGGAGGATGGGGAGGCTGGGCTGGGCTGCAGACTGTGACCGGGTGCCTGGGCCCACACCCACGCTGGCTGGGCAGGGCGAGGTGCCAACGAGGCTGTGGAAGCTGGGAGCCTCTGGGAGAGCCTGGCCCCAGGAGGGCAGAGCGCGTGACAGTAGGTTCACACTCTGTCCCCTGGGCCCTGGATGCCCGCCTCACCCCAACCCACACAACCACGTGAGGGGCGCTCTGATGCGTCTGGACTCCCCCAGGCCCCTTGACAGAGAAACCACCCAGAGAAAAGGGAACTTCGGGAAGCGGCCCTGCCACCGGTTTCAATCCCGTTCTTAGTCTTTGCAGGGCGAGGGGGTGGGGTGCGGGGTGGGCAAGGTCACATTTCAGGGGCTCAGCTACCAACTCCTAGGACATGGGCACAGCCACAGCTACCAGGAGCCACATGCACGGGGGCAAGAGCGGGCAGGCCGGGGGCACTGCCTCCACAGCTCAGCCCGGGGTGAGTGGGATCCCTACAGAGCAGAGCCGAGGGAGGACAGTGGACCTGGCCCCAGGACCTGAGGGGAGACCAGGCCCTCGGGGACCCACAGAACGACAGGAGCGGTTGGGCCAGGGCCTGTGAGAAACGCAGCGAGTCGGGGAAGGAGGGGTCCAGGAACCCAGCGCTGCCCGGGCCAGAGGGCAGGGCTGGGGCAGCGGCGACAGGACCCCGCCCGATACACAGTGGTCTGAGCTGGGGGTACAGGGAGGTGGCTGGCGTGGGGCAGTAGAGGAAGAGGACCCCCGGGTGGCCCAAGGGCCTCTCCAGTGGCTGAGGCCATGGGGCTGGGGCTGAGGGCAGCCGGTGGTGGGGCCTGGAGGAGAGGTGGATGTGGGCTCTTGTGCCCAAAGTGTGGGCAGCACAGACTCTGCTGCAGCTCCATGGGGGTGGGCAGGTGACAGGGTCAAGGGCCCAGGGCCAGCAGCTGCCAGGCACAGACAACTGGAAAGAGCAAAGGTCAAGAGGAACTCCTGATGCGGAGTGAAGAGCGGTCTCCTCTGGGGGAGGGCAGGGTGAGCAGAGGCTGAAGGGGACAGAGCTGGCCAGTGGCAGGGCAGGAGCTGCCCAGGAGCTGGATGGGAGCTGGCAGAGCTATGGAGGTAAGCAGGGGCTGGTGGTAGGGCAGGAGCTGGATGAAAGCTGGCAGAGCTATGTGATGAGGGGGGGGTGTGAAAGGGCAGGAGCTGGGTGGGATCTGGCAGAGCTATGGAGGTGAGCAGGGGGTCGGTGGGAGGGCAGGAGCTGGGTGGGATCTGGCAGAGCTATGGAGGTGAGCAGGGGGTCGGTGGGAGGGCAGTAGTTGGCCAGGAGCTGGGTGAGAGCTGGCAGAGCTATAGAGGTGAGCAGGGGGTCGGTGGGAGGGCAGGAGCTGGGTGGGAGCTGGCAGAGCTATCGAGGTGAGCAGGGCTTCGGAGGGATGGCAGGAGCTGGGAGAGAACTGGCAGAGCTATGGAGGTGAGCAGGGGTTGGTGGGAGGGAATGAGCTAGGTGGGTGCTGGGTGGGAGCTGGCAGAGCTATGGAGGTGAGCAGCAGGTCGGAGGGATGGCTGGAGCTGGGTGAGAGCTGGCAGAGCTATGGAGGTGAGCAGGGGTTGGTGGGAGGCACGAGCTGTGTAGGAGCTGGCAGAGCTATGGAGGTGAGCAGGGGGTGGGTGGAAGGGCAGGAGCTGGCCAGGAGCTGGGTGGGAGCTGGCAGAGCTATGGAGGTGAGCAGGGCTTTGGAGGGATGGCAGGAGCTGGGAGAGAGCTGGCAGAGCTATGGAGGTGAGCAGGGGGCTGGTGGGAGGGCAGGAGCCGGCCAGGAGCTGGGTGAGAGCTGGCAGAGCTATGGAGATGAGCAGGGGCCTGGTGGGAGGGAATGAGCTAGGTGGGAGCTGGGTGGGAGCTGGCAGAGCTATGGAGGTGAGCAGGGGATCGATGGGAGGGAATGAGCTAGGTGGGAGCTGGGTGAGAGCTGGCAGAGCTATGGAGATGAGCAGGGGCCTGGTGGGAGGGAATGAGCTAGGTGGGAGCTGGGTGGGAGCTGGCAAAGCTATGGAGGTGAGCAGGGGGTCGGTGGTAGGGCAGGAGCTGGCCAGGAGCTGGGTGGGAGCTGGCAGAGCTATGGAGGTGAGCAGCGGGTCGGAAGGATTGCTGGAGCTGGGTGAGAGCTGGCAGAGCTATGGAGTTAAGCATGGGGCTGGTGGGAGGGCAGGAGCAGGCCACTAGCTGGGAGAGAGCTGGCAGAGCTATGGAGGTGAGCAGGGGGCTGGTAGGAGGGAATGAGCTAGGTGGGAGCTGTGTGGGAGCTGGCAGAGCTATGGAGGTGAGCAGCGGGTCGGAGGGATGGCTGGAGCTGGGTGAGAGCTGGCAGAGCTATGGAGATGAGCAGGGCTTCGGAGGGATGGCAGGAGCTGGGAGAGAGCTGGCAGAGCTATGGAGGTGAGCAGAGGGCTGGTGGAAGGGCAGGAGCAGGCCAGGAGCTGGGTGAGAGCTGGCAGAGCTATGGAGGTGAGCAGGGGGTCGGTGGGAGGGCACGAGCTGGCCAGGAGCTGGGTGGGAGCTGGCAGAGCTATGGAGATGAGCAGGGCTTCGGAGGGATGGCAGGAGCTGGGAGAGAGCTGGCAGAGCTATGGAGGTGAGCAGGGGGCTGGTGGAAGGACAGGAGCAGGCCAGGAGCTGGGTGAGAGCTGGCAGAGCTATGGAGGTGAGCAGGGGGCTGGTGGGAGGGAATGAGCTAGGTGAGAGCTGGGTGGGAGCTGGCAGAGCTATGGAGGTGAGCAGCGGGTCGGAGGGATGGCTGGAGCTGGGTGAGAGCTGGCAGAGCTATGGAGGTGAGCAGGGGGTCGGTGGGAGGGCAGGAGCAGGCCAGGAGTTGGGTGAGAGCTGGCAGAGCTATGGAGATGAGCAGGGGGCTGGTGGGAGGGCAGTAGTTGGCCAGGAGCTGGGTGAGAGCTGGCAGAGCTATGGAGGTGAGCAGGGGGTCGGTGGGAGGGCAGGAGCTGGCCAGGAGCTGGGTGGGAGCTGGCAGAGCTATGGAGGTGAGCAGGGCTTTGGAGGGATGGCAGGAGCTGGGAGAGAGCTGGCAGAGCTATGGAGGTGAGCAGGGGGCTGGTGGGAGGGCAGGAGCCGGCCAGGAGCTGGGTGAGAGCTGGCAGAGCTATGGAGGTGAGCAGGGTGCTGGTGGGAGGGAATGAGCTAGGTGGGTGCTGGGTGGTAGCTGGCAGAGCTATGGAGGTGAGCAGCGGGTCGGAGGGATGGCTGGAGCTGGGTGAGAGCTGGCAGAGCTATGGAGGTGAGCATGGGTTGGTGGGAGGCACAAGCTGTGTAGGAGCTGGCAGAGCTATGGAGGTGAGCAGGGGGTCGGTGGGAGGGCAGTAATTGGCCAGGAGCTGGGTGAGAGCTGGCAGAGCTATGGAGGTGAGCAGGGGGTCGGTGGGAGGGCAGGAGCTGGCCAGGAGCTGGGTGGGAGCTGGCAGAGCTATGGAGGTGAGCAGGGCTTTGGAGGGATGGCAGGAGCTGGGAGAGAGCTGGCAGAGCTATGGAGGTGAGCAGGGGGCTGGTGGGAGGGCAGGAGCCTGCCAGGAGCTGGGAGAGAGCTGGCAGAGCTATGGAGGTGAGCATGGGATCGGTGGGAGGGAATGAGCTAGGTGGGAGCTGGGTGAGAGCTGGCACAGCTATGGAGGTGAGCAGGGGCCTGGTGGGAGGGAATGAGCTAGGTGGGAACTGGGTGGGAGCTGGCAGAGCTATGGAGGTGAGCAGGGGATCGGTGGGAGGGAATGAGCTAGGTGGGAGCTGGGTGGGAGCTGGCAAAGCTATGGAGGTGAGCAGGGGGTCGGTGGTAGGGCAGGAGCTGGCCAGGAGCTGGGTGGGAGCTGGCAGAGCTATGGAGGTGAGCAGCGGGTCGGAAGGATTGCTGGAGCTGGGTGAGAGCTGGCAGAGCTATGGAGTTAAGCATGGGGCTGGTGGGAGGGCAGGAGCAGGCCACTAGCTGGGAGAGAGCTGGCAGAGCTATGGAGGTGAGCAGGGGGCTGGTGGAAGGACAGGAGCAGGCCAGGAGCTGGGTGAGAGCTGGCAGAGCTATGGAGGTGAGCAGGGGGCTGGTGGGAGGGAATGAGCTAGGTGAGAGCTGGGTGGGAGCTGGCAGAGCTATGGAGGTGAGCAGCGGGTCGGAGGGATGGCTGGAGCTGGGTGAGAGCTGGCAGAGCTATGGAGGTGAGCAGGGGGTCGGTGGGAGGGCACGAGCTGTGTAGGAGCTGGGTGCGAGCTGGCAGAGCTATGGAGTTGAGAGGGGGTCTGTGGGAGGGCAGGATCTGGCCAGGAGCTGGGTGAGAGCTGGCAGAGCTATGGAGGTGAGCAGGGGGCTGGTGGGAGGGAATGAGCTAGGTGGGAGCTGTGTGGGAGCTGGCAGAACTATGGAGGTGAGCAGGGGGCAGGTGGGAGGGCAGGAGCTGGGTGAGAGCTGGCAGAGCTATGGAGGTGAGCAGGGGGTCAGTGGGAGGGCAGTAGTTGGCCAGGAGCTGGGTGAGAGCTAGCAGAGCTATGGAGGTGAGCAGGGGGCTGGTGGGATGGCAGGAGCCGGCCAGGAGCTGGGTGAGAGCTGGCAGAGCTATGCGGGTGAGCAGGGGGTCGGTGAGAGAGTGGGAGCTGGGTGAGAGCTGGCAGAGCTATGGAGGTGAGCAGGGGGCAGGTGGGAAGGCACCAGCTGCCCAGGAGCCAGGGCAGCTGAGGTAAGCAGGTGGGCAGAGAGGGATCACAAGTTAGTAGGCGAAGGGGGCACTGTTGGCCAGATGCTTCAGTGAAAAGGGGCAGGCTGCCCGTCAGGGGAGGTCACAGCCCTGGGCTGAGCCCAATGGCCTGAGTGCAGGAAGCCGAGCTCCCGGCCGGGGTCAGGGCTGAGGCCCAGGGCAGGGGGCTGAGGCCCCGGGCAGGGGGCTGGGACAGAGCAGGGGGCTGGGACAGAGCAGGCAGAAATGAGATTCAGATGGGCAAATGCAGAGACGAGGACAGAGGCCTGAGCTCCTCTGAAGGCGCAGGAAGAGGCTGGGTAGGGAGTGGGGGGCAGGGAAGGCTTGTGGGGAACAGCTGGAGGGGTGAGCCTGCAGGCCACTGAGAGGGGGGCAGCTGCTGGGCTGGGAGCCCTGAGCAGTAGGCAGTTTGTCCAGCTGAGCTGGGACGGAGCTCGGGGCTAAGGCAGGGCCTGAGCTAAAGGAGCCCAGGGCGAGGTGGGGGCTGAGCAGGGAGGGGGGGCAGCGGGGCAGAGCCATGAGGCTGAGCTGATGGGGCCACACAGGGGTCGGGGGCACTGCCACCATGCAGAAGGCTGCCAAGGTCAGCACCAGGCTCCAAGCCATGCTGAGTGTGGACCGAGGAAGGACCCGGCGGGAGGGCTCTGGACAGGCAGGAGCCGGGGCAGCGAGGGGGCAGCGCCGGGGTGAGGGACAAGCGTGCGAGACTGCTGGGCAGAGGCGCAGCCTGGGCGAGGGGGCTGCAGGGAGGGGGGCCTCCCACAGAGGGGCTCCAGGCAGGGGTGGGGACCAGGCAGTGCCGTGGCTGCAGCGCTGACCCAGAAGGGCAGGGGCTGTGGGCTGCGGGTGGGAGCAGAGTTCGGGGGGTGGGTGGCAGAGGCCCAGCCGCCTGAGGAAGGGACTCCTCGCCAGGGCAGGGCCAGACAGGGCAACAGGTCAGTGGGCTCGGGGACCGTGGGAGCCAGGCAGAGCAAGAGCCACCAGTTAGGGCTCCGAGGCTCAGCGAGGACCAGGGGCTGGGGCGGGGGCTCCATCCCAGGCAGCGCTGGCTGAGCTGCTGAGCCCGGCACCCATGGCTGAGAGGCAGGAGGCCCTGGGTGGCAGAGCCGAGCTGGGCAGCTTCTGGGAGCCCGTGGGCCACGGGCACGAGGCTCAGCGCCGTCCCAGGCCTGGGCCCCGGGGCCCTGCCCAGGCTTTGGTAGGGTGAGACCTGGCAGTCACGTGGCCCCTCTCTTGCAGCCTCCACCACGGCCCCGTCAGTCTTCCCATTGTCCTCCAAATGTGGCACCACGTCCGGCTCCCAGATGTCCCTGGGCTGCCTGGTCTCTGGCTACTTCCCGGAGCCCGTGACTGTGACCTGGAACTCGGGCGCCCTGACCAGCGGGGTGCACTCCTTCCCACCCGTCCTCCGCGCGGGCCTCTACTCCCTGAGCAGCATGGTGACCGTGCCCTCCAGCTCGTCCGACCAGACCTTCACCTGCAACGTGGCCCACCCGGCCAGCAACACCAAGGTGGACCGGCCCGGTGAGCACCCAGCCCCGGAGACAAACCACAGAGCAGGGATGGCTGCCCCAGCCCAGGGCAGTGGGGGGAGTGCAGACGGGCCCCCCAAACTCGGGGAGGGGACCTCTGGGTATCACCACCAGGCCTGAGACGGGCACAGGCTCTGGAGCCACAGGGGCGGTGTGGTCTCAGACCTGCCAAGCTCTGGCCCTGACCTAAGCCCACCCCCAAGGCCGTGCCCTCCGGGGCCCCAGTAACCCCCAGCCTGTTCTCTCTGCAGTGTCCATCACACCCTCCACCACCGCCCCCCCCTGCACGTGCCCAGGTGAGTACACCACCCCAGGAGGCGGCCATGGGGAGCGCCTGCCCAGGGGAGGCCCGCCCGGGGCTGACTTCTGGCCACTGTGTCTCCCGCAGCCTGTGAGACCCTGGGAGGGCCCTCGGTCTTCATCTTCCCCCCGAAACCCAAGGACACCCTCATGATCTCCCTGACGCCCGAGGTCACGTGCCTGGTGGTGGATGTGGCCCCGGATGACCTGGACGTCGAATTCACCTGGTTCATGGACAACAAAGAGATGAAGAAGGAGAAGGTGAAGGCGCAGCAGCAGCAGTTCAATAGCACCTACCGTGTGGTCCACTCCCTGCCCATCGCTCACCAGGACTGGCTGAAGGCCAAGGAGTTCAAGTGCAAGGTCAACAACAATGCCCTCCCGGCCCCCATCGAGAGGACCATCTCCAAGGCCAGAGGTGGGGAGCAGACAGGGGGGCCTGAGGCCGGGCCTGGGGGGGGGCAGTCCCCAACCTGAGACTGACCGTCTGTGCTGACCCCGTCCCACAGGGCAGGTCCGGGAGCCGCAGGTGTACGTCCTGAGCCCTCACGCGGACGAGATGGCCAAGGACAAGGTCAGCGTGACCTGCCTGGTCAAGGACTTCTTCCCGCCGGACATCAGCGTGGAATGGCAGAGCAACGGGCGGCCGGAGCCCGAGACCAAGTACTCCTCGACCCCACCCCAGAAGGACCAGGAGGGCGCCTTCTTCCTGTACAGCAAGCTCTCCGTGGACAAGGCGCGGTGGCAGCGGGGGGACTCCTTCACGTGCGAGGTTATGCATGAGGCCCTGCACAACCACTACACCCAGAAGACCGTCTCCCGGAGCGTGGGTAAATGAGCGGTGCCCGGCGCCCCCGTCATACCCCCGGGCACCAGCATTCAATAAAGCACCCAGCACGGCCCTGGGACCCTGCGAGCGAGCGAGCGACACTGTCGTGTTCTTTCCGGGGCAGAGGGCAGGTTGGCACCGCTGGGCGGGACCCAGAGCTGGTGGGCCTGCAGGCACCAGGGCGGGACAGCCTCCCCACAGAGCCACTCCTCACCCACACCCCCCACCCCTGGCCAACGAGGACTCAGTCAGGAGATGTGGATGGGGCAGGAGAAGCCCCTGAGGCACAGGAGGGCAGGGGTGCCCGCCTCTGAGCAAGCCCCGCTGTGGGCAGGGCCTGGCTCCAGGGTGCCCTGTGCACTGGCTCCCAGGGCTCCCGGACAGGAGCACACTGGGCCGTGGGGTGGGACAGGCCCTGCGTGTCCTCGAGACCAAGCCCCCCATGCTCCCTCTGGGCCAGGCTGTCCACTCATGAGGGCACTCACCGGGTTGCCCCAAAGAGGCAGAGGGGGGCATCCCTGGGGTCCAGGGCAGGAACTGTCCAGAGGCCACAGGGACACTGAGCCAGGCCCGTGGAAAGCAAGGCACTCCCACGGACCAGCACCAGCACACGTGGTCACCTTCACACACACACACACACACACACACACACACACACACGAAGACACAGTCATGAATGTGTATGGGTGCATACAGACACACGTGTGTACACATGTATGCACACAGAGACAGGCCTTACACTGCAGGCCTCCCATGAGGGACCCTGCACAGGCCCAGACCAGAGGACAGAGCAGGTCCTGGGAACCCCCACCATGGAAACCAGCCTGCCCCCTCCGCCAATGCCTCAGGGTCACTCAGCAGCTCATCCCACACTGACACCCCTCCCCCTTCCCAGGCCTCCACACCCTCCCACACACACAGAAGTCCTCCCCACACCCTCCCCCACACACAGCAGTCTTCCCCACACACCCCCACACACAGAAGTCCTCCCCACACACAGAAGTCCTCCCCACACCCTCCCACACACACAGAAGTCCTCCCCACACACAGAAGTCCTCCCCACACACAGAAGTCCTCCCCACACCCTCCCACACACAGAAGTCCTCCCCACACCCTCCCACACACAGAGAAGTCTTCCTCACACCCCTCCCCCACACACAGAAGTCCTCCCCACACACACCCCCACACACAGAAGTCCTACACACACACCCCCACACACAGAAGTCCTCCCCACACACAGAAGTCTTCCTCACACCCCTCCCCCACACAGAGAAGTCTTCCTCACACCCCTCCCCCACTCACAGAAGTCCTCCCCACACCCTCCCACACTCCCAGAAGTCCTCCCCACACCCACCGGCCTCGGGCCCACCCACTTGTCCTGCATTCCCAGCGCAGACCTGGCCCTGGCCCATCCCCACACCGGGCACTTCCGCCCTCGGACCCCAGGGGGAGCAGGCAGAGGGGCTGGTGGACATGAGAGCAGGCTGGACGGAGGGGCAGCCTACCTTGTCTCCCAGGGCCCGTGTGAGTAGCAGAGAGGAGGGGGCAGCCCGGCCAGGCTGAGACCCGGGCCTGAGGCAGAGGGCAGGGGAGCCGGGCACCCCGGGCCCCATCTGGCCATCCCCCGTTCACTGGGAGCCCCTGTGCCAGCCCCAGACCGCCAGCCCCCGCGGCCCGCACTGACCCCCCTCCCTACACAGAGCTGCTCCTGGACGAGAGCTGTGCCGAGGCCCAGGACGGGGAGCTGGACGGGCTGTGGACCACCATCTCCATCTTCATCACCCTCTTCCTGCTCAGCGTGTGCTACAGCGCCACTGTCACACTCTTCAAGGTGGGCTCCCACAGCCTCACATGCTGCATCCATGCCCACGTGCCCCTCGCACCTCACTCACCCCATGTGCCCACGCACCCACACACACCCCACACCCTACATGCCCACGCTATTACCATGCACCCCACGCTGTGTCCACGTGCCCCACGTACCCCACATACCCCATGTCATGCCCACGATATCGCCACGCATCCCACATCGTCCCCATGCACCCCACGCTGTGTCCACGTGCCCCATACACACCCCATACCCCACATGCCCACGCTATCGCCATGCACCCCACGCTGTGTCCACGTGCCCCACACCCCACGCTGTGTCCACGTGCCCCACATACCCACCCATCCCACTTGCCCACGCACCCCACACGCCACATGCCCTACATGCTCCACATCATGCCCATGCTATCGCCACGCATCCCACATCATGCCCACGCACCCCATGCCGTGTCCACATGCCCCACACCCAATGCACCCCACACACCCCTTGCAGTGCCCTCACTGTCCCTCAATGTCCTCACTTTGTCCCTCACCGCCCCAGGCCATGCCCCGCCGGCCCAGCTGGCCCCGGCCTGCAGAGGCTGACTGGCCCTCCCCTCCGCCCCCAGGTGAAGTGGATCTTCTCCTCGGTGGCCGACCTGAAAAGGACCATTGCCCCGGACTACAGGAACATGATCGGACAAGGGGCGTAGCGGCCCTCCCAGCAGAGCCAACTGCCGGTTCGCCTGCTCCACCTGCTGCAACGCCTGCTCCTCCGCCCTCTGACCTCGCTGCCCTCTGACCTCTCCACCCTCGGACCCCAGGCCCCTATGGGCCTGCACCCTGCCCTCTGGCCTCATGGCCATCACAGGCTGCATCCCACCTGGGACCTGCTCCTTTGGAGAACCGAGTGGACAGCAGGTCCTGCTCCAACCTGAGCTGACGGAGGCCCACCTGCCCTCCATGCAGCCACTGACGCCGCCCCAGGTCGTGTGGCCACCAAGGCCTCCAGGCGGCGTGTCCCGCCCCAGGACACAGCCTGGGCTGCGTGCGAGTCCATCCTGCGGGGTGGAGGCCCGGCACCCAGTGTGTGGGCAGGAGCAGGAGGCAGGGCTCCTGGGAGGTGCCGAGTCCCCCCAGGGAAGCTCCCCCTGGGCCCTGACTGTCGCTCAGCTGCCTCCACCAGAGCACACCCTCGGAGCAGGGCCTGGTGGGGCTGCTACGGGATCTGGGGGGCAGGATGGTACCACCCAGGGCAGGTGAGCATCGGCCCACAAGCCTCCAGGGGCGGGGCCTGGTGACCAGGTCCCAGCAGGTGGGACCCAGCCTCCGTGGACAGACACAGGACGTGGATGTGGAGGTGCAGCGCGCCTGGAGGACTGAGGTGGGAGCCCAGGTCTGAGTCCCCCCCCCCTCGCTCTCCCAGGTAGCCCCTGCACCAGGAAGGGGGGCTGAGAGCCGAGAGCACTGGACAGAAAGCTGCCTGCCTTGGGGACTGGCAGACGGACAGACGTCCCGATCCCCAGGGAGCGCTGTCGGCACGTCCCGCCGGGCAGGAGGGAGACGCGGGCTCCGTGATGCAGGGGACGCGCAGAGAAATTATTCCCAGGAAACGCACCTTGTAGCTTGGGCCGCTTTTCGTTTTATGTTTAATTTCCTGGAGCCCGTCCATTGTGTCCACTGGTGTGTGTGTGGTGTGTGTGTGTAACGACAATAAAAGCTCCTTAGACATCCATGCCTCTCCGGATCTCCTTGTGCTGCCGCCTCGTGAGTCCACAGCCGGCAGAGGTGTGCGGGGGTGGGGGCACCCTCTCCCAGCGCCACAACCTGCCCCCCTCCGCATCCTTCCCCCTTTCAGCCGGCATCCAGCCCAGAGGGCGAGGAAGGTGGCCCAGAGACCAGGAGGTGCTGGGAGCCACACAGGCGTCCGGGGCTGGGGCAGGACTGGCCGTGGCCAGAATCAAGACACTGTGTGGGGGTTAGTCAGCACCCACAGAAAGCAGAGCAGCACCCAGAGACGCTCCCCGTCCTGGAGCCCGAGTCCCAGGGCAGGTGCTGCGGGCTGGCACCCCGAGGCCTCTCTCCTGGGCGTGTGGACGGCCACCTTCCCCAGGTCCTCAAGTGGCCGTCCCTTTGCGTGTCCATGTCCCATCTCTTTGTCTTTCTTTTTTCTTCTTCTTTTTAAAGCTTTTTATTATTATTATTGATTTCAGAGAGGGAGAGGGAATAGAAACATCAATAACAAGAGAAAATTGTTGATTGGCTGCATTCAGCAAGCACACACATGCCCACACACATGCACACACACACACACACAGGACCTCACACACATGAACACATGCACACACAGGTCGGCACACACATAGGTCCTCATGCACATGCACACACACAGGATCTCACATACACACAAATACACACAGGACCTCACACACATACACACACATACACACACACACACACATTCGGGCACCGCCCAGTGGGGCGCCTCAGGCCCCCTTCCCCAGTGCCCCCCCTTCCCCAGTGCCCCCCTTCCCCGGTGCCCCCCCTTCTCCGGTGCCCTCCTTTTCCGGTGCCCTCCTTTTCCGGTGCCCCCTTCTCTGGTGCCCCCCTTCCCCAGTGCCCCCTCCATGCACCCAGCAGCTCCTGAAGTCTTGCGGTGCCTGTCCCCTGAGCATTCCGAAGAGCACAGCCCACGCCTCCCACACTTACGTGGCCTCCTGCTCGGGAGCTCTAAAGGCTATTTCCCAAGAGCCTATGCAGCTGTCTCCCAGGAGCCCTAGCGGTCGTCTCCCAGGAGTCTGTGCGGCCCTCTCCCAGGAGCCCTAGCGACCATCTCCCTGGAACACGTGCTGCCCTCTCCCAGGAGCCCCAGCGGGAGGAGCCTGTGCGGCCCTCTCCCAGGAGCCCATGGGGCCGTCTCCCATGAGACTATACAGCCATCTCCCAGGAGCCCGTGTGGCCCTCTCCCAGGAGCCCGTTGGGTCATCTCCCAGGAGACTACATGGCCATCTCCCAGGAGCCCTAGCGGCCCTCTCCCAGGAGCCCATGCGGCCATCTCCCAAGAGACTATACGGCCATCTCCCAGGAGTTCGTGGGGCCGTCTCCCAGGAAACTATACAGCCATCTCCCAGGAGACTATACAGCCATCTCCCAGGAGGCCGTGCGGTCATCTCCCAGGAGCCCATGGGGCCCTCTCCCAGGAGCCCACAGCGACTCAGTAAGGCAAGCCCCGCACACACGGAAGTCTGTGGACCCCGGAAAGGAGCAGGACCGGCCTGGGCAGTGTCGATGGGGCACAGGGCAGAGGGGAGGGGGGCAGGGCAGGGGAGGGGGGGTGTCACAGCATCAGCAGGACTGGTGGCTGCGCCCCCACCTGCCAGTTTCTGTGAGTCTATCTTGGAGACAAGGTCTAAGAACAAGGCAGGAATGCGAAGCTGTGGGAGACACACACACACACACACACACACACACACACACACACACCCCGCCCCAGCACGGATACGCACACCGTGGGCGGGAGGAGGCCCTGCCAGCCGGGGCGCCACCCCCGGGAGAGGGCTGGTTCCGTTCCCAGGGCACAGCCCGGCTTCAGGGTCAGCCCGGGCAGGGCGACTGTGAGAGGCACCGTTGATGTTTCTCTCTCACATCGATGTTTCCCTCTCACATCGATGTTTCCCTCCCTCGCTCCCTCCCTGAAGTCAATGAAAACGCACCCTCGGTGAGGATTCAAAGTAAAAAGCATGTTCTTGTGCGCAGACCACAGACCCACGCCCCCACTAACGGGGCTTGGTGGGCAGCGCCTGTGGCTTATCAGGCGGTGGGAACGCGTGGGGAATTGTGGGGGAGTGTGGGAACGCGTGGGGAGTTTTGGGGAGCGTGGGAACGCGTCGGGAGTTTTAGGGAAGCGTGGGAACGCATGGGGAATTGTGGGGGAGTGTGGGAACGCTTGGGGAGTTTTGGGGAGCGTGGGAACGCGTGGGAAATTGTGGGATGTGGGAAGGAGGCCGTGACCGGATACCCAGCTCTCGCCAGGTGACAGTGAACGGAGGACTCCTCACCTCGGGGTGATGCTGGAGGGAGGGGAGCAGGGGAGCCCATGCTGGCAGGCAGCCATCTGCCTGGCTGACTCTTTTGGAATGGGATCTTTGCCGCTGAAATTCGAGGCAGGATCTTGAGGTCACACTTGATTTGGGGTGAACCCTGGTTCCATGACCATGGCCTCCAAAGACAGCCCTGGCTGGCTTGGCTCCGCAGATAGGGCGCCAGCCCATGGAGGGAAGGATCCCAGGTTGGATTCTGGTCAAGGGCACGTGCCTTGGTTGCAGGCTCAATCGCTGGTCCTGGTCAGGGCGAGTGTGGGAGGCAGCCATTCAATGTGTCTCTCTCACACTAATGTTTCTCTCTTTCTCTCCCCCTCCCTTCAACTCTCGCTAAAATTCAACGGAAAAAAATATCCTCTGGTGAGGATTAACAGAAAATAAACAGGAGGATTTGGCACAGAGACAACAGGGAGGAGGCCAGGCAGAGGTGGAAGCCGGAGCAGTGTCCAGCCCCAGACCCCGGAGCCTCTGGCAGCGCCGTCCATGTGCTCACACCCCGGCTGACTGGGTCTTCCAGATGCGTGGAAGCTAGCTCCTGTGGCTTACGCACCACGTTGTGGGGGGAACCACACAGTACTCAGATGCCGGCAGCCCAGTTCTCCAGCCTCCAGAGGCACAAGCCTGAGGGGAGGTGCTGACAGACTCGGCTGTGGGAACCAAGAATGTCTGTTAAATAGCTGAGATCTGGACACAGCTCCAGGGCCCATCCGCAGACGAGTGGACAAAAACCTGTGGTCCATCTGCACCACGGAACACTGTGCTGCAGTAAAAAAAAGAAGAATCTCTTACCCTTTAGGACAGCATGGAGGGACCTGGGAGTGTCAAGCTACGTGACATAAGCCAGTCAGAGAAAGACAAGTATCCCAGGATCTCACTCATAGGTGGAGCCTATTGAACAAAATAAACTGATGAAGAGAATGGATGCAGGGACCAGGAGCAGGGAGCAGAGTGTGGAATCTTGGAGGAAAGGCGGGGAGGGAGGATGGTGGGTGCGAGGTGATCAGCCAAAGACCATGTGTGCACACATGCACGGCCCATGGGCACAGACAGTAGAGTGGGGAGGGCAGGGGCGGGGGTGAGGGTGGGCTAGAAGGGGGTCAGTGGGGGAAAGGGAATATATGTAATACTTTCAACAATAAAGATTTTATAAATCTATAATAATAAAAATCTAATAATACGCTAATTAGACTGGATGTCCTTTTGGATGAAGCTGAGGGAAGCTGGTGCCGCAGCTGGGGGAAGGAAAGCCTGCGCTTGCACAAATTTCGTGCATCGGGCCTCTAGTGAGTAAATAAATGAATGAATGAGTGGATTTCTGTTAAATGAAGGGCATGATAAGCAACGAGAAAGGACAAGGATTAACGGGGAGAAGGTCCCGCGTTGATCAGTCACCAGGGATCAGCGTTTGGATCGACTGCCCCTCGGATTCCAAGACCCTGCCAATGAGCTCGTGTCTCTGTGTCAGACCTTCTTCAAAGGCCACCAGTCATGGCACTCAGGACCCATTCCAAACCGAGTGTGATCTCGAGATCTCAGACCAAATTTTATTGTCAAAGACCCTGTTTCCAATCGGTCAATGGGGCAGACGGCCATCGACTCCCCTGCCCCTCCTCCCCCAGCGCCATCAGCTCCCCTGCCCCATCTTCCCCAGGGTCATCATCTCCCCTGCCCCTCCTCCCCCAGCGCCATCCGCTCCCCTCCTCCTCCTTAGTGATGGAGCTGCTAGTGGTAGGAGCTGGTTAGCGGTGGAAGCTGGTTAGCAGTGGGAGCTGTTAGGGGTGGAGCTGTTAGCAGTGGGAGTGCATTAGTGGTGGGAGCTGTTAGCGATTGAGCTGTTAGTGATGGGAGCTGGTTAGCGGTGGGAGCTGGTTAGCAGTGGGAGCCGGTTAGCAGTGGAAGCTGGTTAGCAGTGGGAACTGCTAGTGATGGGAGCTGGTTAGCGGTGGGAGCACGTTAGCAGTGGGAGCTGTTAGCAGTGGGAGCGAGTTAATGGTGAGAACTGTTAGCAGTGGGAGCTGGTTAGCGGTGGAAGCTGGTTAGCAGTGGGAGCGAGTTAACGGTGAGAACTGTTAGTGGTGGGAGCTGGTTAGCGGTGGAAGCTGGTTAGCGGTGGAAACTGGTTAGCATTGGGAGCTCGTTAGCAGCGGGAGCCAGTTAGCGGTGGAAGCTGGTTAGCAATGGGAGCTGTTAGGGATGGAGCTGTTAGCAGTGGGAGTGCTTAGTGGTGGGAGCTGGTTAGCGATTGAGCTGTTAGTGATGGGAGCTGGTTAGCGGTGGGAGCTGGTTAGCAGTGGGAGCTGGTTAGCAGTGGGAGCCGGTTAGCAGTGGAGCTGTTAGCAGTGGGAATGCATTAGCGGTGGGATCTGATTAATGGTGGGAGCACATTAGCAGTGGGAGCTGTTAGCAGTGGGTGCTGGTTAGTGGTGGGAGCTGGTTAGCAATGGGAGCTGGTTAGCAATGGAAGCCGGTTAGCAGTGGGAGCTGTTAGCGGTGGAGCTGTTAGCAGTAGGAGTGCATTAGCGGTGGGAGCTGGTTAGTGATGGGAGCGCATTAGCAATGGGAGCTGGTTAGTGGTGGGAGCTGTTAGTGGTAGGAGCGCTGATATCAGGACAGGAGGCGCTGTGGCCTCCAGGTAATGCTTTCCAGAGATGGGGACACAGGACCCTCACAGCAAGGCAGGGCCCACGTGTAGGGCCCCCTGGGTGCAAAGGAGGACAGGAAGCCTGGGGTGGCTCTGTCAGTGCCAAGAAGGAGGTGGGCTTCGGGAGACACATGCACATGTGCATGTCACACAGGTGCAGGCACCCACACACATATGTATACACATATGAACACAGAAACATCACAGAGACATGTGCGCCGATGTGTATGTTCATGTCACGTGTGTGCACATACATGCATGCCTGTGTGCGCATACCAGTGCACATGCATGTCATACAGATGCTTACACATGTGCACACTGGGGGACACATGCATGCATGCCTCATAGACACACCCCAACGTGGTTATGTACACACCCGCACACTGAAAGACACATGCATCGCACACATGCACAGGTGTGTGCATTGGAGAAATGTGCATTGTGTGTGTCACACAGATTCACACACTCACATACATGTGCACAGCTGAGAGACAGCTCATTTAGATGCAAGCTCTGTCCTGAGTCCTAAAGTACAGGAGCCACGGGGCAGGGCCACAGCAGGGCAGCCGAGGGGGCTGGGGCACATGCCTGCTGGGTAGGGGGCATCTAGGCCCAGCCCTGAAGAGAAGGGGCGGCTCCTCGGGGCTGGGGCAGGGGAAAAAAAACAGGATAAAGGAGCAGCAGACCCGTGTGCTCAGAGCCTAATGGGAAACAATCTCCTCCAAGCCCAGGGGGCTGTCAGGGCAGCCCAGGCTGGAGATAAGGCCACCTCCACAGGCCCCCGCCCCAGTGCCAGCAGCCCCAGTGCCATCTGGGAGATAAGGATAAAGCCAGGAGGCTGGCTTGGCGCTGAGCCCCAGGCCCCATGCACTCACAGCCCAGAATGGACAGGGACGCCGGGGACCAGGGCAGCTGAGCAGAGCCCTAGCCCCACACACCCCACGTGTGAAGGCTGCAGGGTCGGGCACCACCAGCCACGCCCACCAAGCTGCCCAGCTGGGCTCTGCCTGCTCCAGGCCTGTGGTCTCTCTCGGAATCACGGGCTCTTCCAAGGAATTCCATGTTCCCCATGCCTCCCCCCCAGCACCCATCCCCAGAACCACATGTGGGGTGTGACAGGCCAGGACAGTTCTGCCCGGGGGCCGAGGCTCCTGCTGTGTCCTGAGCTGTGCACCCTCCGCCCAGCTTCCATGCAGCAGCCCTTTTGGGGTCTCCCCAGGCCACGGGCCAGACAGAGCCACCTGCACACGCCTCTTGCATGGGGACGACTGGCCCAGGGGACAGGAGCTTGATGTGTCCCTCTATAAGCCTCTGCACCCTACACTGACCAGCCAAACTGCCAGGTTCCCTTGGGTGGGGGCCGTCGGGGGTTCTGAGGACACACAGGTCTGGGAGACACATTCATGGCGGGAAGGCACACACAGAGCGTTGACGAGGGCCTGCCGCTCCAGCAATCAGAGTCAATGCCGTGGGCACCTCCAGACCATCCTTCCGCCCCATACTCTCGGTGGCCATGCATGGCAGGGAGGCTACAAAACCCCTCCAGCGGGTGGAGGGGTTTTGTAGCCAATCTCACAGTCACCACCAGCCTCCCCCAGGCCCCTCCAGCCCCCGCGGGCCAGCCCACCGGTCACAGCCCTGACAGGGACTCCAGCTCCAGGACATGGCATGGGAGCAGCTCATGGGTGATGGTCACCACCAGCATTGCCAGGGCCCAGGGAGAGCCAGGTCTTCCTGTCCCGGAGCCCACTCTGCCAGGGGCGAGACCCACAACGGCCGGCAGCTTGCCTGCAGGAGGCCCTGTCCTCGTGTGGGCGCAGGGCCCACCAGGCCTCCTCTCTCAGCAGAAACACTCACAGCCCTTCCCTCCCAGAGAGCGGCGGCGGGCAGCCTGGTGCCGCCCCCTCCTCAGGGCAGCCCAGTGACCCCACATGTGCTGACAGCGTTCAGGGAGCGGGCAGTGGAGGGGACCCAGCAGGCAGGAGAGCACCTGCATGGGGGCCTCGCCAGCGGTGCCTCCATCGACTTCCCAAGAACAGAGGCGGGAACTGCCAGGGCTGCAGGCAGGGGGTTCCCATTCCATTTTTAGCAGAGAGCGATGAGGCAGAGTTCCCCTCCCCCCATAGCCTGGATGTAAAAATACCAGCAATGGTTTCTACAGGTTCAGCTCTCCACCGGGGAGCCTTTCCAGGGAGCCACAGGCCGAGGGGATGGACCACGCCATCGCCACACCTGGGGGTTCTGAGGACACACAGCATCCAGGCCAACCCAGCGCCTGACCAAGGCCCCACGCACCAGGTACCTCCGCTCCGGGCTGGTCTGGGGCGCAGAGAGGGGCAGGCCACAGCCCAGGCCTCCTGGTCGCTGCTTACTACTCAACTGCCCCACCCTGAATGGGGACACAGGGAAGCAAGACAGAGACCAGAGCCAACCTGGAGGAGACAGGCAGCCGAGAGCCTCCGGGAACAGGATGAGCGTGGCCCCGGGCGGAGGACAGGGAGCATGCACAGGGTACAGACAATGGGCAGAGGGGAGATCAGCCAGGAGGGCTGTCCCAGCCCAGGGCCCAAGAAAGAGTAGGCAACCTGAGGCACAGCCTCTGCCCTGGGCGGGGCTGATAAGGGGTCTGCGTTGGGCTAGGCTGGGCCAAGGTGGCAGAAGTGGACAGTTGTTTAAAGGGAGATCGGTATCCTCAGCTCAGTTGGGCCAGGTTGGTCAATCTGGGCTATGCTCAGCCATGCTGGGCTGAACTGGGCTGAGCTGAGCTGAACTGGGCTGAACTGGGCTGAGCTGAGCTGAGCTGAATGGGTTGAGCTGAGCTGAGTTGGGCTGAACTGGGCTGGGCTGGGTTGGGCTGAGCTGAACTGGGCTGAACTGAGCTGAGCTGGGCTGAACAGAGCTGGGTTGAGTGAGCTCAGGTGGGTTGAGCTGGGCTGGGCTGGGCTGGGCTGGGCTGGGCTGAACTGGGCTGAACTGAGCTGAGCTGGGCTGAACAGAGCTGGGCTGAGTGAGCTCAGCTTGGTTGAGCTTTGCTGGGCTGGGCTGGGCTGCGCTGAACTGGCCTGAAGTGGGCTGAGCTGTGCTGGGCTGGGTGAGCTCAACTGGGTTGAGCTGGGCTGGGCTGGGCTGGGCTGAACTGGGCTTGGCTGAACTGGGCTGGGCTGGGCTGGGCTGGGCTTAGCTGGGCTGGGCTGGGCTGGGCTGAGCTGGGCTGGGCTGGGCTGGGCTGAGCTGGGCTGAGCTCAGCTGGGTTAAGCTGGGCTGGGCTGGGCTGAACTGGGCTAAACTTGGCTGAGCTGTGCTGGGTTGGGTGAGCTCAGCTGGGTTGAGCTGGGCTGAGCTGGGCTGGGCTGGGCTGGGCTGAGCTTGGCTGGGCTGAATTGGGCTAGGCTGAGCTGGGCTGCACTGGGCTGAACTGGGCTGAGCTGGACTGAGCTGGTCGGAACTGGGCTGGGCTGAGCTAGGCTGGGCTAAACTGGGCTCGGCTGGACTGAGCTCTGCTGGGCTGAGTTTGGTTAGATTGAGTTGGGTTGGATTGGGCTGAGCTGGGTTGGGTTGAGTTGGGTTGGGTTGAGTTGGGTTGGGCTGAGCTGGATTGAGCTGGGCTGGGTTGGGTTGGGTTGTGTTGGATTGAGTTGGGTTGGGTTGAGTTGGGTTGGGTTGGGTTGAGTTGGGTTGGGTTGGGTTGGGCTGGGTTGGGCTGGGTTGGGTTGGGCTGGGTTGGGTTGGGCTGGGCTGAGCTGGGCTAAGCTGGGTTGGGCTGAGCTGAGCTGAGCTGGGCTGGGCTGGGCTGGGCTGGGCTAAACTGGGCTCAGCTGGGCTGAGCTATGCTGGGCTGGGCTGAACTGGGCTGAACTGGGCTGGGCTAAACTGGGCTCAGCTGAGCTGAGCTATGCTGGGCTGGGTTTGGTTGGATTGGGTTGGGCTGAGCTGGGTTGGGTTGAGTTGGGTTGGGCTGGGTTGGGCTGGGCTGGGCTGGGTTGGGTTGGGTTGGGCTGGGTTGGGTTGGGTTGAGTTGGGCTGGGTTGGATTGGGTTGAGTTGAGTTGGGTTGGGTTGAGTTGGGTCTGGCTGGGCTGGGTTGGACTGGGCTGGGTTGGGTTGGGTTGTGTTGGGTTGAGTTGGGTTGGGTTGGGTTGGGTTGAGTTGGGTTGGGTTGGGTTGAGTTGGGTTGGGTTGGGTTGAGTTGGGTTGAGTTGGGTTGGGTTGGGTTGGGTTGAGTTGGGTTTGGTTGGGTTGGGTTGGGTTGGGCTGTGTTGGGCTGAGTTAGGCTGGGTTAAGTTGGGCTGGGTTGGGTAGGGTTGAGTTGGGTTGGGTTGGGTTGGGTTGAGTTAGGTTCGATTGGGCTGGGTTGGGTTAGGTTGGGTTTGGCTGGGCTGAGCTGGGTTGGGTTGGGTTGGGTTGGGTTGGGTTGGGTTGGGCTGGGCTGGGTTGGGTTGAGTTGGGTTGGGTTGGGTTGGGTTGGGTTGGGCTGGGCTGGGTTGGGTTGAGTTGGGTTGGGTTGGGTGGGTTGAGTTGGGTTGGGTTGGGTTGGGTTGGGTTCTGTTCAGTTGGACTGGGTTGGGCTGAGTTGAGTTGGGTTGGGTAGAGTTGGGCTGAGCTGAGTTGAGTTGGGTTGAGTTGGGCTGGCCTGGCCTGGCTGGGCTCTGCCTGGTCCAATAAGATAGGCCTATTTCCTGAGATCCACTTGTCTTGGCTTAGTTGTGCTAATGGAGCCCCACCCCAAGGAAGGTTGTCCTTGGCTGCCGGGCTAAGCTGGGCTGAGACAGAGGCATTTGGTGTAACTTGTAGACTCGGATAAGGTGAGTGTCATGGCTTGAAGTGTTCTATTCTGGGCTGACCTGGCCAAGATGGACCTGGGTGGGCTCCCTGGAGCTGAGCTGGGCTGGCTGCACAGAGCTGGGCCCGGCCCGATGGGCTGAGGTCTGGGGTTCCCAGGCCAGGACAGGGCAGGCAGAGTCACCTGCTGGGGGCGGGCCTGAAGCAGACTCCCTGGAGCAGCCAGCAGGGAAGCCTGGCTGGTCAGTGAGGGGGGGGGGGGAAGGGGCACCCTCCACTCTAGAGACCCCACCCCAGTGAGCAGGAGGTGGGGGTGGGATGGACCACACTCGTGATTTCTAGGGGTTGGGGCCTCTGGACCCCAGGCCTTGATGGGGGGCTGAGGGTGGGGGCAGAGGAGACATCTTGCTGATCCTGGGAGTCTCAGGGTCCCTGCTTCGCAGTGTGGGGAGGGGGAGGGGGGCGATGGCTCTGAGCCTCTGCTGCCTGAGGAGCAGAGAGCTTCCCCGGGGGTGGGTGGCATTTGCTGCCACTCAGGACTCAGGGGTCTGACCAGGGGTCCGACCAGGGGTACCACTGGCTCGTTTGTGGCTCATTCCAGTTCCTCCCAGACGCCTGTGCCACTCAGGACCGAGGGGTCTGATCAGGGGCGGGGCAGCAGCATCTGGTGCTGGGTTGGGTTGGGTTGGGTTGGGTTGGGTTGGGTTGGGCTGAGTTGCCACAGGCGTCTGGGAGGAACCAGGATGAGCCCCAAACGAGCCTGCGGCTCCGTGCCCCGGGCTGGAATGGGGGCCCATGCTCCCTCTCAGACTCCCGGGGCCCTGGAGTGGCTGCCCAAGTCCAAGGCTGCCAGCACTGATGGGCTGGTTCCATCCACAGAGACCATGAAGAACCCAGATGTCTTCCCCTTGGTCCCCTGCTCCAAAGGCCTCGCCCAGGACGCCGCCTCCACGACGCTGGGCTGCCTGGTCAGGGACTACTTCCCAGGGCCGGTCACCGTGACCTGGGACACAGGGTCCCTGACAAAGAGTGTCATGACCCTCCCCGTCGCCTTCAGCCTGAACTCCAGCCTCTACACCACCAGCAGCCACGTGACCATCTCTGGCAAGGGGGATGACCAGCGGTTCACCTGCCGTGTGGAGCACCCCGGGTCCGCACCAGTCAACGTGACCGTATCCCCAGCAAGAGGTAGGCCCAGGCCCGCGGGCGGCGAGGGTCAGGACGGGAGGAGGGTGACGGAGGGGCTGTCTGAGCGCTGGGGACTCTGGGCCCGGAGAGGGCTCAGAGGCTCAGAGAAGCCTCCATAGGGCCGTCGCCTCTGTCCTCAGCATGCAAGGCGAACGTCACTCTGCCCGAGGTGAGGATCTTCCACTCGTCCTGTGACCCCAGCGGCAACTCCCAAGCCCTCATGCAGCTGCTGTGCCTCATCCCCGGCTTCACCTCGGGTGACCTCAAGGTCACCTGGCTGGTGGACGGACAGCCCGGGGACCCGAACCCGGTCATCAGCCCCGCCAGCTGGGAGGGCGCGCCAGCCTCCAGCTTCAGCCAGCTCTACATCAACCAGGGCGACTGGCTGTCCCGGAAAACCTACGCCTGCCAGGTCAGCCTGCACGGCTGCACGGTGAAGGCCGAAGCCCGCGCCTGCCCAGGTACAGCCCTCCCCGCACCCACACCCGCCTCCCAGGGCCGGTGGGGCCGGGCGCGGCCTCACACAGCCCCTCCGCACCCACCAGAGCCCGAGCCCCGCGGTGTGAGTGTCTACGTGATCCCGCCCAGCCCCCTGGACCTGTACGTGCACAAGTCGCCCAAGGTCTCCTGCCTGGTGGTAGACCTGGCCAGCCTGGAGGGCATGAGCCTGGAGTGGTCCCGGGAGGGTAAGGGCAGCCTGGCCCAGGCCACCCAGAGCAGCAAGCGCCACTTCAACCTGACCTACTCCGTCACCTCCACCCTGCCCGTGGACGCGGGCGACTGGGTCGAGGGTGAGACCTACCAGTGCAACCTGAGCCACCCGGACCTGCCCCGGCCCATCGTGCGCACCATCGCCAAGGCCCCAGGTGAGCGGGCGGGCCAGGGGAGGCGGGCGGGCCCCCGCCAGAGCCGGAGCCAGAGCCGGCTGACCCCATGCCCACCCACAGGCAAGCGTGCTGCCCCCGAGGTCTTCGTGTTCCCGCCGCCCGGGGAGCAGGGGGCCCAGGACACGCTCACCCTCACCTGCCTGATCCAGGGCTTCTTCCCAGCCGACATCTCGGTGCAATGGCTGCAGGGCAACGCCCTGATCGCCAGCGACCGACACGCCACCACGCAGCCCCTCAGGAACCGGGGGGCCAGCCCCACCTTCTTCGTCTTCAGCCGCCTGGAGGTCAGCCGGGCCGAGTGGGAGAAGAAGAGCAAATTCACCTGCCGAGTGACTCACGAGGCTCTGGGCGGCTCACGGACCCGCGAGCATTCGGTGTTCAAAGGCTCTGGTAACTAAGGCCTGCCTCCCGCCCGCCCCCTCCAGGGCGCCCTGCTGTCAATAAACTCAGTGCCAGCTCAGAGCCAGTGCGCTCGTTCTTGGGGGGGTGGGCGGAGGGACGGGGTGTCTGGCACAGAGAAAAGGACTCCGAGAGGGGACGGGAGGGTTGGGCAAGGCTCTGTCCACCATCCTCCCGCCAACCCCCACGCATCCTGCCCACTCCAAGGGGCCTGGGAACCAGAGGGTGGTCGGGGAGGGCCATGGGACTCGGCTCCACCCACAGCCCCTACCTCTCCGGAGGCCCTGGGGGCCCTGGTCTCCACCCCGGCTCCTGCTGGCCCCTCTGGACAGACAAGCTCCCCCAGGCCCAGCTGCACACACAGGCCCTCTGGGTGGAGGGACGGGCTGATTGCGATGCCCAATCAGGTGCCCACACGCAGGGAACCAGGCTGCCCCCAGTCCCCCATCAGCCCTACTGCCATCCCGAGCACCATGGGCAGGGGCAGGCCCAACCCGCGTGGCCCAGGGCTGAGCCCGGCACCCCGACCCTCACCTCACTCCACCCTGACCCTCACCTCATCCGCCCTGACTGTCCCGGGGAGAGGCCGGCCTCACAAGCACACCCCATGGGCCTCACACACAGTCACACCTGCTGTGCCGGCCCAACAGCGCCACCCACCGCCAGCCCCCCTGCCCCGTGCGGGCAAACTCTTCACACGTGCGCTCCTGGCGGCCTCCCCTGGCCTATCCCTAACCAGGCCACCCCGAACCTTTGCTCCCCATCATGCCTGGGCCACGGAACCCAACATGGGCATGGAGAGGACCCCCTGGCTGGGAGCCCAGCAGACCTCCCCAACCCTCCCTGCCAGCATCCACAGACAGACAGATACATACATGGATACAAGCACAGGACACAGACACAGACACACACATGGACACACACACAGACACCTACATACAGAGATACACATAGATGCAATGCACAGACACAAACTGACATGCTAACACAGAGAGGCACACGTGAACACACATGGATGCATACACTGACATGTATAGACACACTGACACACATGGGGCACACATGCACTCGGGAAGTGGGCTCTGTCCCACAGCCCAGAGCAGCCTGCTTGCCCCATCCCAGGGCCTGAAGACTGTAGGGATCAGAGTCAGGGACCAAGCACACCCCTACCCCAAGCTCTAGTGCACGTCTAACTGCCCAGACCCCCCACTCCACCCTGTGCACACACACACACACACACACACACACACTCACATATGCACACACGCATGTGCGCCCTAGCTAGTGCGCCCTAGCTAGCAGCACCCATGAGCATTGAAAGCAGAAGAACACCCAAGGAGGGCACGTGGGCACGCCTCACTCCCCAAGGCAGGAGGCCGAGGGACAGCAGTGGCCCATGAGCCGGGGCAGCTCGGCCAGCGTGGCCAGGCCAGCCCCACGGAGCGACGGCCCAGGCTGCGGGCTCAGACCCCCAGCGGGCTCAGGGCGGCGGGCTGAGTGCAGTTTAGAGTCTCTGGGCCACAAGCAAGAAGCTGAGCGAGCACGGGGCTGGGTGGGCACCATCCTCCCGGTGGGGGCAGAACAGGAGCTGAGGTGAGGGCCACTGGTCTGGGGAGGGAGACCAGGGGTCCAGACGCAGCCTGAGGGTGGAGGGAGAGAAAAGGCGCTACTGAGGTGGGGCAGTGGGCAGCGGGCAGTGGGCAGTGGGCAGCGGGCAGCGGTCCTCCCACTGGCCACCCTGGGCCGGGCCAGGCAGAGCCTCAGACCCCAGACCCCCAGGTGGTCCAGCTGCTCTGGGAGGAGGCCATGGGGCTAAACAGGAACTGCCTGAACCCCAGGCTGCAGGGCCCTGTGCTGCCCACACCCAGGCTGGGGGCTGACTGACCCCACACCCAGGCTGGAGGCTGACTGACCCCACACCCAGGCTGGGGGCTGACTGACCCCCACACCCAGGCCAGGGCTGACTGACCCCACACCCAGGCTGGGGGCTGACTGACCCCCACACCCAGGCTAGGGCTGACTGACCCCCACACCCAGGCGGGGGGCTGACTGACCCCCACACCCAGGCTGGAGGCTGACTGACCCCACACCCAGGCTGGGGGCTGACTGACCCCCACACCCAGGCTAGGGCTGACTGACCCCTCACCCAGGCTGAGGCTGACTGACCCCCACACCCAGGCTGGGGGCTGACTGACCCCCACACCCAGGCTGGAGGCTGACTGACCCCACACCCAGGCCGGGGCTGACTGACCCCACACCCAGGCTGGGGGCTGACTGACCCCCACACCCAGGCTAGGGCTGACTGACCCCTCACCCAGGCTGAGGCTGACTGACCCCCACACCCAGGCTGGGGGCTGACTGACCCCCACACCCAGGCTGGAGGCTGACTGACCCCACACCCAGGCTGGGGGCTGACTGACCCCCACACCCAGGTGGGGGGATGACTGACCCCACACCCAGGCGGGGGGCTGACTGACCCCCACACCCAGGCTGGAGGCTGACTGACCCCCACACCCAGGCTAGGGCTGACTGACCCCACACCCAGGCTGGAGGCTGACTGACCCCACACCCAGGCGGGGGGCTGACTGACCCTACACCCAGGCCGGGGCTGACTGACCCCACACCCAGGCTAGGGCTGACTGACCCCCACACCCAGGCGGGGGGCTGACTGACCCCCACACCCAGGCTGGAGGCTGACTGACCCCCACACCCAGGCGGGGGGATGACTGACCCCACACCCAGGCTGGGGCTGGCTGACCCCCACACCCAGGCTGGGGCTGGCTGACCCCACACCCAGGCTGGGCTGACCCACCTGCGCCCGCAGAGCTGGACCTGCAGGACGTGTGCGTGGGGGCGGCCGAGGCGGAGGAGCTGGATGGGCTGTGGCACAGCCTCTTCGTCTTCATCGCGCTCTTCCTGCTCAGCGTGACCTATGGCGCCTCCGTCACCCTCTTCAAGGTGGGCCCGCCCCCAGGGCCGGGAGGCAGGAGACAGGAGGTGACAGACGGGCAGGCCCCTCACTCCTGCACGCCCACCTTGCAGGTGCAGTGGATCTTGGGCGCCGTCCTGCAGGGGCCGCCCCAGGCTGCCCATGACTACGAGAACATCGAGGACACCGCGTGGCCGGCAGTCTGGGCACGAAGCAGTTGAGCGGCCTCGCTACCCTCCTCCCCACCCCGAGCGACCTGAGGCCGCGCCCTGCCCGGGCTGATGGGAGCAGACGCACCTCCAAGGGGCCCAGGTCCAGGATCCATCCACAGCTCACGGACATCCGGAAGGTTCCAGCTCAGGCCCAAGGCCCAGGCACCCAGGGCACCTGCCAATCTAGGCCCCACTCCCACCCCATCTGCCCTCCCCGCATGGCCCAGGCTGCACCCATGGGGGCAGACACTCTGGGTCCCCTGAGGTCGGGCCACTCCCATCCTTACTGGACAGCTCCTGCACCACAGTAAGGCCTAGAGCAGTGTTTCCCAAACTTCTCTCATGATGAGAATCACCTGGTGGAGTTGTTAAAACACAGATTCCTGAATCCCAACTAAGAAGTGCTAAACTAGAATTTTTGGGAACATATAGGTAAAATTGTATACTTAACTAGTGCTCTAAGACAGATTTTATATACAGAGCACTAAGTTAGGTATGCAATTTTACCTATATGTTCTCAAAAATTCTAGTTTAGCACTTCTTAGTTGGGATTCAGGAATCTGTGTTTTAACAACTCCACCAGGTGATTCTCATCATGAGAGAAGTTTGGGAAACACTGGCCTAGAGCCACGGCCTGCCTTCCGCGCCGAGTTCTGAGCCCAACCAGCCCGGTCCAGGGTCCAAGCCCAACACCCCAGGTCCAAAGAGCCAAGCCCAGGACTCAGAGTCCAGCCCAGCCCAAGGTCTCCCTCCCCGACCTCCCTCCCAGGTCTGGAGGCCCTGCCCCTGAGGCCTGGGCCCTCTGCTCACCCTTCCTGCGTCCACCCCACCAGTCCCTGCAGCATGTGGAGGCACAGAAGCCCTTCTGGGGAGAGGCCCTGAGACGGCGTGGGCTGTGGGCAGAGCCCCACGTGGAGAAGGGGTCCCCCAGGTGGAGAAGGGGTCCCCAAGCTTAGAAGGGGACCCCAGGCGGAGAAGGGGTCCCCAGGTGGAGAAGGGCTCTCACGGGGTCCACACAGTAGCCACTCAGTCCAGCGGCCCCACCCCCACCCACCACAGTCTGGTCCCACCTCCTACTCCTGCTTGGCAGTTTGGCTTGCTTCCCTTTGGGTTTCTTGGTAAAGTTCTCTTTTTCCAATTCCATGTCCTTGTGTGTACTTTGGGGGCGGTGCCTGTGGTCCCGTGGGTGGTCAGACAAGGGCACAGGGCACTGCTGGGGCTGAAGGGCCCTTTGACACCCAAGAAACACACCGCCTGGCCCGTCACCCCCTCGCTAGTCTGCAGCGCAGGCTCACTGCCCCTTCCCACACTGACACCGAAGCCAGCACCCCGCACTGACCCCCGTGATCAGTGCAGGCCACGGGGACGCAGCTCCCATCATCAGGTGGGGCCAAGGTCAGCCTCCCCTCCACTGAGCACACACACAGCCCTGTCCTGGACCAGGCCCAGGCCTCAGGCCCTGCCACCGCCTCCCAGCCCTCCCAGCAGCAGGCCCTGCCACTGCCTCCCGGCCCCTCCCACCCCTTCCTCCCCCTGTGACTCCCACAGTGGCCCGAAGGGTAACTCCAAAGCTGGGTCCACATCCCCCCAGAACCTGTGCTGGAACCGTATTTGGAAAAAGCATCCTTGTAGACGTGACTGAAGTTGAGGGTCTTCAGATGAGAGCATCCCTCGGCCCCGAGTCCGCTGGCGAGTGTTGTTCGGAGAGGAGAGGAGAGGCCGACACAGCAGAGATGGCGCTGAATCCCCCGGCCGAGGGACGCGGAGCCCGGAGGCGGGGCGTGGGCCTCCGGAGGGCGCGCTGCCCTGTCCACACAGGGGTGGGCATCTGGCCTCCAGACTGAGAATGAATCTCTGTTGTTTAAAGCCACGTAGCCTGTGTCCTTGGCCACGGGCGCCCCACAACTTAGCCACGCAGTGCCCCCCCTTCCAAAGAAGCCCCGGGAGGACCTGTCCCCAGCTCGCCCCTCCCGGAGGAACCCTGGAGCAGCCCAACAGCCGGGACGCGCAGAGCCCAGGTCAGTTCAGGCCTCTGCCAGCCGCTGCCGCCGCCTCACAACCCGAGGTTCAATCCACGGCCCCCAAAGAATGCCTCCTCTTCTGCCCCAAGTCACACGCCGTCTGCACCCACAGTGGGCCATGCCTTCCTGTGTGAGCCTGGCCGAGTCCCCCCACCGGCCCCACGGCCCCCCTTGGTTTTGTCCATGCCAGGCACTGTGCCAGCCATGAGGCCCCGTCACGCATTCCTTGCTGGCGTCCCCTACCCCCTGGGGCCAGGCTTCGGACCCCCTGAAGGGGCATGGTCTTGGGGTTCCCAGGCAGGCAAGAAGGCTGAGCCAGCCCTAGCTGGTTTGGCTCAGCAGATAGAGCATCAGCCTTGGACCAAAGGATCCCGGGTTCAATTCTGGTCAAGGGCACGTATCTGTGTTGCAGGCTCCTCCCTAGCCCAGGCCCAGCAATATGTTTCTCTCACATCAATGTTCTTCTCTGTCTCTCTTCCACTCTCCCTAAAACTCAATGGAAAAATATCCTGGGGTGATGACGGGTAACAACAACAAAAGAAAGATGGCAGAGCTGCCCTGACTGGTTTGGCTCAGTGGATAGGGCATCGGCGTGCAGACTGAAGGGTCCCAGGTTCGATTCCAGTCAAGGGCATGTACCTTGGTTGTGAGCACATCCCAGGTAGGAGGTGTGCAGGAGGCAGCTGAACCAATGTTTCTCTCTCATCGATGTGTCTAGCTCTCTACCCCTCTCCCTTCCTCTCTGTAAAAAATCAATAAAATATATTTAAAATAAAATAAAAAGAAGGCGGAACTGCCAGACCCTCATCCCCAGGCAGACAGCGCTGGTACCGGAGGCTGTGCAGGCGGCATCGGGTCAAAACCCAGGCGGGTCGAAACCAGTTTGGCTCAGTGGATAGAGCGTCAGCCTGCAGACTGAAGGGTCCCGGGTTCGATTCTGGTCAAGGGCATGTATCTTGATTGCGGGCACGTCGCCAGTGGGGAGTGTGTAGGAGGCAGCTGATCGATGACTCTCTGTCATCGATGTGTCTAACTCTCTATCCCTCTCTCTTTTTCCTCTCTGTAAAAAATCAATAAAAATATTTTTTTAAAAAAAAAAAAAGAAAAAGAAACCTTTAAAAAAAAAAAAAAAAACAGGCCAAAACCAGTTTGGCTCAGTGGATAGAGCGTCAGCTTGGGGACTGAAGGGTCCCAGGTTCTATTCCGGTTAAAGGGCATGTAGCTTGGTTGCGGGCACATCCCCAGTAGAAGGTGTGCAAGAGGCAGCTGATCAATCATTCTCTGTCATTGATGTTTCTAACTCTCTATCCCTCTCTCTTCTTCCTCTCTGTAAAAAATCAATAAAACATATTTTTTTTAAAAATTAACAGGTGGACTGGGGCCATGGGGCCATGGGGCCCTGGGGTCCTAGAATCACCCAACGGTTCTGAGGCGCCCCAGTCTCCCTCCTCTGTCCACCCTCTGCCTCCGGCTCCGGCTGCCCTGGGCTCTGACCCCTGTGAGGAGCTGACCTCCCGGGGCCAGCGTCACTGACCCGCAGGTGCGCTTTCTGGAAGGGACAGTCAGCACCTTCTGGGTGTGAAATGACTGACAGGTAAACACAGGCACAAGCCAGGCCCTGCTACCCCTGTGTGTCCAGGCCGGGCCACGTCCTGGGAGTGGGGGTCACCGGGGGACCCCGTGGGGCCTGTGGGGAGCACTGGATGGGAAGATGGGCAGATGTGGGGCGAGGCAGCATGTAGCTGTCCCAACCTTCAGGGGGGCCTCGCTCACACCCTGGCTTCAGTCTGGGCCCCAGATGCTCACAGGCATGCCAGGCCAGAGTGTCTGCTCACTTGCCCACCCTGTGGCCTGCTTGCCCAGCCCTGTGCCTGGGACCCCTGCCCCTCGGCCCTCACAGCTTCCCCGCTGGGGCCACCTCAGCCTGTCCCTCGGCTCCCACTACACTGCCCCGGCCTCTGTGTCCCTGCAGCTCGGCCCCCGGCCCAGCCCCATGAGCAGCCACCCGGAGCTGGGACCCACCACCATAGGCCCAGGCTCCTGGGGTCACAGCCCAGGCCACACACACCTGGCCTCGCCACAGCCAGACCACAGACCAGACATGACGTGCAGACGTGCAGCCAAGACTGTGGGACAGGAAGTGGTGAGTGACCCCATCTAGGGTCATGACACGGTCTGAAGCCCCTCCCCAGGCTGCCCCTCAGCATCAGCCTTCCGCAGAGCGAGCGAGGGCCGGCAGGGGCAGGGGTCTCTGAGCCACACAGCCTCGGGCAGGGCCAGCTGTCCAGGAGGCCTGGGGCTCTCAGCCTCAGACCCTCCAGCAGCCTCGAGCAGGTGGGTCCTGGATGCTGCCCCATCCCCTCCTCCATCAGGCACTCTGAGCCGTCCTGTGACCAGGGATGTGGAAAACAGGCACTGAGACAGAGGAGAGAGCAACAGCAGGCAGGACCAAGAGCCAGAGGACCACAGGGCAGGATGCTCTACCCTGACAGGGGCTGAGCTGAGATATTGTGGCTTAGGCTGAGCTGGGTGAGCTGGGCTGAGTGAGCTGGGCTGAGCTGGGTGAGCTGGGCTGAGTGAGCTGGGCTGAGCTGGGTGAGCTGGGCTGAGTGAGCTGGGCTGAGCTGGGTGAGCTGGGCTGAATGAACTGGGCTGAACCGAGCTCAGCTGAGCTGGGCTGGGCTGAGTTGAGCTAAACTGGCATGAGCTGGGGTGAGCCAGGCTGAGCTGAGTAAACTGGGCTGAGATAGGATGAACTGGGCTGAGCTGGGCTGAGTGAACTGGGCTGAATTAAGCTAAGCTGAGCTGGGCTGAACTGGGCTGAGCTGGGCTGGGTTGAGTTGGGTGAACTGGCTGAACTGGGCTTGAGCTGAGCTGAGCTGAGTGAACTGGGCTAATCTGGGCTGATCTGGGCTGAGTGAGCTGAGCTGAGCTGAGCTGAGCGAGCTGAGCTGAGCTGAGCTGAGCTGTGCTGAGATGAGTGAACTGGGCTGAGCTAGGCTGAACTGAGGTGGATGAACTGAGCTGAGCTAGAATGAACTAGGCTCAACTGGGCTGGGCTGGGCTGGGCTGAGCTGGGCTGGGTGAACTGGGCTGAACTGAGCTGAGCTGAATGAACCCAGCAGGGCTGAGCTGAGCTGAGCTGGGCTGGGCTGAACTGCACTGAGCTGGACTGAGCTGAGCTGGGTTGAGCTGGGCTGAGCTGAGCTGGGCTGGGTTGAGCTGGGCTGGGTGAACTGGGCTGAGCTGAGCTGAGCTGGGTTGGGTTGAGCTGAGCTGGGTGAACTGGGCTGAACTGGGTTTAGCTGAGCTGAGCTAGGCTGGGCTGGGCTGGACTGAGTTGGGCTGAACTGGGCTGAGCTGAGCTGGGCTGGGTGAACTAGGCTGAGCTGGGCTGAGCTGGGTGAACCGGGCTGGGCTAGGCTGAGCTGGGCTGAGCTGAGCTGGACTGAGCTGGGCTGAACTGGGCTGAACTGGGCTGAGCTGGGCTGGGCTGAGCTGAGCTGGGCTGAGCTGGGCTGAGCTGGGTGAACTGGGCTGAACTGGGCTGAGCTGAGCTGAGCTGGGCTGAGTTGGGCTGAGCTGAGCTGAGCTGGGTTGAGCTGAGCTGGGTTGAGCTGAGCTGGGCTGGGCTGGGCTGGGCTGGGCTGAGCTGAGCTGGGTTGAGCTGAGCTGAGTTGAGTTGGGCTGGGCTGGGCTGAGCTGAGCTGGGCTGGGTGAACTGGGCTGAACTGGGCTGAGCTGGGCTGACCTGGGCTGAGCTGGGCTGAGCTGGGCTGAGCTAAGCTGACCTGGGCTGAGCTGGGCTGAGCTGAGCTGGATTGAGCTGAGCTGGGCTGGGCTGAGCTGACCTGGGCTGAGCTGGACTGGACTGGGCCGAGCTGGGCTGGACTGGGCTGAGCTGGGCTGAGCTGAGCTGGGTTGAGCTGAGCTGGGCTGAGCTGGGCTGGGCTGAGCTGGGCTGGGCTGGGCTGAGCTGGGCTGGGCTGGGCTGGGCTGGGCTGGGCTGAGCTGGGTTGAGCTGAGCTGGGTTGAGCTGAGCTGGGTGAACTGGATTGAACTGGGTTTAGCTGAGCTGAACTGAGCTTAGCTGAGCTGAGCTGGGTTGGGCTGGTTTGAGTTGGGCTGAACTGGGCTGAGCTGAGCTGGGCTGGGTGAACTGGGCTGAACTGGGCTGAGCTGGGCTGACCTGGGCTGAGCTGGGCTGAGCTGAGCTGGATTGAGCTGAGCTGGGCTGGGCTGAGCTGACCTGGGCCGAGCTGGGCTGGACTGGGCTGAGCTGGGCTGACCTGGGCCGAGCTGGGCTGGACTGGGCTGAGCTGGGCTGAGATGAGCTGGGTTGAGCTGAGCTGAGCTGAGCTGGGTTGGGCTGGTCTGAGTTGGGCTGAACTGGACTGAGCTGAGCTGGGCTGAGCTGGGCTGAGCTGGGCTGGGCTGAGCTGGGCTGAGTTGGGCTGAGCTGGGTGAACTGGGCTGAACTGGGCTGAGCTGAGCTGAGCTGGGCTGAGTTGGGCTGAGCTGAGCTGAGCTGGGTTGAGCTGAGCTGGGTTGAGCTGAGCTGGGCTGGGCTGGGCTGGGCTGGGCTGGGCTGAGCTGAGCTGGGTTGAGCTGAGCTGAGTTGGGCTGGGCTGGGCTGAGCTGAGCTGGGCTGGGTGAACTGGGCTGAACTGGGCTGAGCTGGGCTGACCTGGGCTGAGCTGGGCTGAACTGGGCTGAGCTAAGCTGACCTGGGCTGAGCTGGGCTGAGCTGAGCTGGATTGAGCTGAGCTGGGCTGGGCTGAGCTGACCTGGGCTGAGCTGGACTGGACTGGGCCGAGCTGGGCTGGACTGGGCTGAGCTGGGCTGAGCTGAGCTGGGTTGAGCTGAGCTGGGCTGAGCTGGGCTGGGCTGAGCTGGGCTGGGCTGGGCTGGGCTGGGCTGGGCTGAGCTGGGTTGAGCTGAGCTGGGTTGAGCTGAGCTGGGTGAACTGGATTGAACTGGGTTTAGCTGAGCTGAACTGAGCTTAGCTGAGCTGAGCTGGGTTGGGCTGGTTTGAGTTGGGCTGAACTGGGCTGAGCTGAGCTGGGCTGGGTGAACTGGGCTGAACTGGGCTGAGCTGGGCTGACCTGGGCTGAGCTGGGCTGAGCTGAGCTGGATTGAGCTGAGCTGGGCTGGGCTGAGCTGGGCTGGGCTGAGCTGGGTTGAGCTGAGCTGGGTGAACTGGATTGAACTGGGCTTAGCTGAGCTGAACTGGGCTTAGCTGAGCTGAACTGGGCTTAGCTGAGCTGAGCTGAGCTGAGCTGGGTTGGGCTGGTCTGAGTTGGGCTGAACTGGACTGAGCTGAGCTGGGCTGAGCTGGGCTGAGCTGGGCTGAGCTGGGCTGGGCTGAGCTGGGCTGAGTTGGGCTGAGATGAGTGAACTGGGATGGGCTGAGCTGAGCAGGGCTGAGTTGGGCTGAGCTGGCCTGAGCTGGCTACCAGCTGGCAAATGGGAGGAGGTGGGTTCAGTATAGATCACCTGCAGAGACAGTTCCCCACCCAGGTGCCCCTGTGTTTCCCGGGCACATGAGGGCCGTGCACTCTCAGAATTGCCTATGCCCTCTCTGCTCCCACCAATGTCCCTGAGGGAATCGGGAACAGACAAGGGTGGCCTGTGTGCCCAGCCTGTCTGGGTGGGACACCTCACAGGGCTGGTTTGGTTGAGTCTCTGAGTTTCGTAGGCCCTGGGATGGGCCCCTGCTTGCCAGGGCCTGCGGTGGTTTGCAGAGGGAATGGCTAGACTGGACTCTGACCAGGGAACGCTGAGCAGCCCACATAAGCCCAGGCCCCTCTCCTCTGCGTGTCCCCCAGCACAGCAGGCTGGCCCTCAGGGCAGGCCAGTTACAGGCCCAAACCCCTCGGTGCTCCCCTGTGTCTCCCTCTGGGCCCACCTTTCATGACCCCCAAACTCTGAGAGACATGGCCACACCCACTGCACAGAGGGAGAGGAGGCCCCTGTGGGGCCCACAGACCCAGCTAGTCCATGGAGAGCCGTGTGGGTGACATGGCTACATCCTCACATGGCCTGTGCAAGGAGCGTGTCCCTGTCCACGTGCTGCAGCTCTGAGCAGCGTGTCCAGAAACAATGCGGCTGGACTCGATGGCCAGCCCCTGCCCAGGTGCCCGTCCTTCAGGCTGAGTGACCCGGGGGTCGTCACTAGCCCTCCCGGGCCTGTTTACCCAGGGCAGAGGCGGTGGGCTTCGTCCCATCCGCTTGGAGCTGTCAGGGGTCTCACAGCATGTCTTGTGTTGCAGCGAACAACCCCACCCGCCCCACGCTCTTCCCAATGACCTTCCGGAGCACCAAACCAGCTGACCCGGTGGTCATCGGCTGCCTGGTCCAGGACTTCTTCCCATCAAAGCCCATGGACGTGACCTGGGACAGCAGCGGGTCAGGCTCCTCCATCAGCACCGTCCTCCCCATATTCACCTCCCGGGGCCTCTACACCATGGTCAGCCAGCTGACCCTGCCGGCCAGCCAGTGCCCGGCGAGCGGATTCCTAAAGTGCCACGTGCGGCACAACTCCAGCCCCAGCCAGACTGTGAACGTGCCCTGCCCAGGTCAGAGGTCGGGCCAGGGCGGGGTGGGGGCCATCAGGTTCCCATGGTGGAACCACCATGCCCACCAGGGCTCCCCTCACATAGGAGGGAGCTCAGTCCGGCCCCCCGCAGAGGCTGGGAGAGAGCGAGGGCGGGGCTGGAGCAGGAGGAGGGAAGGGGATGTGGCCCAGGGGCACTGAGAGCTCTGCCTCCCTCTCAATTTTCATTGACCCAGACATTAATACATTGACAGTGCCCAAGAGCTCGTGCTGCCAGCCCCGCCTGACCCTGCACCCGCCGGCCCTCGAGGACCTGCTGCTGAACTCCAATGCCAGCCTCACATGCACGCTGAGTGGCCTGAGAGACCCTAAGGGTGCCAGCTTCACCTGGCAGCCCACCGGTGGGAAAGAGGCCATCCAACAGGCCCCGCAGAGTGACACCTACGGCTGCTACAGCGTGTCCAGCGTCCTGCCGGGCTGCGCCGAGCCGTGGAACCGCGGGCAGAGCTTCTCCTGCACCGCCAACCACCCTGAGGCCACCAGCCCGCTCACCGCCACCATCGCCAGAGCCTCAGGTGGGCCGGGCCCCGCCCCAGGGTCGCCCCACACCCCACAGTGGGCCAGGCGTCCCCCTAAGCCTACCTTACCCACCCCCAGCACCCACTCACATTCTAGAGAGAAAAACTGGGCACAGGGTACCCCGCGGGCAGAGGGGCTCTGTCCTCCCTGACCGGCCCCTGACCGGCTCCTCTGCCCCCAGGGAGCACCTTCCCACCCCAGGTCCACCTGCTGCCGCCGCCCACGGAGGAGCTGGCCCTCAACGAGCTGGTGACGCTGACGTGCGTGGTGCGGGGCTTCTACCCCGGAGACGTGCTGGTGAAGTGGCATCATGAGAACCAGGAGCTGCCCCAAGAGAAGTTCCAGACGTGGAGCCCGCTGCCCGAGGACGGCCAGGGAGGCACCAGGTTCATCACGACCAGCGTGCTGCGTGTGGAGACGGAGGCGTGGAAGAACGGGGACAACTTCTCCTGCACGGTGGGCCACGAGGCCCTGCCCCTGAGCTTCACACAGAAGACCATCAACCGCCTGGCGGGTAAACCCACCCACGTCAACGTGTCCGTGGTCATGTCCGAGGTGGAAGGCATCTGCTACTGAGCTGCCCACCCCCGCCCTGCCCTTGAATAAACTCCGTGCTCGCCCGAAGCAGCCACTATCCCTCCTGTCTTGATCCTCTCAGCCGGGCACCTCAGCGTGCGTGTGTGTAAGCGCCTGAGTGTAAGCGTGAGTGTGAGCATGTGAGCATGAGTGTGAGCGTGAGTGTTAGCATGTGAGCATGAGTGTGGGTGCCTGAGTGTGAGCACCTGAGTGTGAGCGCCTGAGTGTGAGCGTGTGAGTGTGAATGTGCATGTGAGTGCGTGGTGCACAGTGATTGAAGCCAAGATGAAGTGAAGCCTGAGGCTGGCAGAGCCCTGGAGGAATACACGGCGTGGTGGGCCCTGAGGCACGGACACCATGGACGGTCCTGCTTGTCTCAGAAGCCGCCTCGAGGCATAGTGGGAGGGAGAGAGGCAGAAGGGAGCAGGACAGCCAGGGCAGGATCTGTGCCAACCTGCCAGGCCAGGGCGTGAGGGGAAGGCATGGAAGAAGGGCTGGGTTCCAGGGCCCCTCACCCCCAGCACCACACAGAGATGCAGGCCAGTCCACTGACTCACAAGGAAAGGGACCGCACACCAGGGGTGCACATGGATGTGCACACATGTTCTCCACATGCTCACACTCACATGGGTGCACACACATGTTCTTCACATACTCACACATTGATACACACACACACACACACACACACACACACACACACACTGAGCCTTGCAGGTGCAGGAAGTTCATGGCCCAGGCCCAGCTTCGGGAAGGCAAGGGGAGTCCCCATCCAAGCCCTCAGCGGGTTTTCCCCAGGCCCAGCACTCTGTCCCAGGTCACTCCTGGCCAAACCATAGGGCATGGGCAGGTGTGAGGAGGGGCAGAGAGACAGCTCCCACCAGGACCCCTCTCATCTTCTGTGTGGGGCCTCTGGCAAAGGGAATGTGGGGGGACCAGAATGGAAAGGACAGTCCCATGACCACCTGTGACACGGGGCCCCAGGGCCCCACAAGGGGGCAGCGAGGGCCCTGCTCTTGTCTTAGAGACCTTTTGGGCCTCCCCAGGGGACCTGGCCTTCGGGCTACCTCCCTCTGTTCCCAGGGCCAAGGTCAGGGGAGAACTCCTAACGACCCTGCCCACTGGTCCCCTCTCGAAGGTCCAGTCTCCCAAGGGCAGTGGGGAGAGCAAGGTGTTGGTGGCAGAAATGCTGCCATAACGAAGGTGCCCCAGTCACCAGGGACCTAGGACCTGCCTGAAGAGAAGCTTCCTAAGGAGACTGAGAAGGAGGAGAAATCAATAGATGAGGGGCTGAACCAGCAGATGGACAGAGGGCAGATAGGTGGATGGACTGTAGGATATACAACGGACGAAAGGATGAACAGATGGATGGATGAATGATGAATGGATAGGTGATGGAAGATGGATGGAGGATGGATAATGAATGGTGGATGGAGGATAAATGGGTGATGGACGGATGGATGGATGGATGGATGGATGGATGGATGGGTGGATAATGAATGGAGGATGGATATTGGATGAATAATGGATAGGTGGTTGAGTGGGTAGATGGATGGATGGCCGAATGAATGGATAATTGGATGTATCAGCATGTGACAAGCAGGACCCAATTCTATGCCCTAGGATGGCAGTCTGCCCTAGGATCCTGAAGCCAGCACGGCTGCCTGGCCTTCACTGGGCCCTCCTTCAAGCTCCTTGTAGCTCATCATCTACATTCCCTGGGAGGGGGACAGAAGGCCCTGGTCACGCCCACCCAGCCCTCAGCATGTGAACCTCAGCCCCAGATCCACGCCTCAAAGTGGGGCAGCTGGAAGGTGGGCTCGTCCATCTGCTCTGGCCCCTTCAGGGCCCAGGCCGGCTCAGCCGAGAGCAGGGGTGTGGCAAGGACACAGATAGGCCTTGGGCTCGAGCTCTCTTTGGAGCAGCAAAGGCAGTGCCCACCCTCCCGCCCTGCCAGCTCCATCTCCCTAAGGCGGGCCAAGACCCTCCCAGACAGGCCCTGTGGACATCTCCAGAGCCGCCATGGCCCCAGCCCCTTCCCTGGGCACCTGCCACCTCCTCTCCAAGGCCGCCTAGCCTGTGAATTAGGAACCACACTGCTGTGCCCCGACCCTGGGGTGCGGGGAGGGGAGGGGAGGGCGATGGCTCGGCCCACACCCACGCAGGCGCACGCCTCGCGGGCCCAGGCCTGGCAGACTCTCGGTGTCTTGCAGGCTTCCAGGAGTGGCTTCCCTGTGTGCTGATAGACCGGCCCCAGGAGGACCGGGAGGAGGACGCCCTGGGAGCCAGCCTGTGGCCCACCACGGTCACCCTGCTCACCCTCTTCCTGCTCAGCCTCTTCTACAGCACAGCACTGACCGTGACGAGCGTCCGGGGCCCACCCAGCAGCAGGGAGGGCCCCCCGTTCTGAGCTGGAGCCAGCCAAGCACAGGTGGGGGCAAGGAGACAGCGTGGTGGGCTAACGTGGCATGGGGCCCCCGGCTAGCAGGGAAGCAGATGCCACGGGGGGTCTGGAATCTGAGGGAGGCCGTCCCTCACGGACATCGAGGACATGGGCAGGCCGGGCCCAGAGCACAGATGTCCCCCCTACGGGGTCAGGGAATCTGCTTCTCACCAGGTGCATTCACTGCAGGTTCCATCCAGTCTGCCTGAGCCAGCCCGGGGCAGGGTGGGGCATTGGCCAGGACCCTGCCCCCTCAGGAGCGGCCCCAGGCCTGACCCTCCTGTGTTTGCAAGAAGGAGCATGGAAGAGCCTCCCAGAGCCCAAGCGGACCCCAGAGCCAAGCCCAGCTGGAAGCACCCGCCCATCCCCACATGGCCTTCCTGGCACAATAAACTGTGACAAGCACAGAGGCTCTCTGACTCTGAATGAGGGGAGGGTGCAGGGGCCGGAGGAGGCTTTGGGGAGAAGGGTACCAACCTCATGCCCCAAGGCAGGTTCACAGTGAACATGGAGATGGGGCCCCCTGCCAAGGCCTCCAGACCGGTTCCCACATAAGGCACAGGTGTGAACAAAAGCAGGTCTCACCAAGGGGAGTATAAACAAGATCCTCACAGGAAGGGGCCCAGCTCCCTGGTCCTTGTCATGGGCACTGGGGCTGATCACTGGACCCCGGTCCTTGTCACTGGGGCCGAGTCCTTGTCACTGTGCCCTGATCTAGATCACTGGGCCCTGATCCTGACCGCTGAGCCCTGGTCCTGATCCCTGAGCCCTGGTCCTGATCCCTGAGCCCTGGTCCTGGTCACTGGGCCCTGGTCCGTGTCACTGGGTCCTGGTCCTGGTCACTGGGCCCTGGTCCTGGTCAATGAGCCCTGGTCCGGGTCACTGGGCCCTGGTCACTGGGCCCTGGTCCGAGTCACTGGGCCCTAGTCACTGGGCCCTGATCCTGACCGCTGAGCCCTGGTCCTGATCCCTGAGCCCTGGTCCTGATCCCTAAGCCCTGGTCCTGGTCACTGGGCCCTGGTCCTGGTCACTGAGCCCTGGTCCTGGTCACTAGGCCCTGGTCCTGGTCACTGGGCCCTGGTCCTGGACCTGGGCCCTGGTCTGGGTCACTGGGCCCTGGTCACTGAACCCTGGTCACTGGGCCCTGGTCCTGGTCACTGGGTCCTGGTCCTGGTCACTGGGCCCTGGTCCTGGTCACTGGGCCCTGGTCCTGGTCACTGAGCCCTGGTCTGGGTCACTGGGCCCTGGTCACTGGGCCCTGGCCACTGGGCCATGGTCCTGGTCACTAGGCCCTGGTCCTGGTCACTGGGCCCTGGTCCTGGTCACTGGGCCCTGGTCACTGGGCCTGCTCCGGGTCACTGGGTCCTGGTACTGATCACTGGGCCCTGGTCCTTGTCACTGGGCCCTGGTCCTGGTCACTGAGCCCTGACCCTGGTCACTGGGCCCTGGTCCGGGTCACTGGGCCCTGTTCCTGGTCACTGGGCCCTGGTCTAGGTCACTAGGCCCTGGTCCTGGTCACTGGGCCCTGGTCCTGGTCACTCAGCCCTGGTCCTGGTCACTCGGCCGGGTACGGGTCTTATTTTCTTATTTCCACCTGCTCTGCCTCACTGTCCATGAGGGTCCCCAGGCACAGAGGCCTCCGTGGGAGAGGGCTTGGGGCACAGGGGTGGAGGGGTGCAGGCGGGGGAGGCACGGGTGTTTGTATTCTCTTGTTTTTCTCGTTCTTCTCAAGCCTCCGGTACCGTATCACCTGCTGAAACTTCCAAAATTACCCCGCGGGCCGCTGAGTCATTGTGAGCCCGCCAGCAGGTGTCCCAGCCAGAGCCTGCAGTGCTGAGGTCTCGCCCCGAACCGAGAGCCGGCCAGGTGGCAGGCCTGGGCCATGGGCCGAGCCCAGAGGAACCTTCTGGAGCAGGAGGCCCCAGGGCCTGCAGAGTGCCTACCCACAGCAGCTCCCACAGAGCAGGGTCAGCCAAGCTCCCCCAGACCAACCAAGGTCAGCAGGTCAATCAAGGTCAGGCCTCAGAGAGACCAAGTTCAGCCAAGATTACACATAGGTCAGCCCAGCGTCCTCCAGGGTCAGCCGGGGTCAAGCAGGTCAGCTCAGGGTCAACCAGGGTCAGCCTGAACGGTACCCGATGTGGGTGGACCAGCTGGCCAGGGAGACTCCAGACCCACTGTCCTTGGTTGTCATGTCATGAGGGTCAAGATGACCCCATTCCCTTCATTCCTTCCTCACATGTCACCTGGGAACCTTCTGGAAGGAGCAGCCTCCTCGTCACCATCTGGTGACTGTGGAGCCACGACCAGGCTTATGGAGGCCAAGGTCAGCCAGGCCCGGCTGGTGTGGCTCCGTGGTTGAGTGACAACCCAGGAACCAAGAAAGGGGCCCAGCTCCCTGGTCCTTGACATGGGCACTGGGGCTGATCACTGGACCCCGGTCCTTGTCACAAGAGGTCACCACTCTGTCCCCGGTCAGGGCCCAGGCCCAGGTTGCGGGCTTGATCCCTGATGGGGTCGTGCCGGAGGCAGCCTATCCGTGAGGTTCCCCTCTCATCATTGATGTTTCTCTCTCCCCCTCTCCTTCCTCTCTCTCTGAAAATCAATAAAAACATTTGAGAAAAAAAAGAAGGTGAAGGTCAGCCAGGGCCTGTGAGCTCAGCCACGGAGCCCCCACCCCTGCTGTTCTGACATAACCACTCGGCCAGGTTCTCGGGCGGCTGACTGGCCACTGGACTCTGCAGCCCGCAGCCCTCCCAAGCCTGTAGCCACGATACCCCAGGCCCGGGCAGCACTGCCCACTCCCGGGGCCTACACCCCACACATCCCTCCCTCCTTCTTCCCCTGTGTGGAGCCCACAGCTGGGGGCAGAGTGTGGCACAGCCCTGGGACCCCAGCAGACATCCTGTGGGCCCCAGAACCAGACAGGCACGACCCACAGGCTCATGGCAGAGCCCACAGCCCACACCCAGAGACACTGCACCAAAGTCAGAGACAGAGAGAGACAGAGGCAGACAAGGACAGGGACAGTGAGAGACAGGAACAGGGACGGGGAGAGAGAAAGAGACAGAGGCAGACAGGGACAGGGAGAGAGACAGAGACCAGAGACAGAGACAGGGACACAGACAGAGACAGAGATATAGACAGAGGCACAGACACAGACACAGAGACAGAGACACAGACACACAGACACAGAGACAAGGATAGAGATAGGAACACAGACACAGAGACAAGGACACAGACAGACACAGACACAGCCACAGACAGACACAGAGACATAGACACAGACACACAGACATAGACACAGACACACAGACACAGACAGAAACACAGACACACAGACACAGACACAGACACACAGTCACAGACACAGATACAGACACAGAGACAGGGACACAGACACAGACACAGACACACAGACACACAGTCACAGACACAGATACAGACACAGAGACAGGGACACAGACAGAGAGAGACACAGACACACAGACAGACACACAGACACAAACACACAGACACAGACACACACACAGACACAGACATAGAGACAGGGACACAGACAGGGACACAGACAGAGAGAGAGACACAGACACACAGACACAGAGACACAGACACAGTCACACAGACACAGACACAGTCACACAGACAGGACACAGACAGGGACACAGACAGAGAGAGAGACACAGACACACAGACACAGACACAGACACAGAGACACAGACACAGTCACACAGACACACAGACATAGACACACAGACACACAGACACACATAGACACAGACACAGACACAGACACACAGACACAGTCACACAGACACAGACATAGTCACACAGACACAGACACAGTCACACAGACACAGACATAGTCACACAGACACAGACACAGTCACACAGACACAGACACACAGACACACAGACACAGACACACAGACACACAGACACAGACACACAGACAGAGACAGAGAGGCAGAATGGGAGACACAGAGCCAGGCCCGGAGACTAGGACCCAGGGGATAAACACCCCGAGAGGAAGGGGCAGCAAAGGGAGCAGCAGGCCCAGGAGCCAGGTGTGGGCCCTTCACACACACACACACACACACACACACACACACACACCACTTGCACAATCAGTCACAATCTGCCCTGCACCCACAGAGCATTTACATGGTTCCCAGCCACTGCCCGGCCTTTTCACTCAAGTCACACGTTTCCCTCACATCCAGAGATGGACAGACACACACTCACACTCACACATTTACTTATGGGCACACACTCATCTATCACACCTCCTCTCACACACTCAACTCACCACACTCTCACACACTCTCACAGCCACAGGCTCTCACAGTCACATTCTCACAGTCACATACCTGGTTCACACTCTCACACTCACAAAGTCACACACAATCACATGCTCTATCACACACACGCTCTCTCACAATCACAGACTCTCACAGTCACACATTCTTTCACACACACACTCTTGCACACCCACGTGCTCACTCACACTCCCTCTCATGCACAGCCCCCCTTTGGGCTAAGGGAGACCCACGGAGGCTCACTCCGGCCTGGCTGCTCCCTGTGGGGTGAACATGCTGAGTGTGGGGTCCACCAGCCCACGGCTCACCCCTCGTGCCCGGGCCTGCCTGGGGCCTCCTCTGGGAGGGATGTGAGCTCTGTGCTGGGGGAAAGGCCGAAGCATCAGCGGAGTGGGGCCATGGGGAGGTCAGCAGAGCTGGGAGCGGCGGGTGAGGCAAAGCCGGGCTGTGTGGGATGGGGACAGAGCAGGTCGGACCCCCTGCATCTCCGGGTCTGGCCCCCAAGGTTGCTGGGACGCCCTCCAGCCCTCTGCCCTGTGCAGTCACTGTGCACAGGCCTCGGGGAAAACCCAGGTGCCTGGGCCCAACACGGGGCTGGGAAGAGGCCTGGGGCCACAGCACCAGGGGAGGCAAGAGGCCCGGGACTAGGGTCTGGGACCCCAGTCTGAGGGCCTGGGGCTGGGGCAGAACCCAATGAGGTGCTGGCAGCTGAGGGCCTGGGCCGGCTGTCCCTGGGAATGGTGCCCGGGACAGGAACAGAGCAGGGCACCCAGCACTGAGTGACGGTGATGGGTACAGCCAGGTTCCCAGAGGCGGGGAGAGCCCGGAGGGGAGGGAGGGCCTGGCAGGGCCGATGTGGGGCTGGGGGTCTTGGGGGGTCAAGGCGGCTAGGCTTATCCCAGGGCCAGTGAGCAGTGGCAGCAGGCAGGCTGGGGACAGAGAGGAGGAAGGCCAGGGAGTGACCAGGCCTGAGGGTGGCTGAGCTCAGGCCCAGGCATGGCCCTGCACTGACCGCCCCCTGGCTGTGCAAGGACAGGAGGCAGAGGGAGGCGGGAGCCTGAGGGAGGCCACGGGCCCGAGGCCAGGTTTTCTCCGAGGCCTGGAGGCTGCCTCGCCAGCACAGTGACCTGCACAGGGCAGAGGGCTGGAGGGCGACCCAGCAACCTCGGGGCCAGACCCGGAGCTGCAGGGAGGCCCGGCCTGCTCTGTCCCCACCCCACACAGCCCAGCTCTGCCTCACCCGCCGCTCCAGCTCTGCTGACCTCCCCACGGCCCCACTCCGCTGATGCTTGGGCCTCCCCCAGCACAGAGCTCACATCCCTCCCAGAGGAGGCCCCAGGCAGGCCCGGGCACGAGGGGTGAGCCGTGGGCTGGTGGACCCCACACTCAGCATGTTCACCCCACAGGGAGCAGCCAGGCCTGAGTGAGCCTCCGTGGGTCTCCCTTAGCCCAAAGGGGGGCTGTGCATGAGAGGGAGTGTGAGTGAGCACGTGGGTGTGCAAGAGTGTCTGAGAGTGAGTGTGTGAGAGTGAGTGTGATGGATGAGTTGGGCCCTGTTTCTGCCCGTGTCAGCGGGAAGCTGTGGGGAGAGAGGCCTGGTCAGGGTCAGTGCTTATGCACGTGGATCATTCTGGAAAGAGCAGGGCGCCTGGCCCTCCCAAGTCTCCAGTTCTCCGAATAACAAGCTCGTCTCCCGCCTCCGGTGCTCAGTGAGGCTCCCTGGACACACCCACCACCAGCCCCCAAGGTGCCCCCCAGCCTGACACCCCACAGGCAGCCCCCAAGCCTGACACCCCCTGGGCAGCCCCCTGGGCCTCCTTCAGAGCCGTCCTCCAGGCACCTCCCAATGTTGGCAGTGACACCATCTGCCAGGGCACCAGCTGGTTGGCACCACAGACACCAGTGCTGTGCCACCTCCACCCACACTCAGTGCCGCCCCTCAGCACCCTCACTGGTCACTCGTGTGGCCCCCACAGCACCCAGAGCCTGGAAGAGAGAGTCTCACTGGCACTCCCCCACTGCCCATCCTGGCTGCCACGGCCCAGCCCCAGCCCAGCCACATGGTTCCTGTTCTCCTCCAGTCCTATGGGGACGCTCTGTGCTGCGCCACCACCATGGGGCTGGGGGCTGCACTGTCAGGGTCTCTGGGCCCCATGCCAAGCTCTGGGCCCTCAGGGCCCACTGTCCCCCCCCCGCCCCCCGCCCCCCATCCTCCTCCCGGACACACACACAGGTGCGGGGTCTCCTCTCAGTTTCTCCCTAGTGACTCATCTGGCAAACACGGCCCAGAGGGTACATGCAAATGGCTGTTTGTTTTGCACGAAAACCTTCCCTATCACCCCAGAGGCTGTTCCAGAAATAGCTTGCCAGTTCCCCACCTCTAGCCCTGCAGCCGCAGGCCTCCCCACCCCCTCCGCCCTCTCTTCCCCCGCCCCCCCCCCCCCCCCCGCCCCATCCTCTCCCATGGCCGGGCCACAGGGCTCAGCGACCCTTCCCCAAGGCAGAGCCCCCGGCCCACCAGGCCGGTCAGTGGCCAGGCGACCACCTGACACGGTGAATTCTGTGAATGAACTGCTCTGAGCTGGTTTCCGTCCCTGAGACCCAGGCCCCGCTGCTGGTGGGCGTCCAGGGGCAGAGGACAAGCTGCTGGACCCTGCCTGTCCCATCCACAGGCCCGGCTCAGCAGGGGGTTATCCCAAGGTCTCCCACGATGGGCACAGGGGGCTCAGGCAGTGGTCAGAGCCTGAGCCCTCGTCCCTGTCGCCTCCCGGGCCCGCCAGCCCCGGCCTGTCCTCCTCACTCGGCCCCAGCCTGGCCAGACACACCCGTCCACCTGAGCCTCTGGTTCCATCTCCCCTGGACCCTCTCCTTGTCTCTCTGTCTCTGTCTCTCGGCTTCCCTCGGTCTCCCTGGATCTCCAGCTCGGTGTCTCTCTCTCTCTCTCTCTAGCCCTGTGTCCGTCTGTCTCCCTCTCTGTCTCTCTCCATGTATCTGTCTCTGTCGCTCTGTGTCTGTCTATCTCCATCTCTGTCTTTCCCTCCATCCATCTCTCCTTCTCCCTCTCTGTCTGTCTCTCCCTTCTCCGTCCGTCTGTCCCTGTCTCGGCCTGGACAATCAGGATGGGCCAGGCTCCTTGCTCTTTCCAGGACGATCCGGGCTCCACCCTCACCAGAAGGTTCCCAGCTGACAAGTGAGGAACGAGGGAGAGGAGTGGGCCCAGCCCGACCCCCGTGACAGAGACACGTGGGCCTGGCCTGGACCCTGGAGTCCCCGGGCCGGCGGGTGCACCCCTGTGGGCCCGGCTGGGGGTCACGGCCAGGCAGCATGGCCAGCGGTGGCCATACCCACTCAGTTCTAGGAGGGGGCTGCCCCAGTGCCCACCACCCCGTCCACAGCACAAGGACAATGGCTGTGCCTGGACTCCTGCCTCGGATGCTGGCAGCAGGCTGCAAGTGGGCACGCTGGGCACCCCCCACAGGCCTCTCCCATGCGGCCTCCTCAGCAAGTGTTTTCACATGGGCCTACACCTTGCCCACCAACACGGATGAGGGCTCCACTGGGCACGAACATGCGTGACATTGACACACCAGGCATGGGAGGCGGACACACACACCCCACCTCCAGCTGCCCCCAAGCCCCAGGATAAGCCTGCCCCCTCCCCAACCCCCCAGCCCTACACATGGCCCCACCAGGCCCTCCCTCTACCCTGGGAATCCTGGCAGCCTCCAGCACTGCCAGGCAGTGCTGGGTGCCCTGCTCTGAGCCCTTCCTGGGCCAGCTCTGTCCCCAAGGCAGCCGCCCGAGCCCCTGGCTGCCAGCACCTCATGGGATCCTGTCCCAGCCCCAGGCCTGAACCCCCGCTGCCAGCACCTCATGGGATCCTGTCCCAGCCCCAGGCCTGAACCCCCGCTGCCAGCACCTCATGGGATCCTGTCCCAGCCCCAGGCCTGAACCCCAGCTGCCAGCACCTCATGGGATTCTATCCCAGTCCCAGACCCAGGCCCTCAGCTGCCAGCACCTCATGGGGTCCTGCCCCAGCCCCAGGCCCTCAGACTGGGGGCCGGGAGCCTTGTCCCAGGTCTCCTGCGTCCCCTGGTGCTGTGGCCCCAGGCCCCCTTCCAGTCCCGTATCCGGGCCCAGGAAGCTGGGTTTTCTTTGAGACCTGGGGGCTGCCTTGCCAGCACAGTGACCTGCACAGGGCAGACGGCTGGAGGTCGTCCCAGCAACCTCGGGGGCCTGACCCGGAGCTGCAGGGGGGCCTGACCTGCTCTGTCCCCACCCCACACAGCCCGGCTCTGCCTCGCCTGCTGCTCCAGCTCTGCTGACCTCCCCTGGGCCCCATTCCGCTGGTGCTGGGGGCCTCCCCCAGCACAGAGCTCACATCCCTCCCAGAGGAGGCCCCAGGCAGGCCCGGGCACGAGGGGTGAGCCGTGGGCTGGTGGACCCCACACTCAGCATGTTCACCCCACAGGGAGCAGCCAGGCCTGAGTGAGCCTCCGTGGGTCTCCCTTAGCCCAAAGGGGGGCTGTGCATGAGAGGGAGTGTGAGTGAGCACGTGGGTGTGCAAGAGTGTGTGAGTGTGAGAGTGAGGACAAAAGGAGCCACATCCTGACCTGACAAGCTCCGGGGAGGTCTGCATGGTGGTTGTACAAACTCAGAGACCTAAAATAACCACAAAAGATGGTCTGGCCACAACCGGCGTGGCTCAGTGGATAGAGCGTTAGCCTACGGACTGAGGGGTTCTGGGTTCAATTCTGCTCAAAGGCACGTACCTTGGTTGTGGGCACATCCCCAGTAGGGGGTGTGCAGGAGGCAGCTGATCGATGATTCTCTCTCATCGATGTTTCTAACTCTCTATCCCTCTCTCTTTCGCTTTAAAAAAATCAATAAAATATATTTTTTCAAAAAAAAGTAGTTAAAAATATATATATATGGTCTGAAAATGAAATGTGTAACTACAAATAGGTTACGGTGGGTAGTCAAGTCCTAGATTGATATTTTCTCTGACAAAAATCAACTTAGCTCTTTCCTGAGCCCATTTGCCTTCCTGCCTCTAAGATAACACATCTGTGAGAGGTCTGAGTAACATGTAACTTCCCTTTTTCCGGAGCCCCTGGGGCACCACCAAATGTGCTGGGCGCCAGGACAGATGCCTCAGATTCCTTCTTTATTATGTTAATTGTTCCTGCACCCACCTAAGTATGCGTCCATCATTTTACTTTTTATCCAATCCCAGGGATTTTCCCTGCTTTGCTTTCTCCCGCCTCCTTACTCCATCACCAATGGATTTCATGTAACCCACCTATGTCCCTCCTTTGATTGCAATGTAGAAATACAGATGTAACCCGCCATTCTCTGGAGCAGTGTTTCCCAACCTTCTCTCATGATGAGAATCATCTGGTGTAGTTGTTAAAACACAGATTCCTGAATCCCAACTAAGAAGTGCTAAACTAGAATTTTTGAGAACATATAGGTAAAATTGCATACCTAACTTAGTGCTCTGTATATAACATCTGTCTTAGAGCACTAGTTAAGTATACAATTTTACCTATATGTTCCCAAAAATTCTAGTTTAGCACTTCTTAGTTGGGATTCAGGAATCTGTGTTTTAACAACTCCACCAGGTGATTCTCGTCATGAGAGAAGGTTGGGAAACACTGCTCTGGAGCATCATCTCAATCCATTAAGGTTCTGCTTCTCGGCATATGTCAACAGTTTGGCTCAAATAAACGCACAAAATTCTTCACAGGTGTAAATGGTTATGTTGGTTTTTTTTTTTTACATTAACAAGTGTGTGAAAGAGTGTGAGTGTGAGAGTGTCTGGCTGTGACACAGGGTGAGTTTGTGAGAGTGAGCGTGTGTGTGTGTGAATGTGAGAGTGTGAGAGTGACTGAGCGAGTGTGTGAGTGTGAGACAGTGTTACTCTGAGTGTGAGGGTGTCAGAGTGGGGTTATGTGAGGGTGTGTGTGATTATGAGTGTGTGACTGTGAGAGCGAGCGTGTGCCTGTGAAATATGGGAAAGAATGTGTGGGTCTCTATGTTCATCTGTGTGTGTGTGTGTGTGTGTGTGTTTGTTATGAGTGTGTGGAGGCGTGAGGGGAGTCTGGGTGACTGTGTGGCTGTGCGTGTTGTGTGTAGGAAGATATGGTGGTGTGTTTCTCTCATGTCTGTGCATGTGGCTGTGCTGGGCAGAGGGTGGGTCTGTGTGTCTGGCCTGTCTCTGTCCAGATGGAGACACCTGTGCTGAGGCCCAGCTGCCCCGAGTGAGTCCCAGCCCTCCCAGCCGCTGCCCACAGGCCAGCCCCCTCTCCCGGGCCCTGCACCCCGGTGCCCCTCCTGGGTGAGCTGGGGGAGGGGCTCTGCCTACCCAGGGGTGCTGGGAAGCCTCAGTCCACTGAGTGCATGTGCGCTCGACATGACTCTGCAGACACACATGATTCCCGCTCAGGCATGTGCATGTGCCTGTACACAGAGGCACAGAAGCACACACTCGGACACGTGTGTGTGTCAACATGCACATGCAGATGCATACGCATGCACACACAGGCCTGAGAGTGGGTCGCACACACCTCCCAGTGCTGGGGACACCCTCCCAGCCGTGGTGCATGTCATGAGCAAGTGCTGGTGCCCCTGTGCTGGGGGCAGGGCTGCCCTCCAGCCGTCACTGCCCAGGGGCTGGGTCACTGCTGCGGAGCCAGGAGGCCGGGCCTGGAGGGACCTTGTCCTGGAGTGAAGACAGCCATCTGGGGGAGGGGCTGAGCCCACCGTCCACCTTACACTCTCCCACACACTATCCACACTACACTACCTGTGCACACATCTGTACACACACCTCTATACCACACCCACACACACCACACTGCCTGTGCACACAGCACACACTACACACTACACTACACACCACACACCACACTGCCTATGCACACAGCACATAGCACACACCTATACACAACACACATCACACACACCACACACCACAAAAACACACCACACACCACACATCACACACACACACACACACACACCTATACATCACATACTACATATACACCTGTGCATCACACACAACACACTACACACCACACTGCCTGTGCACACAGCACACACCTATACACAACACACAACACACACCATACACCATACACCACACAAACACACCACACACCACACTGCCTATGCACACAGCACACAGCACACACCTATACACAACACACATCACACACACCACACACCACAAAAACACACCACACACCACACATCACACACACACACACCCCTATACATCACATACTACATATATACCTACACATCACACACAACACACTACACACCACACTGCCTGTGCACACAGCACACACACCTATACACCACACACACACCTATACACAACACACTATACACACACCTATATACCACAAACTAAACACACACCTACACACCATACACACACCTATACACCACACACTACACACCACACACCACACACACCTACACACCACACACCACACACTTCACTGCCTGTGCACACAGAACACACCACACACACACACACCACACACCACACACACACACCACACCACACACTACACACTATACACTATACACTATACACTATACACCACATACCAGACACCTACACTCACTATACACATCTGAACACACACCACACGCCACATACACACCTACACATCTACACACCTACACACCACACACCTACACATCACACCACACACCACACACACCTATACACCACACACTATACTTCCTGTGCACACAGCTCACACCACATACCACATACACACACCACACACCACATGCTACACACTATATACCACATACCAGACACCTACACTCACTACAAACATCTGAACACACACTACATACACACCTACACACCACACACTACACACACCTACACACCACACACCACACACTACACACACCTAGACACCACACACCATACACTACACACCTCACATCACACACCTCACACCACACACCTACACTTACTACACACATATGAACACACACCACACACCACACACACCTACACACCACACACTACACTATCTGTAATCACATCTATATACACACCTATACGCCACATGCACTTACACACCACACAGTACACAACACACACACCTACACACCACACACCACACAACACACAACACACACCACACTGCCTGTGCACATACATGTACACACACCTACATACCACACACTACATGCTCTGCGCATACAACTAAACTCACCACACACATCTGAACACACCTACACACACCACACACCACACATGCACTACACACCCCACACACTAAACACTACACACCACACACTACACATATATGTACATTCCACACATTCCTACACACTGCATACCTACTAGTACATACATCTACACAACACACTCCTCACACATCTGCACACACACCTACACACCTACATTCACTAACACTACACACCATGCACAACTACACACATATCTGCACATCTGTGTAACACACCTACATGTCACACATACTACACACACACATGTACTCGCACCTATATACATATGTACATAAACCTGTGTGCTGTTTGCACATGTGTGCACATGTCTGTATAAACTCCTACACACCATGGACCATGCTCCCTTGCTGACCCCTGCACTCTTGCATGCTCACACGCATGTTCGCACCCAGATGCCGTGTGGGGTCCGAGATCCTGACCTGGACCAGGGAAGGCTCCCAGGGGCATGTCTGTGCCCAGAGCTGAGGGCAGAGCCTGAGGCCACAGCGCCAGGGCTATGGCCAGAGCACATTGTGGAGTGTGGTGTGTGTGTGTGTGTGTCTGTGGAGTGTGTGTGTGTGTGTGTCTGTGTGTGTCTGTGGAGTGTGTGTGTGTGTGTGTGAATGTGGAGTGTGGTGTGTGTGTGTGTGTGTCTGTGGAGTGTGTGTGTGTGTGTGTGTCTGTGGAGTGTGTGTGTGTGTGTGAATGTGGAGTGTGGTGTGTGTGTGTGTGTGTGTGTGTGTCTGTGGAGTGTGTGTGTGTGTCTGTGTGTGTGTGTGTCTGTGGGGGGTGTCTGTGGGTGTGTGTGTGTGTGTGTGTGTGTGTGAATGTGGAGTGGGGGGGGGGTGTGAGTGTGTGTGGGTGTGTGTTGTGTGTGCATATGAATGTGTGACTATGGAGTGGGTCCTCCTTTCCATCTGCCCCCAGGCCAACAACTGCTTCTGGAAGCTTCTGAGGAGCAGGGCAGGGGCCACACTCAGGGCCACCCACAAGGACAGGGCTGGGCAGGGACCCTCACGCTGCCCGGGGCCCCAGGACCCCTGCCCCCACGGGAGGCTGGACCCGCTCCCCTCCCCCACGTCCGTCTGAAAAACAAACCATGGGCCAGCTCCTTTCCACCTCCCCCACCGCCAACCAGCACAAACAACACGCAAATGTTTCTAAAAACACTGACGGGAACCACAGGGCAGGTGGCCGGCGGAAAGCCCCGGCACTGCCCCTGGGACCACAGCAGCTGAGCGAGACCGGCATTTGCATGGGGGGCCGGGGGAGCGGGCAGCTGTTTGGGCGGATTCCTGACTATCCTCCCCAGGCCGTCCTCCCCGCCCCCCGCCCCGCTGCCCAGGCCTGTGTGGTGGCTAGGCGAGTGGCCAGGCCCGGAGGCCTGCCTGGAGGAGGGGGCCTCTGCAGGGAGATGAGGCGCAGCGCCCATGAGGTCTCCACCCCCCTGGGAAGTGGACTTCACAGGCCGCAGGAATGACGCTGGACCTCAGTCCAGTCTCACCCCTCACCAGCTGCACTCTCACAGCCATCCTGTCCGGCACAGCCGCCAGCCCTCCATCCTGCTGGCCCAGGACAGGGCCCACCCGCTCCATGCCAGCCCACCCCACCCCAGGCCCATAGGGCAGACCTGTCCCTTGTCCCTGAGCCCCCACTCTGCACATTGAGACCCTGGAGGGCAAGCAGGGTGTGGGGCCCAGGGCACAGGCAGCCCTGAGGGTGACCTCACCTGCGGATGGGGGCAGGGGGTCCCCACCACCCCACCCTGCAGCCGGCCCGGCCTCCAGGGAAGGCCCTGAAGCTTGGGAAGGGGTTTCTGAGGACCCCAGATGTGGCCTTGGTGACAGGGGTCAGAGGGCAGCCCCTCCTTACGCACAGTGTCCCACACACCGTCATGCAGTCTCACCATCACACGGAGAATGACAATCACACAGGACACAAATGCACATGGACACACACAGAGAGACACAGGGACACAGACACACAGAGAGACACAGGTGGACACACAGAGACACAGAGACACAGGGAGACACACCACAGAGAGACACAGGGAGACACAGGGAGACACAGACACAAGCAGAGATGCCCAGAGACATGGAGACACAGAGAAGCAGAGACACATAGAGGCTTCACACACACTCCTAGACACACACATAGACACCCATGGGCTCCAGCACACATGTGGACACACGTGGCCTCGCAGGTAAACAGTGTTTGCACTGACAGACAGATACACAGATACACCCAGACAGGCACCCAGGCACCTCCAGCCACACACACTCTTAGAGGCTCATACTCAGCCTGTGGACACTGTGCACTCACACACACAGGCACGTGTCACCTCCAGAGACCCACATGGAGCTGGAAGAACAAGCTCACCTCATGCGTGAATGTGTGTGTGTGTGTGTGTGTGTGTGTGAGTGTGAGTGTGTGTGTGTGTGAGTGTGTGTGTGTGTGTGAGTGTGTGTGTGTGTGTGAGTGTGTGTGTGTGAGTGTGTGTGTGAGTGTGTGTGTGTGTGAGTGTGTGTGAGTGTGTGTGTATGTGTGAATGTGTGTGTGTGTGTGAGTGTGTGTGTGTGAGTATGTGTGAGTGTGTGTGTGAGTATGTGTGAGTGAGTGAGTGTGTGTGTGTGTGTGTGTGTGTGTAGGGATATGAGTGTGTGTGACAGTGTGGGTGTGGGGGTTGTGAGTGTGAATGTGTGTGAATGTGGGGGCGGTGAGGGATGAGTGTGGGGGTGAGTGTGTGTAGCATGGGTGTGGTATTGTGAGTGTGGGTGTGTGGGGGTTGTGAGTGTGTGGGATTCTGTGTGTGAATGTGTAGGAGGGGGTAAGTGATTGTGAGTGTGTGGGGTTGTATGTATGAATGTGTGTGTGAGTGAGTGTGTGGGGTTGTGTGTGTGAATGTGTGAGTGGAGGTGAGTGATTGTGAGTGTATGGGGTTGTGAATGTGTGTAAATGTGTTTGAGTGACTGTGAGGGGTGAGTGATTGTGAATTTGTGTGTGGTGTTGTGAGTGTGAGTGTGTGGGGGTGAGTGATTGTGAGTGTGTGTTGTGAGTGAGTGTGAGTGGGCCACGTGCTGCCTCCTGCCCCACCGTGTCCCCTGAGGGGCAAGTGCACAGAGACTAGGGATCCCTAGGGGGCTGGTGCACTATGTGTTTGACCCAGCAGATTGTTCTGGGGTGTGTGCTGTGCCAAGTCCTGAGTGCCCACAAAGAAGATCAAAGAATGGCATGGGGCCTGAGCTGGCAGAGAATCCCTAACCCCCAGAGATCCCCACAGGTCCACACAGCCTCCCACTCCACCCTGTGATCCTCTGGGAGTGACTGCATATTGTAGAGCATGTGAGAGCCCCTGTGGGCCATGTGAGCCTGTGTGAGCCTATGTGAGCCTATGTGAGCCTGTGTGAGCCTATGTGAGCCTGTGTGAGCCTGTGTGGGCCATGTGAGCCTGTGTGAGCCTGTGTGGGCCATGTAAGCTTTTGTGGGCCATGTGAGCCTGTGTGAGCCTGTGTGGGCCATGTGAGCCTGTGTGAGCCTATGTGGGACATGTGAGCCTGTGTGGGCAATGTGACCCTATGTGGGGCATGTAAGCCTGTGTGAGCCTGTGTGGGCCTGTGTGAGCTTGTATGGGCCATGTGACCCGGTGGGGGCCATGATAGCCTTTGTGAGCCTGTGTGACCCTGTGTGAGCCATGTGAGCCTGTGTGGACCAGGTGAGCCTGTATGGGCCATATGAGCCTGTGTGAGCCTGTGTGGGCCATGTAAGCCTGTGTGAACCTGTGTGAGCCTGTGTGGGCCTGTGTGGGCCAAGTGAGCCTGTGTGGGCCATGTTAGCCTATGTGAGCCTGTGTGCACCAGGTGAGCCTGTGTGGGCCTGTGTGGGCCATGTAAGCCTGTGTGAGCCTGTGTGAGCCTATGTGAGCCTGTGTGGGCCAGGTGAGCCTGTGTGGGCCATGTGAGCCTGTGTCAGCCTGTGTGAGCCTGTGTGGGCCATGATAGCCTGTGTGAGCCTGTGTGGGCCATGTAAGCCTGTGTGAGCTTGTGTGGGCCATGATAGCCTGTGTGGGCCATGTAAGCCTGTGTGAGCCTGTGTGGGCCTGTGTGGGCCATGTGAGCATATGTGGGCCAGGTGAGCCTGTGTGGGCCATGTAAGCCTGTTTTAGCCTGTGTGGGCCAGGTGAGCCTATATAGGCCATGTGAGCTTGTAGGCCATGTGTTCTGTGTGAGCCTGTTGTAGCCTGTATGAGCCTGGTTAAGTCTGTGTGAACCTGTGTGAGCCTGTGTGGGCCATGTGAGCCTGTGTGAGACTTTATGAGCCTGTGTGAGCCTGTGTGGGCCTGTGTGGCCCAGGTGAGCCTTTGTTGGCCATTTGAGCCTGTTTGAGCCTATGTGGGCCATGTGAGCCGAGCCTGTGTGAGCCTGTTTGAGCCTGTGTGAGCCTGTGTGGGCCATGTGAGCCTGTGTTAGCCTGTGTGGCCCATGTAAGCCTGTGTGAGCTTGTGTGAGCCTGTGTGGGCCTGTGTAGGCCATGTAAGCCTGTGTGAGCCTATGTGGGCCTGTGTGGGCCAAGTGAGCCTGTGTGGGCCATGTTAGCCTATGTGAGCCTATGTGCACCAGGTGAGCCTGTGTGGGCCATGTGAGCCTGTGTCAGCCTATATGAGCCTATGTGGGCCATGATAGCCTGTGTGAGCCTGTGTGGGCCATGTAAGCCTATGTGAGCCTGTGTGGGCCATGTAAGCTTGTGTGGGCCATGTAAGCCTGTGTGAGCCTGTGTGAGCCTATGTGAGCCTGTGTGAGTCTGTGTGTGCCTATGTGGGCCAAGTGAGCCTGTTTGGGCCATGTTAGCCTATGTGAGCCTGTGTGGGCCAGGTGAGCCAGTGTGGGCCATGTGAGCCTGTGTCAGCCTGTGTGAGCCTGTGTGGGCCATGTAAGCCTGTGTGAGCTTATGTAGGCCATGTAAGCCTGTGTGAGCTTATGTGGGCCATGTAAGCCTGTGTGAGCCTGTGTGAGCCTATGTGAGCCTGTGTGAGTCTGTGTGGGCCTATGTGGGCCAGGTGAACCTGTGTGGGCCATGTGAGCCTGTGTCAGCCTGTGTGAGCCTGTGTGGGCCATGATAGCCTATGTGGGCCATGTAAGCCTGTGTGAGCCTGTGTGAGCCTGTGTGGGCCTGTGTGGGCCATGTAAGCCTATTTTAGCCTGTGTGGGCCAGGTGAGCCTATGTAGGCCATGTGAGTTTGTAGGCCATGTGTTCTGTGTGAGCCTGTTGTAGCCTGTATGAGCCTGAGTGAGTCTGTGTGAACCTGTGTGAGCCTGTGTGGGCCAGGTGAGCATCTGTGAATCTGTGTGAGCCTGTGTGAGCCTGTGTGGCCATGTGAGCCTGTGGGCCATGTGAGCTTGTGTGAACCTGTGTGAGCCATGTGACCTGTGTGGGCCATGTGAGCCTGTGTGAGCCTGTGTGTGCCTGTGTGGGCCTGTGTGAGCCCGTGTGGGCCTGGTGAGGCATGTGAGCCCATGTAAGCCATGTGAGCTATTTGAGCCCTGTGAGCCATGTGAGCCTGTGTATCCTGCAGGCCAGGAACCTGGGGCCCACAGTGCAGCTGTCTGGGCCTTTCTCCCTCCCTGGACCCACTCTGATCCCTCCCTGAGGGCCTCCCGGCCCCTGACGCTCCTCTGCCTCCTGAGGATGGTTCCAGAAACCAGGTGACCGGGCCTCCTCCCACCACAGTCCTCAGGCACCTGGGCCCCAGCTCCCACCTGGCTGTGGAGGGTCTACAGCAGATGCCACGTGCCCAGCTGAGGGCACTCCACCCCCTGTCCCCTCCTCCTGAGCCCAGGAAACCCCTGGTCACAGCCGACGCCCTGGCCCAACCCCTGCGCCTGCTCTTGCTGCTGTGGCGAGGGCATCCTGACCCGCCAGGGCCACCCCACTCAGCGGCTGAGCCTCCCCCGGGCCCGTGCCCCCTGCACTCAGGGACCCCAGGGGGCCTCGGGGTGGAAGCCAGAGGGTGGCACAGCCGGGGGTGACGGGTACTCTTGGTGGCTCCTGGCTTGTGTGTCTGGGTTGGGGCCTGTTCTGTCAGAACCTGACATTTCACAATAAAAAGGTCTTTTCCTTAAGAGAAGACCCTGGGGGACAGGAATGCAGGGCAGCCCCGTGGGGCCCCTCAGAACAGGCAGGGGGCGCTGGGAGGCTGTGGGGGGAGACAGGCTGGCGAGTGGGGGGCTGGGAGCAGAGCCCACTCTGCCACCGGGGAAGTCCGAGGCCTCAGGCCCAGGCCTCCAAGGGCCAGGGTTCCTGGGGTCCGACGGGAACAGCCTTGCCCTCCTGGCCGCCCTGCACCCCGGGGCAGAGGCCCCACTCACCGGCTGGAGCCCCTTCCCCCCTCCCATCCTTCCAGACCTGGGGGCGTGGCTAGGGAGGAGGGTCTGGGCATTGTGGGGGCTGCTCCCCTCCTGGGACTTTCTCGCCAGCCCCAGGCCCAGCCCAGCCCCACGACAGTTGGGGTGGGTGAGTCAGGAGAGCCAAGGCAGGGGACGGGCTGGAGGAGGGGCTGCTGGCCCGGGGCTTAGGGCGGGCTCCTGAGGTCAGTCCCCAGGGCTGCCCCGCAGAGGACCAGGCACGTGTGCCCACATGCCCGCGGACAGTCTTTAACTGAAGTGGAGGGACCAGCCCCTGAGGCCGGGCGGGTGGGCCCAGGAGGAGGCTCGCCAGGCAGACAGGGGCCGCCATCTGTCTGCACACGCCCCGTGACCTCTCGAACTGTGACCTCACTCCCTGAGCTACCCTGCCGGGTTGGTCACCCTGCTTGGGGCTCACTGGAGCCCTGGTGCTCACGTGAGGTGCAAACCCGAGGCCACACAGACGCCCCACGCACGTGCGGGGCCTGGGCCCTGGGTGGCCCTGGGGGTGCGGCGCCCTCACCTCCAGCCTGCAGTCCTGCCGGCCCCTGGCCCCGCCCTGTGCATTGACCGGGGGCCCTCGGGCCCTTTCCCACGGGCCACCCGGCCGAAGCCGAGGGCCGCTTTCTGTCGCTTTAGGGCCATGTTTCTGGGGTTCACAGGACAGTGGTCAGGGGGCCGCACTGCTCAGCCGTGGGGACAACCCAGCTTTTCTCCTGCTTCCCTGGCTGACGGCAGAGCCCCCCAGAGGAGGGGCCTGGGGCCGGCGGGCTGACCCTGTGCAGCTCACACACAGACAGCACACACACACAGCCAGCACACACACAAACACACAGCCAACACACACAGAGCACACAGCACACAGCATACAGCACACACACAGCCAGCACACAGCACACGCACACAGCACACACACACAGCACACAGCCAATGCCGGTCTGACGGCTCTGTGGCCATCCATGGGGCACTGGAGGAGAGGGCACTTTGAGAGAACACAGGGACTGGGTCATCGGAACAAGTACCCAGGATTTAGCACATGTACCTGGCAGGTGTGCACACACTGGTAGACCACAGACACGTGTGTGTGTGTGTGTGTGAGAGAGAGAGAGAGAGAGAGAGACAGCCTAAAAAGAACCCCCTGAGGGCAGACCCTGCAACCTATTACGTGAGTCCCCTGTCACCTCGGACCCGGGCCCTCCTGGCCGCCTCCAGCTGACCTCCCCTGGAAGCCCAATGGCCTCGGGCCCAGCTGTCTCCCTGGCGGCACCAGCCTCCTGCCCCACTGAGTCCCCACCATCGGGGTACCCAGACAGGACAGGGGACCGGAGTGTGGTCCCCGAGCTGTGTCCCAGCTCCCATCTCAGCGTCCAGGGGCCCATGCCCCCTCCCCGGGTCTCTAAACACTGCGCTGAGGGGGGACGCTCCACCGGGCCCAGCCAGCTCAGCCCCATGGCCGTGCTGCTGTGGTGAGCTCAGCATGCGGCCTGGCGGGGCCTGGGTCCCGTGACCTGGGACAGAGGTCGGTGACATGGGGCCTCTGGCCCATCCTGGCACCAGCACCAACACACGCACAGCTCTGCTGCCCCCGTGTGGCCGTCAGCAGCACCGCAGCCCGTGGTCAGCAGGAGGCTCTCCCATCCTCTTGCTGGGACAGTGAGCAGGTGGGCAGGTGGGCAGGTGGAGCAGGTGGGTCAGGTGAGCACAGAGGACAAAGGAAGAGGGCAGGGGAGGAGCAGACGACATGGACAGCACCACCTGGGGGTAGAGGGGGAGAGGGTGGCTCTGGCTGGGCCCCGTCAGTGGGCAGTTCTGGGTCCCGCCCTCGCCCCCCACCCTCTCAGGGGAGTGGCCTCTGGGTCCTGAGAACCCCCAGGGAGGGCCACGCGGTGCGAGCACAGGCCTGCCTGCTGTCCTGCCGGCTGCAGGCCCAGCCCAGCCTGAGGCTGGAGGCCTGAGGGGGTCACTGGCCCCTGGCTGGGTAGGTGCTGTGCTCCTCATTGCAGGCGGGGGCACACTCCCCAAGGCCCATACCCCTGGCCCACCGAGTGACACCGAGGGCCCACTCCCGCCCTGTCCCAGGTCCCCTTGGTCCTGGGGGAAGGCCTTGGGCAGCCCCAGGGGTGAGTCCCCGCCCCATGGGCCCGCAGAGCAGACTCGGGCGCCTCCTAGCGGCCACGCTGCGCCATTGCCTTCTGCCGGGGCCCCGCCCCCAGGCCTCCTCCCGCGGCTCTGGGCCATCCTGGGGTTCAGGCTTGGGGGGGCCTACTGGGCCCATGGAGGTCAGAGCGGTGGGCTCCGTCCCCAGTGGGGGGCGCGCAGGAGGCAGCTGGTCCAGAACTCTCACCAGTGATGTTTCTCTCTCCCTCTCCCTTCCTCTCTGAAATCAAGAACATATTTTTACAAAGAGTGGGTGCCAGGAGGCACTCCGGGGGAGTTTGGGGGGCTGTGGTTGGGGCCCATGGGGTGCCCCCGTCACCTCGTTCCCCTCTGGAAGGCCATCCCCTGTACAGGCGTCCGGGGTGAGGGTTCCATGTGTGGATGGGGGGACACCGGTCAGCTCTCACACTAAGAAAACAAACGCAGGTCCCGGCATTGTGAGATGGAACCGGGATGAGAAGGGTCCGGACGGCAGGGCAGGGGCGGGCCAGTCTGGGGGCCGGTCGGGGCTTCCTGGGCTCAGGCCTCTGGCAGGTCCTCCTGGGTCCCAGCCCCCCAGACTCACCCCATCCCCGGGACCAGAGAGCAGGTCCTGACGCCCCCTGGTGGCTGCCCTGCGCCATTGCACAGGCTCCAGCCGCCCCAGGGCCGCCCGGGATGCTGGACTCCGGGCTGGAGGGACCTCGGGACCGAGGAGAGACCTCGGGACCGAGGAGAGGCAGCCGTGCACCAACGGCGCCTGCACATGCCCGTCCGAGCCCCAGGGGCCGGGTGCCTGCAGAGGGTGCGCCCCAGACCGCAGCTCAGGCCCCGGGGCTGCGGGGCCTCCTCTCGGGCGCCAGCGGGAGGGGCAGAGCCGCCTCTCCCGTCCTAGGGCGAGGACGCACCGTCTCTGCTCCGAAGCCGACGGCAAAGTGCTCGCCGCCCACTACGGGCCCCGGGAGCCCCAACCCCACCCTCCCGGGAAGCGCCCCTGGGGTCCCACAGACCCTGTCAGTCACCCCGGACCCGGGCCCTCCTGGCCGCCTCCAGCTGACCTCCCCTGGAGGCCCGATGGCCCCGGGCCCGGCTGTCTCCCTGGGGGCACCAGGCACCCGCCTCCTGCCCCCCAGGATCCCCATCGTGGAGGTGCCCAGACAGGACCAGGGACCGGAGTGGGGTCCCCGAGCTGTGTCCCAGCTCCCATCTCAGCGTCCAGGGGCCCATGCCCCCCCCCCCCCGCCAGGTTTTCAAACACTGCCCTGAGGGGGGACCCTCCCCCGGGCCCAGCCAGCTCAGCCCCATGGCCGTGCTGCTGTGGTGAGCTCAGCATCCAGCCTGGCGGGGACAGGCCCGGTGACCTGGGGCTGACCTCCCATAGGCGGCCTCTGGCCCACTCCTGGCCCCAGGCCCAGCACAGCAGCTCTGAGCTGGACACCAGCAGCTGCACACGCACAGCTCTGCTGCCCTCGTGTGGCCGTCCACGACATCACAGTCCGTGGTTCGCAGGTGGCTCTTCTCAGGTGGGGAAGGTGGAAGCAGAGGGCAGGGGAGGGACAGATGACACGGACAGCACCACCTGGGGCGGGGGGGGGGAGGGGGCAGTGGTTATACCAGGGCTGGGTTATCAGTGGCAGTTCTGGGATCCGGTGACCTGGGACAGGGGTCGGTGACCTGGGGCTGACCTCCCCATAGGCGGCTCTGGCCCACTCCTGGCCCCAGGCCCAGCACACACAGAGCTCTGCTGCCCCTGTGTGGCCGTCAGCAGCATCAAAGCCCGTGGTCAACAGGTGGCTCTTCCCAGACCTCTAGCTGGGGCAGGTGGGGCAAAGGGCAGGTGGGGAAGGTGGGGTCAGAGGGGAAAGGGCAGAGGGAGGGGCAGGTGACATGGACAAACCTGGGGCTGGCCTCTCTGGCCCACTCCTGGCCCCAGGCCCAGCACAGCAGCTCTGAGCTGGACACCAGCACCTGCACACGCACAGCTCTGCTGCCCCCGTGTGGCCATCCACGACATTACAGCCCATGGTCCCAGGTGGCTCTTCTCAGGTGGGGAAGGTGGGAGCAGAGGGCAGGGGAGGGGCCAATGACATGGACAGCACCAAGTGGGGGCGGTGGTGAGACTAGGGCTGGGCTGTAAGCGGCAATTCTGGGATCAGGTGACCTGGGACAGGAGTCAGTGACCTGGGGCTGACCTCCCCATAGGCGGCCTCTGGTCCACTCCTGGCCCAAGGCCCAGCACACACAGAGCTCTGCTGCCCCCGTGTGGCCGTCCACGACATCACAGCCCGTGGTCAGCAGGTGTCTCTTCTCAGGTGGGGAAGGTGGGAGCAGAGGGCAGGGGAGGGACAGATGACACGGACAGCACCACCTGGGGGGGAGGGGGCAGTGGTTATACCAGGGCTGGGCTGTCAGTGGCAGTTCTGGGATCCGGTGACCTGGGACAGGGGTCGGTGACCTGGGGCTGACCTTCCCATAGGCGGTCTCTGGCCCACTCCTGGCACCAGCACCTGCACAGAGCTCTGCTGCTCCCGTGTGGCCATTAGCAGCATCGCAGCCCATGGTCAGCAGGTGCCTCTTCCCCGACCTCTGGCTGGGGCAGGTGGGGCAAGCGGGGCAAAGGGCAGGTGGGGAAGGTGGGGTCAGAGGGCAAAGGGCAGAGGGAGGGGCAGATGACATGGACAGCACATGGGGGCGGGTGGGGGGGTCCTAAACTAGGACTGGGCTGTCAGTGGCAGTTCTGGGACAGGGGTCAGGTGACCTGGGACAGGGTTCGAGTGACCTGGGGTGACCTCCCCATAGGCGGCATCTGGCCCACTCCTGGCCCCAGGCCCAGCACAACAGCTCTGAGCTGGACACCAGCACCTGCACACGCAGAGCTCTGCTGCCCCCATGTGGCCATCAACAGTATTGCAGCTCATGGTCTGCAGGACGCTCTTCCCGTCCTCTGGCTGGGACAGGTAGGCAGGTAGGCAGGTGGGGCAGGCAGGTCAGAGGGCAGAGGGCAGAGGGAGGGGCAGACGACATGGACAGCGCCAAATGCGAGAGGGGGTAAGGGGGTCTGGTTCAGCCTGTGGCCCAGGGCTGGGCCCTGTCAGTGGGCAGTTCTGGGTTCGGGCCTCGCCCCCACCCTTTCAGGGCAGTGGCCTTGGGGTCCTTACAGGGAGGGCCACGCGGGTGCAGGCTCAGGCGTGTCTGCTATCCTGAGGGCTCCAGGCCCAGCCCGGCCTGGGGTTGGAGGCCTGAGGGGGCCACTCTGCTCCCTGGTCAGGTGGGTGCTGTGCATTTCGGGGGGACACGCCCCCAGCCTGTCCCCGTGGCCCAGAGTGACATCCGGGATTCACCCGCATCCTCCAGCAGGTTCTTTACGCAGGTCCTGGCGGGTGGCCATTCCTGGGGTCACCTCGGAGCACCCATGTCAGCACCGGGTGTGGGGCCACATCCCTGACGTCTGGACCCATTGCTCCGGACCAGTGACACCGTGTGGCGCGGGAGTCCCCTGGTGGCCGCCCTGCGCACTGCACCCGGCCCTCCCGACTCCCCAGCTCCCAGGGCCAGGGCAGAGTCATGCAACGCAGAAGTCCATGCGTCCATCATTAAATATAACTGTACCTGGAGCCTGGCCGGTGCGTCTAATGGCTAGAGCCTCCACCTCCATGTCGGGTTCGATTTCTGGTCAAAGGCACATACCTGAGTTGCAGGCTCCAGTGGGGGCGTGTGCAGGAGGCAACCAATGGATGTGTCTCTCACCCCGAGGTTTCTCTCCCTCTCCCTCTCCTCTCACTCCCTCCCTTCTGCTCTCTCTACGAGGATTGGATATATGCACGGAGTGGCCTGATGATGATGATGATGATGATGATCTCTGAACACATAACCATCTGGCCACTCGTGTGTGTGTGTGTGTGTGTGTGTGTGTGTGTGTCAGTCACGATGTTTCCTTTTATTGCTTTCTTCCTTGTTGTTGCTCCCCGATAAATACGCTTCAGGGGGTTCGGTTCGGTTCGGTTGGGCTTTGCTGGGTAAAACCTCATTCCTCATGACTGCCTCCCACACACAGTTTGCTCGCTGTCACCCCCTCGCCACAGCCCGCGCGCTGCTACCCACCTCGCCCGGCACCGGGAATGTCAGCTCCAGGTCACCGCAGACATCTCCCCTCCTGCGTTTTGACCATCTTACCTTTCTTTTCTCAGCAGTAACTCCCCACCACCACCTCCTCTCTCCCTCCTACCAGCTCCCAGCACTGCCCGCGGCCAGAGCCCTCGGGGTGTGGGTGACCGTCTGCAAGGATCCCCAGCCTCTTCCGCCTAAATGTTTCATCGCCCTCACATGTCAACGCAAATGCTGGATCGGTGAGATTCCCTCCCTCCCTCTCTCTCTCTCCTTCTCTCTCTTTCTCTCCCTCTCTGGACCCATTGCTCCTGACTAGTGACACCGTGTGGCGCGGGAGCCCCCTGGTGGCCGCCCTGCGAGCGCGCTCTCTCTCTTTCTCTTTCTCTCTCCTCTCTCCTCTCTATTGATTAAGGTGTTGCATATGCATCCTTATCCCCCCATTCCCCCCCGGTGCTTTTCCATCCTCCGTGGGCCCCATGTGCCCCAGGTGGAGCTGAAAATCCGGCCTCAGGATAACGCTTTCCGTTTCCGGGGACCCGCTCTTTGCGGACCCGTTCCTAATATTATTACATTCTATGTAATGGCGAATGGGTGTGGTTTTCCTCCCCGTAACGCCGTCCGAGTCCCATGGGGTCTTTCATCCTTGGGGTCGGTCAGGGCGCTGAGAGTGGGGCGGCTTCCAGGCGGCGGGGTTCCCGCAGTGACAGCAGCCGGCAAGCATGGGGTTCGGGAGCCCCCTGGTGGCCGTCCTGCGGCATTGCATGCTCTGCCAGCCGCACCTGGGCGAGCGGGGCTCTGGGTAGGTGAGCTTGGTGGGCGCTCCCATCCGCCAGCACCTGACCCCCTCTCGGCCCCACCCCCGCCGCCCCTCTGATAGCGGTCAAGTCCCAGAGACACGTCACCCGGGTCACCTGCGGGAGCCCTGCCCTGAAGGCCCCTCCCACGCGCTCTGGCCCGCGCCCCACGAGGCCCACCTGTGACCCCTGTCTCCCACGCAGAGCCCAGGAGTGTCCTCCCGGGACGGGCCGTGCCGCCTGGGCAGTCAGCCTGGCAGCCCGCACCCGTGTCCAGCCTCGCAAAGCCCACGGCGGCTGAGGCCCCCCTTCCAGATGGTCACGGTCCCCAGCACCGCGCGAGCTCCCACGCCAAGGAGCCAACCAGCCGCCTCCGTGAGCCCACCCTGCTCCGCGCAGGCTGGAAGTCATGGATAGAGGGCCCGGCCGGCGGGCTCCGCGGCTGAGCCTGGACCCAGGAACCAGGAGGTCACAGTCCGGTTCCGTCACCGCCAGGCCAGGGCTGCATCCCCCGAGGGATTCCCTCTCATCCCTGATGTTTCTCTCCCTCTCGCTTCCTCTCTCTGAAGTCAATAGAAATACATTTTAAAAAATAAGAAAGGCCAAAACCGGTTTGGCTCAGTGGATAAAGCGTCGGCCTGCAGACTAAAGGGTCCCAGGTTCGATTCCAGTCAAGGACATGTACCTTGGTTGCAGACAAATCCCCAGTAGGGAGTATGCAGGAGGCAGCTGATGGATGTTTCTAACTCTCTATCCCTCTCTCTTCCTCTCTGTAAAAAATCAATAAAATGTATTTTTTTAAAATAAGAAAAAACGAGTGCGAGCCGTGAGCGCCCCCAGGTGGCCAAGAAGGCGTGAGGAGGGAACCTCGGTGAGATGGCGGGCTGTGCAGTGCCGGCCCGGCCAGCACGCCTGTCCCTGTGCGTCTACACGGGCCTTCGCTTCGCCTGCGACACCCCCGCTCAATCCCGGGACGGCGGGAAGCTGACGGCCGGCCGTGGGCATGGATCGGCGCTCTCCCCCGGAACGCCACTGAACGAGGATTCCGACGACAGCAATGGTGCCTGCCCTTCCCACACGGGCTCCGTCCTCCGCGTGGCCCCGGCAGCTCCTGCATCCCCAGCCCCGGCGTGGAGGGGAAACTGAGGCAGAGCTCGGAGCTCTGCGGGCTGCCGGGGGGACTGAGCTCAGGGCCGGCGTGCCGGCTCCCGGTGGCAGTGACGGGCGGCCGGTCCCACGCACCCGGAAGTGGGGCTGCCTCTCGGTGAGACGTCCCTCTGGGTGTCCGCAGGGACGGCGCCCGGACCGTTATCAGGTCCGGTCTGTCCTCCGGCCGCCTCTTGTCTGCGGAGGCCTGGGGGAGGTGGATCTGACCTCGCCGGGAGGGGGAGGGGGGGGCTGCAGGCCAGACGATCCCTCCCCGGCGCAAGCCACCTCCCACCACACACCCGTCCGGGGCACACACCCCTCCCTCCACATGCCCCCTCCCCCCACACGCCCCTCCCCACACACACCCCCTCCCCCACACGCCCCCTCCGGCCACACGCCCCTCCCCCACATGCCCCCTCCCCCACATGCCCCTCCCCCCACATGCCCCCTCCCACACACGCCCCTCCCCACACACGCCCCCTCCCCCCACACGCCCCTCCCCCCACACGCCCCCTCCCCCCACACGCCCCCTCCCCCCACACCCCCCTCCCCCCACACGCCTCCTCATGCCCCCTCCCCCCACACGCCCCCTCCCCACACACGCCCCCTCCCTCCACACACCCCTCCCCCCACACGCCCCTCCCTCCTCATGCCCCCTCCCCCCACACGCCCCCTCCCCCCACACGCCCCCTCCCTCCACACACCCCTCCCCCCACACACCCCTCCCCCCACACACCCCTCCCCCCCACACGCCCCCTCCCGGCCACACCTCCCAGGAGCAGCCTCAGGTCTCCCCTTCTGCCCCCAGGAGCTCGCTCAGGTGGGAGACCAGCCGACCACCTGCAGGCACCGGTGGCTTCCCCACTGACTGAGGGGCGGCCTCAGCTCCTTGTGGGGCCTCCGCGGTCCTGGCCTGGGCCTGCCATCCCGTTGCTCCCTCAGGGCCCTCCTACCCCTGCCCCCTTCTAAGATGGGCACCAACACCCAGTGCCCAGGTCCCTCAACCACGTTCCGATTCCTCCAAACCCCCTCCCTCCTCCCTGCACACGGTCCTCCCTGCTAGTCACTCCCCCCTCCCCCCCTCAGGTCTGAGTGCCCCCTCTCCTCCCCCGACCTCCCTAACCCCGACCTCCCTCCCCGTGACCTCCCTCCCCGTGAACTCCCTCCCCCCGACCTCCTTCCCCCCACCTCCCTCCGACCTCCCCCCCCGATCTCCCTCCCCCCGACCTCCCTCCCCCCTGACCTCCCTCCAACCTCCTCCTCGACCTCCCTCCCCCCTGACCTCCTCCACCCTACCTCCCGCCCAACTGATCTCCCTCCCCCCGACCTCCCTCCCCCCTGACCTCCCTCCCCCCGACCTCCCTCCCCCCTGACCTCCCTCCCCCCGACCTTTCTCCCCCCTGACCTCCCTCCCCCCGACCTCCCTCCCCTGACCTCCCTCCTCCCGACCTCCCTCCCCCCTGACCTCCTCCACCCTACCTCCCGCCCAACTGATCTCCCTCCCCCCGACCTCCCTCCCCCCTGACCTCCCTCCCCCCGACCTCCCTCCCCTGACCTCCCTCCCCCCGACCTCCCTCCCCTGACCTCCCTCCCCCGACCTTTCTCCCCCCCGACCTCCCTCCCCTGACCTCCCTCCTCCCGACCTCCCTCCCCCCTGACCTCCTCCACCCTACCTCCCGCCCAACTGATCTCCCTCCCCCCGACCTCCCTCCCCCCTGACCTCCCTCCCCCCGACCTCCCTCCCCTGACCTCCCTCCCCCCGACCTCCCTCCCCTGACCTCCCTCCCCCCGACCTCCCTCCCCTGACCTCCCTCCCCCCGACCTTTCTCCCCCCCGACCTCCCTCCCCTGACCTCCCTCCTCCCGACCTCCCTCCCCCCTGACCTCCTCCACCCTACCTCCCGCCCAACTGATCTCCCTCCCCCCGACCTCCCTCCCCCCTGACCTCCCTCCCCCCGACCTCCCTCCCCTGACCTCCCTCCTCCCGACCTCCCTCCCCCCTGACCTCCTCCACCCTACCTCCCGCCCAACTGATCTCCCTCCCCCCGACCTCCCTCCCCCCTGACCTCCCTCCCCCCGACCTCCCTCCCCCCTGACCTCCCTCCCCCCGACCTTTCTCCCCCCTGACCTCCCTCCCCTGACCTCCCTCCTCCCGACCTCCCTCCCCCCTGACCTCCTCCACCCTACCTCCCGCCCAACTGACCTCCCTCCCCCGTCCTCCCTCCCCCCTGACCTCCCTCCCCCCTGACCTCCCTCCCCAACCGACCTCCCCCCAACCTCCCTCCCCTGACCTCCCTCCCCCATGACCTCCCTCCCCCGACCTCCCTCCCCCCTGACCTCCCTCCCCCATGACCTCCCTCCCCCGACCTCCCTCCCCCCTGACCTCCCTCCCCCATGACCTCCCTCCCCCGACCTCCCTCCCCCCTGACCTCCCTCCCCCATGACCTCCCTCCCCCGACCTCCCTCCCCCGACCTCCCTCCCCAACCGACCTCCCCCCAACCTCCCTCCCCCATGACCTCCCTCCCCATGACCTCCCTCCCCCCTGACCTCCTTCCCCCCACCTCCTTCCCCCCTGACCTCCCTCCCCCTGACCGACCTCCCCCTGACCTCCCTCCCACTGACCTTTCCCCCCTGACCTCCCTCCCCTGACCTCCCTCCCCCGACCTCCCTCCCCGACCTCCCTCCCCCCTGACCTCTCTCCCCCCTGACCTCTCTCCCCCTGACCTCACCTCCATACCCAGGAATCCTCAAGTCCCACAGTCCAGCTCCCTGCAGCCTGACACCCTGACTCCCTTCAGCACTCCTCTGATCCCGTCACACACTGCCCCTCAGAACCGGACGGGCAGGGACCCTCCACTCAGAGCCCAAACCCAGCCCCGTCTGCCCACACCCACCCGCGGTTCAGCCCCCCACACCCCAGGGTGCCCCTCCCTCCCAGCAGGGTCAGGGCTCCCAGCACCTGCAGGTCCCGGTCCTCCCTCCGGGCCCTCCGCTCAGTCTGGCAGCCCGGAGGCCGCCTCCCACAGGGCCCGGGATGGGCGGTCTCTGCCCGGGTGGGCGCCATGTCAGGGCGGGGACGGAGGGCGGGCGGGCAGCTGACTCCACGGGGACCTCTGGCCAGCCCTCTGGGTCTGACCCCGCAGGCCCCACGGAAGCCAGCGTGGGCAGGCCTCGTCCCCAGGCCGAAGCAAAGGGCCAGCACTTCCGGCCACAACCTACCGAGGCCCCGTCCCAGCCCTGCAGGCCACAGCGCCGGCTCATGGGACCAGGGGCCTCGCCTGGTCTCACCTGGGGCCTCAGAGACAGTTGGAGGGCACGTGGGCCATTAAAAGTCAGGACAGCCAAAACCGGTTTGGCTCAGTGGTAGAGCGTCTGACTGCGGACTGAAAGGTCCCAGGTTCGATTCTGGTCAAGAGCATGTACCTTGGTTGCGGGCACATCCCCAGTAGGGGGTGTACAAGAGGCAGCTGGTCGATGTTTCTCTCTCATCAACTTTTCTAGCTCTCTATCTCTCTCCCTTCCTCTGTAAAAAATCAATAAAATATATTAACATATATGGTGATATGTTATATATTAAAAAAAAAAAAAAAAAAAAAAACAGAGTCAGGACAGAGCGGGGCCAAGGTCCTGGGTGAGAGAGCAGGGCGGCCAGGGAGGGTGCGACCAGCCGGAGGGCCAGCCAGGTGGACTGGGGTGTCCCGGGTCAGGGAGCCCCGTCTTCTCCATCCGGGAGGAAGCCGAGCTGGGGGACACCAGATCCCACCTGACAGGGCGATGGGGAGCCTCCGGCAGGGCTGCCCCTCCCCCAGTATCCCCATGGCCGCCCCCGACCCAGGGCAGCAAGGCTGCTCCAGGGGAGACATCGCACCCGGGGGACCCCGAAAGAGGCAGCCGGGAGGTCAGGGCACTCTCCTGACCCCAAACTGCGAGCCTGGGGTCAGGGGCCACTCTGTCCCTGTGGGGCTCCCGGGGGCCGGCCAGACGGGGACAGCACAGACCAGCTCCGGCCTCTGGCCTGACACACAGAGCCACGGGAGCTGGGCCTGCAGGCCTCACACTCCTAAGACCTCACTGCACACTGTCCCACCCCCGTGCCGCCCGCACGCCTCTGATCCAACCCTGCCCCTGCCGTCTTCCCCGCGGCCCACGCTGCTGCTGGGAGGTGTCGAAGGGCCAGGCCCAGGACGGTGAGGCCACGGCCTGGTCCCTGCACCAGAGGAACGTGATCCCAGAGCAGCACCTGTGAACCGGGAGGTCACGGAGCGAGTCCTGTCGGGACACAGCCAGGCTGCAGGCTCCACCCCAGGGAGCAGGCGGCGGCAGATCAATGATTTGCTCGCTCTCCCCCTCTCCCTCCCTCTCAGAAATCAATAAAAACATTAATAAAGAAGAGCAGGCGGCTCCGAGGCCAGACCCCGCTGGCGGTGAGCGTGGGGAGGAGGGGTGCAGGGGGTGACGCGGCCACCTGCCCATGGGGGCCTGTGACCTGCGGCCACACCCCGAACCGCTGCTGGAGGAAACGCTCCAGGGGACCCTCGGAGCCCCAGCTCCAGCTCTGAGAGGTTGGCACAGACCCTCAGGGGCCGGGGTCAGGGATCGGGGTCAGGGGCCGGACCATGCCACGGGAAGTGCCCAGGCCCCACCATGCTCCGGGCCACCTGAGACGTGAAACCTCTCCCCGGCACCATGCAGGCACCAGCCAGGGCGACAGCCCCGAGGCCATCGGACCCCCTGGGTCTGACCGGCGCCCAGGTCACACCACAGCGCAGTGGGCACCAGAGCCCTGTCCTCCCTGCCTCTCCGGGGTGCCAGGCTGCCAGGGCCAGGCCCGCTGTGGGCGCCAGGGTGTCGGGACCAGGGCCAGGCGGGGTGAGCTGAGGCCGGGCTCCGTGCTCCTGGCCTACGGTGCCCTCGGACACCGCTGCAGAATCAGGGGCTTAGGGACACATGTGGGCCTGAGAGGCGGGGCAGGGACATGTGCCCTGCATCCTGGGGGTGGCTCTGGGTCAGCCTTAGGGTGCCCCTGGGGATGGGAACCGTTGAGATTGGAGGGCTCTCTGGGACAGCGGCAAAGGTCCCCACCCCCGCATCTCCCCCCAGCATCTCTCACACACTCCGCTCCCCAGGACGCAGACAGGCAGCACTGAGACTCCGGGTACAAAACTGTAAACGTGAGTCTTTAAAACGACAGAGGCCACCTGGCCTCCAGCTCTGAGCCAGAGGCCCCAGGAGGGACCCCAGGGACCAGACCTCCCCGCCTCTGTCTTCCCTCCCCTCCCAGGCCCTGCGGGCAGGGGAGGGCCTTCCCCTCCGCACAGCACACCCCTGGCTCCGGGGCGGGCTCCTGAGCGGGACGGGGCTGAGGTCCGGGGTCCGAGGGGTCCCTGAGATGAAACAGCAGCTGCAGGCCAGGCACTCCCAGCACCCGGCCGCGTGGGGAGCCCGCCCCACCCCTCCCATGCACACTGCGCACCCCACCAGCCAGTGTCTCCAGTCACCACCCCCCGCGTGGGTGTCTGGGGAGGAGGGAGGAGGGGTGCGGGCGGGCGGGCAGGCCCTGTCACGTGTCCAGCGCGTCGCGCGTGGGCGAGGGCGCGCGGGGGCGGCCGGGCGGGCCGTGCGGGGGAAGCGGCCCGGAGTGGCGCCGCTGCTGCGAGGTCGGCGGCGGCTGCAGCTCCAGCTGGAGCGCGGGCGGCGGGAAGTCGCGCACCTGGCGGCGGTACTCCAGGAAGGTGCAGGCCTTGGTGGCCAGCGCCACCACGTTCTTGCCCACGAAGATGGCCGAGACGCGGCTGTCGCGGGAGAGCGCCAGGCTGGCGGCGCGCGCCAGCACGGCCGCCACGTTGACGGTGGCGAGGCTGAGCACGGGGTAGAGCATCATCTTCTGCGGCGCCACGTGCTCGCCCTGCATGCTGAGCTCGCTGAGCGCCACGCAGGGCAGCACGAGCAGCAGCATGTAGCAGTAGAAGAAGGTGAGGCCCTCGGCCCACAGCGGCAGGCCGGTGCGCGGCGGCTCCCACAGGCCGGCCTGCATGTCCAGCAGGTCCAGCAGGTCCAGCGCCACCCAGAAGAGGCGGCCGCGCAGGTCCTCGCGCTTGCGGAAGGTGCGCACGTAGGCCATGCGGTCGAGCGCCACGAGCAGCAGGAAGAGGCCGGGCACGCACACGGACAGCAGCAGCGTGAGCGCCTTGCGCGCCACCGGGTCAGCCGCACCGCGCCGCGCCGCCTTGTAGTTCTGGAAGACGAAGTAGAGCTTGATCTGCAGCACGAAGACGTAGAGGAACCAGAGGACCATGGCGTAGCCGCGCCGGGCCGTGCGCACCTCGGCGCCCACCCACACGGCCACGTAGCGCAGCACCAGCAGGAAGCACGCGTCGCCCACCAGCACGATGATGCACACGCCGATCTTGCGCGGGCCCTGGCTCTGCTGCACCAGGTAGGCGTCCATGACCGCCATGCTGCCCACGATCACCAGCGTGGTCAGGCACACGTGCCGCCGGTCCGGGGGCGGCAGCACCATGGCGGGCCCCCGCGGGAGGCGAGGCGGGGCGCGGCCCGGCAGCGGCGGCGGCGCTCAGCCCGCGGGCATGGCGCCGCCGCGGGGCCCGTCCAGCCGCCCCGAGGGCGCCACGGCTCCCGGCCCGCGAGCTCGGAACCTGGGGAGACCGGAGAGGAGAGGTCAGAGCGCGGCGGCGCGGCGTGCCCCCTCCCGCAGCCCCCCGCGTGCCCATGCGCGTCCCGCGACCTCGGCCGTTCGCGCGCCCATGCGCGTCCCGGGCCGGAGGCGCCGCGGGCCCCCAGGGGGCGCTGCAGCCCCGGCGGAGCCCCCGCGCTGCCTCCCGCCTCCGCCCGCGGGAAACGGAGCGGAAGTGGCTCCTCCGCGCCGCGTGCGCGCGTCCCCCGGGCCGGCGGGTCATCCCCGCGGAGCCCACGCCGCCCCCGCCGGCCGAGGCCCCGCCCGAGGCCGTGCCCGCGGGGCCGGGGCGTCCTCTGTCCACCACGCCCGGCGGGCCTGCGCCCTGGGGGTGGGGAGGCGGGAGGCCCCTCCTGGGAGCGGGTTTCTGGTCCAGGCCGAGAGGCGCCCAAGTACCGAGGTTCCATCCCACAAGCCTCTGCCCGGCCTGCATCCTCCCTGCCCGGCCGGCCGGTCTCCCCGGGGACGCCCTCCGCGGCAGGAGGACCGTTCTCTCCGCTGCTCCCACCGCCGGGGAGGCGGCGCCCCGGCCGCGGCCCCTGCCCCTGGCCCGGCCAGCACCCGGCTGCCTGCGCCCCGTGGAGCGGCCCGCACTCCCGCCCCCGCACCTTCACGCGGGACCCAGGCAGCCCCCGGGCCGTGCCCGCCTGGGCCGGTGCCATGGGGCCCGCAGCCCGGGCCTCCCGGCCCCTGGGCACCAGCGGCTGTGGCTGCGCGGGCAGAGCCCCACACCGGGCCGAGGGTCGCACCCGGGGCGGCTCACTCCCGGGCCCGGGCCCGCACCCCTCACCCTCCCGAGTCCCTCGCCTCCCGCCAGCCCCCCGCCTCCGCGGCCGCCCAGGCGCTGGCCTGTCTGCCTGGACGGGGACGTACCCTGAGGCCACCGGGCGGAGCAAGGCTGGGCCCTCACTGATGGGGGACCCCCGGACCCCGCCTCTCCGCTCGCACCTGCAGCAGCGGGTGCGGCTCTCCCACCCAGACACACCCCCTCTCACCCCGCAGGGCCCAGGGGGCCCCCACACGCACCCGGGCCTCTGGCGGCGGCGGCCTGGCCTCTCCTCCCGCGGCTCCGCGGCCAGCGAGCCAGAGGGCCCCGCCCGCCCTCCTGCCCCCAGAACCCCGGCCCCGCACCCCGCACCCCGCACCCCGCCCCGCGGCCGCGCCAAACCGAGCGGGACCCCCACGCCGGCGGGGGCCCGAAGCCGCCCGGTCCCCGGCCCAGCCCGGAGGGCCTGCACCCCCGCGGCCGCCCAGCCTCCCGCCCCGCCGGGTCCCCCCGCACCCTCCGCCCCCGACTCACTGACGGCCCCGCGCTCTGCTCCCCAGAACCGGCCTCTGTGCCCGGGCCGGCGGGGGGCGGGGGAGACCAGGCTGCCGCCCTGACAGCCCCCAGCAGACCCGGGGCCGCGGCGGGGCCGGGCCGCTCCCGCAGGCTGCGCCCCGCTGCTGCGCCCAGGCCTCCCGCCCGCGCCCGCCGCCCCCCGCCCTGCAGCCCGCCCGGCCCCTCCTCGGCCCCCGCCCAGCTCCGCGGACGCAGCCGGCCCGGCCCCGCACCTACCCCCCACTCCCCCGGCCCCGCACCTACACCCCCCCCCCCCGCCCGCACCTACCCGCCCGGCCAGATGCTGCGCCCCGCGGCCCCGCGCCTCCGCCCGGCCCCGGCCGCCGCCTCCGCGCTCCGCTCCGCGGCCCCGACCCGCCCGAGGCCCCGCCCCGCGCCCAGAGCCCGCGCCTCGGGGATGGGTCCGCGCCGTTGCCAGGGAGACAGCTCTGCGCGGGGGCGCGCGGGCGGCCTGGGGAGCCGGCGCCCCTGGTCCACGCGGGCCCGGGATCCACCCCCCGCACCGCAGCCCAGAGAGAAACCCCGCGGCAGCCCCAGCCCGGACCGCGCGCACGGGTCCCCGTCCGCCGGCCGGGCTGACCGCTGGGCCTCTGCGGGGGCCGCGGGGACAGAATGAGCGGCGAGGGGGGCGCGGTGGCCCATCCCGGTTCCGGTGTGCACTGAGGTCCACGGCCCGTCTGAGTGACCGCTGGTGTGACCGCTGGTGTAGGCGCGGGAAGGGGCCTGTTTGGGGACACTGTGCGCGGGCCTCTTTGGAAATCTGTTCACTCTGGGACAGCGCAGCTCCCGTAAAGGAAGAATTGTTTTTAAATGTTTTTATTGATTTTTTTTTTTTTTTAAGAGAGGAAGGGAGAGAGATAGAGAGTTAGAAACATCAATCAGCTGCCTCCTGCACACCCCCCACTGGGGATGTGCCTGCAACCAAGGTACATGCCCTTAACCGGAATCGAACCAGGGACCCTTCAGTCTATAGGCCGACGCTCTATCCACTGAGCCAAACCGGTTTCAGCAGGAAGAATTTTTTAAATCTATTTTTAATTGTTTTAGAGAGGAATGGAGAGAGAGAGAGGGAGAGGAGAGAAAGAATGAGAGAGAGAGAGAAACATCCATCATGAGAGAGAATCTCTGACCGGCTGCCTCCTGCAACCCCACTCTGGGGATGGAGCCGCACCCCCGGCCTGTGCCCTGACGGGGAATCGAACCCTGACCACCTTCCACTCCCTCCAAAAAACCAATGGGGAAATATCCTGGGGTAAAGATTACCAACAACAAAAAGGAAGAGTCCTGACTGGTGTGGCTCAGTGGGTAGAGCACAGGCCAGTGACTGAAGGGTCCGGGGTTGGATTTCGGTCAATGGCATGCACCTCGGTCGCAGGCTCCTCCCCGGCCTGGGCCCTGGTCAGGGCTCCTGCAGGAGGCAACCCATCGATGTGTTTCTCTCACATCGATGTTTCTCTCTCTTTCCCTCCCTTCCACTCCGCCTAAAAACCAATGGAAAAATATCCTCAGGTGAGGGTTAACAACAAACAAACAAAAAATAAATAAATAAAGGTGGTTAAATATAAAAATAAAATAAAATATCCTCGGGTGAGGATTAACCAAAAAAAGAAAGAACCCTAACTGGTGTGGCTCAGTGGACAGTGCGTCGGCCTGCAGACTGAAGGTCTTGGGTTCGATTCTGGTCAGGGGCACAGGCCCGGGTTTCTGGCTCCATCCCAGTGTGGGGGCGTGCAGGAGGCAGCTGATCACTGATTCTCTCTCATCATGGATGTTTCTGTCTCTCCCTTTCCCTTCCCTGTGAAATAAATAAAAAATTTAAAAAAAAAAAAAAAAAAGAAAAGAAAAAAGACTGAGGAGCCTTCCAGAAGGAAGGAGAGCAGGGGGAGGGGACACCACGTGAGCTCACGGCCGGGCTGGGCGGGGAGCCCTGACCGTCCTTGGGGAGGGGTGGGCTGGGGCCTGCGGACATTTGCTGGCTGAGGCGGCGGAGCCGAGGTCACAGGAGAAGGCCGTGACTTGGGTGAGGGTGCGAGCAGCCTACTGTGTGTGTATCACACGGTGTACATGTCACACCCGTGTCACAGAGGTGGGGAGGGGATGAAACGTGCATGTCCCCCGAGGACGCTGAAGCTGTGGGGACTTCTGCAACTTTATTTGCAATTATAATTATTTTTATTAATTTATTGATAATCCTCAACCCGAGATTCTTTTCCATTGATTTTTTTTTTTTTTTTTTTTTTTTTTTTAAGAAAGCATGGAGCCCTGGCTGGTTTGGCTCAGGGGATAGAACTTGGGATAAAGGACGTTGCCGGCTCTATCCCCAGTAGGGGGCGTGCAGGAGGCAGCCGACCCATGATTCTCTCATTGTTGATGTTTCCATCTTTCTCTCCCTCTCAACTTCCTCTCTAAAATCAATAAAAATATATTTTTTCAAAGTAAGAGTGGAGCTGAAACCGGTTTGGCTCAGTGGTAGAGCGTCGGTCTGCGGACTGAAAGGTCCCAGGTTCGATTCCGGTCAGGGGCATGTACATTGGTTGCGGGCACATCCCCGGTAGGGGGTGTGCAGGAGGCAGCTGGTCGATGTTTCTCTCTCATCGACATTTCTAGCTCTCTCTCTCTCTCCCTTCCTCTCTGTAAAAAATCAATAAAATATTTTTTTTTTTTTAAAGAGTGGAAAGGAGGGAAAGACACACACACACACACACACACACACACACTCACGATTGGTTCCCTCCCCCACACACCCTGACCGGGGTCAGGAATCAAACCCCCACCCAGATGAATGCCCTTGGCCAGTAACTGAGACCGTGTTCCTTCAGTGCTCAGGCCAGTGCTCTAACCACTTAGCACACTGGCCAGGGCTGCAACTATATTTGAAAGAACATTTTAACCCGTACATACAGTTCTTCACATTGAGATTAAAGGGGAAGAGGCACCAATGGGATTCAGGAGCTGCTCAGGACTCTTACAAAAGGGCCCTCAGGTCGCCCGGTGGTTAGAGCATCGGCCCGTGAACAGAAGGGTCTTGAGTTTGATTCCCCATCGAGGTTTGTCCTCCAGCCCTGATGGGGGCCTGTGCAGAAAGCAACCAATCGCTGTGTCCCTCTGACATTGATGTGTGCGTCCCTCTCTCCTCTCCTCCATCCCTTCTTTTTTTTTTTTAATATATTTTATTGATTTTTTACAGAGAGGAAGGGAGAGAGATAGAGAGCTAGAAACGTCCATGAGAGAGAAACATCGACCAGCTGCCTCTTGCACACCCCCTACCGGGAATGTGCCCGCAACCAAGGTACATGCCCTTGACCGGAATCGAACCCGGGACCTTTCAGTCCGCAGACCGACGCTCTACCACTGAGTCAAACCGGTTTCGGCTCCTCCATCCCTTCTACTCTTTAAAACTCAATGGAAAAAATATCCTCAGCTGAGTATTAACAGAAGAAGAAGAAGAAGAAGAAGAAGAAGAAGAAGAAGAAGAAGAAGAAGAAGAAGAAGAAGGAGAAGGGGAGGAGGAAGAGGAGGAGGAAGAGGAGGAGGAAGAAGAGGAAGGGGAAGAGGAAGAAGAAAGAGAAGGAGAAGGAGAAGGAGAAGAAGAAGAAGAAGAAGAAGAAGAAGAAGAAGAAGAAGAAGAGCCCTCCTAGCCGATTTGGCTCAGTGGATAGAGCACATGTGTCAAACACAAGGCCCGCGGGCCAAATCCAGCCCGCCAGGCCTTGCAATGTGGCCCGCACCGCGCTGTCATCACTGCACTCCGCTGTCAGTTTATGACATTGTCAGTTTATGACTGTTCAGTAAACCATTCGGCCCGCGATTTAGGCTGGATTTTAGATTTTGGCCCCTTCTCTGATTGAGTTCGACACCCCTAGGATAGAACATCGGCCTGGGGACTGAAGGGTCCCAGGTTCAATTCCAGCCAAAGGTACTTGCCTGGGTTGTGGGCTTGATCCCCAAGAGAGGACATGCAGAAGGCAGCTGATCAATGATTCTCTCTCATCTTTGATGTTTCTATCTCTCCCTCCCTCTCCCTTCCTCTCTAAAATCAATAAATATACATTTAAAAGAGAAAGAAGTGTGCGGCCAGGCCAGGAGCAGTGGCTGCCAGGCTGGGAGCAGCCAGGCCCGGAGCAGCGGCTGACAGGCTGGGAGCGGCCAGGCCCGGAGCGGCCGGGACCGGAGCAACCGGTCCCAGAGCAGCCGGGTCGGGTGCGGCCAGGCCTGTAGCAGCAACAGCCAAGTCCAGAGCAACTAGGTCGGGAGCGGCAGTGACCAGACCAGGAGCAGCTGGTTGTGGAACGAACCAGAGCAACAGAGGCCAGGCCCGGAGCAGCCAGGCCCGGAACAGCTCGCTCCTCGCCTGTACCTGCCCACGGCTGCCTCTCAGACATGGCTGGAAACTTTTGTGGGAACTTGAGGGTCTGCTGAATCAAGTGATGAAGGCTTAGATCTGGATGTGTTGAGTTAGTATAGCGCTGGGGTGTTGATCTGTGAGTGCCTTGGGTGGGGCCTGGATGAGGCTGGTTGACCTATTTGAAAATGTCTTTTGTGTGAAGTGTATCATTGGGCATGTGGAGGTATTATTGATATGAGAAAATGCTAAGTAACAGATTTACTATCTGAAAAGGGATTTACTATCGGGGAAAGGGAGGGAGGAAGAGACTGAACATAAACTGTGCACCTATGGATGAGGACAATGGGGGATGGGGAGGGGGCAGAGGGTGGGGTGGGAACCTGGTGGAGGGGGGAAGAAATGAGGAACCTTTGTAATAATATGAACAATAAAGATTGATTTAAAAAAATAAATAAATAAATAAATAAATAAATAAATAAAAGAGAAAGAAGTTAATTGTAAAAACAAGATGCAAAATACGATGAGCTCGATTAAAACAAAACCTCCGTTTCTGTTCCCCAGGGAAACCACAGGCACATTTTTAACCGGAGGACGGAGGGGGGACTTGTGTAACGTGCAAACTGATGAGATTCATATCTCAACCTCTCAGTCCTGCAGAGCCGCGTGGAGACCGCAGGCCGGGCACGTGGCACAGACAGGATGTGGGGGGGGGGGGGGGGGGGGCAGTGTGCAGAGAGGAAGCCCGGAGCTGAGGAGCTCAGGTGCAGGGACCAGACCCCCCCCCCCCTGTAAACCAGGACGCTTGGCGCCTGCTCACCTGTGACAGGTGGGGGACACGGAGGGAGGGGTGCGGCCCAGGCGTGGGAGCTGGTGGGCGTGGCTGACTGGTGCCCTCGGCCTGCTCCTGCGTGGACACCCCACGGCCCGCGCCCACGGGACCTCAGGGCAGGGACCGGCCGTGCACACAGCTTCGAGGACGGAGCTTCATCACAACCCTCCGTGGCAAACACAAGCACCTCAGTAGGTAGGGCCCTCATTCCCAAAGTGTGTGCCAAGGCACCCCAGGGTGCCGCAGGGCCTGCTCAGGCACTTGGAGGCGGTTTGGATTTCCTAGGGAGACGCCCCAGTACCAGCCCTGCTAGGTGCCTCGAGTGATCGGCCTGAGCTCCGAGGCTCGTCCCAGTGGCACTGCCGAGCTGTGGCGGCAGCAGCGGCGGCAGGCGGGGAGGCTGGGTGGCCGGCGGCGGTGACAGGCCGGGGAGGCGGAGGTGTGCCGGCCGCCGCTCTCTCAGGGAGGACCGCTGTCGGGGGATTACGGTTTTGTTTTTTTCCCAATCTGTGCGCTGCTGTTGCTTTGTTTTTGGCCTTTTCTCTGAACTGCCACCTATGAACCAGGAGGCCGCAGTCTGACTCCCAGTCAGGGCACAGGCCCAGGTAGCAGGCTCCATCCCCACCAGAGGCGTGCAGGGGGCAGCGGGTCCATGATTCTCCCTCTTGGAGATCAATAAAAATTAAAAATAAAAAGGGACAGACGTGACACCGGCCACAACACGGACGTCATGCTGAGGGAGAGGAGCCAGACACAGGAGGCACTGACCCCCCACAGGGCCCTGGAGGAGCCGCGTGGAGGCAGCCATGTGTGGAGACAGACGTGGTGGTGGGGCTGAGCTGGGGGAGGGGAGGAAGGGGCAGAGGGGAAGCTCTGGATGTTGGGGTTCACTCCAGGTGCACCCACCCCCGGTTCCGGTGCCTTCAGGACACTGTGTCTCCCGCCCTCCTCCCTCTCCCCCCCCTTGTTGCCTCTGGTTACGGGAGATAAACATTTTGACTCAATTATCTCACTTCCTGTTTCTCCAAGGTGCCTTCCCCAGGATTGAGCTCATTTTGTTTTGTTTTTCAAAGATTCACAGTTCCACATCCCCCCCACCATTTCTGTCAGCTACAAACGCTAAAAATACCCCACCCCACCCCCACTGGTCTGCACTCTGTGGCCTTTGGAAATCAGAGCCTCCCGGTGGAGGGTCCCATTTCTCTCCGTCTCAGGAAACCACTCCTCACAGCAGACTGGTCCTCTTCCTGCGGGCCCCAGTGCAGCCCTCACATTCCCATGCAGACCAGTCCCCACCGCGCTGGTCTCGGCTGGCAGGTGGGACAGGGTGGGGGCCCTGGAGCGGTGGGCATGGATGGGCCCTGGGGGACAGGGTGCGGGCCCTGGGGCGGTGGGCATGGATGGGCCCTGGGGGACAGGGTGCGGGCCCTGGGGCGGTGGGCAGGGGATGGACCCTGGGGGACAGGGTGCGGGCCCTGGGGCGGTGGGCAGGGGATGGGCCCTGGGAGACAGGATGCAGGCCCTGGGGCGGTGGGCAGGGGATGGGCCCTGGGACGGGGTGGGCCCTGGGGGACAGGGTGCAGGCCCTGGGGGACAGGGTGCGGGCCCTGGGGCGGTGGGCAGGGGGTGGGCCCTGGGGCAGTGGGCAGGGGGTCAGGGTGCAGGCTCTGGGGGGGGTGGGCAGGGGATGGGCCCTGGGGGACAGGGTCCAGGCCCTGGAGGGGTGGGCAGGGGATGGGCCCTGGGGGACAGGGTGCAGGCCCTGGAGGGGTGGGCAGGGGATGGGCCCTGGGAGACAGGGTGCAGGCCCTGGGGCAGTGGGCAGGGTGTGGGCCCTGGGGAACAGGGTGCAGGCCCTGGGGGGGTGGGCCCTGGGGGACAGGGTGCAGGCCCTGGGGGGATGGGGCCTGGGCGGGCAGGTTGCAGGTCTGATACATGACATGCAGCAGGGGGCAATGTGGTCACGTGGACCCTTGGACATGGGGGAGGCAGGGCACCAGAAACGGCCGCCCGTGGGGACTGACCCTGCACCTCCCCCTGGGTGTCACGTGGGGAGACGCTCAGAGCCGCAGGGCCACTGGGGTCTGGTCACTGCGGCCTCGGAGGAGCCGGTGCCGTGGGGACCACATCCCGGGGCCAGGACTCTCGCGGGTCCCCTAGTGATCGATCAGCCACTAAAGCCACAGACTCAGGTGCGTGGACAGCGTGTATTAACCACACTCAGGTGCGCGGACAGCGTGTATTAACCACAGTCAGGTGCGCAGATGGCGTGTATTAACCACAGTCAGGTGTGCAGATGGCATGTATTAACCACAGACTCAGGTGCGCGGACGGCACGTATTAACCAGGTCGGTTGAGAGGTGAGGCCCATCACAGTGACTCGGGTTTGGGTCCCTAGAACCTAGGCCGTCCTGGCCGATGGCCGTCCCCATGAGGCAGGGTCTCCAGTGAGAAGGCCCTGCTCTGGGTCAGGATGGCTCTGGGCAGTGACCTCACACCGGCAGGGGTGGGGTGGAGGGTCAGGGCAGTGTGCAAAGGCCACCCTGAGCCAGCAGGGATGCTGGGACATCAGGGGGCAGAGGGGCGGGAGGGGAAGGGGGAGCTGAGGGATAGGACGGAGGGTCCAGGCCAGGAGGGTGGGCACAGGCCCAGGCGCTCCCTGGGGTCCAGCCCCACGAGGACAAGGCCGGGTGGGCTCCTGCAGGGCCCTGCTGGCCACCACCTGGTCCGGCCAGGGCCGGGCTGAGGAGCGGGTGCCCGTGTGGTGGGTCCAGCATCACCCCACCCCCTCCCCAGGCCCCAGCCGCCCCCAGGCAGAAGCTGATGAGACGGGGTGTGTGTGTGTGTGTGTGTGTGTGTGTGTGTGTGTGTGTGTGTGTGTAGATCCGGGGCCTAGGAGTGGCCTTGGCCCTGAGCTGGCCAGTGGCTGCAGCAGGCGGTGGCCCACTCCTGGCCCAGCAGCAGGTGGGGTTTGGGATTGGACTGCCGTGGGCAGTGGGGGCCCGCTGGGGGGCCAGGCTGAGGCGCCTGGTCTCCTGGGAGGGGCTTCCAGCAGCAGCCCGTGCCCGCACACAGACGGCTCTTTGTCAGGGCCCAGCCCCCTCCGCCCGCAGCCTCGGGCACAAAGCCGCTCTGTCCACGGTGGCCTTCCCCTCCCCGGGCACTGCCCCCCCAGCTCCCATGCGCCCCCGCAGACACGAGGCCCAGGCCGGCCCAGGTGGCAGGGCAGCCGGGATGAGGGCCAGCGGACAGCCAGGGGGCACCCAGGGCAATGCCTGTCCCCAGGGCCTGGCACCAGCCGGGCCACAGGCCATACCAGTCGCTCCAACGCCCGCTCCGCTGCCCCCGCTGCCCAGGGTCCCTCCCACTCCGGTCCCCGGACAGGGACCTGGGAGGGCGGCAGAGGGACGGTGTTGGCCGCCCCCACAGGGCGGTCTTCGCATGTACTCTGCGTCCTCGCTCGACCCACAGAGCCCACGGCCACCGCTCCGCCGTGTCCGACCCGAGGGGGGGCCCATGCCGCTCTCACTCCTGGTGGCTGAGGGGCTGAGCTCCGTCCAAGCGGGAGGGGCCGGGCCTGGAGCCCAGGGCGCTGCTCCTCCGGGACCCGCCGGCCGCCCCATGGACTCTGCCCGAGGCCAGGCCTCAGCGTCCGGGCGGCGGGATCCAGAGGAGGCCGGGCAGGGCTCCCGCCAGCCTGGCCAGCTGCTGCCGGCACTGCGCCTGGAGCTGGTGCAGCGCCGCCTCCAGGCAGGCCTCCCGGCTCCTCAGCGCCCCGATCGCCTCGGCAGCCCGCAGGCCCGGGCCCCCCGGCCCCCCGGCCTCAGTCCTCACCAGCCGGAGGGGCCCGTGGGGCTGGGGGCCCGCACCTCGCTCCCAGGCCTGGCGCAGGGCGGCCAGCTCCCGGCCCACGGCCTCCCTCGAGGCCTCCTGTGTGGCCTGCCGTGCGGCGCTCCACTCCGGCCCCTGGCCTTCGACCTGCAATGGGAGACACCGGTGACCCCGTGACCCGAGGGCCAGGAGCAGCCACGGGCCCCGGACACTGGCTCCAGGGCCCTCGCCTCACTGGGCCTGGCACCCCCCACCGGCCCACGGCCCACGCTCCCAGGGAGCAAGGCCAACCCTGCCGCAGCTCTGCATCTCCCCCCCGCCCCCCGCACCCCGAGCAGCAGCCGTGGGCTCAGCCTGAACCCCCAATCCTGCAGGACCCACGCCCTCAGAACCACCAGCTGCAGGCCCACCTCACTCTCGGGGTGAGCTTGGGGGGCACGACTTGGGGTCCATTTAGAGCCCAGCATTCAGACCCCCAGGACACACACCCCTGAGACTCCCACCCCAGTGCCCCTCCAGACAGCCCAGCACCCATCCTGATCCCAGGCCGGGAGGGGAGATGGGACTGGACCGAGGGACACGGGACTGAGGGTGCAGCCGGCTGAGCCACAGTGCTGGCGGGGAGGCCTCACCCATGTCCCCAGGGAACCCCCTGGCCCCGACCCCGGGGGTTCCCACAGGAAAGTACCACGGGCCCTGAGCCGGGACAAGTGCCAGCCTTTCCTTGTACACAACCCCCTGCAGCTCTGGCCGCGTGGCTCAGTGGATAGAGTGTCGGCCTGCGGACTGAAGGATCGCAGTCAAGGGCATGTGCCTGGGTTGCAGGCTCGATCCCCAGTCGGGGGCATGCTGTAGGCAGCCGATTGGTGATTCTCTCTCATCATTGATGTTTCTCTCTCTCCCTCTCCCTTCCTATCTGAAATCAATCAATAAAAATATGTTTTTCTTTGTTTTTTGTTTTTAATATATTTTATTGATTTTCCACAGAGAGGAAGGGAGAGGGGCAGAGAGCCAGAAATGTCGATGAGAGAGAAACATCGACCAGCTGCCCCCTGCACACCCCCCACTGGGGATGTGCCCGCAACCAATATACATGCCCTTGACCGGAATCAAACCTGGGACCCCTCAGTCCACAGACCGATGCTCCATCTACTGAGCCAAACCGGTTTTGGCAAAAATATGTTTTTAAAAAGAGACAAAACCCTGCAGACGACAGCTGTCACCAACTTGGGGGGGATGGGCACCTGAATAGCAGCAAGACGACCAGGCCCCGCCCTCCAGGCCACGCTGAGGACTTTGTGGGGGCACCACGTCCACAGTCCCAGGTGCTGGAGGGCCGCCTCTCCCTGCCCAGCAGCAGGTAAATGGGCCCCGGGATGGGAGCTGGCAGGACAGAGGCTCGGTGCACCCTCCTTCTCCGTTGGAGTCTGACCCATGAGCACCCCAGCCACACTCCCATGAACCACGTGAACCCCACGCCCTGCGCCCTCACCCTGGCCGCCCAGGCCGCCCGCCGGGCGCCCACTGCCGCCTGGAGCTCCTCCTGCAGCGCCTGCAGCTCCCGCGCCACCGGGTCCCGCACACCGGCTGTGCGCCCGCGCCCTCCGAGACTGGGCGGACACGCGGGCTGTGGGGCCTCCGGCGGGCAGGCCCCCAGCACCGTGTCCTGCAGAGGGAGACCCGCGTGAGGGCGGCACCAGACCAGGCTACACACAGCCCAGGCCCAGCCACCCAGCTGGGCAGCTCCCCGCCCCATGGTCTGCCCCGTGCTCAGGTGGACGTTGGCCTCCCCCAGAGCTGGCGGTGAGGGGACCACTGGACCCGTGGAAGGAGCCCGGACACAGCACTGCGGGCCTTCCCACTCCCCACACCCTGGGTGGCTGTGGTTCAGACCAGGGAGGGAGGGAGGAGGGAAGAAGGGACGGAGGGATGGAGGAGGGACGGAGGAAGAGACGGGGGGAGGGAGACGGGTCACAGGTCCTGACCATCCACTGCCAGAAGACCAGCTCCCGCCGCCGCCACTCCAGCGCGGCCTCCAGGCGGGCGTTCTCGCTCTCCAGCCTCCGCAGCAGCTGCAGCGCAAAGAGAGGCCCAGTCAGAGCCCCAGGCATCCCATCACAGGCAGCGTGAGCCCGCGGTGCCAGCACCTCCCGGCCCCGCCCGTCAGCCACACAGCAGCATCCGCAGTCCTGCCCTGTCTGCCTCCCCGCGGGATGGTCAGGGGTGGAGGAGGCCGGAGGGCCTGCCGTCCCCTCACCAGCAGTGGCCGAGCTTGGAGGACAGAAACGGTCCCTCCCACGGCAGCCAGCAGCCCCCTACCTGCCGGCCGCCCTCCGGGTCCCTGAGCAGCTCTGTCTCAGCAACAGACAGGTGGCCAAGGCGGCGGTCGCTGTGGCAGCCACGGGTGTACGTGTGGATCTGAAGGAGCAGAGAGCCGGGCTGAGCAGGCCCTCAGCACGTCTGACAGACGAGGGGGCGCGGGCGCAGAGGGCAGAGGGCAGGGCTGTCCTCGCCGCGGGGACCGACCAGGCCCGAGCCTGCAGAGGGAGGGCCTGAGCCGTCCCCCACAGCCTCCCATCCCACCCAGCTCCGGCTACAGTGGGGTGCAGAGGGCACCTCCGCTTCCTTCCCCCCTCAGTGCGCCAAGAGCCAGGACTGTGTGCTGAGGACAACGGCCTGTGGACAGGCTCAGTGTCCTGGGGGGCCGATGGTGGGACACAGAGAGCCTGCCTGGGCCTGGGGGACAGAGAGGGCTCCGCAGCCAGGCGAGGCCTGAAGGGGGCCGTGCCCCAGGCTGCAGCAGTGGCTGGAGCAAGGCCAGGCAAGAGGGAGTGAGGGGCCCCGGGGGAGGCCGGCCAAGCCAAAGACTCCTGGCTGGGGGTGGCATGCAAGCTGGAGGGGTCCCTGACCTCTCAGCCAGGCCACCTCTCAGCCAGGCCACCTCTCGGCCCACACCTGGCCCTGGACCTGGGGGGGGGGCACCTGTGCCCACTGGCTGAGCCCTATCAGCCTTCAAGAACCGACAGGAGCTGCCCCCGCCCAGCCGCCCACACCAGGACACAGTGAGGAGGTGCCCAGGCAGTGACTCCCCAAGCCCAGGGCCCGTCCCACTGCTCAGTGACACCGAACCGAGGCTTCTGGGGACAGAAAGGCCAAGGCCACAGCTCCCGGCCCCACAGGCTCCTGCCCCCCCCCTCCCCCGCTCCCTGTCCCAGCCATGCCTGGCTCCGCCCGCCCTCGGCCCCCTCCTGGAGCACCTAGAGCCCTAGGCTCAGGCTCCGGGCAGCTGCCAACCAGTGAGGCCCCAGCCAGGCCTGGAAGGTCCTCATCCAGCCAAAGGCCGAGCCCCCGGCCCACGCAGGGCCTGGAGGGACAGGCCACGGGCAGGGGAGGAGCTGGGCAGCTTGGAGTGGGAGGGTCACCGCCCGCGTGGACAGTCCGCGGGGGACCTACCTTGCCCAGGAGCGCGCACTGCTCCTGCTGACTGGCCATCAGGTTTCGCCACCGAAATCGCAGCTTTCCCATCAGCCACTGCAGGTGGCGGGCAGCCACAGGGCCGTCTGCTTCCAACCGCGGGGCAGGCAGGCCGGGGCTGGCCAGGGCCCCACACTGGAGGGGAAAGAGAAAGGAGGCCCCTGAGACTGAGAGCCGGGGGTCCCAGGTGCCAGGAGAGGTGCCAGGCCAGAGCCTGTGGGCACACACAGCCTGTCCTGCAGGAGGGGAGAGGCAGGGCCCGGGGCGGACAGCACTGACCCCCACACGCAGGGCTGCCCTGAGGGCAGGAGCAGGCCGCACCCCAGGCCTGGGCCACGGGAGGGACGGGCTCACCCCCACCGCACTCTCACCTCAAACGCAGGCAGCTCGTCGCCCAGCCGCACGCGGGTCCGGGCCAGCAGCCGCTCCAGCAGGGGCTCGCGGGCCAGGAGCCAGGAGAGGGCCAGCAGCAGCTCGCGGCTGCCCTGGGAGCCGTCGTCTGGGAGCCGAGCCAGCCGGAGCCGGGGGTAGCCCTGGGTGAGCAGCACCGCCTTCACCCAGCGCGCCTGGGCCTCTGCAGGCAGAAGGCCAGCTCGGGGGCCGCCCCTGCAAGCGACAGCACCCCGGCCCCTAAGGGATCCCCCTCCCCCCGGAAATCAGGTCCTTGATCCCTGGATGGATGGATGGATGGATGGGTGGGGGCTTAACCTGGATGAAGTGCGAGGGGCGGGACTTACGGGTGGGCGGAGCCGAGCCTATGAGGCGGAGCTAAGTTATGCTGGTGGGAGGGGCTTGTGCGGGTGGGCGGGGCCACAGCCTAAGGGGTGAAAGCTTCCCCGAAAGCGGGTCCTACTTAGGGGGTGGGCGTGGGCAGGTCCTCTGGGAGGGGCCTGGGGGCGTGGTTTGCCACAGTGGGCGGGGCCAACCCTACCGGGCAGGGCTTACCCAGGGCGCGCGAGGCGGAGGCGCCGTCAGCCCGCGGCGGCGAGAGCACGCGGAAGAGCAGCCGCCATAGTGCGGGCGCCTGCGGGACAGAGGGGGGCGGTCAGCGGGCCCGGGGCCTCCCAGCGTCCGCCCGGAGCCCCGCCGGGCCTGGCCGCCGCCCCGCGGGCCTCACCGCCTCCGGACGGTCGAACTTGGCGCGGCGGAAGGTCTCGGGGCTGGGCCCGGCGGGCAGCGCGCGGCTCAGCGCGGCGATGGCCTCGGGCAGAGCCCCCGCCGCGCCCGCCAGGTCCGCCGGGCGCCGCCGCCGCCCCATGCAGCCGGCACGGGCCTTGAACGGCCGCGCTCCGCCGCCGCCGGGAGCCCGCGCCCAATCCCGCGCCGGGGCCGCCTCCGCCGCTCCCGCGCCCAATCCCCGCGGGGCCTGGCCACGCCCCCGGCCCAATGAGCGGTGCCGCCGGGGGTGAGTGACGTCCGTCCCGCCCGCTAGGAAGGCACTTCCGGCCCAGCCTGAGCCAATCGGCGTTCACAGCTCCGGGTTCGCTTTGTGCGGCCCAATAGCGGCTGCACCTGACTGCGCGGGTCCAGACCCACCGTCCACCTGCCCGCCGCCGGGGGCTCAGTGGCCGCCGCCCGGGGCACCCCGGCCGCCGCGAGGGTCGCGCACGTGGGCAGCACCGACCTCCGCGACGCCCTCTCTGGCCTGACCGCCAGGGGCGCTAGGACCCCGCAGCGCCCACCGGACCGGGTGGCGGGGGGCCAAGACCGGGCCCTGGGTCCGCACCTCCTCCCCCGACAGCTCAGCCCGGCCGCGCTCGGGGCGGGGCGGGGGGGATAGGGCTCCGCCGGGAAGCCAGAGACTCTCCCCCAAAATCCATGTGCAGACTTCCGACCCGGGCCATCCTGTCCGGCCGCCCGCCCAGCGCCCTTCTGGCCTGACACGTCGTCTCCTCCCGCCACCGGAGAATGGAGGAGCCTGGAGAGGGGTGGGCGGCTCTGTCTGTGCCCGGCGGTGCCGTCCCGGAGCCCGGGCACTGAGCACAGACATGGAAGTCCGGTGGCCTTGCTCACCGGCAGCCCGACACGGATCAGCCAGGCTGCGGGCCGCGGGGGCCGCCCGGGGGCAGTGGCGGCGGCAGGTGTCCGGAAACGCGCGTGAGCAGAGGCAGAGCGGGGAGCTGAGGCCGGGAGGGCCCCCGGGGCCGGACACAGGGGACTGGTGGGTGCCTGGCTGGTCTAGAATGGACTGTGGCTGCAGAAGTCTGAATGGTTACAGACCATCCACTGTGTCCAGGTGCCGTTATGGCATGTGCATGATCCATCAAAGAAGACAGCGTGAGGGAGGAGGGAGAGGAGGAGAGGGGGAAGAGAAAGAGAGGAGAAGGAAGTCACTCTTGACCCCAGCCCTCCCATCCCCAGCCAAACCCACAGAAAGTGCAGACACGCCTGACCCGTCTTCCTCCCTCTTGCTCGCCTGCCTGCCGGGCACAACCAGCTCTTCACCCGCGTTTCCCGGTAACTGACCTCCTCCTTCCCCCAGCCTCCACCTCAGGTGCCCTGGAACCCCCATCCCACCTGCCCGGCTGCACGCCCCAGCCCCCTTTACCTGCTCCTGGCCCCACCACCCGTCCCCTCCCAGGGCCAGCTTCAGCTCAGTCAGAGACCAGCGCGGGCCTCCAGCCTGGCCTGACCCGCTCCCTCCGGCCAGATCCCTTCACGCTCACCCCAAGGTGCCCCCAGAGCGGGGACCCCTGCTGCAGTCCCAGGCTGCGTGTCCCATCACCTCGGGGCACCCTTCCCTGTGCACCTGAGCCCACTCTGCCCCCAGCCCAGCCCTGTCAACCGAGAACCCAGCCTCAAGCCGCCCAGCCATCCCCTCAGCACCCCCAGCTCCCAGCTCCACCTCCTAGAATTCAGTGAATCACTCGCTCTTCCTTCTTTTTTCCATTAAGTCCTCACCCAAGAATGTTTTTTGTTGTTAATCCTCACCCGAGGGTGTTTTTTCATTGGTTTTTAGAGAGAGGGAAACATGGATGTGAGAGAAACACGTCGATTGGTTGCCTCCAGGCCGGGGAGGAGCCTGCCATTGAGGTCCATGGCCTGGACCCGAATCCAGCCCGCACCCTTCAGTCGCAGGCCTGTGCTCTAGCCACTGAGAACCCGGCTAGGGCCCAAGGCTATATTTTTGTCGGTTTTCAGAGGGATGGGGAGAAAGACATCTATCAGTTGCCTCCCATACCATACGTGCCCCGAGAGGATGGAACCCTCAACCTAGGTACACACCCTGGGTGGGAATCAAACCCGGAACCTCTGGGTGTAGGGGATAATGTTCCAACCAACGGGGCTGCTGGCCAGGGCAAATCCCATCTTTCTCTGTCTCACCCCACACTGCAGGCTGCCCCTCAGCCCCGCCCCCAGCTGGTCCGACCCCCACCCAGCCCGTAGGCCAGCCCTGCAGGAGCCCCCCCAAGGCCCTGGGACAGGGGGGGGGGGGCGCTGCCGCTGAGATCACCCCTCTGGCTCTTTCCTCAGCAGAGACGGGAGGGGGGTGGGGGGGCGTGGGGAGGGCTCTGGTGGCCAAGTCCGCAGCTGCGGCGATCTGACATGGGAGTTTCCGGAAAGCCCCGCCGTCTTGCACTGTCCTCAAATGCCCCTTCGGCAGCGGGCCTCGGGGGAGTCCCCGGCACAAGGTGGGGCCCACGAGGGGCAGTGGTGTCCGGGGCAGGAGGGGGGGGAGGAGGGAACAGGGTTGGGGCAGGAAGAAGTGGGGAGGGCGGGCGAGGACACCCCACCACAACTCCCCGGAGCCCAAAACCGGAACCAGCATGAGCTCAGCTGACTCACCCTGCACCGGCCTCCCACCCACTCCCACCCTGGCCTGGTGCTCCCTGACCTGCTGGCTGACCGGCGCCTTCCCCTGGCCCCGTGGTCCGCAAGCTCATTCGTCAACAGAGCTAAATACCAACAGTACAATGATTGACATTTCTTAAACTTCTTCTAACGCCACTTCTTCAGCACAGACTCGCCCAGGCCGTGGTATTTTGTGGAAGAGCCACACTCAAGGGGCCAAAGAGCTGCAGGTGGCTAGTGAGCTACAGTTTGCCGACCACCGGCCTAACCCAATGGGCCTGGGGCACCTTTGGCCTGAGAGCTGGAGAGCTGAGCTCCATGGGTGTCCACCCCCTTCCCTGCAGAGGGGCACAGGGTGCAGCATCAGGCCCTCCCTCGACCGCTCCCAACAACAGGCACACGCAGGCAGCCTTCCCAGCTGGTTTATTGAGGGCACGGGGTCTGCGGAGGGCCCCCGGAGTTACGGCCGGGCATCAGCCTGGACCGGCAGCAGGTCAGGTCCGGGGGCGGGGCCTCCAGGGCCTGCGGAGAGACAGGGACAGAGGTAGGTGCAGGCTCCACTGGGGACTGGGGGCGGGAGGGGTGGGTGCAGGACCATCCTGAGGGCTAGCTGGTCTGGGGATCAGGGTGGGGGTATACCTGGGTCTACTTGAAGGTGTGGCTCTCAGCACCTCCTCTGCCAAAGCCTGCAAAGAAAACAGCATGCCCGTGAGAGGTGGCCAGAGGCTGGGGGGCTGGGTCCTGCCCTGGGGGGCCGGGTCAGGCCTGGGGGGCTGGATAATGGGGGGAGGAGGGGCGGTCAGGCCTGGGGGGCTGGGTCAGGTGGGGTTGAGTCAGGCCTGGGGGGCTGGGTCAGGCCTGGGGGGCTGGGTCAGGCCTGGGGGGCTGGATGGGGAGGGCCGGATCAGGCCTGAGGGGCTGGGTAAGGGGGGAGGGGCGGTCAGGCCTGGGGGGCTGGATAAGGGGGGGAGGGGGGCAGTCAGGCCTGGGGGTCTGGATAAGGGGGGGTGGGGGGCAGTCAGGCCTGGGGGGCATACCTTTGGGTCCGAACATGGCGGCGTAGCAGGGATGGTTGCAGTAGGGCTTGCCTTCGTGCTGCAGAGAGAGGCCATGAGGGGCTGTATTCCCCCCTCACCCCCACCCCACCCCACCCCGCTGCCCCTCAGCCCCGCCTACCTCGGCATGGCTCCCCGAGGTCAGGGTCTTCCCACACTTCTCACACTTGAGGCAGGGCCGGTGCCAGTCCTTCCCCAGGGAGGTCACCCGCTCCGCTGCGGAGGCAGACAGGCCTGAGCGCGGCTCTGGGGACCAGGGCACACCCTCCCCGCCTCCCCTCCGCCAGGGCCCAGCCAAAGTGTTTTGTTTTTAAATGTTTTTATGATTTCAGGGAGGAAGGGAGAGGAGAGAGAGATGAACATCAGTGATCAGAATTACTGATCAGCTGCCTCCTGCATGCCTCCTTTGGGCATGTGCCCTTGACGGGGACCGAACCCTGGACTCTTCAGTGCGCAGATGGATGCTCTGTCCACTGAGCCACACCCGCCAGGGCCCCGGTGGCCTTTGGCCCTCCGGTCCCCGGGTCAGTCCACCCCAGGTCAGTCCAGCCCAGTGGATGGGAGGGCCTGGCCCGGGCCGAGGGCGGCGGCCGGGGGTCAGGAGCCTGGCGGTCCGGCTGAGCCTCAGACTCTGCACCCGCCCGGGGTGCGGCCGCAGGGCGCCCTCTGCGTGGCCGGGGCGCTGCTTCCACTTCCTCCTGTGCCTGAGGGTGGGACCCGGGGAGGGTGGGACCTGGGGAAGGTGGGACCCAGGCTGCAGCGCCAGGGACGGCGCCCGGGGCAACGGTTTCCGGGTCTGTTTTCACTCAGCGCGGGCTGGGAGGGCGGCTGAACCCCGCGATCCTTCCGCCCCCCCCCCCTGTTGGGGTTCCCGCCCAGGCTGAGCCCAGGAGGAGGAGGCACCCAGACCTAAAGATGGGGAGACCCAGAGGCGGGAGATGGAGGTCACCCCACGCGGGGGTCCCCAGGGCACACCAGGCGGCTGCGGCCGGGGCTGGGCGTCTGCTCCCGGGCGGTTTCCGGGATCCCAGGCGCCCCCACCCCCCTGAGCACCCTGGCCAGGACTCCCGGGTCCGGGCTTCCGCACGGGGCTCGGGGCACCGCGTTGGGCGGGTACGGGGTGTGGGGGGCGCTCACCCCCTTCGCGCACTTGGGGCGCCTGGGCGCGGGGCGCGGGGGTCATGGGGCGCGGGGTGCAGGGGGTGGGGGGTGAGGGTTCGGGGTCATGGGGGGCACTCACCGAAGTACACCTCCTTCTGGCACTTGGGGCACTTGGGCATGTTGGCGGCGGCGGCGGGAACAGCGGCGCTGGGACTGGGTGGGTCCCCGCGGGGCGCTCGCCTTTCAGGGAACCTGGGACCCCGCCTCCGGGAGGTCCGCCCCTTGCGCCCCGCCCCCCGATCCCGGGCCGGCACCCAAGGGCCTCACTTCGGGAGAAAGGTCACCCGGGGGCCACCCCGCCCCCGGGCCGGGACCGCTAGGCTGGGCGCGGGGCCGGGGGCTCAGAGGGGACGGCTCCGGGCACAGCCCCACCCCCTGCCCTGGGCTGTGAGTCCCGGACGTGCCCGCGGGCTCCCCAGAAGCAGGAAGGCGCCCGCGCCCAGCGGAGCCCCCGGGAGGCGGGGAGGGGGGCCGCCGGCGGGATGCGGACAGGTGCAGCCACACCCTCACCCACACCCGCACCCTCACCCTCCCCGGTGCCGGGGTGAGGCTGGGCCCCCCCCCCCCCCCCCCCCCGCCCCGGGAGTCCGCCTTCCAGGCCACCCCCCCCCCAGGCCCTCACCGCACCGGCGGCCCCTCCGCGGGGCATCCCAGCGCTGTGGCCCCGCACCCCCACCCGCCCTGGAAAACCCACGGGCCATGGGGACGCCCCACAAGGATTCCCAAAAAGGAACTGCAGAGGGGCCGGCCCCTCCCGTGGGGAGACGGGGCGGGGGGCGGGGGCCCCACCTAGGCTGTCTCCAGAGTCCAGCCCGGGCTGGGGTGCCCTCTGGGGCGGTGCCCAGGCGGTGCCGTCCACGTCTGCTGCCCTGGACATGCTGCCCCCGCCCCGGTGCCAGGCAGAGACAGAGACCGGGCCCGCCCGCCCAGGAATGGGGTGGGTCCAGGGGCTGGTGCTGGTTCAGGGTCCCGCCATCCTTCGGCGGCCAGGGGGAGACAGGGGGGCCCTCCCTGAAAAGCTTACCCCCCTCCCTCCTGGCCGCTCCCTCAGGCCTCCCTCTCCTGCTGGGGAAGGGGCTGCCCCATCCCTGCTCCCAAGCGCCTGGGGGCCCCCATTCCCCCAGATCCCCCCATCCCCCGGCCCCGGCCACACCCAGGTTCTTGCCTTCACCAGCCCCCTCCCGCTGGCCCCAGCTTTTCCTCCCCTCAGTCACTGCCTGCCCGTCCTCAGCCCCCCTACACACGCCCGTCCTGGGCTCGGCCAGCCCCGTCCCCGTGGGGTACCACCTCCCCAGCAGACACTCAGCCCCAGCAGCACCCAGGGTTCCTACCTCCCCCTCCCTGAAGCCCACCTGCCTGCCCCCGGACCTGCAGCCGGCCTTGGGGTACAGGGAAAGCCTGGGTGCCTCCACCTCAAACCCCCCCCGACCCCCGGAGACCAGCCTGTGAGGGTGGGAGCCCCCAGGTTCATGGGTGATGGAGGCCACACCTCAGAGTCTGTCTAGGAGGTGCCACGCTAGACCCCATGCCCCACGGCCTGCACCCCCACCTCTGCCGGCTCCCGCCTCCCCGGGACCCCCTCTCTGAGGCCACAGTTCTGCCCAAACTGGGGCTCTGCCAGCCCCGGGTCCCGGAGCCCCTCAGGGCCTGGCTGTCCACTGCCCTCAGGAATGGGGTGCAGGGGACCCCCAGTCTCCCTCCCACCCTGCCCCCCCCCCCCCCGTCCCGGCCTGCTCCTGTCACACGGGGCCCCTCCCTGCCGCTCCCCCAGCTCCCGGCCCCAGAGTGGCCCAGGCCACCCAGGCCGTCCGAGGCAGCGGGCCTCCCTCCCCTCCTGGCCCAGAGCCGGAGCAGCAGGAGGAGGGAGGCGGCCAGGGGTAATGGGGGCGGGGGAGGGCAGGGGGCTTCTGTCAATGACCTGGCCAATGACGGGTGCGCGGACTGGCCCGGCCCTGTGTGTGTGTGTGTGTGTGTGTGTGTGTGTGTCTGTCTGTCTCATCGCCTGTGGGCATACTGTGTGTGGGGAGCACGGGCTCCTCTCAGACCACTCGGCTTCCCATACTTCTGCGCACCCCCCCCCACATCCCCCCCACACCCCCACCCCAGCGGCAGGGGGAGGAGGGGAGTGCAGCAGCGTCCATCCTCCCCCCTCCTCCCCCTGCAACTGCAGCCTCGCCCTGTGGGGAGCCCCCCCCCCTCCCCCCGGAAAACCTGGGTGATGACTCCTGCTGTTATTGCCCGTTGCCATGGTCACAGGGCGGGAAACAGGGAGAGGAGAGGGGAGGAGGGCCATGAGCCTCGCCCTCTGGTTGGTAGGCGGCGTGGTTTTTCCAACCCTGGACTCACACACACACACACCCGGACACACACACGGACACACACACTCAGGGACACACAGGAGCCCTCCCAGAGCTCCGGCCACAGCCTGGTGTGCCCCTCAGATTCCCCAGAGCCCCCACCTGTCCCGCCTGCCCATGGCATGGGCACCCCATACCAGCTCCTGGGGACCAGGGGGGACAGCCCCCCCTCCCTCAGACTCCATGCCCGTCGGAGGCTTCCTCTCAGCACCCCAGACCGGCCCCCCCAGGGGCAAGGCCTCCCGCTGGCATCAGGCACCGGCCTAGGACGCCGGGGGCGCAGTGCTGACTGGTCCCCCTGACGAGGACCAGGGCCCGTTCAGGGCCTTGTCAGGCCCTCCACTCCTGACCCCACTCTTCTGTGGGTGCTATTGGCACGTGCTGCAGGAACAAAGGGGAGAACTGAACCTCTCACTCACATACCCCATGTGCGGGCCCCCCCTTCTTCCCCCCCTGCCCCATGCTCCCAGCACCGGCCCCAGGCCCCAGGGCCTTGTCTGCAGCATGAAGGACAGCGTGGCCAGGACAGGACACGAAGCACCCCAGCGTGGCCAGGACAGGACACGAAGCACCCAGCTGCGCCCCAGGCGGCTCCTGTGCCCAGAACATCCCGCTGCCAGCAGAGCAGGAGGGTGGGCACCTGGGGCCCTGAGACTGGGGAGGGGGGGGGATCCAGGGCCCTGGGTACCGAGCCAAGGCTGCCTCCACCTGCTCACCCTCCCTCTGCCCCCCTCCCCCAGCCTCAGGGGCCACGGAGGAGGCCGGTGGGGGAGCAGGCGGGGCCGGCGGGACCCAGCCTCCGGGAGACCGCAGGCCCAGGCACGGAGGCAGGCTGGGCCGGTGACCTCTGAGGAATCCACCACAGCCCACGGGGAAAGTTCGGCTCCTCAGGGCCGGTGGCGCGTGCTCCCGCCTCACCCCGAGGCCGCACCCGGCGCCCTGTCCTGCCTCCAGGTCTGCCGCCCAGCCAATGAGTCAGGGCTGTGGGCAGGTGAGAGTGTCCCTGCTCTGCGCACACACAGTCCACACGTGCCCGTTGACCGCAGAGCGGGGACCAGAGCAGCGCCTCCGCTCCAGCCCTGCCCCCCGCCCCCCCAGGCTCAGCCAGGAGAGGGACTCAGACGTTCCCAGGGCCTATTTTCAGCCGCCTGTCTCGGGGGAACCCTGTCTGGCCCGAGGTCTGGTCCCAGGGTAGGCCTGCAGGCCGGACCCCCCTCTTGGCCCGGAGGCCTGGGGGCGGGACGACAAATGCCCTTTCCCAGAAAGGTTCTGCTGGGGCCGCCAGGCCTCGTCCTGGCCCACTGGGAGGAGGCCTGGCATGCAGAGGGCGGGGCACTGTGGCCTGAGCTCCCTCTGCCAGCCGGGGTCCACAGAGAGGCCGCGGGCACCCGGCCCTCCCCAGGGCCCGCCCCACACCGCAGCTGAGCGCGCTTCCAGGAATCTGGGTCCTGGAGCCAAAGCCCATGCAAAACCGCCCCGAATTCCACCCTCACAGGCCAGCTGCTGGGCCGCCCGGCCCTGAGACCCCACAGCCAGGCCAGCTGCTGCCCTCCTCCCGCCCCCAGCCAGGCCGGTCTGGGAGAATGTGCTGCCCACACCTGGCCCTGGAACCTTCAGCACTCGCCTGACCTCGCCCCCACGGGCACTGGCACGCAGCCCCGGGCCGTAGCCAATGAGCAGCGAGCTCCTGCTCAGACCCAGGAGGGAGGTAGCCATGCTCCCCACCCCCCACCCACCCTCCCAGGAAGTCCACGGGATCCAGTCTGAGCTGCATGGGGTACACAAGGGGCAGGGGAGGTCTGCCCTGAGAACTGGGGGGGCCTCAGGGAACTGGGGCAGTGGGGGCACCATCCGGGCCCCACGGGCCCAGGTCAGAGGTCAGGGGGGAGGGGGGTGCGGCAGGGACCTAGAGGGGCCTGGCCAGGCATCATGGGAAAGCTGGACCAGTGGGAGGTGAGGTTGGGGCGTTTGGGGAGCAGGATGGTGAAGAAGGTCAGGTGGTGTGTGCAGCCCTGGGGTTTTGGGGTACAGCAAGGTGGTGGTCAGATGGCATTTTGGGGCTGCCTCACTGGTTGAGCAGGGACCAGGGGTCGTGCACCTTTTATTTAAAAAAAATTTTTTTTTGTTTATTTCAGGGAGGAAGGGAGGGGCGAGATAGAAACATCAATGATGAGGGAGAATCATTGACGGGGATCAGCCCACAATGGGGACATGTGCCCTAACCAGGAATGGACCCCGAGAGCCTTCAGTCCGCAGGCCCGCGCTCTGCCCACTGCGCCACACCGGCCAGGGCCGGGCCTGGACGCGCCCAGGGCGCCGGGAGCCGAGGGGGAAGCACCTGTCTTCTTGGGGGGGCCCCCGCGCCCCCGCGCCCCTCGCCCACACGCCGGAGACGCCTCGCCCAGCCCCGCGGCGGCCCCGCCCCGGTTTCCATGACAACCGCTTGGAAACAAACACGGCGGCGTCACTCCGCGCAGGAAGCGGGGCGCGCACTCCGGCCAGACGGCGGGGCGGGGTGTTCGCGTCCGGGCGACCCCTGCGCCCCCCGCTCCCGGGCGGCTGGGCCCCCCTGCAAGTAGGTCCCCGCCCCCACCCTCACCCCCACCCTAAACCCAGCCCCAGCCCCACCCTCATGCCTCAGTCTGGGGGCCCCCCCGCGCGGCACCGGCTCCGCCCGCATAGTTTCCACTGCGGCCCCGGCCCCGGGGGAGGCCGGCTGCGCCCGGCGGGCCTACCCCGCCCGCCGGCCAGGAATTTCCCGTCGGACACCGGGGCCCCGGGCGGCTGCGGCGGGGGGGGGGGGCACTGGAGGGTCAGTTCTCCTGGGGAGGTGGGCCGGGGTACCCCCGCTCCCCGGGGCACCGAACCTCCCGCCCTTCCCTTCTGGCCGGTGGGGGGCCGGGCCGGGAGGGGCCTGGTCTCAGGGCCCCGGAGCCGGCGCTCCGCCCCGGACACGGTGGCTGCCGTCGGACCAAGGACCCGGCGGCAGGTCCAGCCCGGCCGGGGCCGGGGGGAGGCGGGCGGGCCCGGGTGCGGGCACAGGGGGGGCCGCCGTCTGAGGCTCGGAGGTGGCCAGGCCGACGCCCAGGCCTCCGGCGAGGGAGGCACCGGGCCGGGGAGGGGACCGGCCGGGGTCCGCGTGGCCGGGGAGGTGTCGGGGGCCGGGGCGGAGCGCGGTGGCTGGCCGGGCGCCCAGGGGCGGGGAAGGCGCGCCCTCTGGCGGGGCGCCCGGGCGCTGCAAAGGGAGATCTGCCGCCCGCGGTGGGGGCTCCCCGGCGCTCCCAGGGGTCAGGATGAAATGGGGAGCATGGCACCCCCAGCCTGGGAGGTCCCCGCCGCCGCTGCAGCCGCAGCCCAGGGACGTGGCTGGCACTGCCCCGGGGCCACCGCCGACGCCGAGGCCGGCGGACCGCCAGGCAGCCCGTTGCTGATGGGCGGAGCCGGGTGGACCTGGTCTCCATCCCATCCCAGCCCAGCCCTCGGGCTTCCAGGCTCAGTCCTGGGCTGGAGGCCCCCCTCAGCCACCCACCCTGCACCACCCACCCCTCCTCTGCTCAGCTGCCCCCCCACGTGGCCTGCCCCCTGCCCCTTTACCAAGGCTGACCCCCCACATCTTGGGGTCCCTGAGGAACCCAGGCGGCTCCTAATGCCCAGTGCTGGCATCTCCAGGGGTGCAGGCTCAGCCCACAGGCTCCAGGGGGGTGACCTCGGCCTACAAGGCTCCTCTCCACTTCCGGACCCCAATCCCAGGAGCCCGCCCCCCCCCCACCCCCCCACCCCCCCAAACACAGCCTCCCTCCCACCACCAGCCCTGGACCTGCTGCCCAGAGCCCCCCGGCTTGCTGGGAGTCCTGGTTGGTGGGGGGGGGGGGGGAGATGGAGACGTGGGGCCCAGCGATCCTCAAACAATTTATTGAGCAAAAGTCTGCGTTGCGTGAACCACAGGAGCGTGGTGGGCGGTGCGTGGAAGGCAGCGTGGGAGGCAGCGGAGTGCGGTCGGGGCACCGTGGGTGCAGCTGTGACCACCGCGAAGGGAGATAAATAACGGGGGCGGCAGCAGGAGGGGGTGAGGCTGGCCCAGGCCATGGGGCCAGGGGGCCAGGAGACACGGGGTCACAGGCGGGGAGGCCCGGGCACAGCGGGCACGCCGAGGGCCGTGGCGGGCGGTCTCTCTGGAGAAGCCCATGGGTGTCCTCCTCCCAGCACGCCGGCCTGGCCTGGGCCGGACCCTCAGAGGCTGGCACTGCCCCCTGGGCAGGCGGCACCTAGGGCTGAACTTTGCCCTCGGGGTCCCGGTCGTAGATGTAGCTGCCCACAGCTCCAGTGTTCACTCCTGTGGAGAGGGCCGAGGGGGTGGTGGGGTGCGGAGGGGTGGGGAGGGGGGTGCAGAGGGGAGGGGGTGCGCAGGGGTGGGGGTGCGGAGGGGGTGTTGGGGGTGTGGAGGAGAGGGATGGGGAGGGGAAGGAGGGTGTGGAGGAGCGGGGTGGGGAGGTGGGCACAGAGGAGAGGGGAGGGGAAGGGGGGTGCGGAGGAGAGGGGGTGTTGGGGGTGCGGTGGGGAGGGGGTGCAGAGGGGAGGGGGTGCGCAGGGGTGGGGAGGGAAGGGTGCAGGTCACACTCACCCTTGGGCCCGAAGAGGATGCCGTAGCAGGGCTTGTGGCAGTAGGGCTGGCCGTCGTGCTGGGGGCGGGAGGGGGGCGGTGGGTCCCCGGACGCCTCTGTCCCCGCCCGCCCGGCGGCTTCCTCCCCCTGGGGTGCCCACAGCGCCCAAGGCCAGGACCCGGCCGGGCTGGGCGGCGGGGGCGGGGCGGGCACAGCGTGGTGCCACCAGCCTCCGCTCTGGCCGCCAGGGGGCAGCCCCTCCGCCCGGCGCAGCCTCAGTCCCTCAGGGCCCAGGGTCCCGCCGCGCTCCTTCCGGCCCCGCCCCGCCCCAAGCCGGCCCCCCACACCCCCCCGCGGGCCCCTCCCCGCCCCGCCCAGCGCCCCCTGAGCGAGCCCGTCCCCCCACATCCCTCCCAGGCGCCCCTCCCGCCCCCACTCCCCCCCTCCAGCTCCTCCCAGCGCCCCCTCCCCGCCCAGCGCCCGCAGCGGCGCCCTCACCTCCGCGTGGCCGCCGGGCGTGAGCGTCTTCCCGCAGCGCTCGCAGCGCAGGCAGGGCCGGTGCCAGTCCTTGCCCAGCGACGTCACCTTCTCGGCTGGGGGGGGCGAGGGGGGAGGTGAGGGGGGAGGTGAGGGGCGGGGCACCTGCCCAGGGGGGGCGGGGGAGGGGGCGGGGCGCTCACTCACCGAAGTAGACCCGCTTGTTGCAGCGCGGACACATGTTGGGCTCCCCGGTGAAGGTGGTGACGCTGGAGGCTGGGGGGAAGGGGGGTCAGGGCGGCCGAGGGGCTCCGGCCCCCGCCCCGCCCCCTCCCCCCGCAGAGCCCCCCTCCTCCCGCAGAGCCCGCCCACCTTTGCTGGGCCCCTTCGGGGGGCCGCTCGCCTTCCGCTCCTCGGCGCGGGCCGCGGGCACCTCCACGGGGACCGGGCCGGTGACCTGCGGGCCGTCTGCCGCCGGCTTCTCGTAGATGTAGGAGCCGGCGCCACCGATGTTCACGCCTGCGGGGAGGGGGCGCCGTGGAGGGGGTGGCCGTGCCCTCCCCACCACCCCGGCCGCACCCAGCACCCGGGCCTCACCCCGCACCCAGCTTCTCAGCCTGGCCGGTGTGGCTCAGTGGTCAGCACCGACCTCTGAACCAGGGAGTTTGATTCCCGGTCAGAGCACAGGCCTGGGTGGCAGGTTCCATCCCTGGTGTGGGGCGTGCAGGAGGCAGCAGATCCATGATTCTCTCCCATCATTAATGTTTCTTTCTCTCTCTCTCTCTCTCTCTCCCTTCCTCTCTGACATTTAATATTTTATTGATTTTTTACAGAGAGGAAGGGGGGGAGTGAGAGCTAGAAACATCGATGAGAAACATCCATCAGCTGCCTCCTGCACATCCCCCTGGGGATGTGCTCTCAACCAAGGTACATGCCCTTGACCGGAATCGAACCTGGGACCTTGCAGTCTGCAGGCCGATGCTCTGTACACGGAGCCAAACTGGCTAGGTCTGCCTGCTCTTTTTTTTATTAATATGTTTTTATTGATTTCCAGTCTGCAGGCCAGCGCTCTATCCACTGGCCAAACCGGTTGGGGCAATAATATTTTTTTTTTAAAAAAGAAAGTGGCTCTTCACGGCCTGTCCCACGCGGCCAGGACCCTCTCCAGGGGGCGCGGTGAGCGGGACGGTCCTGGGATGGGCAGGGAGAGTCAGCTCCCCCCTTCGCGCCCCCCCACCCCCCTCAGCCACCACAGGCCAGCGGGGCGGCCGCCACGCTCACCTTTGGGTCCGAACAGCGTGGCGTAGCAGGGCTTGTGGCAGTACGGCTTCCCGTCATGCTAGTGGAGGGGCACGGGGCACGATGAGGGCGGTGCCTGGCCTGCTGACCCCCCTACACACACACACACACACACACACACACACACACACACGCTGGAGCGTGGGGAGCCCCGTGCCCCGCCGGCCCATGGCAGGCTCACCTCGGCGTGACACACACACACACACACACACACACACACGCACACACACGCCCCACCGGCCCTGTGGCAGGCTCACCTCGGCGTGGCCGCCCGGCGTCAGCGTCTTGCTGCAGCGCTCGCACTTCAGGCAGAACTTGTGCCAGTCCTTGCCCAGCGAGCTCACCTTCTCGGCTGCGGGGAGAGGGGGTCAGAGCCCGCCGTGCCCCCTCTGCTCCGCGGGGCCCGTGTCCGCCCCCTGGCCTGGGTGCCCTCCCTGCCCGGGCTGTGAGCTGGCGTGTCCTGCCCGTCCTGCATGCCCACCTCCTCACACATCCCTGACCGCTCCGCCCCCTGGTCAGGCTCGGATGGAGCTGGCAGAAGCCCCAGTCCAGGGAGGCGCCCTGAGCCTCCAGTCCCCGTGGGGAGGCCAGTTCCCACCCCCCTGGGGGAACCCCGAGGGGCACGACGCCTGCCTGTCTGCATTTGGCCCCGAGAGTCCCCACCCCACTGCCTCCAGCTGCTGTGTGGGGCCCGGGGTCTGGGACCAGCTGCTGAGGGTCGGCTGGGCACTCACTCTCCCATCCCCCGCCGTGGTGCGGGCTGCTTGGCCAGCTCCTAACGGAGGGAAGTGGGGGCGTCCCAGGGCGCAGGCAGGAAAAGGACCAGGGGAGGCAGGAAGCAAGGCCAGGGACCAGCGGAATTCCGGGAAGGGCCTGGCCCACAGCGGGGAGCTGGGGGGGCAGGCTGGGCCCTGTGCCCCGGGCGGAATCTGGCCGGGGACCAGCAGCTCCGTCAGCCTCACTCAGGGGTGATGTCCGGGCCAGGCCTCCCTGAGGGCCTAGCAGCCTGGGAGTGGGGCCCCCCTGTCCTCCCAACCCCCGGGGCAAGGCGGGTGAGTGCCCAGCAGACCCTCAGGAGCCCAGCGCTGTTCGGTCGCACCAGCCCAGTCCCCGCCCAGTGCCCCTGGCCAGGTCAGGGCCACCACCGCCACCTGCAGCTGGAGCTCTGGGACGTGGCCACCCCGGGCAGGGGATGACCCTTAGACCTAGGGGCAGGTCAACAGCCGCACACCCCTGGCCGGGCCGGGCCGACAGGATCCCAGGGCTTGGGGAGGCACGGGCAGCCCACCGGGCCGCACCATTGTTGGGGACACAAAGGCACAGGGTCCCCGGGTCACTCTGCATGTCTGGCCCCGTCCCGCTGGGCTCACACTCAGGTGCTGGCCACGGAGGAGGGGTGCTGGGTGCAGCCTGCTGGGCCGTGGGCAGGACCGGTCCCCGCGGCCCCCTCCCTCCGCGCCGCCCCCTCCCGGCAGGACAGCCGCCAGCGGTCTGAGCGCCTTTGTTTCCTGCTCGGAGCGGCCGCCCAGGCTCCAGCATTTTTCCGCCTCGTCCTCAGGACTGTCCACCCTCAGGGGCAGCTGGGGGGCAGAGTCGCCGGCAGCGGGGCGGGCGGGAGGACCCGGGCCGTCTCCCGCCGGGCACCGCCCAGGCAGGAGCCCCGCTGGGCCGGGACGGAGGGCCGAGGGCTCCCGGGAGGCCGGCGGCCGGAAGCCCCTAGGCTCCCGGCCAGGCCAGAAGCTCTCCAGGCCAAATCCGGCCCCTCCCTCTGGGATCGGCAAACAACCGCCGGCAGCCCGCTCCGGCCGGGCCCGCCAGCTGGGAGGCCAGGCCGCTTCCTCCACTCGGCCCGTCCCCACCCCGGCCCTGACCACGGCTCCAGGGCCACGGAAGGGGCCCTGGTCTGCCCCACCCTCTGGCCACCCTGCCTGCTGGCCCGGGCTCCCCATGTGCGGGCGGTGGGAGGGGCGGGCAGGGACTCGCCCGTCTGGCTGAGGCGGGGCTGGGATGGGAAAGGGAGAGGGAGAGGGTGAGCGCGCCCGTCGGTGGGTGCGCGCCAGGGGTCTGTCCGGGCCGGCCAGGGGCGCAGGGGGGCAGCTGGCCCGGCTCCGGGGCCGCTCCCGCCCGGGGACCCCCTCCACCCTCTCCGCCGTGGGAAGCGCCGGGGCCTCGCGCCGAGGAGGGCGCAGGCTGGGGCACGCGGAGGGAGAGGCCGCGGTCGCCCACGCGTGGACCGAGGCCAGAGCGAGCCCGGATCCGCCCGCCCCGCGTGGGCTGCGGTCGGGGCGAGGGCTGGGGCCCTGGGCCACGTCGGCCGGGCCATGTGCCGCGGGTCGGCGAACCGGGCGGCGGGAAAGGTCCCAGGAAGTCCGAGAGCGAGGAGGCGGCGCTCGGAGCACCGGACCCGACCCGCCCGCGCGCGCTCCGCTCGGCGCCTCCCCGGGGACCGGCCGCTCCCCCCTCCGGCCTCGTCCCGGGGTCCGCGCGCGCCCACCCCACCGGCCACGGCTGGGCTCGGGCGTGGCCCCGCCGGCGCAGCTCCACCTCGGGCCGCACCGACCGGCCGCGGCGACTCCGCTGGGGCCGCGCATCCCGGGGCGGCGGCCGGGCGGGCAGGCGCGCGGGGCTCCGGGGCGCGTGGGGCTCCGGAGGCGCGGGGTGCGTGGGGCTCCGGGGGCGCGGTGCTCCGGGGGCGCCGTCCGCGGCCGGGCACTCACCGAAGTACACGGTCTTGTCGCACTTGGGGCACTTGGAGGCCATGGTCGTCGGTGCACCCGGTCGCTCGCGCCCTCGGCCCGCGCCCGTCTCCGCGTCGCCGCCGCCCCGGCTGCCCCGCCCCCCGGGCTTCCCGCGCGCCCATTGGCTCCGCGGCCGGGGCGGGGCGAGGGGTCCCGCCCCCGGCTTCGCGGCCTGGAGAGGGGGCGCTGCCGGGCGGGGTGCACCTGCCAGCGCCGGGCGGGGGCGACTGGACCTGCCGGCGCCCCCGGACCCCCCGGCCCCCCGGCCCCCCGGCCCCGCGCACCAGGCGGCCGCCGCCCGCTCGGACCCGCCGCGCCTGTTCCCATGACAACGTCGGGGCGGCGGGTGGGGCGGGGCGGGGCGGGGCGTGCGCGGCCCCTGGGTTCGGGGGAGTCCTGGCCGGCGGGGCGCGGGGCCGGAAGGGCGTCCCCTGGTCAGGCAGACGGACGCCCGGACGGCAGGCCCGCCGGCCAGGCACCCGGCTCCCGCCCTCGCCCTCCGCGCGCCCCTCGTCCCTTTGTTGCTCTGTTTCTATGGCAACGGCCGCGCGGCGGGATCCGGATTCCTGGCAGGTCCGCCACTGGGCCCAAGGCGGGTCCGCCCCACCTTCCCGCCCCCCCCTCCTCCCGCCCCCTCCCCCCTCCCCCCGCGCTGTCCGCGGTGCCGAGGGTGCGGCGTGGAGGGCAGGGCGCCCACTTCCAAAAACAGCGAGAGAAGCTGCTGGAGGGCGGGAGGGGCCGGCTGGGCGGAAGGTGTTATGTGCCAGGGGTGGGGGTGGGGGGTATAGGGAGCGCGGGGAGGGCGCCCTCCTCCGGGAATTCGCCCCGCTCCGCTGGAGCTCGGCCCGCGCACCCCTCTCTGCACCCACCAGCCTCCGCCTCCCGGCCTCAGAGTGTCCTCGTCCCCCCCACCCCCGAGGGAAGGGGGGAGGGGGGAGGGGTGTGGGGCTCTGCAGTCCTCCCCCTACGGGGGCTGCCTGGCCACTCGCAGCTCCCCGCCTCCCTCCACCGGAGCCTGCAGGATCCAGCTCTAACTCACCGGCGCTCCCACCCCGGGGGGCACCTGGAGGACCCTCTGACCTCCTCCCCGGGGTCCCCTCACCATAGGCCCCGCTGAGCCTCAGCCTATCAGATGGACAGACGCCCTCCCCAGGCCCTCAGTGGTCCCACAAAGGGCCCTGCCTGCCTGGAGACCAGCCGGGGAGTTTGCCCAGCCTCCCGAACCCCGGGTTCCTGGCGCCCTGCCCTGGCCCAGCTCCTTGGGGTGGCCACCCCCACCCCCACCCGCACACACACCCTCCAGCCGCTGAAACACAAGATTCCCCGGAGCCGACCGACCAGCCTGACCAGCCCCGGTGCCCGGCCCTGGCCCCGCGCCAGCCCAGGCGGGCAGACAGGAGCCTGGGGCTCCCCTCCCGGCCGGGGCCAGCTGCAGGGCTCCCCCAGGTCACTCATTCTCGGCCTGCTCCTCGCTCAGGCGGCTCCGGTGTCTCTGAATAATTTAGCTCCTGGCCCGGGGCCCGCCCAGTGGCGCCGTTACTGTGCCCTCTCCACGCAGAGCCCCTGGCCGGCTCCCTCCCTCCTCCACTCCACCCGGCAGGGCAGACTGACCAGGTGGAGCGGCACAGGTGTCTGGGGGGAGGCCGGCCCTGCTGAGAGCGGGCGGGTCCAAGGCATGGCTTCCGGCCTGGCCACATGCCCCAGAGCCAGGGACAGGCCCCTCTCCTCCACCAGCCGCCTCAGGCACCAGGGCTGTCAGGCCCGGTGGGCAGGTCGCTGGTCGGTGGACAGAGCAGCAGCGTGCACCTGAGGCCACCGAGGGGGACGGGGACGGTGGGACAGGGACAGCGAGGTTCGGGAGAGCAGGCGGGCCCCGAGGCAGCCGGGCCAGGCATGGGGCAGATCCCTCCCCTGGGGCACATGGCATGACATCGCCTGGATCTCCAGTCTTCCTGTGCCCCGTCGTCCTGGCAACGTTTGCACATAACAGGATCCTGGTCTCAGCTCTGGCTGAGGGACCCAGGCTGGGCTCCCCGAGGGTGGGGGGGGCCTCGGCAGGTCTCCAGACAGGCAGGGCCCTCGTGGGACCACTCTAGCCCCCCCCCCCCAGAGGGCCCGTGCCCCGGGGGGAATGGGGCAGCAGCCTAGAGGAGCCGGGCCTGCTCCCCAGTGTGTGCCGGCTCCCCATGCCTGGGTGGGGGCGGGGAGGTATCCTCAGGGCCTGCCTGCAGCAGGGAGGGAGGCGGCCACCTTGCTCCGGCGGGCCCTGGAAGGCAGCAGGCAGGGAGCACCCACAGCCTCGGGGCAGGGCTTGGGGGCAGGCCCCGGGCAGAGCCTCACCCTCCCCGGGGAAGCTCTCAAGGTCACCTCCTGGCCTCCGTCTGGGCAGCGGGGCTGGGGGCAGGGCTGCAGCGTGGAGGCGGCGGTGCAGGGCCATCCGGCGACACCCGGGCTGTCACCGGCGTCCATCACAGGTCGTCAGCGGGAGGCCTTATCTCCCACGGCTTCTATTTGCAGCCCAGCGAGGGGTGCCTGCCGCCGCCCGGTGAGGTGAGGGGGAGCGGGAGGCGGGGCCAGGCGGGAGGAGGCCCCCCCCCCCCCATGCGGGGTTGCCGGAGGTTGGGTTTCTGAGGACGCCCTTGCTGAAATCTGAGCAAATTCTCACCGGAAACCCCACACCTGCTGGGGTTGCCCTGTGCTGTCCAGCCGGACAGAAGCCTGGACAGCTGGGCAGGGCTCTGCCAGGAGCAGGCGGGGTGCTGGCTGCCCCACGGCCATGGTGTGGGGGGCCCTGGGCACCCACCCTGCCTCAGACAGCGTCCACCCACCCTGAGGGCCCGAGTCCCTCTGGAGGGGCTGCTGGGCCAGGCCGGAAGGAGGCGGTGTGGGCAGCGGGAGGAGGGGGGATAAGGGAGAGGCCGGGGCCACCACTGCTCCCAGGCCCCTCCGGGGGTCCTCCCCGCAGCGCGAGCCTGGGCCTGGGGCCGCCCCCACCTCGCGCACCAGGTGACCCCACACGGCCTCTCCCTCCTGACCCGCTCCTCGAGGTGCAGGGTGGGTGGGGGTGGGGCTGGACAGGGAGCAGGATAGAGACAACAGACAAAAGCAGGTCTCCTTGTTGTTTTTTTTATGAGTTTTTTTCTTTGTTTTTTTTTAATATGAAAATTACTTGAAAAGACAAGGGACGACCCGCCAGGCAGCTGGGCCGCCGGCCGCGCCGGCCCTGGCGTTCCAGGCGTAAGGTACAGAGCTTAAGTTCATCTACAAAAAAAGTAATAAAAATAAAATTTAAAATGGCACCTTCAACAGAACAAACACGACTCCGGCCGCCGGACGCACGTGTGTGCGGCGGCTCCTCGCTCCTCCGGCCAAAAAGGAACACAAAGCTAAGAACAGTCCCGCGGCGGGCCGGCCGCTGCCCGCGGGCCGGCAGCGGCTCTGCGGGCAGGGCGGGAGGGAGGGCACTACCGAAACCGGGCGGCGGCGGGCGCGGGCGGGCGGGCGGGCGGGCCGTGTGGCGCCGGCGGCGGGCGCGGGCGGCTAGTCCTCGATGACGATGGGCTCGTCGTTGATGGGCGCGGCCGGGGGCGGCCGGGGCGGCAGGGCCTGGCTCTGGCGCAGGGCGATGGGCTTGTACGGCCGGCGGGCGGCCCGCTTGGTCTCCGAGGACGAGAGCAGCTTGCGGATTTTCCTGGGAGTGCAAAGCGCCAGTGAGGACGCACGCCACCCCCAACACACACACACACACACACACTCACACAGACACACACGCGCACACATCCTCACAGGATATACACACACACACAGGACACTCACACACATAGGACACACACACACACACACACACACACACACACAGGACACACACACACAGAGGACACACACACACACAGAGAGACACATGCGCACACGCACACACATTCACACACACACACACAGGACATACACACAGAGGACACACACACAGGACACACACACAGACACACACACAGGACACACACACACACACACACAAACCCCACGGGGCCGGCCCACCTGGTCTCCTCGGTGGCCATGTAGAACACGTCGTCAGGGGCGTCGATCCAGTTCATCCGCCGCCGCTTCACGGGGGGCAGGGAGCCCCCCCGGATGAGGCGCACTTTGGTGGGGTACGACTTCCCGTTGAGCAGGAGGTTCCGGCTTGGTCCCTGGGCGAGGGGAGGTGTGAGGGCGTCCCTGGGCCTCAGTCTGCACCCAACACTCCCAGGGGCGGGGTACTCTGAGGGCCCAGGGCGCCCCGGCCTGCCCTCCGCCGGTCCTCTGGACCTCCTCCCCAAAGCCCAGGCTGTATGTGCACACGCGTGCCCTCCCCCTTACCATGTGCCTGGTCTGTCCGTGGTTCGTCAGGCCTGACAAGAGGGGGACAGAACGTGAGGCCGTGGCCGCGCTCCCCGAGCGCCTCGGCTGCCTGGGGAGGCAGGGCCACTCCACCCCCCCCCACCCCGAGGCCTGGGACAGGCGCCTCAGGGGACCCCGGCTCCCAGACTCCGAGGGCGTCAGCCTCAGCACCACAGCCGCCCACACGCAGGCCGCGCCACTGACTTGGCTGGCAGAGGAGGCAGCTGCCGCCCGGCCCGCCCGGCACAGCTGCCCGCCCGGGCACAGACCCTCACAGAGGCCCCTCCGCGGCCACCACGCCCAGACCCAGTGGCCGCTGCCCCCACTGACCAGCTGGGGGTTGGAGTCGCCAGCTTCCGCCAGGAGTCAGGACGGGCGCCTACCAGGCCACGCCCGCCCGGCCCGCTACACCCGAGGCCCCGGGCTCCAACGATGTGGGTGAGAACATGAGCAAAATCAGGCCAACACGGCCTCTCTCTGCCCACATGTTGATCGTGTTTGTGTGTGTGAGCGTGTCCATGCATGTGAGTGTGCCCGTGTGTGAGCATGTCCATGTGTATGAGTGCTCATGTGTACACCTGCCTATGTGTAAGTCCAAGTGTATGAATGTTGTGTGCCCATATGTGTGTGAACATGTCAGTGTGTATGAATGTGCCTGTGTGCCTGTGAGAGAGCATGTCCGTGTGTATGATTGCCCATGTATATGAACGTTGAGCGCTGAGTGTGTGTCCGTGTGTGGGATTGCCCGTGTGTATGAACGTTGTGTGTGTGTGTGAGTGTGCCCGTGTGAGAGCCGGCCCCGGCACTACTTACCCAGGTAAGTGCCTACCCAGAGGGACGGGTGCGGAGAGAAGAGACACTGAGCGTTAGGGTGGGCGCGTGCGGGGGACACACACACACGGGGGACGCAGAGCGAGGGGTGTGGGTCAGAGAGGTACGGTCCCAGGTGGGGCCGGCCCCGCCCAGCGCTCACCCACAAGCTTGACAGACGCCACGGAAGCACCCAATTTTGGAAAAACCCGCAAGTGCACACGGACTCCGCGCGCCTGCTTGTTAATCGCTCTCATACGACAGCCCGAAGGCCAGGCGCCGGCCGCACCGGTTCCCGAGTCCGTTGGGCACGGGCGCCGGCGTGAGCCCATGGCGTGCCCGCTGGGCTCCTCGTGCAGCGGGGGAGGGTGCCAGGGGACGGCTGGCTGGCGGCCCCCACGCCACGAGGTGCTGAGCCCGGACAAGCCCGCCCAAGGTGCCAGGTGCCACCGCCCACCCAAGGGGCTGGCAGGAGCTCGGCACGTTCCCCAAACCCTCCCGTTCCTCGTGGCTCCGTCCACCCCGTGGCTGCTGTCTGGTCTGGGCTGGCCACTCCCCAGCGCAAGGTCCCCACCAAGGCCGACGGCCCATGGCCCTCAGCGCCCTCCTGCAGCGGAGGGCAAAGGCAGGGCCTGGACCTCCAAGAGCCCCCGAGGCCACTGCCAACCCCACGCACGGTGAGGACCCCACACGACCTTGTCCCATCCCCGAGGGCGCTGATGGTGCCACCTGGGCCTGGCAGCCCTCCCCGGCCACGCCGACCGCACCCACAGCTCCGTCCATCACCCCCCAGGCAGGGCGCACGCGAGCTGCAGACAACACGGCGACCACGAGAGCGGGGCTGCGGCATGCGGCAGGCACAGCGCGAGGCAGGCAGCGTGGCGGGCAGCGGGCGCGGGGTGACGGCGGGGACGGTCCCGGGCCAGGCGCTGCGGGAGGGGGCGCCTGAGGGCAGAGCCCTGGGCGCGGAAGCCCCGGAAGCACCGAGCTCTGCCAAACGGCAGGTGGAGGGGGCCGCGGCCTGGCCCGGGACTGCCCCGCAGACCGCCCCGAGCCCCGGCCACGCCACACGTGAGCAGACACACAGCCCGCGCAGCGGCCGCCCAGGCCTTACCCCTACTGGGCATCAAGAGGCGCTTCTTCATGGTGCCTGGGGCGCCCGGCGGCAGGGAGAGAGGAGAGAGAACACGGTCAGCGCGGGCGGGCCGGGCGCGGCGCACGGGCACGGGGACGGGGCCGCGCCCGCGCCGGCCGCCGCGGACTCACCGTCCACGCCGTTGTGCTGCTCGTAGCTCCTCTTGCCCAGGATGGTGGGCGAGCCGCTGTTGATGACGGGGGCGGACTTGGCGGGGGTGAGGCCGCCCAGCACCCCAGACACGCTCTTCCCGGGGTCGGGCTTGGGGGGGCGGGGGTGGGTCTCTGCGGGGACACAGGAGGCTTTAGGGCGGGAGGCCGGGCACCCAGGCCCCACCTGGACCTCGGCCGGCCTCGGCCGTGCCCACGGAGGACGCCCCACCCGGCGTCCAGGCCGCCGGCCCCGCGGCCCGCCGACGGGCGGGAGCACAGACTGCCGGCGGAGGGAGCCAGCAGGCCCGCCAGAGGCTCCACGTCTGGCCCCCGGGCTGCTGGCCGGCTGGCCACGGGCCAGAGGAGGATGAGCAGCCCTCCCCACTGCCGCCTCCCAGGAGCCGCCTCTCGGGAGCCGCCGCCCCCCACAGGCCGGGCTGGCCGGGCGCAGGGCCACGACCCCGGAGTGCCGACGGTGCCAAGCCACTTGGTCTGAGTGGGCACTCTTAGCTCAGCGCTCTGGAATGTCCTTCAGGCGGAAAGTCACCTCCACAGCTCAGGGGCCGCCCGAGCCGGCCAAGCACGGGCCCGCCGCCCCGAGGCCCAGGCCCGGCCCCGTGGCATGAGGCTGACGGAGGCGCCAACTGAGGGGCCCGGGGCCCCAGGCCACGAAGGCCCTCCTGTGCAGCTGCCCATGCCCTGCCCAGCACGCCTGCCCTCGGACCCTCCTCCCCTAGGAGGCCACAGGAGGGCCGTCCCGGCTGGGGGACGAGGAGGGGATGGGAGGGAGGGGAGGGGACGGAGGAAAGGGGGGCGGGAAGGGGACGAAGGGGAGGGGTGGGGCAGGCTCACCGAGATAGCGAAGCACGGCTTCTAAGGGCTTCCGCACGGCCTGCTTCAGCACCAGCGGGCTCTGCGAGGCTTCAGGCAGCCGAGCCGTGCCTGCGGGGCCAGCAATGTGGGCGCCGTGCGGGGGCGTGTGTGTGTGTGTGTGTGTGTGTGTGTGTGTGTACCAGGGACAGCATACCCTGGCCCACACCCCTCCTGCACACCCTCCCCCTGCACACCCTCCCCCTGCATACTCCTCTCCCTTCTGCACACCCCTCCCCCTGCACACCCCTCCCCCTGCACACACACCCACCCCCTGCACACCCCACCCTGCAGCCCCTCCCACAGGGTGGGCTGGACGGGCAGGCACACTTACACTCGGCCTTGATGGCGGCGCTGTTGATGGGCAGGCAGGGGTGCCGGGCGGCGTGCCAGGGCCGCAGGATCTCGCGGCACAGGCGCCGGGCGATGCGGGTGAGCTTGGTGGTGTGCAGGTAGAAGGCCTGCCGCGTCTTCATGGCGAACTTGGGGCTCCCGCTGCTCCGGGCTGGGACGCCATGGGGGCTCTGCGGAAGGGGGCGCGCCGCCCCGACACAGCGCCATGACCGCGGGCCGGCCGCCGGGCCCGGCGCGGGCGGGGCGGGGCCCACTTACCATGTTACTGCGGTTTGGGCCGGGCCTCTCTCCGTCTAGGCGGGTTGGCATTTTCAAGCCACCATATTTCTTCCAGTACGTCCAACAGGACGCGCAGAGGCGACACTGCATGGTAGGGGGACCCCAAGAATACCACTGGTAAGACTGGGCGGCTACGGACAACAAAGTTGGAAATAGACGGATTCTTAAGCAGAACCGGCGACGGCAGAGGGCACCACGGCGCCGCCCGCCCGCCGCACGCCGCTGTCCCGGCCCGGGGCTCCCCGCTGCAGCCCCGCCCGGGCCGCTGGGCTCCGCCGGGGCGTCCCGCGAGGCGGAGGCTGGGCGCCGCCGGGACTTACTGTAGCAGCTCTCGCAGGCCCGGCCGGCCCCGGGGGTCTGGCCGGGAGCCCCCGCGCCGTTCACCACGCCCGCCTTCGCGCTGTTCACGCTGATCTGGTTCGGGTTTGGCTTGTTACTTGGGGGGAGAGAGGGCACGGGCACCGTCAGCACCGCCCGTCCTCCGGTCCGGGTGCGAGCTTTCTCGCCCGTGTCCCAACGTGGCTCCCGTGGAGGCTCAGGCCCTTGTCCACTCCGGCTCTGTCCGTCCACCGAGCTGCACCGGCCTGGGCAGCTGCCCCCTGGGAGGCCGAGGGAGAGCCCGGGCCGGGGCCACCCACCAGGGGCCTGGGCCCCGACTGGCCCCGTGCCCACCCGGCCGGGGGGGAGGGGGGAAGGGAGGCGGAGCACTTACTAGTTGGGGATATAAACTTGCTTTAACTTGCTCTCTGCTTCAGCGGCTTTCAAGCGTTTCTTAAACAAAACAGAGGCTCAGTGAGGCCAGCGGGCGGCCAGGGCGGTGCTGCCCGGAGGGAGGGCGCTCCGGTGTCGCCCCGACTGCCCATCTAGGTCTGCCGCACGGAACCACAGTGCCCTGGGGTGCTTCATCCGTGTTCCCACGCCCACCTGTGCACGTGTCTGTCCATGTCCCCCAACTGTGCAGGTGTCTGTCTGTGTTCTCCCAGCCCACCTGTGCACGTGTCTGTCCGTGTTCCCCCGCCCACCTGTGCACGTGTCTGTCCATGTCCCCCACCTGTGCACGTGTCTGTCCGTGTTCCCCCGCCCACCTGTGCACGTGTCTATCCGTGTCTCCCACCTGTGCACCTGTCTGTCCGTGTCCCCCCCACCTGTGCACGTGTGTGTGTATGTGTGTGTGTGCGCTCCCCCGCCCACCTGTGCACGTGTCTATCCGTGTCTCCCACCTGTGCACGTGTCTGTCCATGTCCCCCAACTGTGCAGGTGTCTGTCTGTGTTCCCCCCGCCCACCTGTGCACATGTTTATCCGTGTCTCCCACCTGTGCACGTGTTTATCTGTGTCTCCCACCTGTGCACGTGTCTGTCCGTGTTTCCCCCGCCCACCTGTGCACGTGTCTGTCCATGTCCCCCAACTGTGCAGGTGTCTGTCTGTGTTCTCCCGCCCACCTGTGCACGTGTCTGTCCGTGTTCCCCCGCCCACCTGTGCACGTGTCTGTCCATGTCCCCCAACTGTGCAGGTGTCTGTCTGTGTTCTCCCGCCCACCTGTGCACGTGTCTGTCCGTGTTCCCCCGCCCATCTGTGCACGTGTCTATCCGTGTCTCCCACCTGTGCACCTGTCTGTCCGTGTCCCCCCCACCTGTGCACGTGTCTATCCGTGTCTCCCACCTGTGCACCTGTCTGTCCGTGTCCCCCCCACCTGTGCACGTGTGTGTATGTGTGTGTGTGCGCTCCCCCGCCCACCTGTGCACGTGTCTATCCGTGTCTCCCACCTGTGCACGTGTCTGTCCATGTCCCCCAACTGTGCAGGTGTCTGTCTGTGTTCCCCCCGCCCACCTGTGCACATGTTTATCCGTGTCTCCCACCTGTGCACGTGTTTATCTGTGTCTCCCACCTGTGCACGTGTCTGTCCGTGTTTCCCCCGCCCACCTGTCCACGTGTTTGTCTGTGTCCCACCTGTGCACGTGTTTGTCCGTGTCCCCCCACCTGTGCACCTGTCTGTCCGTGTCCCCCCCACCTGTGCACGTGTGTGTGTGTGTGCGCGCTCCCCCGCACACCTGCTGCACGTATCTGTCGGTGGTCTTCCACATGTAGTAATACTCGATGATGCTGGTCAGTGACTTCCAGGGCAGCTGGGGAGAGAAGGCATTGAGGAGGCCCGTGCGCCCCGACGCCGCCTTGAGCAACCCCCCGTTTCTGAACACACGTCTCCTCTGGCCAAAGGCTCTGCCTGAGCCCTGCCCGGCCAGCTCCTGTGAGCACGGCAGGCCCCGTCCTGCCGGCAAGCGTGCGGCTTCGCCAACACAACCTGGAAGGTGCCGAGTGCCTGCACTCAGCTCCCGCAGCCGGGCTGCCTCGGCCCGAGGTTCTCCCCGCGTCCTGCCTCGGTGCCGCCCTCCTCAGTGCCCGGGCCAGGCCCTGTGGCCACGGGCGCCAGGCCTGGGCCTGCCTCGGCTCCGCCCGCCTGCGTGGCGCCCTGACCTGTCACAGGAGGAGGCGGGTCTCTAGGACGGGGTGCGCCGGCCCGGCCCCCTGGCTGGACTCGCCCGCACACCCTGCTCTGGTCCAGCCTCTGCCCGTGTCCGACAGGCGCTGCTCGCTGGGCTCCGCGCTCTGGACTCGTCTGCCTCCCGGCATGGAGACCGGACGCCAGCACCGCCTGCCACGCCCTCCGCCCCTGGCCCGCCCGTGCGCCCTCTCCGGCCCGCGGCCCCGGCTGCACACTGGGTGGGTCCCCAGCCTCTGAGCCCTCGGGACGGGCACCTGCACCCACGGGCTCCTGGTCACCGCCCCCTCTGCACACACAGCATGAGCGACCCAGGCCCCCGCCCGAGGGCAGTGTTCCAGGAGGCGGGGAGCCTGGTCACTCCTCGTGCTCCCCGGGCACACCCTGCAGGGACACACGTGGAGGACACGGTGAGGAGAGGGCCGCTGGTTAAAAGGACGAGCAGCCCAGCCGGCACGGCTCAGGGGCTCAGTGCTGACCTATGAACCCAGAGGTCAGGGTTCGATCCCTTCAGGGCACACGCCCGGTTTGCAAGCTCTATCCCCATGTGGGACGTGCAAGAGGCAGCCAATCCGTGGTTCTCTCTCATCCCTGATATTTCTCTTTTCATCTCTCTCTCTCTCCCTCTCCCTCTCCCCTTCTCTCTAACGTCAATAAAAACATATTAAAAATAAAAAAGACAGCGAGGACCCGTGACGGCAGCCCTGATTCCGGAGGGGGCGGGGGGGCCACAACAACGACACACACACACGTGACTCACAAAGTCCTGCTGGATGTCCGTGAAGTCCTTGCCGTACTTCTCCAGCGCCTCCTCGAACAGGCTGGCCTCCGAGGCCGACCACTCCTCCATCTCGTCCCGGCACAGCACCGGCCCGCCCTGCGGCACCAGCGCCGAGATCGCCTTGGCAACGTCGTACACGCTCCTGTGCAGCGTGTCCATGGCGTGGAACTGCGGGAGACGAGACGCGGGTCACCACCCTCCGCACCCGTGCCCACACGGGACCCCCCCACCCGTAGGAGACGAGGAGAGCCTGGGGGGCTGGGGAGGGAGGGGCCCTGGGGGAGCGGACAGCAGGGCTCTCTCTGGGGAGGATGGGGGTCACCGCAGCATGGGAGCCCCCGTGGGCCAGGGACCTGTGTCTCCTGCCACACCCCTCCCCCAGCCGGTGAATGACCCCGGGGAGAGCACCTGGCAGGGCAGGGCTACAGCCGTGGGGGGCAGAGCTGCCGTGTGCACTGGAAGGTGTGTGTGTGTGTGTGTGTGTGTGTCTGTATGTTTGAGTGCATGTGAATGTGTGTGTCTGTGTGTGCGAGTGTATATGTGTGAGTGTGTCTGTATGTGTGCCAGTGTGTATGTGTGAGTGCGCACAAGTGTGTGTGTGCGTGTGTGTGTGAGCAAGTATGTGTGCGCGAGAGTGTATATGTGACTGCGCCTCTGTGCCGCTGTGTACGTGTGTGTACGTGGGGGGGGGGGCAGGTGTGAGGACGCGCAGGCCCAGGTAGTGGCCCGCGGTGCCGGCCTCTCACCAGGGTGATGTCCCGCGAGGCGGCAGCGGCGCTCATGTGCAGGCTGGGCTGCCGGACGGAGCTGCTGCAGTCCAGGGCCCGGGCGAAGGTGCCCACGGAGCTGGGGGGAGGAGACAGCTGACCGCCGGCCGGCAGGATGGCGCCAAGACCACCTGGGCACCGAGCTGGCAGAGTGGCAACCACGGGAGACGCCCCCAGGGGGCGCGGGGCAGAGGCAGCCCCCCCCCCCCCCGGCTCCCCCCGCGCGGGCGCTCACCGGGCCACCACCAGGAACTGGTCGATCTGCTTGTCCACCAGCGGGTTGTGGGCCTCCCACACCTTGGTCTCCAGCTTGGCCTGGTCGCGGCCATCCTCCTCGCCTGCGGGGAGACGCAGAGCCCGCTGAGGGGAGACGGCCGTGGCTCCTCCTGGGCCCGGTCTGCCTGCCCCGAGGTGTGTGTGAGGGGGTGGGGGGGACGGGCCTGCGGTGCTGGGGGACCACGTGACGGGAGGTGGCACAGCCTGGCCTCACACAGGACAGACACGTGTGTGAGCGCAGAAGGGGCAGGGCTGCCACCACACGCCTCCTCCATCCGGCCACACGGCAGGACAGACGCCAAACCCTTAGGAAGTGCGTGTGTGTGCATGCATGAATGTGTGTGCAATCACGTGCGTGCATGTGAACATGTGTGTGCGTGTCTGGTTGTGCTGGTCTGTGTAGGTGTGGGTGCCTGAGCACATACGTGTGTGTGCATGTGTAAGTGTAGGTGTGTGTGAGGCACATGCGTGTGTGCAGGAGGCAGGACCACACAGAAGGAGACGTCACACCCACGAGGAGGCGAGCGGCCTCGGCATTCAGGCGCTCGGAGGAGGCGGGGACGTGGCAGCGGGAGGGGCTTGCGGCTTCCCCCAGATGCCAAGGCGCCCTCACGGGGACGTCCACCGGGGGAGCTGCCGAGCGCAGGCAGACCCGGGGTCACGCAGTGCAGCCTGAGCACATCCAGAGAGCCCGGGCAGGCGGCCTGTGCACCGGCCCTCGGGCGCCAGCCCCACGTGGGAGACGCCGACACAAGCAGGGTCCCCGGGGCGCAGCCCACAGTCCCGTGCTGCCCTGACAGGAGTGCCCCTCTGGCAGAAACGCCAGGCAGGTGGGGGTGCCAGGAGAGGTGACAGGAGGGGGTGCCAGGAGGCGGCCTTCCCCGGGCCCGGCCTGTTCCAGCTCCAAGGGCCCCAGCCAGCAGGACCCCGACGCCGGGCACTGCCTGGCCTGCGGGACGGACGCAGGCTGCCCGCGGGCAGCCACCACCTTCCTCTCACATTCTTATTGTTTTTTTCAGAGAGAGGAAGGGAGAGGGAGAAAGAGAAGCATCGATAACGAGAGAACCATGGATCGGCTGCCTCCTGCACACCCTCTACTGGGGATCGAGCCCGCAACCCGGGCCTGTGCCCTGAGCGGGAATGAACCCTGACCCGGGTCACCGCGGGCCTACCTTCCCTCAGCAGGTCCGTGATGTCCGCCTGGTACCGGTTGCCCACGCGGATCTCGCCCTTGTCGGCCAGCAGCGTCTTCTGCTGCGGGTCGTAGACGAGGGAGTAGAAGAAGAAGTCCTGCAAGACGGGCAGCCGGTGAGCGGCCCGGGGCAGGCGCCGGCCTCGCCAGGCCGAGGGGCACAGGTGACGGGCACCCGATCGCCCCCTTCCCCCGGGGCAGCCCCTCACCTCCCGCTCCAGGTAGGACTTGAGCGACTCGGTCTCGTTGAGCAGAGTGACGCTGCACTTCCCCCTGCGGAGCGGAGCCGGGCGTCAGGGGGGCTGCCAGCGCCCCCCAACTCCCCTCCGGCCTCACCCGCAGCCCCGCCCAGTCCCGCTGGCCCCGCCCTCCTACCAGGCCCCGCCCACCATCCCTCCAGGCCCCGCCCACCATCCCCCAGGCCCCGCCCACCATCCCTCCAGGCCCCGCCCACCGTCCCTCCAGGCCCCGCCCACCGTCCCTCCAGGCCCCGCCCCGCTACCTGATGTGCGTGGCGGGCAGCGACTCCAGCTGCCGCGACAGGAACAGCTCGCGGTGGCGCAGCTGGTGCCGCAGCTTCTCGGGCAGGTCCACCATCTCGGGGTTCTCCATCTCCTCCTCCATCTCCCCTGCGGGCCGGGCGTCAGCGGTCCCGCCCGCCCCCCCCAGGGCCGCGGCCGCCCGCCCGCCCGCCCGCCCGCCCGCCAGGGCCTACCTTCCTCGCCGTCCGCCCCGGACCCGGACTTGTAGCAGACGGACAGGGCTGCGGGCAGACGGGGAGGGTGAGGGCTGGGGGTGTGGCCCTGAGGGCACGTGCGGGGCTGTGGACGCCACGGCAGGGCCCCCCCACCCGCCTGCACCCCCTCCCACCGAAGGAGGGTGTGAGATGAGTTTCCGGCAGTGACCTGGGTCCCTGCCTTTTAGCCCCATCACCACCGCCTGGCCTCTGCTGCCCCCCAGTGGTGGCCGCAGGGAACCCACACCTCCTGGGGGGGGGGGGGCAGGGGCAGTGCCCACACTCAGGCCTCCGCACCACCCTGCCCACCCGGGGCCCACAAGCACCCACGGGGCACGGACCTGCGTCACGGGGACGCCGCCAGGGCACCCGGTGGCCTGGACAACGGAAGGCGGACCAACCACACCGAGGCCCGGCACAGCCGCTCCAGACGGGGCCGGCACTGCCAGCCCGGCCAGGGCCTCCTCCCCCAGGCAGTGGGCAGGGTCCCGGCCGTCACCACGTGCCGCCCGGGGACACGATGGCCTCACGGCACATGTGCAGCCCACGTGGCCAGGGCCCCGCCCAAGTGTCCGGGCCCCGGGAGACGGGGGCCCCGGCACCAAGGACAGAGCCCGGAGACCAGCCGGGAAGCCCCGGAGCCAGAGCTCCGCAGTGGTGGGTGAGAACAGGCCTGCCTTCCCAACACCAGAGCTCCAGGAGCATCAACATGAGCGGCCCCCCGGCCTGCACCCAGGACCCACCTCCATCTGTACCCAGGGCCCACGCCCACCTGCACCCGGGACTCACCCCACCCCCACCCCCGCCTGCACCTTCACCTGCACCCAGGACCCACCTCCATCTGTACCCAGGGCCCACCCACCGCAGCCTGCACCCTGTAGGCAGCGGCACTCCCCCTCCTGGTGACAAGCAGACCAGGACCCACCCCTGGAGGGCAGGGCAGGGGACTCGGGGTGGTGGTGCCCAGGCCGGGGCGCACTCACTGGCGTGCTTGTCGGCCAGCGCGATGAGCGTGCTGGAGATGTCCCGCCGCCGGTAGAAGCACACCACCTTGGCCTCCACGTTCCCGTTGGCCGTCTGCAACAGCAAGGGCGCAGGTCACCGGCATGCCTCCCCCGCCCCCTCCCCCTCCCCGTCAAGGGGACCGGGCTTCTGAGCCCCCCTCAGGCCTGATTGACCCCTGGCCCCCAGGAAGGCCAGCCACGACCAGGCTCAGCCCAGGCTGCTGGGCCTCCGGCTGTGGGACCGCCCGCCAGGCGGGCACAGGGAGGACGGGCAGGCCGGCCGGTGCCAGCCCAGGACAGAGCTGCTCCGGCCCCAGGAACATGTTTTCACACAGGCAGGCCCCTCCACATGCCCCCTCCGCAGGGGCCCCCGACAGCACTTCTCACTGAACTCCCCCGAGGCCCCCCAGGAGGCGTGAGCTGGTTCTCACCCACGGCTGGGGGGGTGGGGTGGGGGGGGGGGGGCCCGGGAGCGTCGGTGAGCGTGAACCGGCTGCTGTGCCAGCACCAAGTCTGGGACGCGCAGAGCGGGGGCGGGGTCCCCCCACCTGTGCTCCCTCCAGGTGACGCGCTCGGCTCCCTGTGCCCGGGCACCTGTCCCGGGGCGAGGAGGCCCAGCTGGGGCCTGCCCTGCAGGTGCCCCCCCCCCGAACCTGGGCTCCCCCCTGCGCCCTGAGCCCCGGGAGCCGGTGCAGACGGCCGCCCCAGGGGGCCAGTCCCGAGGCCGCCCCGCGCTGCAGGGGAGGCTGGAGAGCAGCCGAGTGGGTCCCCAGCCCCATGGGGTCGGCGCCTGTCTCCTCTGCTTCTGGCCTTTACTGCACTTTCCTGAGACCCACACCCCTTCTCTGCCTAACAGCACCCCAAGCTCGGCTTCTGTTCAGGACTCTCCGCTGCCGCGGCCGCAGCTGCAGGGTCACCCCACACGGCCTCATTGGAGGTCGCCCGCCAGCCCCTCCTCCCTCCTCTCCGGCCTCCTGCCCTCCCCCTGCCTCCCCCTCCTCCCCCGGCCTCCTCCCTCCTCCCTGGGGCCTCTCTCGGGGCCTCTCCCGGTGTCGGGGTGTGTGTGTGTGTGTGTGTGTGTGAGCTGCTCGGAGCCAGCCTGGCCCTCCCCGTCCCCAGGCCTGGCCCTGCCCCAGCCTGACCTCTTGGCGCCCGCCCGCAGCCCCTCCTCCCTGTTCTTGTCCAAACAGCTGCTCCCCGTTGGTGAGGGTCTGACTCCCTCAGAGCCCTGGTCCACAGAGCGGCGGTTTGCCGGCCGCGGCCTCGGGACAGCAGCGTGGACGCAGCGCGTGTCCGGCCGGCGTCCGGAGAACGTTCACGGGAGCCAGCCCTGGGCCGCTGGCCGCCACCGCCCGTCAGCCATGCAGGACAGGCAGTGAGCGCCGCCCACGCTCTGTGCCCCCCATCGCGGGCCCGCCCGTCCCGACCCCGTTTCTGATGCTGTCCCTGTGCCCTCGGGACGTGGTTTGGGGGATGGAGACCCCAGAACCTGCGCAGACAGCGGCAGGCCACCCACCCGACAGGCCCCCAACACGGCTCCGGGCTGGGCGGCTGCTGACTCGCCTGTAAGTCGCCCCAGGAAGGGTGCAACCTGCCCCACAGGGCCGGGCCACACACACTCGTTCCCACACACACATCTGTGCACACACACAAAACACACATGGGTGTGCACACGTAGCACATGTGCGCACACACAGCACACACGTGCACTCAGCACACAGGTACACACAGCACACACATGCGCACAGCTACCTTGTTGAGCTCCTCGATCCTCCGGATCAGGTAGGGGTTGCTGGAGGAGTTCTCGAAGTAGACGTAGTCTGCAAAAGGCACAGAGGTCACCGCCGCGTGCCCAGGGTCACAGCTTCCCCCACGGCGCCCCCACATCCCCCCACATCACAGCCCCCCCACAGCACGGCCCCCCCACATCCCATCACCCCCTACATCATGGCCCCCACCCCCACGTCATGGCCCCCATCATCATGTCCCCCCGCCCCCCCACATGACGGCCACATCATGGGCCCCCGCCCCCCGTCATGGCCCCCCCACAGCACGGCCCCCTGCTCTGGGCCCGGAGGAGTGCTAACCCCCACGCCTCTCGCCCTCAGGCTGGAACGGGAGGGAAGGGAGGAGGTGAGCGGAGCGCCCCATGGAACCCGAGGCCACCTGCTGCCTTCGGGGAGGCCGGGCCGGCACAGCTCAGAGCCGGCGGCCGAGGCAGAGGCTCACCAGCCAGAACGGCTGCAGCCTCGAGACGGGGCCCTGACTCCGCAGCCTGCTCCGGCCAGGGGCAAAGCCGAGGTCCCCCCAACTCCAGCTCCGCACCCCAGAGAGCAGAGGGTCAGGCCCACAGCTGCCCGCCAAACCCACCGAAACCACTGCCGATGGCGGCCCAGAGGCCCGGCCCCCAACACGGAGGGAGCACCGTGCCAGCGGAGCACAGAAACCAACCAGCGCCGCATGACGTGAGACAGCACCCACCCACGTCCTATAGAATAACCCTATAGAATAAGCCTAAATAATAAAAGCCGGGCGCTACAACACGCCCTGGCCACCAGGGGGCAGACGCTCCAACCAGTAGGTTAGCTTGCTGCTGGCCCATGGGGACAGAAAAGGGCCCTCCTGTTGTCCCTCCGCCTGGCCTGTGCCCTCTCACCACCTGGGACCCCTCAGGGGATGTCCGAAGGCCGATTTCGGCCCCATCCCCGCAGGCCAGGCCGAGGGACCCCACGGGTGCACGAACCCATGCACTGGGCCTCTAATTCCTGATAAAAACTTTTTTTTTGCCCTAGCCCCATGGTCGCAAACAGGCTAGTAAGCCACATGTGGCTCTTTGGCCCCTGGAGTGTGGCTCTTCCACAAAATACCACAGCCTGGGCGAGTCAGTTTTGAAGAAGTGGCATTGGAAGAAGTTTAAGTTTAAAAAATGTGGCTCTCCAAAGGAATTTCAGTCCTTGTACTGTTGACATTTGGCTCTGTTGACTAAAGAGTTTGCCGACCCTGGGCCTAGCCGGTTGGTTCAGTGGGTAGAGCATCAGTCGTGGACTGAAGGGAGGGCCCTGGGCTCAGTACTGGGCACGGACCTCGGCTGGCAGCTCTCCCCACACCTTCTACTGCCCCTAAAAAAGTCAATGGAAAACATCCTCAGGTGAGGATTAACAACAAAAATAAAAAATAAAAGTTTTTTGTTCATCCTTGCCCAAGGATATTCTGTCCGTGGGTTTTCAGAGTGAAAGGGAGCAGAGAGAGAAACATCAATGTGAGACACACTGACTGGCTACCTCTACACCCGCCCAGGCCGGGGCCTGGGATCGACCTGCAGCCCAGGTGCATGCCCTGGATCGGGAATCAAACCCGTGACCCTTCGGCATGTGGGCCAGTGCTTCCTCCCCCCGCCCCAGCCCCCTGGCCAGGGCTCCCGGTAGGAACTCTTAAGCAATTGGGATCACGGGAAACTCGAACCCGGTGAGGGGCACCGGACACACCCACTGCGAGCCTCTCGGCGGGAACTGCAGGCTGCCTCCCCGCCGGCCGCCAGCACTACTTGGGAGCCGGCATCTCCTGAACAGGGTTCACACGTGTGTGCTCAGCGGGCTCCTGAGACCACGTGTGTGCAGTGCCGGCCAGGAACACGCACCCCCCCCACTTCACGGAGGCCCAGAGTGGGCCTGGCGCTGGGCTCAGCACATGCCCGAGGGGTGCTGGTTCAGTTCCCGGTGAGCGGGGAAGAGTCGGCGGCTCCCACGCCGGTTTCTTTCTAGAAGCCGAGCTTCTTTTTTCGTGCCAAGTAGGATTTTGTTCCGATAAAGGCTCTGAGGATGATTATTCTATTTAATTTTATTGTTGAGGGTATTACTGATGCTCCCCACTGTCCCCTTTGGCCCCTTCCCCCCTGCTCCGCCCCACAACAAGCCCTTCCTTTTTACGGTATTAATCCTCACCGGAGGCTGTTTCCCACTGATTTTTTAAAATATGTTTTTATCACCCTGGCTGGTCTGACTCTGTGGTTAGAGGGTGGGCCTGTGGACTGAAGGGTCCCGGGTTCCATTCTGGTCGAGGGTACAGGCCCGGGTTGCAGGTTCAGTCCCCGGTGGAGGGTGTGCAGGAAGCAGCTGATCAATTATTCTCTCTCATCATTGATATTTCGGTTTCTCTCTACCACCTCCTTCCTCTCTGAGGACAATGAAAACATACTTTAAAAAAGAAAAGAAAGCCAAAACCAGTTTTGCTCAGTGGATAGAGCGTCGGCCAGCAGACTGAAGGGATCTGGGTTCGATTCCGGTCAAGGGCATGTACCTTGGTTGCAGGCACATCCCCAGTGTGGGGGGGAGGGGTTGTGTGTGCAGGAGGCAGCTGATCAATGTTTCTCTCTCCTCGATGTTTCTAACTCTATCCCTCTCCCTTCCTCTCTGTAAAAAGTCAATAAAAATGTATTTTTTTTAAAAAAGAAAAATGCCCTGGCTGGTGTGCTCAGTGGATAGAGCACCAGTCCGGGGACCAAAGGGTCGTGGGTTCGAGTCCAGTCAGTGGCACACACCTGGGCTGCAGGCTTCTCCCACCGGGTCGGGGCTCGTGCAGGAGGCGCCCAGTTCACGTGTTTCTCTCACATGGATGTTTCTCTTCCCTCTTCCCCTCTCTCTAATCACTGAGAAAATATCCTCGGTGAGGATTAAAAACAATAATAAAAAGTAAAAGAGGGTTTTTTTTGTTGTTTTTTTTTAAATGCACTGCAGAATCCACAAATCCTGCTTTTTTAAAAAAATATATTTTATTGATTTTTAACAGAGAGGAAGGGAGAGAGATAGAGAGCTAGGAACGTCGATGAGAGAGAAACATTGGCCAGCTGCCTCTTGCACATCCCTACCGGGGATGTGCCCGCAACCAACGTACATGCCCCTGACCGGAATCGAACCCGGGACCTTTCAGTCCGCAGACCGACGCTCTACCACTGAGCCAAACCGGCTTCGGCTGTTTTTCTTGTTTTGTTTTTACTTTTTTTTCCCTTTAATCATTATAGGCATAGTAAATGCCTTTTTAAATTTTATTTATTTTTAATAAATATATTTTAATATATTTTTACTTTGTACAATATTTTGATTTTGACCGGAATCGAACCCCTTCAGTCCGCAGGCCGAAGCTCTATCCATTGAGCCAAACCGGTTTTGGCTAAAAGAGGTTTTATTGATTTTAAAAGAGAGAGAGAGAGAAAGAGATCAACGATGAGAGGGACACTGACGGGCTGCCTCCCACACACGCCCACCCGGGGCCCGGGGTCCAACCAACCGGAGCTCCTGCCTCGGAAGGAACCGAACCCGGGCCGAGCAGCGGGCCGTCCCCCCGGGACCGGGACCGGGACCGGGGCGGGAAAGAACCTGCCGGGTCGCTCCGGAGGCTCCGGGTCACCATCACAGAGGGGGGACTCCTCCCGGCACGGCCCCGGGCGGCGTGGGGCACGGGTTCGTGCCGGCAGGTCCCTCCGCCCCCCGCCCTCCGGGAAACAGGGCTGCGGGCGCTGCGCCGTGTGCATGTGTGTACATGCATGTGCGTGTGTGATGCCGCGGGGCTGACCACAGGAGCAGGGCCGCCTGGGAGGGGGCGGGGCCTGGGAGCGCCGGGCAGGGCGGTGGGAGGGGTCCGCGCACAGGCCCCGCCCCCTCTCCTCCTGCGGGAGCCGCGCCCCACTTCCGGTCACCGCGCCCCCATGTCCGGTCACCGCGGCCTCGCAGCTCCGGCGCCCGCGACCCGCTAGACGTGACCGCCCCGGCTCCGGGTCAGTCAGTCGGTCGGTCGGTCGGTCGGTCAGTCAGTAGGTCGGTTGGCACAGACGGCGGAGGCGGGCACCGGCACCGCGGCCGCCCAGGCCGCGACCCCGTGGGGCGTGATGCTTCTCCTCACCTCTGTTTCTGTTTCTCTCTCCCTCCCCCTACCCTCCCCTCCCTCCAAAACAATCACTGAGAAGACGTTTTTAAAGGTAAACAATTCCCTCTCTGAGGAGAGAGGAAATCGTACAGTTTGTGACAGGAACGGCCTGGAGCGGCGGGGCCCAGCGGGGGCGTCCCGAGGGGCCCTGATTCCTGAGGGGCCGCTGAGGGCCAGCCACTGAGGGCGAGCCACTGACATGAACCTGAGTCTCTCTCTCACGCGCACACACACACACACACACACACACACACGGCGTGTAACACACGGGGACGTGTTTGTGCACTGACGTTCCCTATCCCATGCTGTGAAACTCTGTTTGCTGTTTTTTCACATCACTTTGTTTTTTTCTTTTTAACAATTTAAAGTGATTTCTTCCTCAGTCCCTGTCAGCTGGTCTTTACCTTCTCTCACGGAGGCCGTGCTCTGGACGCCGGTTTAGGCTAAGTTCACGGCCTTGAGGCTTCCTCCACAGAACGGGTTCCCTCTGAGTAAAAAAACCCTGTCCCAGGGGCCCCGGGCCGGAGAGACGGGGCGTGGACAGAGCGCGGTGGGACCCGGGTCTGGAGGGCACTCTGCTGAGTTACATGGACGAGTTAGAGAAAGGAAAACACTGATCGTCCTCACGTAGAATCTGATGAGCAAAACTCACAAACAAAGAATCAGAGTTATAAACACACAGACTGATGGACTGGGTGGGTGAGACAGAGAGCGCACAGTGGGTGACGGGAAAGGGAGGGAGAGCGCACAGTGGGTGACGGGAAAGGGACGGAGAGCGCACAGTGGGTGACAGGAAAGGGACGGAGAGCGCACAGTGGGTGACGGGAAAGGGAGGGAGAGCGCACAGTGGGTGACAGGAAAGGGAGGGAGAGCGCACAGTGGGTGACAGGAAAGGGAGGGAGAGCGCACAGTGGGTGACAGGAAAGGGAGGGAGAGCGCACACTGGGTGACAGGAAAGGGACGGAGAGCGCACAGTGGGTGACAGGAAAGGAAGGGAGAGCGCACAGTGGGTGACGGGAAAGGGACTGAGAGCGCACAGTGGGTGACAGGAAAGGGAGGGAGAGCGCACAGTGGGTGACAGGAAAGGGAGGGAGAGCGCACAGTGGGTGACAGGAAAGGGAGGGAGAGCGCACAGTGGGTGACAGGAAAGGGAGGGAGAGCGCACAGTGGGTGACAGGAAAGGGAGGGAGAGCGCACACTGGGTGACAGGAAAGGGAGGGAGAGCGCACACTGGGTGACAGGAAAGGGAGGGAGAGCGCACAGTGGGTGACAGGAAAGGGAGGGAGAGCGCACAGTGGGTGACAGGAAAGGGAGGGAGAGCGCACAGTGGGTGACGGGAAAGGGACGGAGAGCGCACAGTGGGTGACAGGAAAGGGACAGAGAGCGCACACTGGGTGACAGGAAAGGGACGGAGAGCGCACAGTGGGTGACAGGAAAGGGACAGGGAGCGCACAGTGGGTGACAGGAAAGGGACAGGGAGCGCACAGTGGGTGACGGGAAAGGGACGGAGAGCGCACACTGGGTGACAGGAAAGGGACGGAGAGCGCACAGTGGGTGACAGGAAAGGAAGGGAGAGCGCACAGTGGGTGACGGGAAAGGGACGGGGAGTGCACACTGGGTGACAGGAAAGGGACGGAGAGCGCACAGTGGGTGACGGGAAAGGGAGGGAGAGCGCACACTGGGTGACAGGAAAGGGAGGGAGAGCGCACACTGGGTGACAGGAAAGGGACGGAGAGCCCACACTGGGGAGACGGGGGTGACGCTTGCACTGGAACATAGTCAGTGACACCGTGATGGCTATGCGTGTGCCGGCTGGGCACAGGCAATGTCGGGGTCACTTTATAAACTACCAGTGACCCGGTGCCCAGATCCATACACATCAGAAGGAAATTAATCATAAGTGGCCAGCGGGGCAGGACTGGGCAGGACGGGCCGGCCACACCCTGGGCTCAACCTCCCACAGTCCCTACGGCCTGGCCTGTGGGGATCGGGCTGAAACCGGCTCTCCAGCCCCCCCTCCTCCCCCGGGGTCCGGAGTGCGAGAGGGCCCTCTGCAAAGTGCCGACCTACGGGGTGTGGAACGCAGACACAGTGAGCAGTAACCAGACTCGGGGCGACGGCGTCCCAGCCAAAGGTGGAACCGCAGCCCGTGAGGAATCGGGGTCCCTCCTCTCTGGTTTCGGGGTGCCTCACCCGAGAACCGCCGCCACCATGTCCCTGCAGCTCGGCAGCTCCTGTGTTGGGCACCTGTGCCCTGGTGGTCAGTGCGTGTCACAGCGACCATAGGACGGCAGGAAGGACATATCTGCCTTTTATACAGACAGACCAGAGGCCCGGTGCTCAAAATCCGTGCACAGGGCGGTCCCCAAGCCTGGCCGGCAATCACGGCCTTCCTTAGTTCCACACCAACCCCTGGTGGTCAGCACACGTCATAGCGAGCGGTCGAACTCCCGGTCGAACTCCCGTGGGGACAATTTGCTTATTCAACGATAGATAGCTGTGCCGTACCCCCACTATGCCGTACCCCCGGAACTAATACAAAATAACATCCACTGCAAACTGTAAAAAGGAAGGGAGGGGAGAAGGAAAGAAAGAAAATCACCCCATTTTAAAAAACAGGCCAGAGATTTTGTGCAGACACTTCGCCAAGACACATGGCCGGCAAATAAAAACACAGGAGCCCTGCTGGCCAGCGTGGCTCCGGGGCTGAGCATCGGCCTACGAAACCCGAGGTCCCAGTTCCATTCCCAGTCAGGGCACATGCTCGGCTGTGGGCTCCATCCCCAGTGCGGGGCGTGCAGGAGGCAGCTGATCAATGGTTCTCTCTTATCATTGATGTTTCTAGCTCTCCCTGAAATCAATAAAAAAAATTTTTCAAAAAACAACACATGAGCTCTGGCTGGGGGCTCGGTCTGCTGGAGCGTCATCAGTCCGCCCGCCCGCCGGTCCGTCTGTCCGTGTGCCCCAAGGCTGCAGGCTGGATTCCTGGTCAGGGCACCCGCCCGAGCTGGGGGTTCAGTCCCCGGTGCGGGCATGTACGAGACCACCAGGCTACATTTCTCTGTCACATGGATGTCCCGACCCCCCCGGCCCACCCTCTCTAAACACAGCATCCCCTCAGTGAGGATTAGAAGATAATGAAAAATAAAAACACAGGAGGACGCCCTATCACCGGGCCACGGAGGGGCCGGTGGTGATGCCCGCGCTCCTGGCAGAACGCTGTGCGGACAGGAAGTGACCAGGCCCAGACGGGGCGGGGTGAGTGTCCCCACTGCCCGAGGCCGGCTGGGGGAGGGGGGCCGCCCAGCTCCTCACACAAACCCCCCCACTGCACAGGGAGCGAGACCCCGAGCTCGGCTCTCCTCGGGTCACCCAGAGCCAGGGTCACCCAGAACCGGGTCACCCAGAGCCGTGGGCCTCCTGGGGGGTCAGGCCAGGAGGTGGCGCCCACAGGGGTCACCGTCCCTCACGTCAAAGCGCTCCCTGCACTGGCCCAGCGGCGGGGCTCAGGGGCTGAGCATCGACCTAGGAACCAGGAGGTCAGGGTTGATCCCCGGTCAGAGCACAGCCCGGAGTGTGGGCACCACCCCCCGTGGGGGGCGGGCAGGAGGCAGTGGACCAGAGCTCCTCTCATCATGGTTGTCTCTCCCTCCTCCCTCCCTCTCTGACATCAATAAAGAAATAGACAAATAAAAGCGCTCCCTGACCCAGGAGCCACTCCCCACCGGACAGGGGTTGGCGGCCGGATGCTCGGCCTCCAGAAGGTGACCTGTTCCCCGGGTGCTCCTCCGAGGCCACGGCACCGCCACGCCAGCCCGAGCGCCGACGGCACCCAACGTCCCTCTGCCGCTGAACAGACCGCAGTCCACACGCATGGACTCGTCCACGGGGAGGAACGGAGAGCGGGGCAGGCCGGAGCCGAGCGTGGAGCCCTCCCCGGAGCCGGGTTCCATCCCCATCGGGGTGGCGGAGCCGGGCACTCAGAGGCCCCAAGGCGGGCGGGTCCCACACGGGGGGCCAGACATGGCAGCCATCCCAGGAGGAAGATCGAGACCCACTGGCCTGAAACCAGGGAGTGCAGGGGGCCCGGCGGGCATGAGGAGAGCAGGCAGCACCCTGTGGGCACCTGAGGAGCCTCGCCTAGGACCCAGCCTGGCAGCCACCCAACAGGCCCTCCCCAAGGCCACACCCCAACACAGGCAGCCAGAGCCCCCCAACCCCAGCCCCAACCGCACCCCCACTGTGAAAACGCAGTAGCACCCCAGCCCAGGACGACGGTGCCATCCCCACCCCCCAGGGCGCCCACCTGGCCCGGCAGGACCCGGAGGCAGCCCGGCAGGCGTGCAGGGAGCTGGGGCACCTGAGCCCTAAGCCTCTGTCCAGGACACGCTCCCCACCCCAACGGCAGCTGCTGCTTCTAACCCGGGAGCTGAAGGGCCACCCCTCCCGGTGAGGCCCGGGGCGCCGTGGCCGGGCTCCGTGGCTGTGGCTCCGTGGCCGGGCCCTCCCTGCAGCAGCTCTGAGCGGGGACTCGGCACACAGAGCCTCCCCTGGTCCAAAGTTTAAAACAAACGACAAAACGAAAGCGTCTGAGAGCCGGCAGGGACGGTGACGTAAGGAGGGCCACGGGGCACAGTCCACCGCGGGCGCCCCGAACCCGCTGTCTGTGGCAGGGTCTCCTGGCACCTCCGCCAAGTGTGTTTTAAAAGAACAAACTACCCAGGACGGGCATCCGTCCCACCGGACACGAGAGGAGAGGCAACATGCAACGGCGACAGGGACACACACAGCAGCTGAGAGGCCCGGCCTGGCTGCAGCCGGGAGCCCGCGGGGGCCCTGGCCCTCGGGAGGCCGGGCCGGGGGAGCCGGGGGGGACCTGCCCTGCCAGCCCTGCCCGGGCCACCCGCCCGCACACGGGCAGCCGCCCGGCCGGCCCGGCCATGGCAGGACACTTCCCTGGAGGAGCCAGGCCGTGCCCTCCCGGGCGGACCCACTGCCTCCAGCTGGGCAGCGGGCACCGGGCTGCAGCCACGCCTTCGCCCATCGGGCCTCGTCCCGGCCCCTGGCTCCTGCCGGGCCTTTAGCGTTCATGGCCGCCCGGTGATGTTCGGGAGATGGGGCCAAGGAGCTGGTTATCGGAAACTCCAGTTTAGCTGCTGTGCCAGGCTCTCCTTGTCGGACAGGCTCCTTTAGAGAGGGTCCTGTTCTCGGGGTCCCAGGTGGAGACAATAGGGGGGGTCCCTGCTTCCAGAGCCCTCCCCACGCGAGAGGCACAAACACAGGACGTTCACCTGCCGGCTGCCCCCCTGCCCGCCCGCCCGCCCTGACCTCCGGCCCTGCCAGCACCGGACCGGCCTCGGCGCCCGGCTCCCACTCAGAACCTGGCAACACACAGCATCTCCCATGGGGATCTCCAAGGGGCCACTCGGGAGGGAGGGAGGGGACCCCAGGACACCTCCTGACCTGGGGCTGGACAGGCCTCCCCTGTGCACACCGTGGGAAACCGAGGCACAGGAAGGTCTGGGGGGTAGTCAGGCCCCCACCGAGTTCTCAGCCAGACAGACCCACAGGCCAGGACTGTACCCCCCGCGGAGGGGAGACCCTGAGCCACCCCCACACCCAGGCAGGCACAGGGCAGTGTAGGGCCCAGCACCAGCCCTCCCTGGGCCCCAGCATCTCCCCGGGGGAGGGATGCTCCTTCACTCACTCATTCATTCACTCACTCAGCACCAGCGCCAGGCTGGGGGGAGGGGGGCACCTGCAAGAGGGGGTTCTGGCTGGAGACCCCAGGGGTGGCAGGTGGGCTGTGGGTGTGGGCTGGGGCCCAGGGCCTTGTCACGTCAGCAGGAGCCACGGGGCCTCAGGCCAGGCCAGAGGGGGCCCAGGGAGGTGCACCGGGAGGCATGGGGGGGGGCGGTATGGGGGGGCGGCATGGAGAGGGGGTGACATGGAGGGGGGGGCAGCAGGACGGGGAGCCCCGAGGCCAGATCCTAGGAGCTGTGAGGGGTTCCCTGGGGTGCGGTGAGGAGCACCCTTGGGGATGACTCTCCTGCTTCCCCCCAAAGTGGGGGAACAGGCCTGCTCCTAAGAGGGTGCAGGCCCCATCCCGGCGCCCCCTCAGCCAGAGGGCGGGTGGAGGCGCCCCGTTCACCCCCTGCCCGGGGCCCGGCCGGCGGAGAGCGGACCCCACACCCAGGGTGGGCGGCCGGGGGACACGCCGCCAGCGCGGGCGCTGAGGGCGCGGGGGCACCGGGCACCCCTCCCGGAGGCCCGGGGCCGCTCCGAGCCCGCACCGCGCGGCGGGGACCAGCGGGTCCGGCCGCAGCGGGGAGCGGCCCCGGCCCCCGGCCCCGGCCTCCGGGCCGCACGGCGCCGCGGGGGGCGGGAGGAGGGGGAGTTGGGGCCGCGGCCTGCGGGGCCCGGGCCTGCGGGGGATGCGGGGCGGGCGGCGGCCCCGGGGGGCAGGCCCGGCGGCCCATCGCAGGCCGCGGCCCCCGCCGCCCCGCCGGCCGCGGGGACCCACTGGCCCCGGGCGGCCACGTGCTCGGCGCTCGGCTCGGGCCCGGCCCCCGGGATGCGGCCCCGCGGCCACCAGGCCCCAACAGGTGGGCCCGGCCGGGGCGGCGGCGGGCGCTTACCTCCGACCCGGTACATGTTGGCCGCCATGTCCGCCGGAGCGGCCGAGCGGCCGGAGCGGGACGGCGGCCGGGAAGATGGAGGCGGCGGGCGGCGGGCGGGGGCGCGGGGCGCGGGCGGGCGGGTTAAAGGGGCCGCTGCCGCCGCCGCCGCCGCCGCGGAGGCCGCCAGGGACCGAGGCCGCGGGCGGGAGAGGAAGAGGCGGGGCGCCGCGGGGGCGGGGCCTCTCCCGCCGCCTCCGCCCGCCCGGCCTCCGCCCCTCCCCCCGGCCCAGGTCCCCCAACCCTGCCTCCCCTCCCCCCTGTGCTCAGGTTCCCCCGTGCCCGGGTTCGGAGGCTGGGGCTCCGGGTTGGGGGGAGCCGGGACGCGGAGGGGGCGCCCCGCACTGTGGGGGCCGGAGGGCCGGGTCCAGTGTGAGGAACACGGAGGAGCTGGGGGTCCCCAGCGGAGTGCAGGGCGCCCGTCAGGGTGGCCCCAGCACATATCCCCGGAGGCCCCGGGGGAGGTGGTGTCCCCGGAGGGCGGGGGTCATCCGAGGGGTGTCAGGGCTGATGGATGGGGCTCCGGGGGAAGCTCAGGGGGATATGGGGGGTGGGGGAAGCTCCCCTCCGTGCCCCTGCGGGGCCTGTGTCTCCGTCTTCTCCCAGCACCTGCACCCTGACCACAGGGACAGTGTGGGCACCGCACCCCTGGCCGGGGAGGGAGCCCGGTTCCCCTCCATCCAGGGCGGTGGGCTCCAGTGTCTGCGGGAAGCCCCCCGAGGCCCAGTCCCCCCGGAGGGAGGAGGTGGCCCCCACAGAGCAGCAGCGATGCTGGCAGCCCCAGGGGACAGCGCAGGCCCCCTCCCCCTGGTCACTCCTCCCGGCCAGCTCCTCGGCCCAGAGCCGTGCAGGGCAGGCCCGGTCCGATCCGGTCCGGTCAGGGATGACCCTGAAGGCCCGGCCACAGCCGGAGCAGGCAGGGCGGCGTGAGGGCTGGACCACCTCGCAGCGGGCACGGGCAGCAGCGGGCACGGGCAGCAGGAGCCTGCCCGGGAGGAGTGGGCGGTGGGGGACCCAGGGCCCCTGGCACAGTGGTCCGGGCGCTGCCTGCAGCTCAGGAGGTGGAGGAGGCCTCAGGGCCCGTCTCTGGGGGCGAGGGGACCAGGCCCACAGCCGGGACCCCAGGCCCGGACTCGGCTTTGCCCCTGGAGGCTGAGGCCGGCTGGCCGTGGCTCAGGTCCGGCCGGTGCAGAGGGGGCGGGTGGAGGGGAGGCCCGAGGAGAGGCTCACAGGCAGATCCAGGGCTCCCAGGGCAGCTCCCCTACAGGTACGGCCCCCCTCGGAGCCTGAGGGGGCCCGGGAGCGAACAGGTCTCCAGGGAACACTTTAACCTGCACCCCCCCCCATGGAGGCCATTAAAACCTCAGTCATCAGCATGACCAGTGGACACACACGGCGTGGGTGGGAGTGGGAGAGGCAGGGCTGGTCGGTCGGGAGAAAAGAGACATGTAATACTTTGAACAATAAAAAATGGTAAATATATTTATATATGCCGACCTCACATCCAGCCTCTGAGGCTGCAGCACCGCCCTGAGGGCAGAGGGGCTGTGAGCTGGCACGGAGCCTCCAGGGCGCAGGGACCCGGGGGCTCGGGCCGGGGGCACCCGGGGCAGGGTGCCCAGCTCCTCGCTGCTCAAACTGGGGTCACGTGTCCTTCCTGTCCCTTCCTGGTTTTGAGATTTCCACACGCAGTCTCGGAGGACCTTTAAAACTTGGGGCGCAGCAGCATGCGCCTCGTTCCCGCAGTCCTTTCCCTCAGAACTAACTGCCATTGGCAGCAGCATCTCCGTGAGCCCACCCCCTGCCCGGCCTCTAGGAACAGTGAGGGCCTTCCCGCCCCAGCAGCGGCCATCTTGGTGACGGAATCGTGGGCAGCGTCTTACGAGCGTTCCTGTCGCCCGGCCGGCCTGGCTCAGGGGTTGAACCGGGGGGTCAGGGTTTGATTCCTGGTTGGGGCACAGGCCCTGGTGGTGGGCTCGATCCCCAAGGGGGGGCGTGCGGAAGGCAGCCGAGCCATGGTCCTCTCTCATCAGGGATGCTCCTCTCTCCCTCTCCTTCCCTGACATCAGTAAAAAGGCACCTTAAAAAGACACTGATGTGACCGTTGAACAGCGAGTGTCCTCACAAAGCCGAAGGGGTCATTTTCAGGGGCAGTGGCTGGTGGCTGGGCCCGGGCCGAGGGGCTCCCCGTGCTGCCTGGTGTCTCCAGTGGCCTCCGACCCTTCTCCACACAGGCCTGACTCACGGCACAGACGGTGCCAGAGCACCAGGGGCTGTCAGAGAGGCCGTCCTCCTGGCCCGGGGGTGTCCTCCCTCCCGGGGGTGTCCGGAGCGCCTTGCTCTGAGGGGAGGCCACCAGTGGGAACAGCAGGCCCCCGGCGGCATGGAGGGCCAAGTGCAGGTCCCGAGGCAGCGTCTGCATCATCGGTGACGGTGATGTCCTCACCAGGCTGATGCTGTCCGCCCGTCTGCCACGGAGCCCTCGGGGCTCCCCTGGGCACGGTGGGCATCGGGGTCTGGTCACTCTTGGCTGTGGGCGCCCTGTGGGGTGGTAGCACCCCCCCCCCCGGGGAGCTGGAGCCTGTGGGAGACAGTCCCTCCAGATGCCCACGACTCCCCCAAGCCGGAACTGCTGGCTCTCAGGGCAAGGAGGTGGAGGCTGCTCCCTGGAGCCCAGCAGCCAGGTGAGCCACGGTCCAGAGGGCAGAGGAGGCAGGAGAGGAGTGAGGCGGAAGAGGGTGGACGCCACGCTGCTGGCCTGGAGATGGAAGATGGAACTGGGAGATGGCGGAAGGCCCGAGCCCAGGGCTGCGGCAGCTCCAGAAGCTGGGCCGGAGTGGATGGTGCCCTGCACCTCCGGGGAGGAAGCAGCCCTGCCCACACTGCCCAGCCCGCCTGGGGGCCTGCGTGGATCTGGGAGCCGCAGGGAGTGGACGGAGAACGTGGCTGCCTGCGGAGGTGGCACCCCTTCCCCAGAAGCTGCGGCCTCACCCTGCACCCCACGGCTTTGCCTGCTCCCGGAGGCCTCCTGCAGAGGCTGAGACCTCGTGGAGGGCGGGGGCGGTGTGAGCCAGGGCACCTGGGTCTCCTGTGACCCCCACGAGCCTGAGAGCACTCAGAGACGGGACAGCGCTGCCACCGCTCAGACCGCTGGCGTGGATGCGGGCTCAGGGCATCATCCTGACCCTCACCCCACCCCCTTCACCATCGGGTCTCCAAAGCCCGGCCCAAACCCCTGCCCCCCTCGTCCCCCCTCAGGACACCTCCCTCCCCCCATCCCCGCGGCCCCCCCAGGCTGAGGAAGGCAGTCTGGAACACATTTAATGTCAGGGAACCAGAGAACCAGCGAGCCCGGCAGTGGGCAGGCGGAGGGGGCGGAGGCTGGCCCGGGCCCTGGGGTGTGGAGGCCCCGAAAGGCTTGGTGGCTCAGGAAGGTGGGCACCTGGAGGCCCAGGTCGAGGTCATGTTGCGCCAAAAGGGCGAGCTGCGGGTCAGGAAGGCGTGGAAGGCGAAGGCGGACTCGGACGACCGCGGTTTGACGATGAGCACATCCTTGTCCACGTCCTCAGACACCAGCTGTCTCACCATCTGCAGGATTTCCTGGGGGCACGGGGACAGGGTGCGGGGTCAGGGCGCGGGGTCAGGGCGCGGGGTCGGGCGTCCGTGGCCACGCTCCCCTCCCTCCCGCACCTGGCCGCTGTGGGAGCCGGGCCGGCTCTGCAAGGTGTCCTGCAGGACCCGCTGCCTGCGCTCCTCGATGCTGAGGCTCCAGTGGCGGGTGGGGCGTCTGCTCTCTGGGGGTTGGCTCACCTGAGGACGGAGCAGAGGTCCCTGTGCCCGCACACCCCTGTGCCCTCCGCAGGGGAGGGGAGCTCCCAGGCTGAGGCCAGGGCCTCGCAGCTCTGCACAGCGCCCGGGCCAGGCCACCAGCCCTGCGCCTGGACTGTGACAGGCCCAGGCAGGAGCCTCCTCCGGAGGCCAGCCTTCATTCGGGCTGGTGCGGAGGCCGCCCTGGGCCCCAGCACACGGGGCCTGAGAGCAGCCAACCAACTGCTGTGGCCTCAAGACCAAACCAGAGATGGTCGGACCTGCATCACCACCATTTGTCCACCAACCAGATCTGAAATATCCTGGCTGACATGTACACATAAGGAACTGTTTGACATTGAAATTGGGACTCAGAACTGTTGGCCCAGAAAGGAACTCACTACAGACTGATTCATTTGCCTCTCAGCATAACCTTTATGGCTTGTCGCAGTTTAGGTTCTTTCAAGGGTATTTCTTGGATCACATGATCTCTGATCCCACACATCTAGAGGAAATAATGAACAACATAAACTGATGAACAAAAACAGACCCAGAGACAGAGGAGCATCGATCAGACTGTCAAACCTCAGAGGGAAAGTAGGGGAGGGTGGGGGTAAGGGGAAGAGATCAACCAAAGGACTTGTGTGCATGCATATGGGCCTAGCCAGTGGTCATGGACAACAGGGGGAGGGGGCATATGTGGGGAGGAGTTTGGGATGGGAATGGGGGGATGAGGACAATTATGTGATACCATAATCAATAAAAAAAAAAGAAGAAGAAAAAAAAAAAAGAAAGGCGGGCCCAGCCCTGGCCCGGGTGGCTCAGTGGATAGAGCACCAGACTGCAGACTGAAGGGTCCGGGTTCGATTCCAGTCAAGGGCACATGCGGGTTGTGGGCTCAGTCCCCAGTGGGGCATGCAGGAGGCAGCTGGTCCATGATTCTCTCTCAGCATTGATGTTTCTCTCTCTCCCCCTCCCTTTCTGAAACCAGTAAAAGTTTACTTAAATGCAAATACGTACAATGAGAATGGACCTGCACTGGATTAGCTATGGGCGATCTGACGAGTTTCAAACATTAATCCCCAGGGCAGGGCCTGCTGCTGTCACCCCGTGGGGGAGTCGCACCACGGCGAGGACACACACACACACACACACACACACACACACCCCGCACTCCTGCCCGGTGCCTTCGCCGTGTGGGAACAACGCAGCCCGCATGGCGATCACTCACCCTTCCCCTTCCCCTCCCATGTGGTTGTGGTACCGGCCCCGGGGTTCTCTACAGAGACAATGTCTTAGCGCAAACGCTGACGAGCCGTGCCTCTCCTCCTCAGGGTCATCGCTCCCTTCCCTTCCCCGGTGCCCACAGGCTCTCCCATCGTCATGGCGACGCCCGCATCCCTGCCTGTGCCCCAGTCTGCGTCTGCGAGGACGAGGACGCTCCAGTGAGGAGCCCTCAGAAGGCCCTCCCTCCCACCGTTAACCGTTCAGCTCCAAGGGGGGGACGATGATGACGAAGGGGAGGAGGCCAGAGGGAAACGGGGACACTGTCGTCAACAACAGATTAATGTTTAAGAAGACACCAGGCTTTCCGCTTTGTTCTGTTTTAAGGAAATTCACTGGATTTACTAAGGCTCTTTTTCCTCCTCCATTGAGGCCGATCGAGTGGCCTTCCTCCTCCTGTGGGTCTGAGCCTTTTATAAATTCCCAGACTCCTCCTGGGACACAGCTCCCTGTGTCACACGCACCTTCATTTGTGCAGCAGGTCCTCTGAGCACGTCTGTGTTGCCCCCCCGCCCCCGCGGCCCCGGGGACAAGCTGGGCTGACAGAGCCCTGCTTCCGGAGAGCCAGGGGTCTGAGGGACGGTCAGTGTCTGGGGCAGGTGATGGCCTCCTCAGGGCGGTCTGTGCCGGGTGAGCTGGGCCCGCGCTGCTCTCCTGCCTCTTTGCCCTCCCATCCTCAGGTATGACTCCTCTCCTAACTGCCCGGAGCGCCCCCACCCTTCACTCCGGGGAGCTCTGCAGCTACACAGAACTTCTTGGGCCCTGGAGGTGGCTCAGTAGTCAGAGCACCGTCCAATATGCATAGGTTTCGGGTTCGATCTCTGGCCAGGGCACATACAGGAAGGAACCAAAGATGCACAAATAGGGGAGCTACACACGAAGCCCCTCCCTCCCTCCCTCCCTCCCTCCCTCTATAAAGTCCTCAGTGAGGATTAACAAACCACAAACACCCAGCCCAGCTCCCCCTCCCCTCCGGCCGCCGGTTGCCACCATCTCTCACCTGAGCTCATGCTTCCAGAGACCACAGGCAGGTGGCTCCCATAGCGTCTGTCCTGTGTGCTCACTGCACTCAGCCTGACGTCCCCAAGGCCCGTCCACGTGGAGCCGGGACAGGGTGGAGGGCACGTGGCACAGGTGGACGCTGGCGGCTGGCACTCTGGGTGCTGTGCAGAGGCTGCTGGGAACATGGGTTTGCAAACATCTGCTGCGTCTCCCGCCCTGGTCTCCCCATGACGCCCGAGAGGGAGCCGCCCGCCTGGACAGGCTCGCTCCCCCGGCAGCGCCAGGGCTCCCAGCACCTCCGGCTGAGAAGTCCGGCCCATCGCCGCCCAGGAGCCGCGGCTCCCTCCGTGCGGCTCTCCCTCGGCAGAGCTGCTGCCCTCCTCGCCGTTCACCGTGTCCCTTTCTCCCGTGGCTACTGGACGCTGAGGCTCGGCTAGAAGGGCCTCCCGATTCCAGGGTTTCTTCTAGTCCTCTCGGGCAAACTGTGGCTCTTTGGCCCCTTGAGTGTGGCTCTTCCACAAAATACAACGGCCTGGGCGAGTCTATGTTGAAGAAGTGGCCTTGGAAGAAGTTTAAAAAGTTTAGCTCTCAAAAGAAATTTCAATCGTTGTGCTGTTGATATTTGGCTCTGTGGACTGATGAGTTTCCCGACCACTGGGTTACGGAAAAGTCTCCGCCCCAAACTGTTTTGGTCAATGTCTTGATTTTCTTTTTGTAAAAAGGATTTTTATAACATACGTTATTGTTGAAAGTATTACCTATGTTTCCTCCACCCCCATTGCCCTCTCCCCCGGCATCTCACCCCCAGCACATGCCCTCACCCCTCCTGGCTGTGCTCAGACTCATGCCTACAAGTCCTCTTCTGATCTCCCAGCTCCTTCCCCGCTTTCCGTCTGAGCTTTGATGGTCTGTTCGGTGCTTCTTGTCTCTGAGTCTATTTTTGTTCATCAGTTTCTGTTGTTCATTATATTCCACAAGTGAGTGAGATCTTGTGATATATATCTTTCTCCAACTGGCTCATTTCGCTCAGCATAATGCTCTCCAGGTCCGTACATGCTGTTGCAAATGTAAAAGTTCTTTATTTTTTACAGCAGCATGGTATTCCATTGAGTAGATGTACCACAGATGTTTTTTTAAATCTCTGTTTAGTTTATTACAGTTGTTCCTCTCCCCCCCCCCCCGCCCCGTAGCTCCCCTCCACCTGGTTCCTACCCTACTCCAGGCCTCCCCCCCCCCCCACCATCCCTACTGACCTCATTCATAGGTGTAAGCTCCTTGTCCAATCTCTTCCTGCACCCCCACAGCCCATTTCCCCCAAGAATTGTCAATCCACTCCCTTTCTATGACCCTAATTCTGTTATATTCACCAATTTATTCTGTTCATCAGGTTTTTAATTCACTTGATTTTTAGATTCACTTGTTGATGATAAGGTATTTGTTGTTCATAATTTTTAACTACCTTTTTCTTCTTCCTCTTCTTAAAGAATACCTTTCAGCATTTCATATAATACTGGTTTGGTATTGATGAACTCCTTTAGCTTTTTCTTATCTGTGAAACTCTTTATCTGGCCTTCAATTCTGAATGATGGCTTTGCTGGGTAGAGTAATCTTGGTTATAGGTTCTTGCTATTCATCACTTTGAATATTTCTTGCCACTCCCTTCTGGCCTGCATAGTTTCTGTTGAGAAGTCAGCTGACAGTTGTATGGGTAATCCCTTGTAGGTAACTAACTGTTTTTCTCTTGCTGCTTGTAAGATTCTCTCTTTGTCTTTTGCCTTTGTCATTTTAATTATGCTGTGTCTTGGTTGGTCCTCTTTGGATGCCTTTTGTTTGGGGTTCTCTGCACTTCCTGGACTTGTAAGTCTATTTCTTTCACCAGGTGGGGGAAGTTTTCTGACATTATTTCTTCAAATAGGTTTTCAGCATCTTGCTCTCTCTTCTTTTGGCACCCCCAAAATTTGGATGTTGGTATGCTTGAAGTTGTCCCAGAGGCTCCTTACACTATTTTCATATTTTTGGATTCTTTTTTCTTTTCTGTTTGGGTGTTTTTTGATTCTTCGTATTTCAAATCTTTGACTTGATTCTTGAGATCCTCTAGTCTGCTGTTGGATCTCTGTATATTATTATTTATTTCAGTCAGTGTATGCTTAATTTCTGATTGGTCCTTTTTCATATCCTTGAGGGTCTCACTAAGTTTCTCAGAGGTTTCTAGAAGATTCTTGAGTAACCTTATAACCATGGGTTTGAACTCTATATCCAGTAGTTTGCTGTCCTCCATTTATGTCATTTGTGATGTTTCATTGTCTCCAAATTTTGACAGCTTCCCTGTGTTAACAGAATGGCCTTGTGTGGTAGGTGTCCTATAGAGCTTAGTGGCTCAGCCTCCCCAGTCACCTGAGGTGGACACTTGTGGTGCACCCCTTTGTGGGCTGTGTGCACAATCTTGTGGTTAAGCTTTGATTGCTGTTGGTATCACTGGGAGGAATTGCCTTCCAGGTCAATTGGCTGTGCGGACTAGCTGTGTCTACAGAGGAAGAACTGCTGCACAGAGACACCCTTATGAGGTAGCACTTGCTTCAGTGGGGCTTTGGTGCTACTGAATCTTCTCCCTAAATGTGTCTCTTATGGATGTGAAGGGTTGTAGTCTGGCATGGTCTCACTCTTACCACTGGGTATACTGGCTCTTGAATCTCCAAGGAGGTGCAAAGTCAGTACTTTCTGGGACCACCCAGCAGGAGCTACAGAGAGATCTGCAGATTCCTCCTCTTTGTATGGGGTTTGAAAGTGCCCAGACGAGGCCCAGCTGTGAAGCAAGGCAGGCTGCTGCCACTGTGCCTTGGGCCTTCATTTGGAAGCTCTGGGGCTCTCTGACCCACCTGCAAGTTTGACAAGTTTTTGGCTGAGCAAGGACAGGCCATTCATATGCAAAAGCCAATGCACACTGTTGGGTGGGGTTGTAAATTGGGTGGGGTGGGGTCTCTGGAAATCACCAGGGCAGAGCAAACAGCAAAGGCTGCCAGTCAGTCCTACACCAAAGAGGTCCCTGGGAGCACCTCTGAGAGAAAGCTGCCCTCGCATTCCTGTCCCAATGTCAGACAGTCCAGTTTCTCCCTGTATGTGTCTGGGTCCCTCAGAGTCTTGCCCGGAACTGGAGTTCACAGCAGGAACTTGTATCTCCCTCCCGATTAAAAGAGAGGCACATCCGGGGCATCCCTCAGGGCCAGCACTCTCCGTGCCTCCAGTCCTCTTACATCTCACTGTGCTTTCTTCACCTCTGGTTGTGGAACTCCCACTCAGCCAGCTTTCCTGTAGTTCTGGGTGGGGATTGTTCTGCCTTTTAGCTGTAATATTGATGTGGTTGTGAGAGACAGCAAGTATAGGTGTTTACCTATGCCGCCCTCTTGGTTCTCTCCCCCTGTACCACCGTTTTTAAATCCATTCATCTGCTGATGGGCAGTTGGGCTGTTTCCAAATCTTAGCTATTGTAAATTCTGCTATGAACATAGGGGTGCATATATCCTTTGTGTTTCTGTTTCCTTGGGATATAGTTCTAGAAGTGGGATCACTGGGTCAAATTTCCTCCATTTTTAATTTCTGAGGAAACTCCATACCATTCTCCACAGTGGCTGCACCAGTCTGCATTCCCACCAGCAGTGCAGAAAGGTTCCTTTTCTCCACATCCTCAGCACTTGCTAGTTGCTGATGATATCGATAGATAGCTATTCTGACAGGTGTGAGGTGATAGGAATTATTTTTTTAAAATAACTTTTTATTGATTTCAGATAGGGAGAGGATAAGGGAGAGAGAAATGTCCTCACGCTGGGCACTGGGCACCCAGGGGGGAACCCTGCAGGTCAGGGCGGCTCCCTTGGGCCCTGGCTGGGAAGGGCAGGGACAAAAGGAAAGGTGGGGTTGACTGATGTCAGTCAGCGTGGGGCTCCCTGGGAGGGGATGCCTGCCAAGGGCCAGCGCGGCAAGGTCCGGAGGAACCGGGCCTGCTGCTGGGGCCAGGGGGGCGGACACCACGCAGGGCAGGTGGGGAGCGTGCCCGGGGCATCCCTCAGGGCACAGCGGACGTCCCTCAGGGTCTGGGAGCGGCGGGAGAAGCAGAGGTCAGATGAGAGGGGAGAGAGGACCAGCATGTGGGAAACATTGAGGGGACTCTGCACCCCCAAACCACATTCTGGGAGCCCGCAAACAGGGGTCTGCACCCCCTTCTGGGTGTCTGTCCAAACCCCTCTCCTCGGAGCCTCCTCCCCGGGCCTTTCTATCCTGCTCTCTGCTCCTGCCTGCCGGCCTCGGCCCCCTGCCCGTGCCCACGGCCCCTGCCTGCCTTCCTCTGGGAACTGCAAACCTGCCCACGAGCTGCCGGCCCTCGGAGGACCCCCGCAGGCGGCACCCTGAGCACTGGCATCCTGGCTTGCTGGGCTGAGAAGTCAGCCGAGGGTCCCCCCACCCCGGAGGCGGAGGACCCGGCCAGGAGGCACAGAGCGACCTCAGTGGCAGCCGGGGAGCCGCGCCTTCTCCCACCGCCTGTTCGTTTAACCACATTTGTGTTGTGTGGGGTCCTCCCCCAGGGATACTCTTCCACTGCTTTTTACTTATTTATTTTTAAAAAAATATATTTTATTGATATTTTACAGAGAGGAAGGGAGAGAGATAGAAAGCTAGAAACATCGCTGAGAGAGAAACATCAATCAGCTGCCTCTTGCACACCCCCTACAGGGGATGTGCCCGCAACCAAGGTACATGCCCTTGACCGGAATCGAACCCGGGACCTCTCAGCCAAACCGGTTTTGGCTCCATCGCTTTTTAGAGAGTGGAAGGGAGGAGGGGAGAGAGAGAAACATCGATGGGAGACAGACAATCCATTGGTTGCCTCCTGCAGGCATCCCAACCAGAGCTGGGGATGGAGCCTGAAACTCAGGTACATGCCCTCGACCAGAATCGAACCCAGGACCCTCCAGTCCGCAGGCTGACACTCTGTCCACTGAGCCACACCGGCCAGGCCGCTGCCACCTTATTATTATTATTATTTTAAAAAATATTTTATTGATTTTACACAGAGAGAAATTGAGAGGGATAGAGAGAAACATCGATCAGCTGCCTTTGCATACCCCCCACTGGGGATGTGCCCGAAACCAAGGTACATGCCCTTGACCAGAATTGAACCCGGGACCCTTCAGTCTGCAGGCCGACGCTCTATCCACTGAGCCAAACCGGTTTTGGCATGCTGCCACCTTTTCACGCCAACCTCTGAGCCGACTTGTCTGGGGACTCAACTCTTTGGGTCCCCACTCTGACGTCACGCACCGTGTGACCCTGCTGGTCCGGGATCTGACCCTGACACACACGGGGACCCGCAGGGAATTCCGGGCGCCCACTCTGGCGGCAGCTGCTGTGTGGGAACTGAGAGGCTGGGGGGGTGGGGCACAGGGGGCTCCAGGGTGAGGGCGCTGTGAGGGTGAAGCAGGCCCCTCTCCTGGTCTCAGGGGCCCCTCCCAGGGGCCCAGCAGAGGTGGGCGGACAGCCTGCAGCTCTGGAGGCAGGAGGGCTGCAAGCCCAGTGGGTGCCCAACCAGGGCTGTGGGAAGAGAGCCTGTACCCTGGGCCCCAGTCCCCCAGCTCAGCGGCCCTCAGCCCCGCCCGCCCACGCGCCGGACCAGCGCCCAGAGCAGCAGGCGCAGGGAGCCCTCCTTACCCAGTCCTGCGTCTCCGGCGCCTGCTGGGTGCAGCCCTGCGCGCCGGGCTGGGGCTGCACGCCGGGCCGGCTGGGCAGGGGCGAGGGCAGCGCGCGCTCCTGGAAGGGCGTGGGCCCCGGCGTCCTCCAGGGGGGCCTTTCCCACAGGTGCTTCTGGCTGCTCATGGTCGGCGCCCGCTGCTCCGGTCCCCGCGGCGCCCTGCCCCGCAGACAGAGGCCGCCGTCAGGCTCTGCCGGGCTCACTGTCCCCAGGGGCCGGCGTCAGGCCGCTGACACCCCACAGGGGGCCCCACGGGGAACCCCGGGCCTCAGCTCCTGCGGCCCCTGGCTCCCCATGGCCCCAAGGAGCCGCCCCCTCCCGTCCTCCGCCTCCCCAGGCCCAGGCCCCACCTGGCTCTGCTCCGGCACAGGCCCCGCTGGTGAGACGGGGGGCAGCCCCCCCACCCCCGAACCCCTGTGACCTCACCTCCAGTGGTGTGACCTCACCCCACACCCCACCCAGGAATCTGCTGGGGGGGGGCAGGACACTCAGGGACTGGGAGGGGCTCACGGGGGGGGTGTGCTGGTCAGGGGAGAGCAGATGGGGTGACAGCGGTCAGCAGGAGAGGGGGTACCCTGGGGTGCGAAGGAGGGGAGGGGCGGGGCATACTGGATACAGAGGGGGCGGGGTACCCTGGGGTACAGAGGTGGGGAGGGCGGGGTACACTCGGGTGTGGATGGAGGGGAGGGAGGGGTACCCTGGGGTACGGGTGGGGGAGGGGCACACTGGGGTGTTGAGGTGAGTGGGAGAGGGAGGGGTACCCTGGGGTACGGGTGGGGGAGGGGCGGGGTACACTGGCTTGGGGTGTGGGAGGGGCGGGGCGCAGGGGTGGGGCCCACGGAATTCTGGAAGCCCAAAGGGACCCAACCCAGCGACTTCCGCTGCAGGCCCCACCCGCCGCTTCCGCTTCCGGCCGTGCGCGCCTGCGCCCTGGAGCCCGCCCACCGGCGGCGCCACGCGGCTGGGCTCCTCCCGGCCCGGGGCCCCGAGCCCGCAGTCCCCCGCCCTCCCCCTCCCCGCGGCGCGGGGCCCGGGGCCTTAGTGCATTGGTGTCCATTAGCACCTCGCACGGCCCGCGGTCTGGACCAAGCAGAGCGTCTGCTCCCAAAAGGCTCTTTACGGGGCCCCGCTTCCCTTTCAACCGCCGCACGGCCGGGACTGGCACGCTGGACGGGGCCGGCCCCCGCGCCTCCCTCCTCCCGCCCCCCGGAGGCCAGGGCCGGGGTGTGTGTGTGTGAAAACGGGGGTCCTTCAGGGCGAGTGCCCGGTGTGGCCCCGAGTGCGTTCTGGGGCCAGACCGACGCGGCAGTCAGGTCCGCGCCTGCGGTGACTGCAGCGAGGCCGCCTCGGCCCCTGGGGAGCCATGGCCTCTGCCCGGAGCCCCCTCGCTCAGCGGCCTCCTCCCCAGCCTGGCCCTGACCCCGGGGCCGGGCGACAGGCAGGAGGCTGGGTGCGGAGCCTGCCCACAGCACCCAGGTCTGGCCTGGCCCCTGAGGGGCGGCCCGCTGGAGGTGCCCACACTAATGCCCGCACTGTGAGAGGGCAGGGCCCTAACCCAACCAATCAGGTCAGCCAAGGTAGTGGCACCCCCTATCAAACCCATTGTTATGTTAAATCCTTTCTCCCTCCCGCCATGCTGTCGCTGGTGTAAGCGAGCTCGGACTAGTCCTAAATAAATACAGGTTTTCTGCAGTCGCATTGGATTCGGCTCCCTGGTAGTCTTTGGGGTTTATGACACGTGAGCACAACACTGCCCGCCCCGCTCAGCAGTTTTGGCTCCCCGCCTGCGAGGGACAGAGGCTGGTGCGCACAGTGTCCTCAGGACAGCTCTGGGGCGGGCCGGGGAGCCATCGCTGAGCGCCAGCGGGCCATGGGCGGCAGCCCAGGTCTCAGCCGATCACCGTGGCCGAGGCGCCTCAACACTTCCCAGGCCCAGGGATGGTGTCGCAGGGGCAGCTCTGCAGGACCCGGGGCAGAGTAGAGGTGCCAGGTGCCCTTCCCCCAAGGGTACAGAGCACAGCTGTGAGGTGGATAGGGAGGCACAGGGGCAGGATGGACGGGACAGCCCCGCATGGCCACCTCCCCCAAAGCCAGCTCTGAGGCTAGAAGGCAGGTCAAGGGCATGTCACCCCATCTGCTTCCTTCCTGCTGAGCGGTGACCAGGCACCGGCTCTGGTGTTGGGGAGGAGTGGGAGGCTCAGGCCTCCGGGCTGGCTGCAGGGGTGTGGCCCAGGGGCGCTGCCCGAGGGGCTGTGGGCTCCGTGGCCCGCACCATCACCCAGGTTCTCCCAGGGGAGGCAGGCCCCAAGCCCAGGTCTGCCTCAGGCACGGTCCTGGCCCTGGTGGAAGGTGTATTTCAGCTAGGAGGTGCTCCCTGGGAGGGCCCTCGGCCCAGCACTCTGCCCACAGGGTCCGAGGCCTGGGCTGCACCCACGTCCATGTCCGAGTCCGATCTGCCACCCGGCACAAAGCCCGTGGCACGAACACTCGGGTCCTGGACAGCCTCCGGGGGAGAAGGTGAGGGGCTGCCAGGGCCCTCCCTGCGGAGACCTGGGATGTGGGGTTTGGGGTGCAGCAAGACTGGGAAGGATGCTGGCTGCGTGGGAAGGTGTAGGGTGGGGCTGCCAACTAGGATAGGACCCAAACCCAAATTCTGAGGAGCTTGGCCTAGAGGCCATCGGGCCCCTGCGGGGGTCCTCTGGCTGTCCTGCAGCTCCCAGTGCCCAGCCACCGTGCCTGAGCGTCCACGGGCCACCCCACTCTGCTGTGCCCCAGCCTGCCCCAACCAGCAGGTGGGGCTGGGGGTGGGGCAAGGAGGAGGCCACGTGCCTGCCAAGTCTGGGGCAGGGACACTCGGAGGCGGAGGGTGTCTCAGAGCCACGGTGGGAGCGGGTCCCAGAGGCGGTGAGGCTGGGCCGGGGTGGGGGCTGGCTGGGACGTGGGACTGAAGAGCGATGAACATTTGGCAGCCACATTGTAACGTGTATTTAAAAGCATTAAAAATAGCTGCTGCTGTAACCCAGCTCCTTGGGGGATGGAGTCACTGGGAACCACGGCAGGCAGCGCGGGACACGGCTGGTTGGCAGCTGCCCGGGCCACTGGCTGCTCCAGGTTTTGCTCAGGATGCCCAGCGGGGGCCAGCCCCTGGCCGCCCGGCGCCGAGGCTGTGGGGCTAGGAGGCGAAGTCCTGGGTGCAGGCCGAGCCGGCTCCCGGGGAAGCGGAGTCCTGGCCCCAGGAAGGGCAGGTGGAGAAGGCGAGAACCCTTCTCGCGGAGTGTTAGGGGTCCTGAGGCCGAAACACGCCGTCCTGGAGTCTCCAGCTCCGCGGGGCCCACCCGCCGGGCGGCTGGTTAATAAGCAGAGCGGCGGGGCTCCGGGGCCGCCCGTTAGTTCCCAGGTTGTAGCACAGTCGCACGTAAGACGGTTTCTGTTGTGTTTCCAGGTCTGTGTCGTAAACTGAAATGTTAGAAGCAGCGGCCCCGGGCCGGGCCGCGGGCGAGGCGGGGCTAGAAGGGGGACTTGGAGTGTCCGAAGATGCAGATGGGGAAGTGCTTGACGTGGGAGGACCACTGGGCCGCCAGCTGGAAGAACTTCACGTCGTTCCACTCCACGCCGTCGATGAGGACTGCGGGGACAAGGCCGCCTGACTCACCTGCTCGGGACCACAGCGCGCCCACCCTCCGGCTGGGGCCCCGGACAGCGACCCCAGGCTCTCGGGGGACAATGACCTGCCGGCCAGGCCTTTCTGCCGCCTGCCCTCCGAGCCACCGTGGCCCTCTCCCTGGCGTGGGGGCCGCTGGTCCTCACACCCGCTGCCCCCGCAGGGTCTGCAGACGGTGGGAAACACCCTCCATGAAACCAGTCAGGGCAGCAAGGCAGAGTTCTCAACCCCCAGGGTCGCCAGCACGAGCCGAGCCCTCGGACAGAGGACCCCCCCCCCCAGCCCCTTCTGCCTCACGCAGAGAAGCCAGAGGCTCAGAAACGCCTCCTCCGCGGAGCAGAGGGGTCACCGACTCACTGCTCAGAGAAGAAAAGCTGTCACACGCTCAGTGCCTCAGAGAAGCGAGGCCGAGGCCCGGCTCGAGCAGCAGGCCTTCACAGCCAACGAAGGCACGGCTGAGCTGGCTTAGAAAGCTGCCAGCGGCGTATGGCTGCCTTCCTGCTCCAGACAGCACTGGGGCCGGGGCAGGGGTCAGGGGTCAGGGGTCAGGGCGGGGAGGAGGCCGCGCTCACCCCGCAGCATGTTCTGCTGGTGCTTGGCTGTGCAGATGAGCCGGCTGATGCCCTCGATGCACTGGCTTTTGGATTCCACGTCCTTGTCCTTGGTCTTCTTGGGCAGAAACATCACTAGGAGGAGAAGGGCGTGCTGGCCTGCTGCCTCCTCGGGGCCCGGGACCCCTGCCCACAGGGACACCCCGCCTGGTGGCACGTGGAAGGGCCTATGGGTGCCTGCCCCCCTATGACAGCCCCCACTCACCCTTCTTGTTCTTCTCCTTGGTGACCACGGTCATGGACATGGTGGGCGTGGCTGCGGCCTCGCCACTGCTGGGCAGCCTGCTGACCTGGAGAGACCGGAAGGTGCACTTGAGCGTGCTTTTGGCAGAAGGCAGGTCCTTCTTCTCGGCATCTCTCTTCCTGTCTGCGGGCTGGGCTGCCGTCCAGTAATCCACCTGCAGCCCCATCAGCTCGGCGCCCTGGCTGGGGAAGCAGAGGGAGGCTCACCGTCCGGCTGCGGTGGGACCGTGCGCCCGTGGCTGACAGTGCGCCTGTGGCCTGGCCGTCGGAATGCAGGGCCCACAGCCTCATCACAGCTGTGGCCCTGGGAGCCGGGACAGCCGTGACCTCAGGGCCCGCCCAAGTGTTGCCAGCGTGAGTTCTGCTCACAAGAGACCCGAGAGGGGCTGCTAACCCCCACCGTGTCCTGGTCCCCAGAACCCCGTCCCGCACTTAGGGCCAGGGCCTCCGCCCCAGCCACTCTGCGTGGTTCTGTCCCCGATGAAGCTGTCTGTCTGTTGAGCGAGCCCGGGCCCTGCGCCCACCCCCACGACCAGGCATCCTTGTCCACGCCAGCCCCTCCCACCAGCCCCTCCGTCCCCGCACCAGGCAGCAGGGACGGCAGCTCCAGCGCTCTCCGGCCGAGCTGCCGGTGTCGGAGGGAGGGGCGTGGACAGGAGCCAGCGGACAGCACGTCCGGGGATGGGGGCGGGGTGGCCGCCTTACCTGGGGGAGGACAGGCCCCCACTCACAGACGGGGAGGAGGGGGGTGTGGGCGAGGCCTCCTTGGCAGCGGGAGACGTGGACGGCGGGGTGGACGAGAGCACGCTGGAGCCCGTGGGGGCCGCGTCATCCGAGTCTCCTTTGGGGAGGAGTTAGGGGACAGTGCTGAGCCCGGAGCAGCCAGGGGGGTACCGGGACGCGGTGGGGGGCTGGGCGGCCCCGTGGGCGGGGGGGTGCATGGAGGTGGGGGACGTGCTGGGAGCGGCCAGGCCTCCCTGGCATGTCGGGCAGGGGGCCCCCAGGTGCGCGTTGGCAGTGCAGGGACCACGAGGGGGCCTCCCTCCCCAGACGGGGCTGTGCCCTTGGGCCTCGAGGCTGGTGGGGGGGTTACCTGACGTGGCTGAGGAGGGTTCCACGATTCCCACCTTCACCACCTGGAAAGCAACAGGCATGCTGGCAGCCGCGTGGGGAGGAGGGCCCGGCCCCACGCCCCCCAGGAGCCACGCGGTGGAGCGCGGTCCCAGCTCCTCCCGTCCGTGGCAGAGCCCAGCGCAGGCAGCACGGCCCGGCTGTTGGCAGTGGCAGGGTGCAGCCGGGGGCCTCCCTCACGGAGGTGCTGGAGGCCGGGGCAGCATGCAGCGGGCACCCTGCACTCCGGGGGGTGGGGGGCACAGCTGCAGGGCCCTGGTGGCCACAAGCTGCGGCCAGAGCTCAGGACGCACTGGCTTCTGGGGGCCTCTGGCCCGCATCGCCTGCCTTCAGCCACCAGGAGCCAGGGAGCGGCCAGGCACGCAGCGAGGTCAGGACGGGGCGAGGGAGCCCACCGCGCGGGCAGAGCCCAGGGCCGCCCCGGGCACGGCTAGGAGGCGCTGCTCCAGACCCCGCGGGGCCAACGGGCGCCAACGTGGAGCGGACGTGCGGGCTGCTCACAGCGACCACAGTGACAAGTGCCCGTCGGGTAGAGGGCTCGTGGCCGTGCTGACAGCGGCAGGCCCCGCACGTGCCCTGGACAGATGCCCCCAGGGAGGCCTGTCGCCCGGGGCAATGCTCCGGGAGGCCGCGCAGGGGAGGCCAGGCGGTGAGACCTCAGGGCAGCAGAGGAGAGCAGCTGGCTGCCCGGAGCCACCCCTCCTCCCGGCGGAGGGGGGAGGGGAAGGGGAGGGGGAGAAAAGGGAAGGGGGAACTCCGGGCTCACAGGCCACAGGCCGAGCCCGAGGCCCCGCACAGGACGGGGTGAGCCGCCAGCCACCTCTCCACCCCAGAGGTAGGTCAGGAGTTTTGAGACGGGAGGGATCTGAAGGCTCAGGCTGGCGGAGAAGGTTCTGGAAAATCCACTTAATGCAAAACCAGACGCTACAGTCTGACCGCCGGCAGGTTCGTGCCCCAGCACAGAGCCAGCAGAACCCGCGAACACCGCCCGCGCACTACTCACCCCCACGAAGGGAATGAACTTCTGGGAGGACTCCTCGTCGGGGCTGCAAGGAGGAAAAGCCCTGTTCAGAGGCTGCAACGGAGGTCTGTGCCCTTGACTGGAACCCACCCCGGGACCCTTCAGTCGGCAGACCGACACTATCCACTGAGCCACACTGGCCAGGGCCAGCCCATGGGACACCTGGGCCTCCGTGGCAGTGGGCAGAGGTTTCCTCCCAGATGAGCGGAGAAAGGTATGCCAACCAGAGGGCGGCGGGCGGGGCTGTGCCCAGGCCTGGCCTGGTGAGGGGCCCACACCACGTCCCAGCACAAGGACGCCCAAGAGCAGCCCACGGCCAGACCACGCTCTCAGCTGGGCTGCAGCCTGAGCCGCAGCACGTGGTCAGCCGTGGCTCCGTGTGGGCCGGGCTCTGCACAGGTTCCAGGAGCTGCAGACCCACCCCCTCCTGTCCCCCAGGCCCAGAGCCGGTGCGGAGCCTCTGGCAGCAGCTGCCTGGCCACTGGGGCTGGCCAAGGCCTCTCAGGAGCCAAGCTGAGGCCCAGACGTGGCCGGAGGAGGGTCCGCCCGGGCCTCTGGGAAGGTCACAGGCAAGGTTTCCCCAGCCTAGGGACGGCGTGCCTCCTGCCTCCTCCTACGGGTGGCGCCCCTCTGGCCGAGGCCCAGCTCTGGCCACTGTCCCAGCTGATCCTCTGTGACCTTCCCCTGACCCGGGAGCCTGAGGGCAGGCACAGGGTTGGCCATTGTGCCCACATGGCTTGTGGGGTGTCACCAGGCATAGGGCCTCCGCCCCAGCCACCAGACCACCCACACAACACCCGGACACGCTGGATTAAGGAGGCGAGAGCGGCCATCCGTCGAAAAGGACCAGGCCTGCCCGTCACTGGTCTGAAGGCCCACGGGTGAGAGAAACAGCCCCGCTGCTCCACGTCGGACAGCAAAGTGGGTGGCCGGGGGCCTCAGGCTCCGGCCAGTGCCCGGCAAGCTGCTCCTCCAACCCTCCCCAAGCGGCACTGGAGGCAGGTGCTGGGGACCCACAACACGGATGCTGCCGACCGACTCTCCAAGCCAAGCCACGCCCTGGCCATGCAGACATCAGCCCCGACACGGCGGCGGGACAGGGGTGACACGGGCTGCCACGGAGACCCCTCAGCCTGTCCCCGGCGGCCCCAGCTCCGGCTCGGCGAGGCCGTCGTCAGGACTGAGCTGCTGGGTGCACACAGCAGGCATCACCTCGGCCTTCCCGGCAGATGCTCTCGGGCTGGGCCGGAGGGCCAGAGGGCTGGAAGGCCACTGCCCACCGCCTCCGGGGTGGACAGGAGGGTGCTGCGTCCCCGCAGAGGCTGACCTGCCGCCCCCGCCTGCATGCAGGGGGCCGGCAGGCGGGCCTTCCTGGGCTCCACCCAGGGCCGTCGGAGCCCCACCCACCCCCAGGCACCAGTGTCACCCCGTAACACAGAGGCAGGGTGCAGGCACAGGGGGAGGGCCAAGGTCCCCCAAAACCCTGGTTTGCTGCTCAGACCAGCGACTCGGGGAGACGAGAAGCTGGGCCCAGGCTGCGGGCATGCTGGGTCCTCGCGCCCGGCGAGCAGGGAGCAGCCGCCACGGCCTGAACGGGAGGGTCGGCGGGCACCACGCTGGTCTTTCTCGAGCCCCTAAGGCATGTCAGCAGGATGGTCCTGGAGCTGAGATCCTCCTCCTGGGGGCACCGGGACCCCATGACCCTGTGACCCTGCTGGGGCGCCTACTGGGCAGGCCCCGGACCACCATTGCTGACATGCTCAGCCCCCTAAAGACCAGCCTGGGCAGAGCGGGCAGACCCGAGACGTGGTACCTGAGCGTAAAGTCAAAATGAAAGTTCTTTTTCCTTTTCAGAAAGCGCCAGGAGAGAAGACACGGACACGTTATTACGCGCACGGAGCCAGGCCCAGCCAGCAGGTTCCTGCAAAGGCCCGGCCCACTGCTCCCACGCCCACCCGCCCATCTCTGCCGCGCAGAGCGTCTTTCCTGTGACGGGCTGACAGCTGGCAGCCGGCTCCCCTCCTGATGAGCCCCGGACCCCGGCTCCCCGGGGGACCATGCCCAGCAGGGCCGCTCAGTCCCTGAACCCCGTCCCCCCCGCCCCCCCCTGCCTGTGCACTCGGCTCCCCGCACCCAGGCCCGGCTCCCGCTGCGGACCGCCTGCTCCGGGAGGGGCGCCGGCTGCTGGTGGGGCCGTGACAGCGGCTCTCCTAGCCCTCCGAGAGGAATGGCAGCTCGCGGCACAGACACTTGGCCGGCCTGCCTAGCTTCCCCGGGCCAGCGAGGGTCCTGCTGTGGAGACCAGGACGGCCTCACCTGGCCCAGCTCCGGCCCCGCCTGTGGACCAGCCATTTGTTCCCCAGGAGCGGGATGAGGGGTCTGCAGTGTGTGTGGGGTCCCCTCGTGCCTGCCCTCACCCCCCGGGCGGCCCTCCAGGCACCTCTTCTGCTTGTAGGTGAGCATGGCCTCTGCAATGGGCAGCTGGTGGGCGCAGTTGGCACCCGCGATGTACTGCGTGATCCGCGACACGATGTCCAGCGTGTCCTGCACTGCACGAGGCCACGGGGTTGTGAGGGGCGTGAGGCCTGTGCTGGGCCCCTTAACGCCTGCTCCCGAGGCCCCTGCACCCCACACCCCGCACCCTCGCGGGTCCTCGCTGCCCTCACTATATCTCCCGGCCCAGGCCTGGTCACCAAGCTCGGGGGGCCCTGTTCCGCTCACACCCTCCCACCTGGCACCCAGGGGTGGTGGCTGAGGAAGTGGGTGCATTGGGCCTCTTCTCGGGAGATGCCAGCCCTGCTGGGGGGGCATGCACCCCGCTCACCGGCGCTCTGGGCCTCCAGCCGGTTGAACAGGCCGCGCCAGGCCAGGTCCTGGAAGAAGTTGCTGTAGCGCGAGTCCACGGAGCCCAGGTACCTGGCCACGGGGTGGGAGCCTGCGGGGAGGAAGCATTGGCGTCTGGCCGGCCCACAGCGTGAGCACCCGAGGCGGCTGCTCCTGGGCGCCAGGCCTGACGGGACCAACGCGGAGCCCCACGCTGCGTCTGACAGGAGCCCCAGCCCAGCACCCAGCCCCAGCCCCGGGGCCACTTGCTCACCCAGCGGGATGACCAGGAAGCGCATGTAGCCCAGCCAGTCGGGCGTCTTGTGGGACAGCTGTTCCACGAAGAGCCGCAGCACGGCGCTGAGGTAGTGCTGCGCCCCCGCCACCGCGATCTTCACGGGCGTCGGGGGCTGCGAGTTGCAGTTGCAGCTGGCAGCCGGCAGGACAGAGGGACGGACACTCAGGGCCCGAGCTGGGCTCCCACCCAGAGCACCCGCAGCCCCGGGTCCCCTCCCAGAGCCGCCTGCAGCCCCGGGCACCTCCAGACCCCCTGGAACCCCCTCCCAGATCCGCCCACAGCCCCAGGTCCCCTCCCAGAGCACGCGCAGCCCCGGGTCCCCACCCAGAGCACCCGCAGCACCAGGTCCCCACCCACAGCACCAGCAGCCCCGGGTCCCCACCCAGAGCACCAGCAGCCCCGGGTCCCCACCCAGAGCACCCGCAGCCCCGGGTCCCCTCCGAGAGCACCCGCAGCCCCGGGTCCCCACCCAGAGCACCCCCAGCACCGGGTCCCCTCCCAGAGCACCCGCAGCACCGGGTCCCCTCCCAGAGCACCCGCAGCCCCGGGTCCCCACCCAGAGCACCCGCAGCCCCGGGTCCCCACCCAGAGCACCCGCAGCACCGGGTCCCCACCCAGAGCACCCGCAGCACCGGGTCCCCTCCCAGAGCACCCGCAGCCCCGGGTCCCCACCCAGAGCACCCGCAGCCCCGGGTCCCCACCCAGAGCACCCGCAGCACCGGGTCCCCTCCCAGAGCACCCGCAGCCCCGGGTCCCCACCCAGAGCACCCGCAGCCCCGGGTCCCCACCCAGAGCACCCGCAGCACCGGGTCCCCTCCCAGAGCACCCGCAGTCCCGGGTCCCCTCCCAGAGCCGCCTGCAGCCCCGGGTCCCTACCCAGAGCACCCGCAGCACCGGGTCCCCACCCAGAGCACCCGCAGTCCCAGGTCCCCTCCCAGAGCCGCCCGCAGCCTCGGGCCCCCCACCTAGAGCCACCCACAGTCCCCGGCCCCCAGGCCTCCCGGGTCCCTACCCAGAGCCACCCGCAGCCCCGGCCCCCCAGGCTCTCCACCCAGAGCTGCCCGCAACCCTGGCCCCCTTGGCCGGGCCGTGCAGGGCACCGAGATGGCGATGGGGCGGACTCACTATCTCTGGATCCGAGAGACGATGGTGCTGAAGGCGGCCTGCACGTCGGCCGCGGAGCAGGTGCACACCACGGGTAGCGTGTGCTGCTGCAGCACGTCCGACAGGAACTGGGGACGAGGGTGATGGTGGGCCCGGGCCGCCCCCTCCCCCACCCCCACCCTTGGGTGGCCACGGCCCACCTGCCCCTGCCAGTCGGAGGTGTTGACAAGGATGATGTTCTCGGGCAGCTGGTCGTCGGAGACGAGGATGTGATTGAGCTGGTCATACACGGTCTTCCTGGGGATCTGGAGACACAGCCGTCCACACGGGGGGAACAGCGGCCCCCACAGCGACCCCCTCCCCCTCCCACCGACTCCATCCCCCCACAGTGACCCCTTCTCCCCCCAGCAGCCCCCCTACACACACAGCGACCCCCCACTGTCAGTGGCACCCAGAAGTGGGCAGCACTCAACTCTGGCAGAGGCGGCCGGGCACAGGGGGGCCGAGGGGCCGAGGGAGAGGCTGGGCACCACCCACCTGCAGGTGGCTCCGCGTGTCGGGGCAGCGCTCGCTGTCCAGGCTGTTGGCCCGCTCGCTCTGCGGCCGCGCCGGCTGCCGCTCCTTCAGGGACGTGCTGCGGCCCCGGCGGCCGGCCTGCTTGGCCTCGGACCTGGGCGGCGGGCCGGGTTGGCGCAGGCGCACTGCCCGGCGCTACGGAGCCTCCGTGGGCTCCGAGGGGCGCTCCTCCCCATGCGCCCAGCAGAGCGGACAGCGCCTCGCACCCGGACTGGCCGGGGAGGCGACAGGCCACCGAGACCTCCCGCTGGAGCAGGCAGCCGCTCTGCGCCCGCCGACCTGGTGCGGCTGGAGCCGCGTGTGGGGGCCGGTGTGCGCCTCCGAGCGGTCTCATCGCAGCTGGGGGCTGCAGGGGTCCTTCCACCACCGCCCCCAGGGCAGGGCCCTCCCACACGGCACCCGCCTCACCCCCGCGGTCTGTCACCTGGTGGAGGGGATGACGAGGGACTCGGTCTTGGTGATGCGCCCGCTGGGCGGCAGCCGCTCGGTGAACACGTCCAGGGCGGAGGTCTCGGGCTCCGGGCTGTCCGGGGGCGGAGCCGGCTGCTCCCCAGGGGTGGGCGTGCTCTGGGGGAGGAAGGACGGTGGTGGGGGCATACACTCAGGGGTCCCTGGCGTGTGGGCATGTCCAGGCCTCCTGCAAGCTGGCAGCTCCTGCCTGGGGCACGGCCACACGCACTCCTGGGCGCTGAGCCGAGCCGACAACCTCCCATCATGGACGGGCTGGTCCTGGCACCTCGGGGCGGCCAGCACCACACCTGCCCCTCGGCCCCGAGCCTGGGACCCCTCCTGCGAGCCCGGGGCAGCAGGCGCCTCACAGCACGCCCTGTCCACAGAGGCGGCCGGAGCAGAGGGCTGTGGTCTGTACCCCAGCAGCGGGCGACCCGTGTCTGCTTACGTGGGCCACTGGCTCCGAGACGCTGTCGCTAAGGGGCTTGACCCCCGGGGCCCACGTCTTCTCGGGCGCGTCAGCCTGTGAGTGAGACGGGAGACGCTGGGACTTCGAGGGCGTGGGTTCAAGCAGTCACCGACCACACGAGCCAGCACAAGAGCACTGGGTTTGTTTTCCGCGTGTACGTGGCCCGGCGGGGACAACGGGTCGGAGTGCCCCCTGCGCCGCCCAGCACTCACCGGGCTGGGAGGCTCCTTCTGGCTGCGGGCGCTGTGGACGCTCCCGACCTCCGTCTGCGAGCTGGAGTGCGACAGGCCTTCGAAGTAGGGCCTGGTGGGGGGCGGGTTACTGTCCAGGACCCTCCGTGCCTGAGGGCACAGCCCCCCCCTGCAGGGACCCCGCAGAGCCGCTCCCCAGAAGGCCCGTCCTGAGCCTCTGCTCAGGGGAGGACACAGGCGGCCAGCGGCAGAGACAGACGGAGGTCCTGAAAGCCCGCCCACAGGCCAACCGGACCCGCCTCCTGCCACCCGCCGGCTGGCAGGCTGGCAGGGAGAGGCCGGCACTGCGTCAGGAGGCCCGGCAGGCGGAGGCGTGCGGAGGGCGAGGGCCTCACAGGCTCTCAGGCTGGGGGGGGGGGGGCGGCAGCTCAAACTGGAAAGATGGCGGGACGTTGAGCGTCTGGGGACGTGGATGAGCGGGGGCGGGATCGCTCGCTGCGTGGTGGGCAGGCAGGGCGGGCCTGGGGCGGCCACACCTCACCGGCAGTGTGCCCTCTCCTCCCGGCTCCCGTGACGGGCGCCTTGCCTGGCCGCCAGCACCCTGGGGGCACCCACAGCCAGCCTCACTGCCCACCGCCTCCTGCAGGCGGCACCCCGGGACCCAGCCCTCCGACTGTGACCCCGCCCCTGTTCCGGGAACCCGTGGGCTCCACGCCGTGTCCGTCACCCCCCCCCCCCCCCCCACCGCACTGTGCTGGCCTGCGCCCTCCCCGCGCCCGCACCGGAGCTTGGGCTTCGGGGTGCTCAGCACGCTGTCGTCGTCCTCCAGGTCGGGGCCGCTGTCGCTGGGGTTCTCCATGTCCAAGGTGTCGTACAGCAGGTCCAGGTCCTCCTCCACCTCGGGCACGCGCTCCGCGGGGTCCTGCTCCGAGTCCAGGACCTGCAGCCGGGACGGGGCGTGAGGTGGCGCAGGCTGAGGAGGGAGGTCACAGGGCAAAGGGCAGAGGGCACAGAGCCAAGGGCGCCCCTCCCTCCGGCCGCTCCACTGCCCAGCCACCCAGGCACAGGGCGGTCCGGGACCCTCGGACGGAGGCTCCTCACGGTGCGGATGCCCGACCCGGGGGCAGCGGCACAGGCCCTGCTGCGCGGCCACACCACACGGGTGCGGAGGCCCTGGGCAGGCCCAGCGGGGAGCCTGCAGCACAGCGGGCCGCCCTCGGGCGTCTGCCACCAGGACCTGCCCCAGCAGCCATGCACCCTGGCCCCCATGACCCAGCCTCTCTACACGCAGGGCGCGTGGGGGCGGTCCTCGCGTGCAGTCACCTCCCAGGCAGACCCGCCACACGTCCCTCCTGCGGCCCCGCTGGGCGGGCGCGGCCCCACCACGCCATGTCCCCACTCCGTGTGCCGGCCCCATGGCGGGTCTGCCTTCTGAAGCAGACGCCTCCTCTTCCCCGCACCGGCGGCCTCGCCCCGTCCCTCGCGGGACCCGCAGCAGCGCCTCAGCCGTCCCCGCTCCGCCTGCCGGAGGCACGGCCTCTCCGGCTCTTCCCGTCTCCCTTTCTGACTGAGGGAGAAGCCCCGGCTGTGGTCCAGCGTGCCGTTCTCGGTGACTCCGAAGGTGCCGCAGGGCCACCTACACCTGGCCTCGGGCGACGCTGACCTGAGCCCTGGCCGCTGTGCCCGCCCCGGCTCTCCTGTGTCTCCGAGGAGCCTCGCCTGCCCGTCTCAGCAGGAGTTTCAGCTCCAGCCCCCACACCAGGCCTCCCATCCCCGGGCGGTGGTCAGTCCGGCGGGGCGAGTGGGGGGGCGCAGACACGGCTGTCAGCCGGGTCCTTGTGCTGCGAGCTGTTCCTGAAGAGCCTAGGGCATCCCCAGCTGAACGGGACCTGCTCCTGGACTCCAGCCTGTGCTCCCGACGCCCCACGCCTCGCCCCCAGCCCTGAGGGTGGTGATGAGGTCAGAGGGCACGATCCAGCTGCTTCTCCCCACGCTGCGGTTTACGGGGGCCCCCGCCTTTCCAGGGGAGTCAGGACACTGGCCGGCCCTGCGGAGAGGCCGCTGGGTGCGACAGGCAGGAGGCGGGCAGGGCAGTGGGAAAACTGCGGCCCCTCATGCCCTGCCCCTGGGGCTGGTCCTTGAGTTAAAATTCAAGAAACAACGCAGGTCTCCCGGGCCTCGGCACAGCCTCGAGGGGTCCCCGCCCGCCGCCCCGCAGACAGGCGCTGGGGTGACGGGGAGCGGGCGGAGGGGGGCGGGCGGCTCACCTCCTCGGACACCTTGAACCGCCGCAGCAGCGCCACGACCTTCTGCTTGAAGTTCTGTTGCTGTGGGGGGACAGCAGGCTCAGCCCGGCCATCTGTAAACGGGCTCCCCAGAGCTCACAACAGGGGCCTCCACAGGCACTTCACCCGCGGTGTGGGCAGACTCAGCACACACACACACACACACACACACACACCCCGGGCACCTCCATGGCTCTCCAGCGCCACTGCCCGTCCCGAGGTGCCCGCTGGGCTGTTGGTGCGTGGGCAGCTCTGGCTGCTCTAAGCCCCCCCAGTGGGGGGCAGCCTACACAAGGAGGCCCACCCCGCTGCTCCCCATCTACAGCTGTGGGGCAGCTGCGCCCTGGCTTTGGGACCAGGGGGACCTTCTGTGACACGCTGAGCCAGGAGCTGACAGCCTGCCAGTCCCTCTGGGCAGCAGGGGGCAGCCTGGAGCCCCATATAATGCACCTGCCAGGGGAGCTGGCTCACCGAGGCCACACGTGGCAACGCCACCTGCACACCGTCTCTAGGAGACGTGTGCTGAGGCCGGCGTGGCCGCTCGCTGCCTGACCTGAGGCTCCGCCCGCCGCCCCGGACCCCCCAATGTCAGCAAAGCGTGTCCACGGACCCTGGTCATGGAGGCCGCCCTCACGACCGAGCGCCGCTGCTTCTTGGGCTTGCCCACGTCGAAGTCGTCCTCGTCCAGGTCCTGCGGGGGCACGGCTGAGCGGGCGGCCGCGGGCAGGGACCCCTCCGGCAGACGGGAGCCGCCTCTGGGTGCCCTCGGGGTGGGCGCCTAGCCCCGCCCGTGCCGCCCGCAGCTCTGGGGCCCGCGTGCCGGCTACCTGCCCGTGGGCCGCGTCGTCGCTGGCCTCCTGCTCGGAGGAGAAGCTCTCGTACTCCTCCTCGGAGTAATTGTCTGCGGAACGGAGCGCGGAAGGTCAGCGCCGCGGGGTTCTGCCTGTGTCCTGGCCACGGTGAGGGGGGGGGGGGGCGCCCTGGCTTCTCCACCACCGTGAGTCCCCACCACTCTGCGAACCCGCAGCCCCTCCTGCCCGGCATCTCAGGCTTGACTGGGCCCCCCACCGGCCCCCTCGCCCCACGGGGGACCACGACCCCAACGGGGCGGTGGTGACAGGCCCCGCAGGCACCCCGAACCACTCGTGACTTCTGCCGCCACACGATGCCACGGCCTCCGAGGGCAGGGCTAGGGCCCGCAGCCAGACCGGGGCAAGCGCAAGCCCCCAAAGGACGACCGGAGGGCGGGGGCAGGAGGCGGGGAAGGGCCACGGCTGCGCACTCACCCGTGGACTTGGCCTTGGGGCCGGCCTGCATGGTGCTGTCCTCGTGGTCGATGGGCTGGCTGGACAGGGAGAAGATCCAGATCTCGGCCACCTTGGCCGAGGCCTCCTTGACGCTGCTGCACAGGCTCAGCACCTGGCCGCCCTCGGGCGGGCGCTGCATCACCTGTTCCGTCAGCAATAGAGGGGCGGGGGCAGAGGAGGAGGGAGGACAGGGAGGAGGTCATGGGGGAGGGGAGGGGCGGAGCCAGGAGGGAGGGACGGAGCTGGGGCAGGGCAGGGGAGTGGGGGGCGGGGCGGGGGCGTGGCCTCACCTCGGCCATGTGGATGGCGCCCGCGGCCAGCGTCTTGTAGCCCAGGATGGTCCGGTTCTTGTAGCGCTTCCTCCGCTGCAGCATGATCTGCAGCTTGTTGCCTTCCCGCTTCAGGAAGTGGGGGTACTGTGGGGAGGGGCACGCTGCGGTCCACACGATCCCCACCTGCGAGGGCTCAGCCCCCCCAGGCCATGGGGTCACCAAAGGTCACCACCGGCCCACCCACACTAGGAACAGCTACCAGTGGGCGAGTGTGCGTTGGGGCCATGGCCATCAGCACAGGCTCCCCCGTGGGCGGCAGCGGGTGGCTCAGCACCCAGAGCGTGTAAGAGGAGGTGCTCACAATGGAACCAACCTCCCAAGTCGGGGGGGGGCCTGGGGGCGCGCTCAGGTGGCTGGAGTGTCTCACTGCAAAGCAGGGTCTCGGGTTCGAATGTGATCAGGACACACCCCAGGTTAGGTGCGGGAGGCATCTCGTGGGTGATTTCCCCTCCCATCAATGTTTCTCGAGTTCTCTCTCCCTCTCCCTTCCCCTCTAAAGATCAATGTGAAAAGCACGTCCTTAGTTACGACTGAAAAAACAACGGCGGCTGGCTGGGTAGAGCGCGTCCCAGATTCAATCCCGGCCCAGGCCCAGGTGTGGGCTCGGGCCCCGGTGGAGGGCGTGCAGGAGGAACCGATCCATGGTTCTCTCTCATCATGGGTGTTTCTCTCGCCCCCTCTCCCTTCCTCTCGGAGACCAACACAGACATATTTAATAAAAACAGAGCACCCACTGCGGGCTCACACTGTGCACCTCCATTTGTCCTGTTAGTCCTCCCCGAGGGCGTTTCCCACTGCTTTTTACTTTTATTTTTGTAAACACATTTCATTGACTTCAGAGAGGAAGGGAGAGAGAGAAAAACATCCACGATGAGAAAGAATCATGGATCGGCTGCCTCCTGTAAGTCCCCCACTGGGGATGGAGCCCACAACCCAGGCATGTGTCCTTGACCGGAATCGAACCCAAGACCCTTCGGTCCCCAGGCTGATGCTCTACCCACTGAGCCAAACCGGATAGGGCTCCACTGCCTTTCAGAGTGAGTGGAAAGGAGGATGGGAGAGAGAGAAACACTGTGTAAGAGACACATCGGCTGGTTGCCTCCTGCAGGAGCCCTGACCGGGGCAAGGAGAGAACCCACAGCCCAGGTACAAGCCCTGGACCAGGAATCGAACCTACAACCCTCTGGTGTGTGGGCTGGCGCTTTAACCATTGGGCAGCACTGCCAGGGCTGGGCATGTATTTAAGAAAAAGGATGACTTGTACATTTTGTAAATTATAGACCTGCCCCTCCCCTAAGAAAACCAACACAGAACCCCGATGTGCTGTGGGGGCATCAGAGCCAGGCCCAGGGTGGGAGGGGGCTTTGGGGTGTGGGGGGGCCTGGCAGGGATCTCGGGGTGTCTGAGACCACAGCCCTGTCCACACACGCTCCGTGAGGAGCCGCAGGGGATGGGAGACGGACGGGCAGGAAGGGGCCCCACGCGGGGCCCACTCAGCCAGAGGCGCGCAGGCGGGCCACGCCCTCTGGCCAGGTCAGGCTCTGGGCACTGCAGACAGAGTCCGGGGCGTCTGTTTCACCCTGGGGTGACCCGGTGTAAGCCGAGCCACCTGCACGGCCAGCTCCGAAGGGGCCTGAGCTCACACACCAAGTTCCCAGGCGCCCCGTCTTCTCCAAACAGAACGGACCCCCCCCCCCACCTCGCTGGTCCACTCTCCCAGGAGGAGGGGTGCTGCCCACCACCCCCCTTGCCCGGGTCACCTGTGCAGAGGCCCACCTGCAGGGAGAAGGTCAGCGCCAGGTCCGTCTCCACCTGTCCACTGGGGGGCAGCACGATCTCGTGGGACCGCAGGACGCGCTTGGAGCCCTGGAGGGGGACAGGGCTCACTCAGCGCCTCCTGGCGGGGCCTCTGCCCGCACAGCCCACCCTTCTCTCCGCAGGGAAGGAGCCCGGGCTGGGGAGCAGGGTCCCAGCGCCTACGGGGCCGTGGGGCAGCCCTGGTCTTCGGCCCCCAAGTGCCCTGGGGATCTGCCTCAGCACTGAGACGTGGGGATGGGGATCCATAGCTCCTGAGGCTGAGGCAGGCCGGGGCTGAGGCCTCCTGACCCCGTCACTGACCCAAACTGCCCGGAAGCTGAGGGCTGTGTGGGCATCGGGGCACCAGAGGAGGGAAGCGCAGCTGGGCCAGCCTGGGGCTGATGCTGGGTGGGCACGGGGTGTGGGCAAGGGGTGTGGGCACGGGGTGGGCACGGGGTGGGCACGGGGTGTGGGCACGGGGTGTGGGCACGGGGTGTGGGCATGGGTGTGGGCACGGGGTGTGGGCACAGTGTCACCGCGCTCTGGGAGGCCCGTCTGCCCTCGGGGGACAGGACTGCGCCCCAGGAGGACCCCAGCCCTGCCGGAGCCTCAGGACTGCCCTCCAGCAGCCGCAGCTGAGGCCCCGCTCCCCACACTCCCCTGCTGCCTGCGGAGCCGCCCTCTCGGGCCGGGCGGCGGGCACCTCGGGGCCCAGGCCAGGAGGAGCACTCGCCTGCATCTTCACAGCGATCACCACCGAGATGAGCTCCTTCTCCAGCTCCTTGAAGACCACCAGCTTCTTCAAGGTCAGACTGCACAACCTGCAAGGTCACAGGTGCTCACGGCGCCCACCTCCCACCGGCCTCGAGCCCAGAAGAGGCCACAGCTGGACCACCACCCTCCGCCCCCGGCCTCCAGCTCACAGTCACTGCGGGAGACGGACCGTCCAGTCTCTGGGGAGCCCAGCCCAGGCCCACACCGCCGGGAGCCTCTGGGGTTCCCTGCACGTGGGGGAGCACCCAGGCCGGCAGCCAGGCGCCCCTCTCTGGAGGGTCCCAGAGGTGCCTGGGTGAGGGTCCATGGGCAGGGAGACCAGGATGCCAATGCCCCCGGCCGTGAGGCACCAGCCTCCCCACCCAAGGCCCCGCCCACAGGCCCACTGGCTGGGAGCCTGCCTTGACCACCAACTTCACCTCCACCCTCTGTTCTGGGCAACACGTCAGAGGATGGTATCCAGCCCAGGGGACATGCTGCAGTCCACCGGCCTCGCTGCAGCGTCTGCACAGAGACCAGGGTGCTGTCCCGGGAGGCCCACCTCCAGAAGCCCCGCATACTCTGGATCCCCAGGACGGAAGGTGTGCAGCCCACGCCCACTGCCAGGTCAGGCGGCAGGGCCTCTCGTGCTCCCCCACACGGACGTCAGCCTGACCAAGCCCCACGTCTGCCTCCCAGCCAGACTTCCCGTGCCCATCCCCGAGCTGTCACTCAGTCCCCAAGGTAGGCATCGGAACCCCAGGAGCAGGACAGATGTCCGACATGCCAGGCCACGGCACAGCGCCCGCTGGCACCAAAGTTGGGCTGTGAGGGGAAGAGGACCGAGGAGCCGGACTGAAGGGGCTGACGTTCACCAGGACAGCCCGCGGCCACACCAGCAGCGAGCGCGCTCAGAGCTCTGGCACCAGCGGGGCACTTTCCCTACCAACTGGAGGCGCGATCGACACGGGCAGGGCGGCCGGAGATCCCGGGCCCTGGGCAACCCAAAGGCCACGGGGACGGAGGCAGCGGGCGCGGGGGCGGCCAGGAGAGCTCGGAGGGCAGCGTGCGCCGGAGCCACTGGAGCGAGGCCTCAACCAGCCACGAAGACACGAGGCGAGGGCCCATCAGACCAAGGGGAGGGCAGGCCAGGAGAGGAAATCAACCCAAAAGCTGGCTCTTCGGGAAGATGACAAAATGGACAAACCTCCACAGACAGAGGAAGACACTGACGGGCGCTGGCGGGGGAGTGGCCGTCCGCACTGCGTTCACACACATGTGAGTGAGCACGAGCTCGGAGACCCTGGGCCACAGGCCGCGATTCCAGGCACAGGGCACAGGGCACAGGGCACAGGCGCCACCCCCCTGGGCGGACGCCGCCTGAACAGCCTCACCACCGAGAAGGAGCGGACGGCGAGAAGCCTCGCAGGAGAAACCGGCAGCTGACCCCGAGACGCAGCGCCCGACCTCCCAGGAAAAGGGTGAGGGCGGCGTCCTGAGGGAGCAGCTCCCGCTGGCACAGCACACCGCCAGGAGCCCCGGGACCCTCCTGAGCAGAGGCAGGGCGAGGCCGGACCGCGGCGTGTCCAGGGAGGCAGGGCTGGCTCCACGCCGGAAATCCATCGTCACCATCGCCAGGCGGGTCAGGAAGCCCTCACCTCCTCAAGGAGCCAGAAGCACCTCCGAGAAGTGCCACATCCCCGCGACGGAGGGACCGCTGAACCTGACCGCCCAGGCAGGGCCCGGGCCGCCAGCGCGGGGCACGGCCCAGTTCAGCGCCGTCCTCGGGCTGCCAGCGCGGGGCAGGGCCTACAGGACGCCAGCCTGGGGCAGGGCCCGGGCCAGAGCCGCCTCCGGGCCGCCGGCGCGGGGCAGGGCCTCCGGGCCGCCAGCGCGGGGCAGGGCCTGGGCTGGTGCCCTCCTACGGGCGCCGGGAGGGAGGCGGCCCTTCTTGCTGGCGGACCTGAGCCCCGAGCATCTCCTGGACCGTGAGCTCAGCGAACCCTCCAAATGCCGCCCATGAACAGCAGCCGTAGTGCCACCGGCCTCAACAGACAACGGAGTGGCACACTAGGGAAGCGCAATGTGTGTTTTTTATTTCAGAGAGGAAGGGCGGGAGAGAGAGAACATCCATGAGGAGAGAGAATCATGGACCGGCTGCCTCCTGCACACCCCGCACTGGGGATGGAGCCCAACCCGGGCCTGTGCCCCGACTGGAATTGAACCCTGACCTCCTGGTTCATAGGTCGACGCTGAGCCACTGAGCCACGAAGGCCGGGCTGGAAGCTAATTTTTAAAATTCCATTTACAGTGGCTCCTCAGCAAAAACGGAAAAACCGAATCTAACCAGAATCAGCACAGGATCCGAGCCGAGGGCTCCGAGGAGGGGGGTGGGCCCAGCAAGCCTCCGAGGTCTCCATTCGCTGCTTTAAATCCCTGGGAGAGGCAACGGAGCTGAATGCGGGGAACACTGAGCGCAGGGGTGAGGCCAGGAGGGCCGTCCCGCTCCCCGCTCCCCCAGAGTGAGCCAGGCCAGGACAGCAGGCTGATGGGGGAGGGCAGGCGCACAGGCATGGGAAGCGGGATAAACTTGCCTTCCCCGAAGAGGAGGCTTTGCTGGGAGAACACTATCGTGTGGACGGGCTCTCTCCGGGAGCGAAAGAACGGTCACACCAACAAGGAAAGCCACGACCACGCTGCGGGGCGCGGCCGCACGAGGGTGAGGGCTGGGCTGCAGCGGTGGTCACAGAGCAGCCCGGTGTCAGCCAGAGAGGGGATGGGTGCAGCAGCAACAGCCGGCCGCCGGGCTCGCTGGCGACCGTGGACCCAGGGACCAGAGGTCGCCAGTCTGGTTGCTGGTGGCGGCTCGGCCCCCATGGGCTCAGGAGGCGGCCCACGGAGGATGTTCCTCTCACCAGTGTTTCTCTTTTTACTAACTCTCACTGGAGGGCATTTTCCGCTGATTTTTAGAGGGTGGGAGAGAGGGAAGACAGTGACACACCCACGTGAGAGAAACACATTGATGGGCTGCCTCCTGCCAGGGCCCAGGCCAGAGAAGCCTGCACGGAGGCATGTGCCCTTGACAAGAATCGAACCCGGGACCCTTCAGTCCACAGGCCCACGCTCTACCCATTGAGCCAAACCGTCCAGGGCTCTCATCAATGTTTCTATCTCTCCCTTCCGCTCTCTCTAAAAATCAATGAAGACACAGATTTAAAATCAATTAAAAAACTGTTATGGCACTCTGCACGGTATATGGGTGTCTAACCACCAGCCGTGCGCCCAAACTCACACACTGACACTGAACATAACCATGATTGGAAAATCACTTAATTCAGAAAAGAAAACGGGCACAGATCGGACACTTCACAGACAGACACATGGATGGCGCACAGCCTGAGTTACGCTCACCGGCATCAACCAGGAAGCCCAGGCCATGCCAGGGGGGACCGCACAGCTCCTGCCGCGCCCCGAACTGAACCCCAACCCCAGCGCCTCGGAGGGGGAGGCGGGGCTCGAGTGCGGGGGCCGGTGTCCTGCCTTTTAAAGTCCTTTCCCAGAAGCCAGAGGAGCCACGCCCTCAGTGTGCCTCAACCCAGTGCCAGCGCAGCTGCCGCAGGCCCTCCGGCTGAGTGACATCCCCCAGGCCCTCATTGGTGTGCTCAGTGGGTAGAGCGTCGGCCTGTGGACAGAAGGGTCCCAGGTTCGATTCCAGTCGAGGGCACATGTCTGGGCTGTGGGCTCAGTCCCCAGTAGGGGGCATGCAGGAGGTAGCCATTCCGTGATTCTCTCAGCATTGATGTTTCTGTCCCTCTCTCCCTCTCCCTTCCTCTCTGAAATCAATGTATTAAAAACAGGACTTATTCACATATTTAAAAAAAAATAACTTCTTAGGACGGTTCTCCCCAAACAGGCTCCACCACTCAGAGCAAGCAGGGTGGTCCCACCTAACGGCACCCTTGGCCTATGTGCCCAGGACAGTGTGCCTTCCCTCAGTCCCCAATTCATTCATTCATTCCCTCCCTCATTCGTTCACTCCCTCCCTCATTCATTCATTCACTCCTCCCCTCATTCCTTCATTCCCTCCCCCATTCATTCATTCCCTCCCTCCCTCATTCATTCACTCCTTCCTTCATTCCTTCACTCCCTCCCTCATTCATTCATTCCTTCCCTCCCTCATTCATTCATTCACTCCTTCCCTCATTCATTCATTCCTTAACTCCCTCATTCATTCATTTATTCACTTGCTCGCTCACAAGCTGGGCTGACTTTGGGCAGAGAGTGCCACAAACACCTCCGAGGACTGAAATGGGAACATCACCATAAGCAGAGTCAGAGACAGCGCAGGGCAGACACGTGGCCACAGGGCCGTGCAGGCCAAGGCTTGGTCCGAGCACAAAGGCCCTCGGAGAAGCACAGAGCCGCCCTGGAAGGCCACAAGGGGCTTCCCCACCAGCCCAGCCCAGCCCCAGGCCTCCAGCCGCGGCCCGGCCAGCCTGCCATCGGCCACACAGGCCCGCACGGACACAGCACCCCTCGGCCCAGTGCCTCTGCTCCCGATCCACCCGGGTGGTGTCCTGCTCCAGAGCCCTCCCTGCCCCCTTGCTTAAAGCGTGACGGCGTGGACAGCGGGATGTGTACGGGCGAGTCAGTGGCGGCGGGACCTCCACGTGGGCAGCCATCACCTCCACTCCGGACGCCTCCTCACCCACCAGACCCCCTGGCCTTGGCCTCCGCCCTCGGGCTCCCGCCCCGGCAGGCCCCATGGCACTGCCCTCGTCCCAGGACCCCTCGACCCGGGGCCTCTGCTCCACGCCGCAGAGCCCTGTGCTGAGCCCGGGCCCCCACGGCTCGGGTGGGGCATCAGGCCGTGTGAGGGGCCGCTGTGCGTGGGGTGTGACTGTCGCGGCCAGGTTTTGTTCTGAGGGATGTGGGGGCCCCATGGTGACCCTCTGTAGCCCACCGAGAGGTCCCCAGCATCGCCAGCGGAGGCACTGCGCCCCCCGGCAGCGCTGGGCACGGGGCAGAGCGTGGATGGGTTTCTGGAAAATGCAGCCGCTGTGAGAGCGCTGACCCTCTGCTCCCCTCAGGCCCACGGGACACGGGACACGGCCAGGCCTCTGGTCCCAGCGTGCTGACGCGTCTGAGGGAGGGAGAACTGAGGGGCCTTTTGTTCCGGCCGGCCGGCCGTGCCACCGCGTGTCTGTCTCAGTGGGCGCTGGCCTCCGCGGTGGCCGCTGGCCAGGGGCCCCACGCCCGCCGCCTCCAGGAAGAGGCCAGGGCAGAGGAGCACCAGGCCTGAGCAGGCTCCGGTGGGCTCGCGGGGCCCCTCAGCAGCGGCAGAGGGAGGGCTCCGCCCGCCGCACACTCTGGCCGCCCCCAGGCGTGTCTGGTGTCTGGGCCTTATCTGGACACGCCGCTTCCTGCGCGTCAGGAGGCAGGTCAGCGGTGCCTGCGCCGTGGCCAGCGCGCCCGCAGGGGCAGGGGCAGGGGCAGGCAGGGCCTCATCTGGGAAGCTGGGACTCCGGGAGGGATGGCAGGGAGGGGGCCGGGGCTCTGCCCACCTCCGCCCAGCAGAGGCCAACTCCACGGGCGACAGGGCATGGGGGAGGTGGGGCAGCATGGCCAGCGGACGGAGCCGGGGCCCTGCAGAGCCTGTGTCTGTGGGGACGGCTCCAGGCTGTGTGGACAACGTGGGAAACGCCCCCTCAGCTTGGGGCCGCGCGCAGGGGCCGCCGCACTTGGCCCCAGCCACCGGGAGGCCCCTGGGTGACTCAGAGGCCGGGTCACCCCTGCCCCTCGCTCCAGCCCGTAGCCAGGCCGGGGCCCCTCACCAGAGCTGCAGGGAGCCCCACTGTCCCCGCTGGCCAGGGCCCTGCCTGGGCTTCCTGCGAGGGAGGGTCCCACGCCCACGGGGGGCTGTAATAGCAGGACGCGCAGCCGGCTGGGGCGGGGAAGGGCAGAAGGGGCGCAGGAGCAGGGGTTCAGGCTGGGAGCCGGAAGCACCAGGCAGGGCCCCATGATCCCCCTCAGGGCCTGCTCCCCGACCTGCTCCCCAAGCCTCCAGGGCTGAGCCACGGCCCAGGTGTAGGGCGCCCCCATCACACCTGACACGCTGGACACAGCCCCCACGTGAGGGACATCGGGGCCCGCCCTCCACTCGCTGGGCCCCTCACCCGGCCATCCTGCTCCGTTCATCCTGCTGAGGAACACAATGGGGGCAGCAGCGCTGGCTGCACCCCGACAACACGGGCCCAGCCTCGCTGCGCCCTGCTCCCCTCCCTGGCCACCGCCTCCCGGCCTCTCCCTGGCCCTCCCAGCCTCCCCCCGGCCCTCCCAGCCTCCCCGGCCCTCCCAGCCTCCCCCCGGCCTCCCCCAGGCCCTCCCAGCCTCCCCCCGGCCCTCCCAGCCTCCCCCCGGCCTCTCCCTGGCCCTCCCAGCCTCCCCCCGGCCCTCCCAGCCTCCCCCCCGCCTCCCAGCCTCCTCCCAGCCTCCCCCCGGCCCTCCCAGCCTCCCCGGCCCCCGCCCAGCCCTCCCTGCCTCTCCCTGGCCTCCCACTGGCCCTCCCAGCCTCTCCCCGGCCTCCCCCCACCCTCCCAGCCTCCCCCCGGCATCCCCCGGCCCTCCCAGCCTCTCCCCGGCCTCCCCCCACCCTCCCAGCCTCCTCCCGGCAGGCCCCGCGCAGCACCAGTGAGGCTCCTGGGTCCCAATAGGGTCCTCGGCCACAGCAGCCTCGGCCAGAGCAGCACTCTGGAAGCCTGGACCCCGGCTGTCAGGCCTCCACAGCCTCTGACGGCTGAGCCTCGGCTGAGGGCCTCTTCTCCCCGCTCCCCGGCAGCAGCCCCCAGGCTCCCGTGCGCCAGGCTTCGGGGAAGGGCCACGCCGAGGGGGTCAGCGCCACTTCCCGCCCGCCACGGGCACGGTCACCGCCTGGGCGGCTCTCACCCTGAGGCCAGCTGGGCCTGGGCTGCCGGTGCCGGGGGCCGGCACGTGGGGACCTGCCTCGCCTGTCCTCCCCAGGAAGGACGCCGGTGGGGCTGGCACTCGCCTCCCTCAGGCTCCCCCCCCCGCCCTGCCAGGCTGTGAGCCCCTGGCCCCCAGGCTCACTGCCAAGGAGGGCCCTGGCCCCCAGGCTCACTGCCAAGGAGGGCCCTGGCCCCCAGGCTCACTGCCAAGGAGGGCCCTGGCCCCCAGGCTCACTGCCAAGGAGGGCCCTGGCCCCCAGGCTCACTGCCAAGGAGGGCCCTGGCCCCCAGGCTCACTGCCAAGGAGGGCCCTGGCCCCCAGGCTCACTGCCAAGGAGGGCCCTGGCCCCCAGGCTCACTGCCAAGGAGGGCCCTGGCCCCCAGGCTCACTGCCAAGGAGGGCCCTGGCCCCCAGGCTCACTGCCAAGGAGGGCCCTGGCCCCCAGGCTCACTGCCAAGGAGGGCCCTGGCCCCCAGGCTCCGGGGCTGCCGCCGGGGGTACGCTGCGAGTGTGCCTCCAGCTGCCCCCAGGGACCGCCTGGCCCTCGCCAGCCAGGGGAGGAGCGGGGAAAGCTCAGCGGGGGCCCCCGACTCCCCTAGAGCTCCCGGGGCAGTTCCCCCGCCGGGCCAGGCCGTGCTCCGGCGGGAGCTGGCCGGGGAGAAGGCCTGGTGCTGGGGCTTCCTCCGGCGAGGGAGGCGACAGCTGCCAGGGAGCGTCACTGGTTAATCCTCAGCAGCTCCTTCCATCGATTGTTCCCAGACCACGGGGGAGGGGGAGGGGGGGAGGGAGGGAGAACCGTCCATGTGAGAGAGAGGGGCCTCGATTGGTTGCCCCCCACGGGCGCCCAGCGGGACTGGGGGTCACACCTGCACCCCAGGTCATGCCCTGGACCCGGAGTCAGCCCACAGCCGCGGGCGGGCGGGCGACAGGCCAACCCGGAGAGCAGGCCAGGGCCCGGGAGCAAATCCTGATGGCAAGCCGGTGCCAGGCCGGGCCCCAGAGGCCAGAGGAGTCCGCACAGGCCGTGCCCGGAGGGGGCGGCAGAGCCCGCAAACCACAAGCGCACCGCCGGCCACGGTCTTTCCCGGCCTCTGCCCGCTGCGGAGGGGTCCACGCACTGCTGCCCGCCCTCGCTCCGGGCCGCGCTCTGCCCGCCGCCTGCACGCCCGGCTCCTCCACGGAGAGCAGCGGCACAGGATGGCGGACGCCGGCTGGCAGGCGACCGGAGCCTGGTGCAGGCCGCGCCAGGGAGGCAGCTGAGGTGGCAGCTGCGGTGGTGACACAGGCAGGGAGTGTCAGCCAGCCGGGGCCAGAGTGCTGAGTGTGCCCCAGGCGGGCGGGAGGGGGGCATTGCCAGCAGCTGGTCACCGCCGGCCCGGCCGCTCTCCAGGAGGCGGCAGGAGAGGGGGGTGTGGGCGCCTCTCCCCGAGGACCCAGGACAGGGCCAGGTCAGGCAGAGGACCCGCCAGAACGCACAGACCCGCTCCCGCGCTGCCCAGACCACGGAGAGCGACCTTCAGGGCCCGGAGCTGCCGCAGGGCTGACCCAGCAGAACCCGCTCCGCCCTGGAGGACGGCCCAGCGTGCTGCTCTGGGCCGGCAGGCCCCGCCGCCGTCTCCCCTGCGAGTGACGGGGAGGGCGAGGGGCAGACACAGGAGACGCCCGGCCCGGCCGGCCCGACCCCGAGGCCGCAGCCTCCCAGCCCTGCGGGGACCTGCAGCAGCGCCTCCCTCCGGGGCTCAGGGGAGGACACCGAGTGCCCCCGCTCCCACGTCCCCCACCACGCGCTCCGCCTGGTTACCACGCTCCAGGGCCCGGCCTGCCCCCGTACAGGACTGCGGCTGCCTCCAGGCAGGGCAAGAGCCTCCAGGCAGCGGAACCACATGGGCCCCGCGGCTGCCTCCAGAGGGGCACCATGCGGGCCCGCGGCTGCCTCCAGAGGGGCACCATGTGGGCCCGCGGCTGCCTCCAGAGGGGGCACCATGTGGCCCGCGGCTGCCTCCAGAGGGGCACCATGTGGGCCCGCGGCTGCCTCCAGAGGGGGCACCATGCGGGCCCGCGGCTGCCTCCAGAGGGGGCACCATGTGGGCCCCGTGGCTGCCTCCAGAGGGGGCACCATGTGGGCCCCGCGGCTGCCTCCAGAGGGGGCACCATGTGGCCCCGCGGCTGCCTCCAGAGGGGGCGAGGGTCCGTGTTCGCTGCAGATGCCTGGACACACGCAGTGCAGTCTCCACCTTCCAAATCCGCCCAACGGGACCCCACGTCCTCCAGGCAGGAGGAACGGGCTCTACACCCTGCACCCAGCTCAGGCCTCCCCGCAGGGTCCGTCCGGCACCCACGGAGCACACGCCCCCCTCCCGCAAGGGGCCATGGGCAGGACCGAGGAAGCCAGCCCGAGGGGCGCGCTGCCCGGCCTGGGTCCCAGCCGGAGTCCCGCCTGGTGCACCGGAGGGCAGCCTGGCCAGGCACATGCACAGCAGGGCCAGAGGGTGGCGCTATGGCCAGGCGCCCCAGAGGCCCGGTCCACAGGCCGTGCACACCCCCAGTCAGCTTCCTCAGTCTCTCCTGGACACAGCGCCCCCTCCCCAGGGCTGCCAAGGCTGCACCCAGCTCACACCCTGCACCCCCACCCACCCACCCGCTCCTGCACCCTCCTCCCAACGCACCCCAAAATAGATGGCGACTTCCCCAAACCAGCGCACCCACATCCTGAGCACATGGGCTCTGGGCAGGGCTGGGGACCCGCCCCCCTCCACGGAGCCGAGGCCGCAGCACCCCGTGCCCCTCGCATGGGACACGGACACCTGGAGAGAGGGCTGGGAGCTGGCCGCTGCTTCGGGGCAGACAGGCCAGCCCGGAGGGAAGGGTGCACGCGTCGGCGCTGTTCTGGAAGCGGGAGACAGAGGACAGGGCAGACACAACCAAAGAGAGGCTGGGGACTTTCCAGAATAATGGAGGGCAGAGGAGCCACAACTCAACCACGAAAAAGTAGCTAGAAAAACCCCGTATGTTTGGAAACGAAGAAACTCTGAAATATCCCATCAGGTTAAAGAAAGGATGACGGGAAGATGTACAGATAATGTGACCGGGACGATTCTACACGTAAAAGCACGCGAGTGACGAAAGGTCCCAGGCACTTCCCTCTGGTGGTGAACGGGGCGGAGCCCGGCAGGCCTGGCTCAGTGGGTGAGCGTCGACCTGTGAACCAGGAGGTTACGGTTCGATTCCCAGTCAGGGCACAGGCCCGGGTCGTGGACTCGATCCCCAGTGGGGGGCGTGCAGGAGCTGGCCCATAATTCCTTCTCATCATTGACGTCTCTCTCTCTCTCCCTCTCCCTTCCTCTCTGAAATAATAAAAAATGTGTATGTTTAAGACGTGTTTGCTGCACTCCGCACCCTCACAACGAGCACAGAGGAGGCCCTGGAGAGGAGCTGGGACCGAGAGGATGAGGGCAGCCGCTGGCCTGGGCGATGGGCCATCACTCCGAAACCGCCTCCTCACGGAGCCGACACCCACCGCTGCCACGGCCCGCCGTGCCGGGCGAGAGAAGGGGGAAGACACATTCCCGCAGCCGGCACCCCCCTCTCCCCGGGCAGAGCAGCTCTGAACACAAAAGCCTGGCCTGGAAGCAGCCCAGCCGCCGCCCTGGCCGCAGTGGCCGCAGGACGAGGCCAGCCTGCGAGCTGTCCGCCCCCGGCCCTGAAGTCTGGACCTGGGGGTGGGCAGACACACGCCTGCCGGGGTGCTGAGCCTGGATGCAGACCTCTGGCTGCTGGGGGGCGGCTGGGCACCCCGCTGTCACACGCACGCCCCGCTGAGCCCCTGAGTGCAAACCGGACCCCGTGACCCCCTCCCCCAGGCCAAGGCGGACAGGAGGCACCGGACCGCGCCTCCTTAAAAACATACATGTACACACATGTGTGTGTGTGTGTGTGTATACATATGTGTATATTTTAAACGTGGGGACAGCAGCACGTGCACAGATGTCCCAGCCCAGAAACTGACAATTAACACATGAACCTCAGCGGGTGAGCACTGGTTCATCCGACCGGACTCCTCGGGGCTGGGACAGGAGCGGGGGAGGGCGGGCTCCGCCGATGAGGCCGGGGCTCAGGGTGAGCGGGGAGGACGCTGTCACCGCGAGGAAATCCACGAACCTGCCTCGGCCCCACCGCCGCCGCCACACCGCCGCCGCTGCCGGCCCCCGCTGCCGCCGCCGCCACTGCCCCACCGCCGCCGCCACACCGCCGCCGCTGCCCCACCGCCACCGCCGCCGCCGCCACTGCCACACCGCCGCCGCCACACCGCCACCGCTGCCGCCGCCGCCACTGCCACACCGCCACCGCCACTGCCACTGCCACACCGCCGCCGCTGCCGCCGCCCCACCGCCACCGCCGCCGCCACCGCCACACCGCCACTGCCACCGCCACCGCCACCGCCGCCGCCGCCACACCGCCGCCACCGCCACCGCCACCGCCGCCGCCACCGCCACCGCTGCCCCACCGCCACCGCTGCCGCCGCCGCCACTGCCACACCGCCGCCGCCACCACACCGCCACCACACCACCGCCGCTGCCGCCGCCGCCACTGCCCCACCGCCACCGCTGCCGCCGCCGCCACCGCCACACCGCCACCGCCGCCGCCGCCACCGCCACACCGCCACCGCCACCGCCGCCGCCGCCACTGCCACACCGCCGCCGCCACTGCCACCACTGCCACCCCACCGCCACCGCCGCCACTGCCACACCGCCACCGCCGCCACTGCCACCGCCACCGCCACCGCCGCCGCCGCCACTGCCACCACTGCCACCCCACCGCCACCGCCGCCACTGCCACCGCCACCGCCACCGCCACCGCCACCGCCGCCGCCGCCGCCACCGCCACCGCCACCGCCACCGCCACCACACCGCCACCGCCACCGCCACCGCCACCGCCACCGCCACCACACCGCCACCGCCACCGCCGCCGCCGCCACTGCCACACCGCCGCCGCCACCGCCACCGCCGCCGCCACACCGCCACCGCCGCCGCCACACCGCCACCGCCACCGCCACCGCTGCCCCACCGCCACCGCCGCCGCCACACCGCCACCGCCACTGCCACCGCTGCCCCACCGCCACCGCTGCCGCCGCCGCCACTGCCACACCGCCGCCGCCACACCGCCACTGCCGCCGCCGCCGCCACTGCCACACCGCCGCCGCCGCCGCCACACCGCCACTGCCACACCGCCGCCGCCGCCGCCACACCGCCACTGCCACACCGCCGCCGCCACTGCCACACCGCCGCCGCCGCCGCCACACCGCCACTGCCACACCGCCGCCGCCGCCGCCACTGCCACACCGCCGCCGCCGCCGCCACACCGCCACTGCCACACCGCCGCCGCCACTGCCACACCGCCGCCGCCACTGCCACACCGCCGCCGCCGCCGCCACACCGCCACTGCCACACCGCCGCCGCCGCCGCCACTGCCACACCGCCGCCGCCACCGCCGCCGCCACTGCCACACCGCCGCCGCCACTGCCACTGCCACACCGCCGCCGCCACTGCCACACCGCCGCCGCCACACCGCCGCCGCCACTGCCACCACCACACCGCCGCCGCCACCACACCGCCACCGCCGCCACTGCCGCCGCCACTGCCACCGCCGCCGCCACCACCGCCACTGCCACCGCCACCACTGCCACCGCCACCGCCACCGCCACCGCCACCGCCACCGCCACCCCACCACCGCCGCCCCACCGCCACCGCCGCCGCCACTGCCACCACCACAGCCGCCGCCACCACTGCCACCACCACACCACCACCACCGCCACCACCACCACCGCCGCCGCCACACCGCCGCCGCCGCCACTGCCACCGCCGCCACACCGCCACCGCTGCCGCCGCCGCCGCCGCCACACCGCCGCCGCCACTGCCACCGCCACCGCCACACCGCCACACCGCCACCGCCACCGCCGCCGCCACTGCCACCACTGCCACCCCACCGCCACCGCCGCCACTGCCACCGCCACCGCCACCCCACCACCGCCACCGCCACACCGCCACCGCCACCGCCACACCGCCACCACCGCCACCACACCGCCACACCGCCGCCACCGCCACCACACCGCCACCGCCGCCGCCACACCGCCACTGCCGCCGCCACTGCCACACCGCCGCCGCCACTGCCACCACCACCGCCACCCCACCACCACAGCCACCGCCGCCGCCGCCACCACTGCCACCACCACACCGCCACCGCCGCCCCACCGCCACCGCCGCCGCCACTGCCACCACCACCGCCACCCCACCACCACAGCCACCGCCGCCGCCGCCACCACTGCCACCACCACACCGCCACCGCCGCCCCACCGCCACCGCCGCCGCCACTGCCACCACCACCGCCACCCCACCACCACAGCCACCGCCGCCGCCGCCACCACTGCCACCACCACACCGCCACTGCCACCGCCACCGCCACCACTGCCACCCCACCGCCACCACACCACCACCACAGCCGCCGCCGCCACCGCCGCCGCCACTGCCACACCGCCGCCGCCACTGCCACCGCCACCGCCACCGCCACACCGCCGCCGCCACTGCCACACCGCCGCCGCCACTGCCACCACTGCCACCCCACCGCCACCGCCGCCACTGCCACCGCCACCGCCGCCGCCGCCACACCGCCACCCCACCGCCGCCGCCACTGCCACCGCCACACCGCCACCACCACCGCCACCGCCGCCACTGCCACACCGCCCCACCACACCGCCACCGCCGCCACCACCGCCACCGCCGCCACTGCCACCACCACACCGCCGCCGCCACCACTGCCACCGCCACCACTGCCACCACCACACCGCCACCGCCGCCACCACACAGCCACCGCCACCGCCACCACACCACCACAGCCGCCGCCGCCACTGCCACCACCACACCGCCACCACCACCGCCACCGCCACTGCCACTGCCACCACCACACCGCCACACCACCACCACAGCCGCCACCGCCACCGCCACCCCACCGCCACCACAGCCGCCGCCACCACTGCCACCACCACACCACCACCACCGCCACCACCACCACAGCCACCGCCACCACCATCGCCACCACCACAGGCGCCGCCTGAGAGGGAAGAGCAGGAAGGAGCCGAGGCCGACACCGCAGCATGGGCCGCGCACGGATGGACGCCTGGTCGGAAGAGGGGTCCCCACAAATCCAAGCAACCCCCTCGCTGGCCCCAAGGAAGCTGGAGACTGAGCCGAGAGGAGGAAGAAAAGGGGCAGGAAGGGGAGGATTTCCCTGACGAGGACGGACAAGTGGCCTGTTCGGCCATCAGAGGCCATTGCACACCCACCAGCTGGCCAAAGCGCAGTCAGGCAGACTGGCAAGAAGGCCCGAGGGGGCCGGTGCTGGCACAGCGCAGAGGGACGCTGCCTGGAGTAACGCTGGGCACCCCCCCCAAACCCCACGCCAGCATGTGCTCACGCTGGGCACACCCCCCCAAACCCCACGCCAGCACGTGCTCACGCTGGGCACCCCCCCAAACCCCACGCCAGCATGTGCTCACGCTGGGCACACCCCCCCAAACCCCACGCCAGCATGTGCTCACGCTGGGCACATACACCCCCAAACCCCATACCAGCATATATTCACGCTGGGCACATACACCCCCAAACCCCACGCCAGCATGTGCTCACGCTGGGCACATACACCCCCAAACCCCATACCAGCATATATTCACGCTGGGCACATACACCCCCAAACCCCATGCCAGCATGTGCTCACGCTGGGCACACCCCCCCAAACCCCATACCAGCATGTGCTCATCTGGGCACCCCCCCCCCCAAACCCCACACCAGCATGTGCTCATCTGGGCACCCCCCCCCAAACCCCACACCAGCATGTGCTCATCTGGGCACCCCCCCCAAACCCCATACCAGCATGTGCTCATCTGGGCACCCCCCCCCAAACCCCACGCCAGCATGTGCTCACGCTGGGCACACCCCCCAAACCTCACACCAGCATGTGCTCATGGGAGACTGCCACCCACAGGCGATGCACCCAGGGACGGGGATAGGGATGGGGTCAGGGACGGGAATGGGACAGACAGAAGGCGGACCGAGGCATGGTCGTAACTGGCCCAAACCGTAAACAAGCCAAAGGGCCCGGACGGGAGAAGCACCCGCTGTCTGGCAGGTCCCCTGCAGTGACAGACGTCAGATGGACGCTTCTCAGAAACGTGGAGGACCAGAAAGAGGACCCTCCACACAGGCCCGCAGGGCACCACCGGCCGGCCTGGCCAGGAGCGCGTGGACAGGGAGCAGCCGCAGCAGAGTGGCCACCAACTCTGATCACCAGCCGACCCCCGTGCCATCCCGCCCTGACCCCCCATCCCCACACAGGCCAAGTGGCTTCGGACTGCAGCTCTGGGGGACAGCCCCCCACGCAGCACCGGCCTTCCTCTGCACCTCCCCTCACCCCACCCCACCCCCCGCCCCCAGGCCGGTAAAACTGTGTTCTTTCATGGAGCCCGGGAAGCTGCAGAGACGGCCCGGCAGGCTGCACTCGGCTGGGAGTCTGGGGACACGTGGCCAGGAGGAGGCAAGCATGGACGAGGGGAGCACAAGGCCCAGGGTGCTGGGACAAGGCAGGGGGACTGACGGGAGAAGCTGGGTGGGGAGGGCCCAGCAGGACCCCTGGCTGGGGGCAACTTCCAGACAGGGAGAGGAGAGGGGTCTAGGCCTGAGCTCGAGGCCACCCTGTCCCCTAGCACAGCCGGACCCTGTGCCCTGGGGTGGGGAGGAAGCTCTGCACCCCGACACCTCACTCCCCAAGACCTGTTGAGGAGCTGGCAGAGTGCCTGGGCCCAGCCCCGTCCTGGGCCTGGGGACTGTAGGGCACTCCCGAGCCCCTCCCAAGCGGTCCCCCCTCTCCCCAAGGGCTCCTCCCTGCAGCCCCTGCAGCCGCCTCTATTTCAGAGCCTCCCGGTGCAAGGGCTTGTCTCTCCCCACCGCCCGGAGCTCCGTCCACGGGGACCACCATCGGGGGGAAGCGGCAGAGCTTGAAGCCGAGCCGGGGAAGCTGGGAGCGGAGTGGAGTGGGGCTGACCACAGCGCTGGCCACGGACACGCCTGGTCCCGCCGTGACCGCGGGGCTTCCCCAAGCGGGACGCCAGTGTCTTTGGCGGAACTACCAGCAGGACGCAAAGCGCAGGGGACATGTCCGAGCAGAGGCTCCAGATTACCAGGCGCAGGGCAAAGCGGGGGAGAGGGGAGCTCCTGACACCTCCAGCGCCGAGGGGTCCCCGACCCCAGGACGGCGGGTGCGGATGAGCTGGTGAAGGCACACGTTCGGTGTCTTCTGGACAGGGTGCCCTGAGGGTCACTCAGCCCTCCGTGCGGCCGGATGTAAGAGGAATCTGTGTGCCCGCGGAGAGGAGGCAGCCCGGGGCGCTCCTCCAGCACCCCATCACCAGGCTGCTGCCAGGGCCCCGCCGGGCGCCAACCAGGTGAGCGCCCCGGACAGCCTGGGAGCCGGACCGGGGCCCCCTCCCTGGGAGCAGGACCAGGGGCCCCTCGGCGCTCAGGGCCGCCCCGCAGGGAACGCGTGCGTCCACAAAGGGGCGCAGACGCCGCAGCCCGCGCGCCAGGTCCCGGGTGGAATCCTGGTGGCCGGTCCCGGGGGGAGGTCCCGGACGGAGATTCCGGGGGAGGCCCCGGTGGGGGCGCCGGTGCGAGGTCCTGGGGGGCCGGTCCCGGGTGGGGGCCCGGCGGCCGGCAGGTGCGCGCGGGAACAAAGCGCCGGGAGGGCGGCAGGGGTACCTGGGCACGCAGCTGGGGCTGGAGCCGTCCACCTCCCAGGTGGCGAACAGGTTCATGGGCACCGGCGTGTTGAGCGCGGCGGGCGCGCCGGCCAGGCCCAGGCGGCCCCGCTCGGCCATGGCGCCGGCCCCCCGCTCCTCGGCGGTCTGGGGCTGCGGCCGGGCCGCGGACGCGCGGCGGCGGCGGCGGCGGCGGGCGGGCCGGGCGCGCGGAGGGCGGTGGCGCGGTCACATGGCGGCCGGGCGGCTGGAGCGGCCGGGCGCGCGGCGGACGGGCCCGCGGGCGGCGACCAAGTGCAGCCGCCCCGCCCCGCTTCGCGCGCGCCCCGCCGGCGGGACCGCGCCGCGCGCCCCCGGGCCACGCCCGCGCGCCGGCGCCGCCGCCGATTGGCTGGGCGGGCGCGCGCGCACCCCCCCCAGGCCCAATCATGGCCCGCGAGCGCCCTCCGGAAGTGCGGTGACGCACGCCCTCCCCGCCGGCGCCGCGCGAGAACTCCGCCCGCTCCCGCGGGAGCGCGCGCCCGCGCCTGCGCACAGGCCCCGCCCCCGCCCCGCCCCGCCCCCGGGAGCGGCCGCAAGGCCGAGGGGCGCTTGGTCCGCCCGCGGGGGCGCCGGGCGAGCGCGCCTCCCCGACCTGGGGCCCCGCAGTCCCACGCCCCTCGGAGCTAGGCGTGGTCCCGGCACCAGCCCGGGCTTCGGCGCGTCCCGGAGTCCGCCCGTGCCCTCCCGTCCCATCTCTCCCCGAACCCTCAGCCCGCTGGGCCCCGCGCCCCCGGCCCCCGCCAGGCCTGGCACACGGCCTGCGGATGCGGTGCAGCCGGAGGACCTGGGGCGCCGGCGGCACAGCCTCGCCGCCGGAGGGGTTTCCGCCTGCGGAGCCCCGGGCACCCCCCACTCGGGGTGTGGGATGGAGCCTCCGTGCCTCCCCTCCGGGGTGTCTGCCGCCCAAGCCTCCTCCTCACCCAGCGAAGCCCCTTCTGCCGCTTTTACCACAGACTGGGAGTGTCTGGGTGCGGGGCGGCCCGGGCCCGGGCTCCGGGGAACTTGGGGTGCGGGCTAGCTGGAGGCCATGGCAGGGCTGCCCGCGGGCCCCCGGGGCGGGCAGGCGGGAAGGGCCGAGAAAAGGACCGCTAGGTTTGGGGGCCCCCCCAGCCTCGGGCGGGTCTGGTCAGTCCCGGGGGCCGGGATGGAGGGAGAGCTTCCTGGCGCCTCCGCTGCTTTGTGTTCCCCGGGTCACCGTTACTCTCGTCCCGGCTCCCCCGTAGGTGTCCTGCGGCCTCAAACAGTTTTACTGAAATAAATCCGCGTGGTCCCATCCCCGCCGGCCCCGCCCGCCGGCCGCCAGCTGGAACCCGGTATCTGGAGGGAAAACAGCTGCGGCTGCTCCGGCCAAGGGCGCGCTGGAGAGAACAAGGGGAGCTGTGTCTCCCACGTGCGCCTGCCCCTCTGGGGGTGCCGCTGGCAGCTCGGGGGGCGCTCCTCCGCCAGCTGACTGGGTGTCGCCTTCCATGGCTGCTCCTGCCCCAGCACCTGTGGGTCTTGCACCTACGAGATGGGGTGTCAGGAGAGGGCGGCTGCCCCTGGCCGGGGCGGGTGGCCGGTGGTGACACCGGGGGACAGACACCCATTGACAGCGCCGCGGCCACATGAACCGGCCGCCTGATGCTGTGTCTGGGTGCACTGGCACCGCACCCGCCGGAGGACACCCGGGGGTCAAGCGAGGAGATGAGGGTGACTTGGCTGTGCCCATGGGGGCCTGACACCGCCGGCTGCTGGCAGGCAGCCCCCGGGGAGCCGGGCCGCCCCTCCGCACCAGGCACCCTTGGGAGCCTGTCCGGGCCACAGCCGCCTGGTCCCGTCCCCATTTGACGGTTGGGGAAACAGAGGCACAGAGAGGAGGCAGGGAGGTGGCCGGTCACAGTCTGCCCAGAGCTCCTCCCCCGCCCAGGGCACCAGGATGGTGAAAATACCTAGCCACCCGCCGGGCTGGTGTGGCTCCGTGGTTGAGCGTGAACCCATGACTCAGGAGGTCGAGGTTCAATTCCCGGTCAGGCCTGGGGCATGGAGGCCGTGTGTGTAGGAGGCAGCCGATCCAGGATTCTCTCATCTTTGATGTTTCTCTCTTTCTTCCTCTTCCTTCCTCACTCTGAAATCAACAAAAACACATTTCCAAAAAAAAATTAAATGATAGCCCTAGCTGGTTTGGCTTAATGGGTAGAGCGTCCACCTGTGAACTGAAGGATCCTGGGTTCGATTCCGGCCGGGGGCATGTACCTTGGTTGCAGGCACATCCCCGGTAGGGAGTGTGCAGGAGGCAGCTGAACCCATGTTTCTAACTCTCTCTCTCTCCCTCTCTATAAAAAAAAAAAATCAATAAAATCTATATATTAAAAAAATTAAATAGACAATCCTAGCTGGTTTGGCTTAATGGATAGAGCATCGGCCTGTGGACTGAAGGGTCCCAGGTTCGATTCTGGTCAAGGGCACATGCCCAGGTTACGGGCTTGATTCCCAGTGGGGGGCGTGCAGGAGGCAGCCGATCAATGGTTCTCTCTCATCACTGATGTTTCTATCTCCCTCTCCCTTCCTCTCTGAAATAAAAAATTAGAAACCAGTTTGGCTCAGGGGATAGAGCATTGGCCTGCAGACTCAAGGGTCCCAGGTTCAATTCTGGTCAGGGGCATGTACCTTGGTTGCGGGAACTTCCCCAGTGGGAGGTAAAAATTAAATAGGTAAACCGTCGTGCGAGGCAGGAACACGGGCGGAGACACGGTGTCCGCGCTGTACCGGGCGGCGTTGGTGTGTTTCCGCGGGGACTGTGTGGGCACCAGATGGTGGCGGTGAGGTGAGGCCTCCCCTTTCCGAAGCCCCCTCCCCCGCCCCCGGGGCAGACACCGCTGGGACCTGTCACTGGCATGGGCTCCTTCTGTGTTTGAAAGGACGGTGCTCGCCCTCCTCCGTGCCTCTGGGTCCCCGAGGTGCCGTGCTGTGCCAGCCGGGGGACACCCTCCCATGAACCTGGCATGGGTGACCTCCCCCAATGTGCGGAGCACGCCCTGTCCTACTGGTGGCTGTTTCTGTTCTTTTTAATTTCTTTATTGATTAAGCTGTTACCCATGTGTCCTTATTCCCCCATTACCCCCACCCCATCCTCCTCACTCATGCCCCCCCGCCCTGTTGTCTGTGTCCATTGGTTAGCTGGTGACTGTTTCTTTTTTTTTTTTTTCTTTTTTTTTTAAATCAATCTTTATTGTTCATATTATTACAAAGGTTCCTCATTTCTTCCTCCCTCCACCAGGTTCCCACCCTACCCTCTGCCCCCTCCCCATCCCCCATTGTCCTCATCCATAGGTGCACAGTTTATGTTCAGTCTCTTCCTCCCTCCCTTTCCCCGATAGTAAATCCCTTTTCAGATAGTAGATCTGTTACTTAGCATTTTCTCATATCAATAATACCTCCACATGCCCAATGATACACTTCACACAAAAGACATTTTCAAATAGGTCAACCAGCCTCATCCAGGCCCCACCCAAGGCACTCACAGATCAACACCCCAGCGCTATACTAACTCAACACATCCAGATCTAAGCCTTCATCACTTGATTCAGCAGACCCTCAAGTTCCCGCAAAAGTTTCCAGCCATGTCTGAGAGGCAGCCGTGGGCAGGTACAGGCGAGGAGCAAGCTGTTTCGGGCCTGGCTGCTTCGGGCCTGGCCTCTGTTGCTCTGGTTCGTTCCACAACCAGCTGCTCCGGGTCTGGTCACTGCCACTCCCGACCTAGTTGCTCTGGACTTGGCTGATGCTGCTACAGGCCTGGCCGCACCCGACCCGGCTTCTCTGGGACCGGTTGCTCCGGTCCCGGCCGCTCCGGGCCTGGCCGCTCCCAGCCTGGCAGCCGCTGCTCCTGGCCTGGCCGCACCAGACCCGGCTGCTCCGGGCCTGGCTGCTCCCAGCCTGGCAGCTGCTGCTCCAGGCCTGGCCGCTCCCAGCCTGGCAGCCGCTGCTCCTGGCCTGGCCGCACAAGACCCGGCTGCTCCGGGCCTGGCCGCTCCCAGCCTGGCAGCCGCTGCTCCTGGCCTGGCCGCACCAGACCCGGCTGCTCCGGGCCTGGCCGCTCCCAGCCTGGCAGCCGCTGCTCCTGGCCTGGCCGCACCAGACCCGGCTGCTCCGGACCTGGCTGCTCCCAGCCTGGCAGCTGCTGCTCCGGGCCTGGCCGCTCCTAGCCTGGCAGCCACTGCTCCAGGCCTGGCCACACCAGACCCAGCTGCTCCGGGCCTGGCCGCTCCCAGCCTGGCCGCTGCTGCTCCGGGCCTGGCCGCACCCGACCCGGCTGCTCCGAGCCTGGCCGCTCCCAGCCTGGATGCTCCGTGCTTGGCTACTGCTGTTCTGGGCCTGGCTGCTCCCAACCCGGCTGCTCTGGACCGGGCTTCTCCGGGCCCAGCCACTCCGTGTCTGGGTGTTCCTGGACTGGCCACCCTGGGCTTGGCCGCCTCTGCCTCAGGCCTGGCTGCCACTGCCCCAGGTCTGGCTGCTCCAGTGCTGGCCGTTGATGCTCTTGTTCTGGCTGCTGCTGCTCTAGGGCCTGGCCACTGCTGCTCCGGGCCCAGCTGCCACTGCCTTGTGCCTGGCCACTCTAGGCCTGGTCGCCGCTGTTCCAACATTCTGTCCCTTTTTTCTCCTTTTTTTTTTCTTTTTTAAAAAAAAAACAAAACGCATTTATGTTGCAATGTTGGCTGGTGCGTTGAGTTCTGACTTAGTCTTTGATTTTTCAAGATCTTCTTTGTATTCTTTCTTAAGTAATTTTACTATCATTTGCTCTCACTTGATTTCTTCACATTGAGAACTTCTTTGGTTTCTTCCTCCTTGTCCTGGGAGCTCAGCAGGTTGGCCTGTGGCACCCCTTTGTTCTCCGTGGGCTCCCGCGCTGCTCCAGCCTGTTGCCGGGGTCGGCGCCGCCCAGGAAGCAGCCCCCGTCCTTGGCTCCGTTGCCAGCGCTCAGCAGTCGAAGGCTCAGGGGCACCCCCCCCCCACTGGGGGCCCCGTCGCCCGGCTCCTTGCTGGCGCCCGGCTGGCCGGTGTCCGGCAGGGGCTCCTGCTCCTCGTGGCGTTCCTCCAGTCTGGAGCTTTCTTTCTCCCTCCCACTAGGGGAGTCCAGGATCAGAGTCAACAGACTGTCCTCTGCGCACAGTGTGCGCGACTCCGGGGGCTCGGCCTTTCGCCGCGCTCCCAGGACTCCACCTCACAGCTCCGTCTCCCCCTGCCCGAGCCTGGGTCCCCAGGGACTGGCCCAGACCTGGAGTTCGGGGCGGTCTGGACTGAGGCTCAGAGCTGCCGCCGGAGGCTTTGTTTCTTCCGGCTAGGGTAATCCAGCATCAGAGTCAACATTCAGTCCTCTGCGCGCCATGTGCGCGCGACTCCGGGGGCCCCGCATTTCGCCGTCCCCCGGGATTGTCTCCCCCTGCCGGAGCCTGGGTCCCCAGGGTCTGGCACATAACTTGGGGCTCAGCGCTGCCGGTTCGGGGGTTCAGCCCAGGCTGGGGGTTCTATTTCCTTCCTGCTAGGGAACGCCAGGCAGCACCCAGCCCTCTCCTCCTCTCTGGCTGCGACCTCTCCGCGCGCGTGTGTGCGAGCGCGCAGCATGTCTCCGTACCTTAGGCTTTTTTTCAGCTCCTCTGATTTTCCTTCTGGTTTTCTCCCTCCTTCCTATTGTAGAGTTTTCAGTCAGTCGACTACCTGTAGCTCTGGGCAATGTCCACTCTACATTTTAGTTGTATTCCCTTGAAATTGTTGTGAGCTGCTGCGGCTAGGTGTATACCCGAGCAGCCATCTTGGATCCTCTGGTGACTGTTTCTTTAAAGCAGGAACTTAGGCCCTAACTGGTGTTGTTCAGTGGTTAGAGCGTCAGCCTGTGGACTGAAGGGTCCCAGATTTGATTCTGGTCGAGGGCATTACCTTGGTTGCGGGCACATCCCAATAGGAGGTGTGCAGGCAGCATCTGATCAATGTTTCTAACTCTCTCTCGCTCTCCCTTCCTCTCTGTAAAAAAAAAAAATCAATGAAATATATTTTTTAAAAATGAAATATATTTAAAAAACAAAACAAAACCCCAGCAGGAACTCAGTTCAAGAAGAATCCCTGGAGGGCACCTTGAAGTCTTTGCTCGGGGTCGGGGTGCCCTCCGGCCGCTTTTTAAATGAATTAATGCCTCGGCTCTCCCAGTGGAGGGCGCAGGGCGGAGCCCCCTGCGCAGTCAGGGTCCGGCTCCAATCCCAGGGGGAGGAGAGACACTTCCCGCAGTAGGAAGCGGGTCCCCCAACCCTTCTGGCTCATTGCTAGAGCCACAGCCTGTGGACTGAAGGGTCCCGGGTTCGATTCTGGTCAAGGACATGTACCTAGGTGGCAGGCTCCGGATCCTGGTCCGGGGCCTGGGGAAGGCAACCCATTGATGTGTCTCTCTCATTTCAGTATTTCTCTCAGTCTCTCCCTCTCCTTTCCACTTTCTCTAAAAATCAATGTGGAAAAAAAAAACAAAAACACACCAAAGCATTGACTGACCCAGAATTGAACTGGAAACGTTTTGGTTCACAGGATGACACCCAACCAACTGAGCCACACCAGCCAGGACTGGACTTTTTAAAAAAATATATATTTTATTGATTTTAGGGAGGAAGGGAGAGGGAGAAAGGGATAGAAACATCCAAGATGAGAGAGAATCTCGATTGGCTGCCTCTTGCATGCCCCCCACTGGGGATCAAGCCTGAAACCCAGGCATGTGCCCTTGGCTAGAATCAAACCGGGGACCTTTCAGTCCACAGACGGATGCTTTATCACTGAGTCAAACAAGCTAGGGCTAGACTTTTTTTTTTTAATAATATATTTTATTGATTTTTTTACAGAGAGGAAGGGAGAAGGATAGAGAGTTAGAAACATCGATCAGCTGCCTCCTACACATCCCCCACTGGGAATGAGCCCACAACCAAGGTACATGCCCTTGACCGGAATCGAACCAGGGAGCCCTCAGTCCGCAGGCTGACGCTCTACCCATGAGCCAAACTGATTTTGGCAGACTTTTTTTTTTTTTTTATAGCTGAATCTTTACTTCACTCCTTATACCAAAATAAATTCCAGATGGAGCAGAAATTTAATCGTGAAGTGTGAAACTATAAAATCTCTAAAAACTAGAAAAAATCGTTTATCGTCCTGATGCCAGGAGGGCCTCTGGGCCAGCAAAACAGGGTGGGGGGATTGCCACCGACATAAAAGAACGGCTTTGAGGGCGTCCTCACTCTCACAAGCCAACCACCACTGACGATCTCACACCCACCACTACAAACAAAATTAGAAATCACGATCAAACACAAAACGGCAGGCCACAGGCACACAGCCCTCTCCCGACAATCTTAGCACATTTAGGATGGCCCTCGCCCCGAGGTCTTCCCGCCGGCGGTGCTGCCCGGGGCGGGGGGCCTGTCCGCCCGGCTCCCTCGCAGGGACCGCCCCCGCCGCTGGAGCTGGCCCCCAGGGGAGTCCGCACCACGGACCTCCGAGAACGAAGCAACGGTTCTGTTTACAGACACGCGTCTCCAGGGCAGGACCCAGGGGGCTCATCAAACGAGAACTTGGCTCTCAGCCTCCACCGGCTGCCTGGCCGCTAACCCTGCGGCGAGCGCCATGCGTGTCGGAGTCTCCGGGTGAGGATCCCCTGTAAACCGCCCTTTCAGGGCCAGGAAAGTGGTTTTTAACTTATATATATATATTTTCTTCAACTACATTTATTTCTGTAGACTGTTTTTTAAAATATATTTTACTGACTTAAAAAATATATTTTTTATTGGTTTTTCACAGGGAGGAAGGGAGAGGGATAGAGAGCTAGAAACATTGATGAGAGGGAATTATTGATCAGCTGCCTCCTGCACACCTCCCACTGGGGATGTGCCCACAACCAAGGTACATGCCCTTGACCGGAATCAAACCTGGGACCTTTCAGTCCGCAGACCGACGCTCTACCACTGAGCCAAACCGGTTTCGGCTAGTGCATGAATTTTCATGCAACGGGCCTCTAGTATATATATGATTCCCAGTCAGAGCACACGTGCCAGTTGGGGGCTCAGTCCCCAGTAGGGGGCGTGCAGGAGGCAGTCTATTCATGATTCTCTCTCATCATGCATGTTTTTATTTCTCCCTCTTCCTTACTCTCTGACATCAATGAGAATATATAAAAAAAAATATTAAAAAGACAAACAAACACCCAGATGGAAGCACGGAGGGGAAAAGAAGAAAAGGCAGAGGGTGAGGCGTTGGGGGTGTGGTAAGAACCTAATACAGGTGCACGTGGAATCCAGGAGGAGTGGGGGAGAACCGTGCAAACGCACATGACTGTAATCAGCACAAGGAAATCACTTAGGAACTTCCAGCCAAACTGCTGAAAACACAAGTTTTGAAAGCATCCAGAGAGCCCTAACTGGTTTGGCTCAGTGGATAGAACATCGTCCTGTGGACGCAAGGGTCCCAATGTTTGATTCCGGTCAAGGGCTTATACCCTGATTGCGGGCAGGAGGCAGCTGATCCATGTTTCTCTCTCATTGATGTTTCTAACTCTCCCTTCCTCTCTGTAAAAAAAACCAATAAAGTACTTAAAAAAAAAAGCATCCAGAGAAAAAAAGGTACATTTTCTTCAAAGTGCAATAAAAATGATGCAATGAAGTAATGGAAGCAAGAGAGTCTTTAAAGTGCCCAAGACATTGACCGCCAGCCTCCAGCTCTGTCCGAGAGCGCGCCCCCTCTCCCAAGGCAGCCGGGAGCTTGACCACGCCACCCTCGGGGGGATGCTGGTCCAGCCCCCACACTCGATGGCACCTCCTGGCACTGCGGACTTCTGTGGCCCCCAGCCCCTTCCAACCTCCCCTCCCCTCCAGCGTGGTTCTCTGCTCCCCACAACTCGCTGCCTGCACTGCTACAGGGCCACCCAGTGAGGTGCTCTCCTTGATTTCCTTATTTATTTACTTACTCATTCAATATGTTTTCACTGATTTCAGAGAGAGGGAGGGAGAGATAGAAACATCAATGATGACAATCACCAATCGGCTGCCTCTTGCACATCCCCTACTGGGGATGGAGCCTGCAACCCTGGCAGGTGCCATTGGCCGAGAATCGAGCCATGATCTCCTGGTTCGTGGGTTTAACCACTGAGCCACACCAGCCAGGCCTCCGTCGTCTTTTAGAATGTTCTTGTGTGTTGCCTTGAGGGTCAGCTCAGCACGTTATCTGAAAATCTCCTTGTCCTATGATGGGGATTCAATCGACTTTACGGCTGAATCGTGGGTGGAGAGTTCCCGTCTTTACAACTCGGCCAGTTTTCTGATTTAGTTTCAGCTCCCGTCAGCTCCTATAGTTAAGACTCAAAATTAAAAAAAAAAAATGCAATCTCGCACATTTCTCTCTTTTTTCTTCTAAATATATTTTATTGATTTTACACGGAGAGGAATTGAGAGGGACAGAGAGTTAGAAACGTCGATGAGAGAGAAACACCGACCAGCTGCCTCTTGCACACCTCCTACTTGGGATGTGCCCGCAACCAAGGTACATGCCTTGACCGGAATCGAACCCAGGACCCTTCAGTCCGCAGGCTGACGCTCTATCCATTGAGCCAAAATGGTTTCTGCTGCACATTTCTTTTTAGGGTTATTTCCAGAACCGTCAAGGGTGATGGGACCACTGAGAATGGCGAGCGTGGGTGGGGGGGACACGAAATGTAACTGTCACGGGTGACCGCAGGTGGCGGGAGTCCTGTGGGGACCGACGACAGGGACCGGGTCGCACGGGGGTGCAGGGACGCCACAGGAGTAGCTCCCGGAGCGGGAGAGCCGCGCGCCCGCCGGGCCAGCACAGATGCTCTGCTTCCCCAAGCCCGTCCGGGCCCGCCCACCACTTTGGTCCCGCCCCTGACCCCGCCCCACTGCTCCCGGTCCAATCACGGGCCGCGCTCACCACTAACGGCTCGCCCACTGTTTCAGGCCCCGCCCACCACTCTAGCCCCGCCCCTAACCCCGCCTCCAGACCCCCGTCCAGTCACAGGCCGCGCTCACACCCAGGCCCCGCCCCTCCTTCCGAAGCCGTCGCGCGGCGCGAGGCCTGCTAGTTCACTGTGTTGGCCGGTGGCCGCGCTAGGGTTCCGGGGTCGCGGGTTCGAGTCGTCGTGTGTCCGTCGCGGGCCCAGAGCCCGTCTCCGTCCGCCAGGCGCGGCCGTTGCTGACGGCGCGACGAATCTGCCGCTGCGAATCGGCGGGCGCGGCGGCGGAAGAAGCCTCGCGAGAGTCTGGGCGCGGGCGCAGCGGCGGCGGGGCGGACGGAGCGGCGGACCGGGCGGCGGGAGCGGCGGGAGCGGCGGGCCAGGCGGCCGGAGCGGCGGGCCGGGCCCGCGGAGCCGCCGGCATGACGGGCCGTGTGTGCCGCGGCTGCGGCGGCACCGACATCGAGCTGGATGCGGCGCGCGGCGACGCCGTGTGCACCGGCTGCGGCTCGGTGCTCGAGGACAACATCATCGTGTCCGAGGTGCAGTTCGTGGAGAACAGCGGCGGCGGCTCGTCGGCCGTGGGCCAGTTCGTGTCGCTGGACGGTAGGTCCGGGCCGGGGCGGGGGGAGCCGCGAGCTCTGCGGACGGATCTGGGGGTCGTAACGGAACTTCCAGGCCGGGGGGCGGGGCGACGTGCGGCGGCTGCGGGCTGGGGGCAGTGGCGCGTCCGCCCCGACACCGCCGCGCGGCCACGCTGTGGTGTCCGGGACGGGACAGGAGGTTCGCCCTCTCGGGGAGGCGTCGGTTCCCGGCCGGTGCCTCGGAGGTTCGCCCAGCAGGGGGCGCTGCCAGCGCTGGGTCTGGCTGGGCAGCGTCCCGTCGGGTCCGGCCACCGTCCCCTCAGGTCTGGCCGCCGCTGGTCGCAGAAAGCGCAGCCGGGCGCCCTCCCGTTTGGGGGCTGCGAACGGGGTGCGGACAGCCCGTGGGGGCTCCTGTGGGGACGGCGCTCCCCCTCCCGCGGCGGTTCCCAGGGACGGGGTCGCGGGACAGCGAGCTGCTCGGCTCCGTTCCCACGGACCGACCGACCACCGGCGAGCCGTGGCCGCCGCCCCGGGTGCTCCGTGTTGAAGGGGCGCGTGCACGTGATGCCCCGCAGCCCCCCACCCTGTCTGTCCGGCCCCGGCTCGCTCTCTGTATTCTTGTTGGTTTTGTTGCTGTTGAGCTTTTGAACGGTCTTTACATAGTTTACTTTCAAGGTCGGCAAACTGCGGCTCGCGAGCCACATGCGGCGCTTTGGCCCCTTGAGTGTGGCTCTTCCACAAAATACCACGGCCTGGTTGAGTCTGTTTTGAAGAAGTGGCGTTAGAAAAAGTTTACGTTTAAAAAATTTGGCTCTCCAAAGGAATCTTTTTTAAAAATATGTTTTATTGATTTTTTTTTAATAGAGGGGAAAAGAGAGGGATAGAGAGTTAGAAACATCAATCAGTTGCCTCCTGCACATCCCTTACCCGAAACCAAAGTACATGCCCTTGACCGGAATCGAACCGGGAACCTTTCAGTCCGCAGACCGACGCTCTATCCACTGAGCCAAACCGGTTTCAGCTCTCCAAAGTGATTTAAATTGTACTGTTGGTATTTGGCTCTGTTAACAGATGAGTTTGCAGACCTTGGAAGTAGAATATGTAAAGACCTTTTTTTTTTAAATCCCTTGTTGACTATGTGATTTGCAAAGCAGAATGTTAACATTCTGACTAAAAGTTTAAACTTTCTTCTTTGTTGATTTGAGAGAGAAGCCTGGGTCAGCTGCCTTGATTGGCTGCTGCAGCGCCCCACACCGGGGATGGAGCCTGCAACCCTGGCAGGGAGTCAGCCGGTGACCTCTGGATGCTTAGGTGGAAGCTCAACCGCTGAGCCACCCCGGCCTGGCTAAGAGTTGGACGTTTTTTCTGCAGTCTAATTTTTTTTCTGTCCCAGGTTGGACATTTCTGCACGGGCCGCTGTGTTTTTCTTCCCACACGTGTCTGCTGGTTCCGCATTGAGACCTGTGGCCGCTTCCGTTTCCTTCCTGGCGGTGTGGGGTGGGCAAGGCTCCTCGCAGGGGGGCCGGGGGCCAGGGCCCTGTGCTGCAGGACTCTCCTTCCTGGGCCTGCCTCGGGTCTGTTGTTCCACTTATTTATGCATTCATTGGTGGATTCTTGTATGTGCCCTGACCAGGGATCGAACCCTAAACCTCGGCGTTTTGGGACAGTGCTCTTTATTTGTAAAGTTGAGGACCTTCTTCTGATTTGCTGAGAGTTTATCATGAGTGGGTGTTGAATTTTTTCAGATAATTTTCCTGTTTTCCTGTTATCAACTGATATAGTCATGGTTTTCTGGGGTAAATGCACATGGTCATGGGGTATCATTCTGTGTATGAGTTGCTGGATAGATTGGCTAATATGTACATTTAATTAAGTCTTATTGACTTTCAGAGAGAGAAACATCAATGATGAGAGAGAAACATCACTGATTGGCTGCCTCCTGCACACCCCCCACTGGGGATCGAGCCTGCAACCTGGGCATGGGCCCTCACGGAGAATCGAACCCTGACCTCCTGAGCCTCACGGCTGGGCTGGATTTGCTGACCCTGTTGAGGGTTTTATGTTTATGTTCATGTGGAGCATCGCTCTGTGGGCCCTGTGGTGCTCTGGTTGTGAGCAGTGCCTGGGGGTGCGCTGGGGGAGGGCCCGCTCTGTCCGGAGGAGGCGGTGGCATTGGGTGCTTTTGCTGGGCTGTTGGGGGGAGGCTCCTGTCAGGCTTCCAGCTGCGGAGTCCGTTTCTCCCGCGGTGGTCCCAGCTGAGGGCAGGGCGGTCGCCGCCATGGGGTGGGGGTGGGGTTGGGGCCTGGCCCCCTGGTCTGAGTCTCCGCAGGTGGAGTTGCCGGCACTGTTCCCTCTCGCCCCCCCCCCCCCCCCGGGTCTGCAGTGCGTCCCTTGCCTGGCTCTGGTGTCTGGGTGCTCTCTCTCCCGCCGCCGGGCCCTCCGTGTGCCGGGCCCTCCGTGTGCCGGGCCCTCCGTGTGCCGTGCCCTCCGTGTGCCTGGCCCTCCGTGTGCCGGGCCCTCCGTGTGCACTCCGTATGATGGGCACTCCGTGTGCCGGGCCCTCCGTGTGCCGTGCCCTCCGTGTGCCGGGCCCTCCGTGTGCCGTGCCCTCCGTGTGCCGGGCCCTCCGTGTGCCGGGCCCTCCGTGTGCCGGGCCCTCCGTGTGCCGGGCCCTCCGTGTGCCGGGCCGTCAGGCTGAGGGCCTCGGGACAGCCGTGCTTCCCCGGGGTCCCCTCTTCCTGGAAGCCTGCCGTGGTTTCCACAGCCACGGGGTCCCCAAGGCCTAGCAGTGTCCGGGTGTGATCGTGAAGCCCACAGGCTGTGAGGGTGACCCCCCAGTGGATGGGAAAGGGTGCTGCCCCCCCCGCCCCTGCCCCCCGGCATGTGCCCACCCATGGGGGCTCCCGGCCCAGCTGGCTGGTGGCTGCGTCGGAGCAGGGCCTGGGCCCCGAGCTGGCCAGCCTGTGGCCCCGCCGAGCTCCCGGCTGAGGGCTGCCAGACGGGGGCCGCGTCCCCCACAGCCACACACAGGCCCCCCAGAGCTCGCTCCGCCACCGGGCTGGCTGGGGCCACCGCGGGGCGCTCACTGCTCACCGCCGTCTGTCGTCTGTCCGTGTCCGTGCACTGTGGGCCCCTGGGTGCCTCCCGCCCTCACGGTCAGTCGGGGTGCAGGAGAAGCAGGGGTGCTGTGCGGGGCTCTCCGGGTGCTCAGGCCCTGCCTCTCTCGTTCTTGGGGGTGGGGGGGTGGGGGTGTTGCTGCTGTGGGCCCTGTGCTCAGAGGCCCAGCTCTGGGAGCCCAGAGGAAACGCCGTCCCTCCCCTGCTGCCCACAAGGGGGCGCCGAGCCCCGGCCTGGGCTTGTGCCCTCCAGCTGTTGGAGCTGCTCTAGGAATGACTGTGAAGTGAGGGCAGGGAGAGGGCATCTATCTGAGCGTCTGAGGGCGAGAGGACCAGCGTGTTCTCCAGGCGTATCTGTTGTAACCAATCAGGGCGCTGCTTGTTGAGTAATAGATACAGGTTGGTTCCGCAGGCAGGCCCCCCCCCCCCCCCCCCCCCCCCCCCCCGCAGCTGCCACAGACCTACTCATGAGGGTGAGGCAGGGAGAGCCGGTTCTCCTGGGGGCCGGTGATGCACTGAGGCCATGCGCCATGCAGAGAGCACTGTGTGCACACCTGTATGCGTGTGTGCAGGCCTGTACGCACGTCTGTATGTGCTTGTGTGTGTGTGTGTGCACGTGTGTGCGTGTGCACGTGTGTGCGTGTGCAGGAGGAGCAGGACTTAGGAGCCAGAGCAGCCCAGAAAGGGGACGGGCAGGCAGCAGGAGAGTAGGGGGCACAGAAGCAGGAAGCAGGCCCCGCAGGGTGGAGGGTTAGGGAGAGGGGTGGGGACGTAGGGAGGGGGGCGGAGGGTGAGGGAGGGGGCGGAGGGTGAGGGAGGGGGTGGGAGGTAAGGCTAGCACAGGTGGCATTTGGTCAGAAGCCTAGAGCGTCCCTCTCTGGGCCTTGGATGTGGGGTGGAACCAGGTTGGGGAGCTGCAGATGGAGGAGCTGAGCCTGGGAGATCGCACTGAACATAACGCTGAGCCCATCCCCTCCCCCCTAAACACACACACACACACACACACACACACACACTGGTGCGGCATCTCAGCCTGAGCCTGTGGGCAGGGAGGTGGCCGGTGGAAGGCCATGGCCGTGAGGGGTGGGGTGAGGGTTGTGCCCTTCCCGTCCGTTCAGGCTGCTGGGAACACAGGCCCACCTGTGACTCCCTGGTCAGGTGACTCCCTGGTCAGGTGACGGAGCGAGCGGCCTTTGTGGGAAAAGATCCCAGCGGAGGGCGAGGGCACCCCTGGCCCTGCTCCTCGGGGAGACACTGGGCCGTGGTGACCGTTAGCCCAGCTGCACCACGTGCACCTGCCATCCCGGTGCTCGGCTGGAGCGGGGGCTCCGGCCCCGGCGTGGGGCTGGTGTGTGGCTGCTCTGACCGTCACGGAGGGGCTGCGGGGGTGGGGCGGTCCCGCACAGGAGGGCCTCAGAGCAGCTGGGCCTCGCCACAGGGCGAGTGCTGACAGGCTGTGGGTGCAGCGCCCCCCGATGGGCTAACGGTGTGATTTGGTTTCTAGGTGCCGGCAAAGCCCCTTCCCTGGGCGGAGGCTTCCACGTGAACCTTGGAAAGGAGTCAAGAGCACAGACGCTGCAGAACGGTACCCGGGCCCAGCTGCGGGCGGGGAGGGGGGAGGGGGAGGGCGGAGGCAAGGGGGCCAGGTCCCGCGGCCAGGAAAAACCCCGGTCATCAGGACGCTCTGCATGAGGCCCGCGTGCTGTCTCTGTGAAGACCAGACACGCGGTCGGTTGTTGGCCGAGCTCCGTGATAGCCCTGAGTGGCGGGCAGCCGGCCCGTGGTCCAGCCGGCCGTGGTCCAGCCGGCCGTGGTCCAGCCGGCCGTGGTCCAGCCGGCCGTGGTCCTGCAGACGCTGCCGTCGCCTGTGGCTGAGAGCTCAGGGACCTGAGAGTCCAGTTGCGCTTCGGTGGCACGAGGTTCAGGACTCGCCTGCCATCGGGGCCCTCTCCGGGAGCACGGGGTGGGGACTCGCCACTGCCGCCCCGGGAAGGATGCCCTTTGTCTCGCTGCGCCAGCCCTCCGCCGGCCTGGTGCCCGCGCTCCTTCCCGGTGCCCAGCCGTGCCCGTCCCCGCGGTGGGGACAGCTGGTGCGTCTCCGTCCCCTCGGGTCTGAGCGCCCGCCCCGCCCTCCTCGCTGGGCCTCTGGGTCCTCCCTTCGTTTGGGAGCGGGTTCCGGGGTTTGTTTCCGGGCTCTGTCGGGGTCGCGTGTGGACAGGAAGGCCGTGGGGAGCGGGAGTCAGGCCCGCCCACAGGGGCAGACGGGCTCCTGTGCGGGAGAGCCCGCCGTCCCGCCGTGTCCTTGGGCATCGATGCCAGAGTGGACCCAGGGCACGCCCCCCGGTGCCCCTGCCTGCTGTCGAGGGCACGTCCTGGGCCCCCTGTCTGCCCCGAGCACGCACGGCGGCATTCGGCCCGTCTTCCCGGCGGGTGGCAGGCCGCCCAGGCCGCACTGTGCTTTCCCTGGTGAGCAGCCGTGGCTGCCGTGGTCGCCCGAGCTCCTCACCCCTCGTGACCTCGTCCTTGTCCCCTGCACAAGCTGGTATGCGTTCTTTGAGATGTTCGTTTTTTATGTTCTTAGAGAGAGGGGAAGGGAGGGGGAGAGGAACATGGGTCTGAGATGGAAATACAGATCGGCTGCCTCCTGCACGCCCCCAGGGGTCGCACCCCAACTGGCATGTGCCCGCCGGGAGCCTGGTGTGCTCACGCCGCCGCCCAGCAGCCCGCCGCTCGGTCAGGTGCTGCCTGGCGCTGACAGACGGTCCTCCTCCTACTGACTCGTGGGTGTTCTTCCCCCCGTCCAGGTGTGATCCCTTGTTGGTGTACATATGTATATATTTAATGTTTTTATTGATATTTTAGAGAGGAAGGGAGAGGGATAGAAATAGAAACATCGATGAGAGAGAAACATCAACTACCTCCTGCCACCTGGGAATTAAACCGTGACCTCCTGGTCGTAGGTCAATGCTCAACTACTGGGTTGATAAGACAATTTTTAATAAGATTTCAATAGGACCACTTATGTTTTCTGTTTCTTCCTGTCAGTTTTTTTAAAAAAATACATTTTTATTGATTTCAGAGAGAGGAAAGGAGAGGGAGAGAGAGGCATTGATTGGCTGCCTCCTGCACACCCCACACTGGGGATGAGCCCACAGCTGGGCCTGTGCCCTGACTGTGACCTCCTGGTTCATAGGCTGACCCTCAACCACGGCGCCCGTGGCCGGGCGCTGTCACATTGTCACGCTGTCACACTGGTACGACGGGCTCCTCAGGTGTCGTCCGTCGCAGCGCGCCCCTGACCCCGGGCTGGCTCAGGTCCGCCTTTCAGCCTGGCCTGGCAGCTGTTTTCGTTTTTTTTAATTGATGCGAGAGCGAGAGAGAGGTTGGGGAACACGGGTGTGCTGTCCCCTTGTGCGTTCCCCGGTGCTCAGAGATTGCGCCTGCGCCCTGGCGCCTGGGGACGTGCTCTCGCCAGCTGCTCTGCCAGGGGCACGTGCTCTGCCCGCCCGGCCAGGTGTTCAGAGTGTCCACTTTTTTTTTTTTTTTTTAATATATATTTTATTGATTTTTTTACAGAGAGGAAGAGAAAGGGATAGAGATCTAGAAACATCGATGAGAGAGAATCATCAATCAGCTGCCTCCTGCACACCCCCTACCGGGGATGTGCCCACAACCAAGGTACATGCCCTTGCCCGGAATCGAACCCGGGACCTTTCAGTCCGCAGGCCGACGCAGAGTGTCCACTTTTCAAAGGCGCCTGCGGCCAGTTGTCCCTGCTGGGAGGAGGGCCGAGGACAGGAGGCTGGGCTGGGCCCGGGGGGCCGGGCTGGGATGGGGGCAGGAGGGGCAGGTTGGGACGGGGGCGGGGGGCCGAGACAGCGGGCGGTGCGGTGACCTGTGTCGTTAACAGCGCCGTGCCCGTGTAAGTGGCACATGCCGGCAGCTACAGTTCAGTCTGCCAGTCGTGCCGCTGCCCTCGTCTGAGTCACAGCCCCTCGGGGAGGGCGTGAGGGCGGCGGTGGGCGCCTTGGGGCTGACCCGCAGGTGGGTCGAACTCGCTCACTGACGGTGCCGGGCCATCGGAGCGACGCTCTGGTGAGGCTGCAGTCGGAGCCGCCTGGCGGCTGGACGGAGGGAGGAGCCCGGCCTGAGTGAGCCCCTCGGGGCACCCCTCTCTGCCTTGTCGGACTCGAGTCCCCGGCATCTGCCCAGCGGGCCGGCCCCGTGGGCCCCGTCAGCGGCTCTGTTGCCGGGCCTTGGGGCAGAGCTGGCTGCACGCGTCCGCCTGGCACGCTGACGGGAGGGTGGAGCCGGCGGTGGGCTGTGCTGCCTTTCTGTCCCATCAGCTCTGGGGACGGACGGTGACCCCGACCCCGTGCTGGTCCCGCCCGACTGGGGCCTGGGAGCTGTGTGGCTGCGGGCAGCCTCTGGCAGCAGTGCCGTGTGGTGAGGGTGGGGTGGGGCTCCATGGGGTGCCCACTTGGGTCCCTCAGGTAGAGTCAGCTCATCCCCAGCTGCCAGGCTGGTCCCTCGGGGCTGCTCCCCGGGTGCCCACCCTGGACAGCGGTCACTTACGGATGCCCATCTTGGGCAGCGGTCACTGCCAGGTGCCCACCCCGGGCAGTGGTCATGGGCTGGTCAGTGTCAGTAGCATGTGCAGGTGTGTTGGGGGCCACGAGCCAGTACCGAGGCCACCATAGAGTCTTAGCGTCCCACGGCCACAGCCCTCCCAGAGAAAGCGGGGCGGGCGGAGCCCCACTGCGCACCGCTCGGCCTGGGGTGCGGGGGGGGAGGGCCCCAGCGGAGAGGATGGTGAGGACAGTGAGGACTCGGCTCTTCACGCTGCAGTGTCACCGAGCCCCAGGGCCTTGGCCTCTGCTCTGGCCCTGCAGGGCCTCTCGTGGGAGGCGGGGAGGCAGCCTGGGGGTTGTGTGCTCAGAGGGGGGTGTGGAGGTGTTGCTGCCTCGCTGCCAGCCCCGGGCTCTGCTAGTGCCCCGGCCCGGATGGCAGGGAGGTGGGGGTGCCAGGCGTGAGAGGGCGTTCCTGTGCGGCCCTTCGCGGGCCCTGAGCGCAGGGGCTGAGGGCTCGCCTGCCCCGTGCCCACGCCCCCGGGCCTGGTCTGTGCCGGTCAGCGTGGGGCATATGTGGCGGCTCGTAGGTGCCCAGGGCGTTCGTGCAGGGAGCGCGTGCGGGCAGGGCAGCCGGGTGCGGGGCGCGGGGCCGGCGCTCGGGGCCGGGGCCCAGCGGTAACCGTGGTCGCCTTGTGCCCAGGACGGCGCCAGATCCACCACCTGGGGAGCCAGCTGCAGCTGAACCAGCACTGCCTGGACACGGCCTTCAACTTCTTCAAGATGGCCGTGAGCAAGCACCTGACCCGCGGCCGGAAGATGACCCACGTGATCGCCGCCTGCCTCTACCTCGTGTGCCGCACCGAGGGCACGCCGCGTATCCTTCCTGCGCCTCGGGGGCCGCCTCTGGGTGTTGGGGCGCGGTAGTGCAGTGGCCTGTGCTCGGGAAGCACCGGGAGCACTCACCGTCGGGAGCACTTCAGGCCGCCTGCACCTGCGCGGTGTGCTTTGCCCGCAGCTGGCTCTCCGGGCTTTCCGGGGCTCTGCGAGCGGTCACAGGCCTGAGTGCAGCCGGGACGCGGCAGCGGCCACTGTCTGCAGGAGCCGGCGGGGGGCGGCTGCACAGAGCGCCCGTGGCCGGGCGGGCGTGGACAGGCTGCTCCGCGTTGGGGAGAGGGTGGCTGCCGGGGCGGGGCTGTCCTGACTCCGGTCTGTGGTGGACGTCCTGCGGCAGGTCCCCCTGGACTGCTGTCAGCGACTGCGGGGCCTCTTCCCGTCTCGTCCGGGACAGGCCTATCCTGCAGGGGCCAGCGGGCGCCTGCTTCCTCAGCAGCAGCTTCACTGAGAGGCAGGCCACGTGCCACGCGATGCACCGAGCTGTGGGCTCGGTGCTGTGGGCGCACCAGCTGTGCCAGGGCTCCGTCGCCGCTGGCTCTCCCCCCCAGCGGGCCTCCTGGTGCTCACGGAGCCGGCGCCATCAGCACGTGGCTGTCCTGGTGCTCACGGAGCCGACGCCATCAGCACGTGGCTGTCCTGGTGCTCACGGAGCCGGCGCCATCAGCACGTGGCTGTCCCCCGCTCCGTGGTGGCCTCACTGGGGCTCAGCCAGCAGCCACGGCCCCGGCCGTGTCGGAGGCTCCGCCTCCCACCGTCTTCAGAACCACACTTGGCTTTGTTGTTCACGGGATTGTACACGTACTCACTTCAGTGATTTCTCTGATTGTCTTCGGGTTTTATTTTTCGTTTTCCCAGTCCTTGAGACGCATGAGTCTAGTTGGTTTCTCCTGATGTGAGTGTGTGAGGCCATGAGTTCCCAAAGGTGGGTTTTGGTTCAGCATTGTGCAGTTTTGTTGTTTTGATTTTTTGTTTGTTTTTTAAATATATTTTCATTGACTTCAGAGAGGAAGGGGGAGAGAAAGAGAGAAAGAGAAACATCAGTGATGAGAGAGAATCATTGATTGGCTGCCTCCTGCGTGCTCCCCACTGGGGATCGAGCCCACAACCCAGGCATGTGCCCTTGACCAGAATCGAACCCAGGACCCTTCATTCCATAGGCGGATGCTCTATCCACTGGGCAACACCAGCTGGGGTGCACCATGCAGTTCGGAATATGTTCTAGTTTCCATGGTTACTTCTTAGGTGCTGGACTCGTTCAGAAGTTGTTGGTGCTTAGAAGACAGTTTCCTCGTCCGACCAGGTTAGCGTGTGTGACCGGGAGCTCACGGACAGGCCTGATGCTGGGCGCGGAGGCTGCGCGCCTCAGCCTGGAAAAGCGCACCTGCCGCCAGGCGGCTCCGGGCCGCTGCCCTCCGGTGCGTCCGGCGGTGTGAGGCTGGGACCCACCGCGCCGCGGCCGGCCTGCTCCTGGGCTCCCGCTGTCCACTGCCGTCAGGATACAGCTCGGGAAATGGCTCTCGCAGCGTCAGGAAACCCTGTGTCCCCCACCCCTCCCGCTCTCCCTGCATCCAGCCGCTGGGTGCAGCGGAGCCACGCTGCTGCCGGGCGCCGCACGGCCTGCGGGCCCGGCTCTGCAGACCCGTCTCCCTGACGATCCCCTCCCCTGAGCAGTGTGATGGCGGTTTGATCCGGTCCAGCTCTGTCCTCTCCTGAGCCGTGTGATGGCGGTTTGATCCGGTCCAGCTCTGTCCTCTCCTGAGCCGTGTGATGGCGGGTTTGATCCGGTCCAGCTCTGTCCTCTCCTGAGCAGTGTGTGATGGCGTTCAATCTGCTAGCTCTGTCCTCTCCCCTCCTCTGAGAGAGATCGCGTTTCATGCTGTTTCCACACCTCGCCTCCCTCGGGCCTCTCTGCCCTGTCTCCCTGCTGTCAGCCATGCGCTGAGGGGTCATGCTCCTGTGGGGACATGACGAGAGCCGTGCGGGGCAGGTCCTCCTGTGGCCTTAGGTCTGAGTGCCAGCCCGACTGTGTCCAGGCTCCGCACGCTCTGCCCACAGGGGCCTGTCAGGCCGTGGGGCCGGTGTGTGCTCTGTGGAGTGAGCTCTGCGGGCTGGGGCAGTGTGTGCAGGCCCGGCCCCAGGTGTGCGGGGATGGGCGCACGGGGCCTTGCCCTGGCCCCGGGCCGTGGTGCCGTCTGCGTGGTGCCCCTCAGGAAAGCTTACCCAGCGCCAGGGCCCTGCAGAGGGCGGCGGCGCGGGCAGGCCTCCCCGAGGCTCCTGTGCTCCGGGCTCTCCCCCTTGGGTCCCTTTGGGGCTGGAGGAGGGGCCGCTGCTTTCTCACTGCATCTCCCTGCCCTGCCCGCCCCGCTCAGCTGGAGGTCAGGCCTCCCGGGTGGCGCTGTGCGCTGGTGGGGAACCTGTGCTGACTCCGTGCTGCCTGTGGCGTCTCTGTTACTGCCCCGTAGTGCGGCGAGCCTGGGCCTCGGTGAGGTCCGTCTGGGATGGTCTCGAGGCGGCAGGCACCAGGCGCGGTGGGCGCGGACGGCACTTTCAGAATCGCGGGGGTCTGCGGGCCTCTTGGGACTGGCCGAGGCTGATGGGTGTCTCTCACCATCGTTCTACACGGTGCGGCTCTGCTCCGAGGGCACGCTCAGCGCCACCACCGGAGCAGGCAGCGACCGGAGGGCGGCAGAGACCTCCGGTCCCAGCGAGCCTGGCCGGGGGTCCCCGAGGGGCTGCGGAGGGGTCAGTCGCCCAAGACCCAGACCACACGCACTTTAGTGGGGAACCTGAGAGGGTGGGCCCAGAGCATGATGGCTGTTGCCTGGGGGAGGTGGTGGGGAGGGTGCAAGTCGGGAAGCACGTGGCTCTGACGGTCCTGCTCAGAGGAGCTTCCTCCAGACTCGTAGGGGCGTCGAACTCAATCAGAGAAGGGGCCAAAATCTAAAATCCAGCCTAAATCGCGGGCCGAATGGTTTACTGAACAGTCATAAACTGACAATGTCATAAACTGACAGCGGAGTGCAGTGATGACAGCGTGGTGCGGGCCACATTGCAAGGCCTGGCGGGCTGGATTTGGCCCGCGGGCCTTGTGTTTTACACATGTGCTCCAGAGGGAACAGCCAGGCGCCGGCCGCCCTCGACCTCGGTCACGCTGACTTCCAGCCTCCTTTCTAAGATCCCTGCTGTCCAGCACGGCCCAGGCTGGCCCACTGTCACCCCGCAGCCCTGCTCCCCCCCCCCCCCGCCCCCGCTCCCAGGCCTGCAGCGGCGCTCAGAGCCCAGTAAAAGTAAAAATAAGCCAGCACCTGCTTGGCTTATTTTTACTTTTGAGGCTTCAAAGCGATGCCAGGGTCTCCGCTGTGTGGCTGGATGAGCTCTGACGGATGTGCATCGTGCAAACGGGCATCTGGGGGAAGGGCAGCACCGTCCGGCCAGTTCCCAGCGCCGTGGGCTCAGCGCCCGCCGGTGGCCCCTGCTGCCGGCGAGCTCATCCAGGCCTCCTGCGCCGGGTCTGTCCCTGCGGGGCCTCTGCCTCCCCACATGGCGGGGGGCAGGTCGCTGTGAGGCGTGGCCAGGTTGGCGCGGGGCTTTTCCGTGGCTGCACCGTGCTGGCACCGCTTTGCCGGGAGGTGATGCGCGGTTTCCTGGGTGGCTGGCTCTGCTTCTCTCGGTGAAACATCTGCTCCAACTTCCGCCCACATGTTAGCCTTTACTTTGTGACGAGTACCCGGTGCATGGCTCCTGGGCAGGGGAAGGAAGTGAACTAGAGGGTGGCTTTGGGGCTGGGCGAGACACACCTTGGGAGCCAACCTCCCTCGGCCCCTCCCCCTCCGGTGGCACCTGGGGCGGTCCACGGCTTGCAGGTCATCTGCGAGTGAGCGAGCGAGCGGGTCCCTCCAGCAGGCAGGTCCCTTGGCCTGGCCTGCGCGGATCAGCTGAAGCCAGCTCTCCGACATCCCCGAGGCACTGGTTGCCGCACTGTTGGCTAATGAGTTTGCCGACCACTGCCGAGGCATCACCCTCACCCAGAAGTTATTCCTCAGGTTACAGACATCGGTACTTTATTAAAATGTTATGTGTTTCCCCTAGCAGTGGTCCGCAAACTCATTAGCCAGCTGAGTGGCAAACTGCCCCAAGGGGTCCCTGAGGCGCCGAGGTTCTGCATGTCCCGAGGGCGGTTCTCGCGTGGCACACCTTGGAATCGGGCTCCTTCCTCTCTGCTCTCTGGTGGGGTACATCACCGGAGGACTGCCGCTGCCAATCACCGCAGCTCCTGTGTTGAGTCTGCCCCCTGGTGGTCAGTGCCGGCTGGTGGAGCAGGTTCCTGGGCCTTGCTCTGAGTAACTAGGGCCTGTTCTGGTTGTTTGAATTGTCCGCCAAGAGCCAGGACAGGGCCGTGCCAAGCCCCTCCTCATCTCCCCCCTCAGCTGCCCCTCGAGCACAGTGCTGGGCAGGGGACGGTCTGGCGTCGCAGGCACACAGTGACGCTGCTGCACACTGTGCTGGGGCAGGGCCCCCCTGGTGCAGGGACCTGGTGGGCGAGCTCTCACGGTCCTGCTGGTGGCTCACCGGAGCCTCTGGAAGGCTCCCTCACCTGCCGCCGCCAGTCCCCCCTGGTCCCGGGCGCCGAGCATGCATTTCCCAGGCGCCGTGCTCCTTGACCCCTCCTGCAGATATGCTCCTGGACCTCAGCGACCTGCTCCAGGTAAGTCCCTCCAAGTCCCTTTGCCTTGGGGCTGTGCTCGGCATGTGCTGCCCGGCCCAGTTGGGAGGGTCCACAGGTGAGGGACACACGAGGGTGTGCTCTCTGGTGGGGCACTGGACTGGGGGTCCCCTGTTGTCCTGGCCCAGTGGCCCAGCCTCAGAACCGGTGGAGAGACCCAGCTGGGACTTTCTTAGGCAAGGGCAATTCTTTTAAAGAAAACCGTACTCACATATAAACCACCCGCGAACCTGACTTACCGTCAGTTCAGAGAATCTGCCTCCTGGGTGCCAGGAAGCATCTTCCTGTGGGAGCTCTCATCTCAGTGTGATGGGCAGCGAGGCCCAGTGAGAGGAGCAGGAGCCGGCGGACGCCTGGGGGCCGGCAGTGCCGGGCTGAGGCGCCGAGGTTCTGCACGTCCCATGGCGAACGCCCACCCAGGGCCCCGAAAGAGAAGCCATTGGAAACAGGAGGAGGGTGCGGGGTCCCCACGAATTCCACCCCGTGGGGAAAGCTTAGCCCAGACCCAGCGTCCCCGGGGCTCATGCCTGGGGGTGCTCCGTCTCCTCCCAGCCGCCCCCACACACGGGCTCCAAAGTCCTGCTGCAGGCTGCCCACTGGTGGTGAGAATCAGCGCTGCGCGGACCAGCCGCCAGAGCAGCCCTGGCTTCCTCTCCACCCGGCAGCCGCCCAGCAAGGCCGGCGGGAAGGGCTTGGGGCTGTCTGCAGGGCGGGTGTGTTCTGGTAGCTTCTCACTTCCCAGCTTTGGAAATGGGAACCAGTTAGGTGTCCAGACCGAGAGGGCAAGTGGCCGCTCACTGGGCCGAACCAGGGCCCCCCAGTCTGGGTGCTGACCGCGGGTTCAGGCTGGACACGTGCTCAGACCGACTGCTCCGGGCAGGGGGCCGGGCTCAGCGTTCCCAGGGGACGTTCTGCGCTGCCCGGGTGGAGCCGCCCTGAGGCCTCGCCTGGGAGCTGGCCCTGCCCGCTGACCGTTAGAGGAACGAGTCGGACTCCCAACTGGAAGGGACCCTGGGGCTCGGCGCTCGTCTTGTTGTTACTCACGTTCCCCGAGGCCCACTCCCTGGCCAGCTCAGCGAGCCTCTGGCGGGAGCCACGGCACCATGGCGCCGGGCCTGCTTGGGTGGGGGCGGGCTGGACAGTGAGGGCATCGGGAAGGACCAAGCAGACGTTCCCCAGCGATCGCCCCGTGGCTCTCCGCAGGTGAACGTGTACGTGCTGGGGAAGACGTTCCTGCTGCTGGCGAGGGAGCTCTGCATCAACGCGCCCGCCATTGGTAGGCACGGCCGCGCCTGGCACGGCGAGGGGGTGCGAGGGCGAGCACAGGGAGCTCAGCGGTGAGTTACTCCGACTTAAACCGAACGCTGAAGCCAGCCCCGGCGAGAGTGGACAGGGTGTATCAGGGCATGGGGTGGGCGCTGCAGCACGAGGCACCTGTGCCCACCTCCTGAGGAAAGCGCCTGGCGGCCAGTGCCCTGGGCAGGCGGGACGTCGGCACAGCCGAGCAGCCCCTGCCCAGTGAGCTCTGCCTGCTGGCAGGCCTCTTCCCACGCCCACTGGCCTCTAGGGGGAGCTGGCCTGGACCACCCCGAGGACGGTCCCCAGGGCCGGGAAGATGCCCAGGAGGCTGGAGGGCTGCAGGACGGGGAGGCCCTCTCCTCCCAAGAGGCCCCGTCCCTGCTGAGTGTCACTGTACTTACCCCCCATCCCCGCCCATCATGCTACCTTCCCCAGAAGCAAAGCCATGGCCCAGGGAGAGTGCTGATGGAGGACAGGCCGCTTCCCTGTTCCTGCCTGCCGGAGTTCAGGGGTGGGACCCTGGGCCCTGCGAGTGCCCACCTCACTCCCTCGAACCCGAGTTCGTCCTAGAGTAGGGCTTTGTCTGAGCAACTAGTGACGCTGAACCACATGCAAGACTGGCCTTTTCCAGAGCGTTCTGGCTGCAGCCCTGGTCCCGGCGGCCCGATGGGGAGGCCCGCCTGCGGCAGAGGCCGGTCTGCGCCCACAGGCTTCCCCGGGCCGGTTTGCTCCTGACCAGTGAGCATGGAGAGCAGGCATGTTTCTCCGCCGCTGGGCGGCCAAGCGCCCGCAGGTCCTCACTGTGCGGCTCACTTTATTAAAACTCAGAAAAGATGTGACTTTTCCCGGGTTTTAGGATTGGAGGAAGGTCTGAAGCTTAGAACTCAGAACAAAGCCTAGGAGGGTGGGAGGGATGGCCACGCCCACAAAGTACATGGCGTGGGCACCACGGGCGGGTCCGGGCTGCCCGCCGCCCCCAAACCCCCTCCACCTAGTGAGCACCCCAATGTGCAGGAGGTGTGTGGAGGCCCCGCCACCTGGATTCCGAGCCCGGCTCTGGCCGTGTAGAAGCCTCTCGTGTATTCCCCTGGCTGCAGCCAGCCGCGCACACGAGGTCAGGAGTTCGAGGACGGAGCCTGCATGCCGTGGAGGACAGGCGCCTTCACGCCCCCGCGCCTCGCACGCCCGCGCTCAGGCGTAGAAGATGAGCTCGGGGATCTGGCCGCCCTGCACGCCGGTGCCGTTGGTGCTGTCGGACGAGCACTGGAACTGGAAGGTGACCTTGCCGCACTGCACCTCCGTCAGGCCCTCCTGCCCGAAGTAGCTGAGCTCGCTGCCGTCCAGCACGGCGCTGGCCGTGTAGAAGGTGTCCTGCTCCACCTGCACCGGGTGCTCAAACCACACGGGGAAGGTGCTGCTGGAGCCGTCGGACACGAACCGCGTCAGGTTCTGGGCGAGCACCACGCCCAGGCGCTTGAGCTCGATCTTCACGCTGTACTCGGCCTTCCCCGAGCTGGACCCGTACAGGCCCAGCCCCGCCACGAACACCCTCCGGTCCGCCGCGAACTGGATGCTGTCGCAGCGGCCGCGGTAGCGCCACTGGTTGCTGCGGTAGGCCGAGGACTGGAAGCGGTGGCAGCGCTGGGGCGCCAGGCCGCGCCGCTTGGTGAGCGGGAAGTCGAGCGGGGGCTTGTTGGCCGCCGTGTACCACAGGAAGATGTTGTGGGTCTCCTCCAGCGTCAGGATGTCCGACTGGGCGGGGCCGTTGGCGAACTCCTCCAGGGTCATGGTGGGGATCCGCACCAGGTAGAGGGCGGGCCCCAGCACGTGCCTCTTGTTGCGCGGGGTGGCGGGCAGGCCCTGCCGCTTGCACTCGGCCTCGGCCCAGCTCAGCACGGCCTCGAAGACCACCGCCTCCTTGGTGTTGAGGGCCTCCCGGGTGACGATGACCTCCAGGGTCTGCCAGTCGATCTCACAGAAGCCCTCGGACCTCAAGGCCATCTCGGCCTGCGCGTCAATGACCTCCCAGCAGCGCTGGGTGAGCTCAGGCTCCTCGAACAGCCGGCTCTGCGACAGCAGCACGCACGCGTTCTTGGCCTCCAGGCTGGTCTCCAGGAAGTGCACGCAGGCCTTGGCCAGCGCGGGCACGATGTACTTCTTGGCGGCGTAGAGCGTGGCCAGCACGGTGTCCGCCTCCAGGTCGATCTCGTCGCTGTACATGTACCTGCGGGGCGGGGCGGGGCCGGTCACAGGCCGCCTGGGGCAGCGGGACCCCCCCCTCGCCAGAGGAGCCCCCTTACTTGAGCATGATGAGGAAGGCGGCGGGCTCCACGTCAGGGATGTGGATCTCCGGCTTGACTTCGGCCAGGTCCCCGTAGAACATGGCGTAGAAGACGGAGCTCCCGACCGCCAGGACGTACTGTGCGGAGAGAAGCCGCCTGAGCCCGGCCTTGCACCCCGCGGGGCAGGGCCGGAGCTACATGCAGGAAGTGGCCGGGGCCTCACCAACCTTGTGGGCAGGCACCCGCTGCGCCCCGCCCGGGGGCCCCACCACGAAGTGCACGTCGGCCATGAGCTCGTTGTTGAAGAGGAGCGCGTTCCTGCGGGGGGAGGCACAGGCTGGGCGCGAGGCACGGGCGGGGCGCGGGCGCGGGCGGGGCGCGGGGCGGGCGGCGCTCACCTCTCGCGCAGGGTCGGGCGGCAGGACTGCCAGCTGGGGCTCTCCAAGTTGTTGTTGTCGGGCGCGGGCGGCGCGGGCGCGGGCGGCGGCGGCGGGGCGGGCGGCGGGGCGCTGGGCGGGCCCTTCCTGCCCGCAGCGGCGGCGGCGGTGGCGTTGCTGTTGGCGATGTCCGTGGCGGCGGCGGCGGGCGCGTACAGCTCCGCGGCCATCTTCCCAGGCAGGGCCTGGGCGCGCGGGGGCGGGGCGCCGGGCGTCCGGGGGCCGCGCCGCAGCCTCGGGGTGGGCTCCGCCAGCACGAGGAGCGCGGCCAGACACTGCGCCACCCGGCCGTGCAGACAGGCCAGGGGCAGCAGCATGGGCCCGGCGCCAGCCGGCCGCTCCCTCCCGCCGCCGCCGCCGCCGCCGCCGCCGCCGCCGCCGCCTCCGCCGCCTCCGCCGCTGGGGGCGCGGGTGCAGTCGCGCGTCACGCCGCCCGGCCCGCCCCCGGTGACGTCACCGCGCCCCGCCCCCGGGCCGGCTCCGCCCCACCACCCAGCGCCGCGGCCCCGCCCCCGGAGCGGCAGTCGTCCCGGGCGCTCCCAGCCCCGCGTCCAGGTGGGACCGCGCCCAGGTGGGCCTGCTGTGGGCGGAGGGCAGGCCGCCTGCGAGCGGCGCCAGTGAGCCCAGCACCTAGCGTTGCCTGTGGCCTCTCGGCGCCTCCGTGCGGCTTCCTTGGAGAAGTGGGGCTCTGTACCCGGGCCTTCCTCCTTTTTAAATGTCTGTAATGGGCCGACCGGAGGGAAGAAGCCTGTGCACCGGGACCGGCTGCTTCATTGCACGTCCCACCGCCTGGGATCGGGCCCGGCCCTCGGTGAGCTCCTGTGCGCCCAGCAGGTCACACCTGCCCTGGCCTGGGCGCCTCCCGCTTTCTAACCAGGTTCCTGGGGTTAACGATCCGAGAGGCTCTCTGGTGAACATTCCTGGTGTTCACCCTTATCAGACATGGGCTTGAAAACACTCTCCCCTTCCCTCAGCGCCTTTCTAAAAAGTCCCACCTGAGGACACATGTTCTTACTGGCTTTAGAGCCAGGAACATGGGTGTGAGAGGAACGTGGGCCAGTTGCCTCCCATAACCACGCGAACCTGCTATCTATGCGCCGGGAAAAGGGGGAGGGGGCGCCCCCAGCTGCCTGTGGGGCCGGGTGGCTGTGTGGAGTCTGTGCCTCCAGGCAGTGCTCGCTGCTCGGCGTGGGCGTGGGCTGGTGCTGCTCTCTGCCTCGAACCTAAGGGACTTGCAGGCCCAGCTCAGGCATCAAAGCCCGTGGGCAGAGGGAGGCACAGCCCGGTCTGTCTCCCCTCTGCCTGCTTTTGGGGCCGTAATGCGCTCTCAATCCCCTCCTGGGCCTCCCAGCCTGCCCCTTTCCCCCAGCAGCCCCCGGAGCAGGGCCCGCTGGGACAGTCCGGTCCCCAGGCTCCCCTTGCCGCTCACAGGCCCGCACAGCCCTCCGCCAGCCGGCCGCTGTGGTGGTTAGCATGTCCACTTGGTGACATGGAGGCTGGAGGCCCAGGCAGCCTTGTCCCTGCACGGAGCCCCTGTGCGCATCCCCCTGAGCAGCTGGTCTCCCTTGGGCAGCAGGGGCTGGGGCGTGGGGGTGGGGGTGGGAGGGGCGCACACATGCAGACAAAGGGCGGGCGGATGAGCCCAGCCAATAAGCACGTAAAAGCTCTGCCCGACCTCACCCCACCCACCACATCAGTGAAGCAGCCGCTGCCCAGCGTGGGGCGGGTAGCGGTCAGGGCCCCTCCCCGAGGTCGGGGCTGCAGGTTCCAGGTGCGGGTCCTGGGAGCCTGTGGTGGAAGGACAGGAGGGAGTGGCCCGGGGGAGGGGGGAGCGGGAGCGTGTGCTGGCGGGGCGTGTGCTGGGGGGGCGTGTGCTGGGTAGCGTGTGCTGGGGGGGTGTGCTGGGTAACGTGTGCTGGGGGGCGTGTGCTGGGGGGCGTGTGCTGGGGGGCGTGTGCTGGGTGGGCGTGTGCTGGGTAGCGTGTGCTGGGGGGGTGTGCTGGGTAACGTGTGCTGGGGGGCATGTGCTGGCGGGGCGTGTGCTGGGGGGCGTGTGCTGGGGGGCGTGTGCTGGGGGCGTGTGCTGGGGGCGTGTGCTGGGGAGCGTGTGCTGAGGTGCGTGTGCTGGCGGGGCTTGTGCTGGGGGCGTGTGCTGGGGGGCGTGTGCTTGGGTAGCGTGTGCTGGGGGGCGTGTGCTGGGTAACGTGTGCTGGGGGGCGTGTGCTGGGGGCGTGTGCTGGGGGCGTGTGCTGGGGGGCGTGTGCTGAGGTGCGTGTCTCCGCAGACCCCTGCCTCTACATCCCGCGCTTCGCCCACCTGCTGGAGTTCGGCGAGAAGAACCACGAGGTGTCCATGACGGCCCTGCGGCTCCTGCAGCGGATGAAGCGGGACTGGATGCACACAGGCCGGCGCCCCTCGGGCCTCTGCGGGGCAGGTGCGGCTGCCGGCCGGACGCCGGGCGCTGGCTCCGTCCTGACTGCAGCGGGGGTGCTGGGTGGCTCCAGAGCTGCTCCCAGCCACCGGGACCTCTCTGACTCCTGCCTGCTCCAGGCGCCTCCACAGACGGGGCAGGCGCGGGACCTGGGGCTGACGGCTGGGCGCCCGCTTTTGGGCTGCCCCCTGGCTCTCTGTACCGGGCGGCAGATGCCCGCAGGCGCCTTTGGGTCTGTTGGAGCCTCTTCTGGAGCCCTCCCCCCTAAACCTCTTGGCCCAGGGCCCAGTGCCCAGTGCCCACTCCTTCCTGGGACGCCAGGGCCCATGCGCCCATCATCCGCTCCAAAGGCGCAGTGCTGCCCGGGGTGCGTTCCGTCCAGAGCCTGGCTTCTGAACTTGCAGACCAGAATCAGTGCACCAGCACGGGCCCTCCCCATCCCAGGACCTCCCTGTCCCAGGCCCTCCCCGTCCCAGGCCCTCCCTCTCCCAGGACCTCTGTCCCAGGCCCTCCCCATCCCAGGCCCTCCCCGTCCCAGACCCTCCCTGTCCCAGACCTTCCCCGTACCAGACCCTCCCTGTCCCAGACCTTCCCTGTCCCAGACCCTCCCTGTCCCAGGCCCTCCCCATCCCAGGCCCTCCCTATCCCAGACCTTCCCCGTCCCAGACCCTCCCCATCCCAGACCCTCCCCGCCCCCAGTTCCGCCGCCAGCCAGCCTTTACATGCAGGCCAGAGCCGCTGTGCTCTCGGCAGGGCTCTGAGTCTACAGGACACGTGTGCTAGTTGTGTGCCCCGCTGCAGAGGGCAGGCAGCACGTGTGCACTGTGTGAGTCCGGCAGCAGCGTGTGAGTCTCAGCGGACAGGACGGCGCCCGGTGCAGGCAGCCTGCCGCTGGGTCGCAGGCCTGTGCTCACCTCACCCTCCCTCCTTCCAGCGCTGCTGGTGGCGGCCAGGATGCACGACTTCCGGAGGACGGTCAAAGAGGTCATCAGCGTGGTCAAGGTGTGCGAGTCCACGCTGAGGAAGAGGTGGGTCCCTGCTGGGGCCTCAGGGCAGGCCGTGTCCTCCTCCGGCTCCGCCAGGCCCGCTGGCCCGGGCACCAACGCGGCGTCCCTGCAGGCCCGGCGCAGAGGGGGCGCTCTCCCTGCCCAGGCCCTCCTCCTGGGGCCACGCCCGGGCCGTCCGCAGTTGGCGGCCCCCTCCGAGCAGCCGAGTGCGCGGCGGTTTATAGAATCGCCCAGAGGCAAGCGGGTCCGACGGGCACCGAGGGCGGCTCACCGTGTCCTGTCCGGTGTGGCCTGTCTGGTGTGGCCCGTCCTGTGTGGCCTGAGGGACTGTCACCGGGAGGAAGCTGAGCTCCACCACGGCCCGGTGTCCACGTACGAGGGCCCAATGAGGCCACGGCCACCCGGCTCAGCCGCACGGCCGGTCAGAGGCGGATGGACCAGGTGCCTCTCCCGCTGGCAGTTCTTTCTAACCCCCTCGCACGGCCTCTGGGCGGGGCAGGGACTAAGAAACAGACCAGCTGCCGAGAGCTCGCCTTCGGGGGATCAGAGGGAGTGGCCCTCCCCCAGCTCCCGGCGGCGTGGCTGAGGGCAGGCCTGAGGCGGTGGACAGGCTGCGGAGTCCCAGGCGTGGCCGGGGCCCAGCACTGGCTACGCCGCTCCCTAATGCCAGCGTCAGTGGCTGTGGGGGCAGCAGGGCGTCTGTCGCATCTGTCTTAGGCTCACGGAATTTGAAGACACGCCCACCAGTCAGCTGACCGTGGACGAATTCATGAAGATCGACCTGGAGGAGGAGTGTGACCCCCCGTCGTACACGGCTGGCCAGCGGAAGCTGCGGGCGAAGCAGGTGGGCCCACCTGTGCGCGCGGCGGCCTGTGCCTCCCGGTCAGCGCCCGGCTCTGTGGCCTGACACTGCATGTCTGGGCAGCACGGTGGTCTGCATGCGAGCCTGTGTGGGGGGCGGGGCACACACGGAGGTGCGGGGGGGGCACACACGGAGGTGCGGGGGGGCACACAGAGGTGCGGGGGGGCACACACAGGTGCGGGGGGGCACACAGGTGCGGGGGGGCACACACAGAGGTGAACACACGCAGAGGTGCAGGAGGGCTGGGGGGCACACATGGGTCCCCTTCCCGGCCTGCCCCTCGGGGCGACAGGCATGGACCAGGGTGGTTTGTCCAGACAGCTGTGCACACATCCCTGGCCGGGACCCTCTCCCCTGACCCTGCTGCTCTGGCCCTTGATCAGCCCGTGAAGCGTGTTCCCGGCAAGGCGGGCGTCGGCTGTGCCGGGAACGGCCCCAGGCGCGCGTCTGGCTGACATCCGGTCCCTCCTGGCCTCAGCTCAGTGTCCACCTCTTGGTTTTCAGCTGGAACAAGTCCTGTCGCGGAAACTGGAGGAGGTCGAAGGTGAGCAGCTGCCCTGCCCCAGGCGCCTCGGGCGGAGAGGGTTTGGCTCACTTCCTGCTCGTCACTGCCTGCAGGGGAGATCTCCAGCTACCAGGACGAGATCGAGACGGAGCTCGAGAACAGCCGGCCCAAGGCCAAGGGGGCGCTGGCTAGCCTGGCGAGAGACGGTAAGCGCGCCCGTCCCCCCGAGCCTTCCCTGCCCCTCCACCTGCCCGTCTCCTCTTCTCCCAGCGGGCGGCAGGTCCCTGCCCGCCCCCAGGCCCAGCCCGCGCTGAGCAGCTCCCAGCATCCAGTGCCCTCGCCTCTGTCCCCGTCGCCTGGGCGCATGTCCCTTGGTTCTGTTCTCCGACGCAGGCCTGCCCTGCTCACTGCCCGCAGGTCCCTGGACCCCTTTCCTGTCCACGGTGCCCCTCCGTGCCCGCCCTGCCAGCCCCGTCCCGGGCATCCTCCGTGCCCCTGCAGAGCTGCTGTGGGCCTGCTGCACAGCCGTGTGCCCGTGTGTTTTCATCCCTCTCTGGTCGGCCCCTCCTCCCCCTGCCCAGGGCTCGGCCCCGGCCGGGATGGGCAGCTCTCGGCGGGTCCCGGTCCCCGGCCTCAGGCCCGAGAGCAGGTGGCGTCTGGCCGGACACTCGGTCTGGGCGGCAGTGCCAGCTCCTCCCCAGGCTGCTCCCCTCTCACAGGCGGACCCTGTGCCAGGGCTCGCTTGTGGCTGTGGTTCCCGCCCGAGGGCATTTTCTCCGCGCCTTCTTCAGAGAGAACGGGGGAGGGGGCCATCGGTGAGAGAGACACATCGCCTGGCTGCCTCTGGCCCCGCAGGCCGGAGGACGTCCACACCCGTGAGTGCCCTTGGCCGGGAGCTGGACCGACAGCCCTGGGCACACAGGACAGCGCTCTTCGCACTGGCAGGGCTCTTAGGGCCCTCCTCTACAGAGCGTGTTTCTATTGCCGTCAGGGAGGGAGGGGGAGGAGGAGGGAGACATCAGCGATGGGAGAAGCATCCGTCAGCTGCCTCCGCACGCCCCACACTGGGATTGAGCCGCAACCCAGGCCTGTGCCCTGACCAGGAATCGAACCCTGACCTCCTGGTTCATAGGTCGACGCTCAGCCACGGAGCCACGCGGCCAGACTCTCGGGGTGCTTTTGGTCTTACTGTTCACGTTTGTTTTCAGTTCGTTCTCGGTCGTGGTAGCTCAGGTCTGGGGGTTTCTAGGCGGGTCAGTGCCTCCCATCACCGGGGCTTTACGTGGACTTATCGCTCCTCTGGGTGGTGTTTGAGCCAGGGCCTCTCCTGCGCCCGGCTGAGCACGCAGGGCGGGGGCTGCGGCCTGTGTCGAGGGAGGCGGCACTCCCCGCACAGGTCCTGCTTCTCCTGGTGCTCGAGCCGAGGGAGAGAGGGCGCTCCGGAGCGGAGGGGCGCCTTCTGCCTTACGCACTCACCTGTGATGCCCGGGTGCTGCTGGCTGTCCCTCCAGTAGTCGTGCACTGCGTGTCTGTGGCCGGGCACCATGGGTGATGCCCTAGGCCTGGGCTCCACTTCCATGGGGTCTTCTGCGGCCACGCCTCAGCTCTCTGAGCTGTGGACACGGTGGTCCTGTCCGTGACCTGCGCTGGCTGTTGGGTGAGCGCCCCGTGGTCTGAGCGAGCTCGATTCTGGGGTGTCCTCCGACCTGGCCTGGCATCGTCTTTTACCAGGCTCCACGCTCCTCTCTGCAGCTCCCAGCCGCCCTCCCACCACGGCTGCGCTGTCAGGTGGGATCCCGCCCACCTACCACCGGCTCAGCGCCAGCAGAGCGGGACGGGCAGGCTGCCTTGGTTTCGGGGCTGCTCCTGAGCCCCCTCCGGAGCCACGCCCGGGAGCCCGTGGTCCCCTCCTGAGCCACGCCTGTGAGCTTGTGGCCCACTCCTGAGCCATGCCCGTGGCGGCCGGCTCCGTGTGGGCTCCGTGTGCCGCCCCGCGTCACTGCGCCTTGGTGAAACGGCGGGTAGCGATTCCTGGGGGGCTGGGAGGCTGGAGGCTGGAGGCAGGTGGAGGGGCGGCAGCCCAGCAGGCGGTGGCCTCCCTCCCTCAGGGCGGCTGCGAGCCCGGGTGGAGACACTGGAGGGTCCAGCCCTTCCCATGTGACTGCCCTGCTCCCTGGAAGCGAATGCTTGTTCCCAGGAGACACGTGTCGAGAGGGAAGCCTCTCTCGTGGCACTCTGCCACCTGAGCCCTGGCAGTGAGGAGCTCCCCGGGCCCAGGGGCCGCTTCCCTGAGGCCTGCCCGTGGGGAGGGCCTGCCCGTGGGGAGGGGCCTGCCCGTGGGGAGGGCCGTGTGTGACTATCACCTGTCACCCATCACGTCACCGCCCCTCCCAGTCTGTGTCCTGCCCTGACTCTCAGCTTGGCCTGCAGCTCCGGTCCCTCTCGGGCTGGCCTGCGGACAGTGGGTGACCGGGCTGGACGGCACTGAGCGCTGTGGACGCTCCCCATCTCCCTCCTGGGCCGGGCCGGGCCGGGGCCGGCGAGCGCGGGTGTCCAAGAACCCGCCCCCATCTGCTTCCCACGTGGCCGCAGTGCTCGCTCGCTCGCTCGCCCGCCCGCCCGCAGCGTCTCTGGTCTCCCGGCCCAGCCTCCACTTCAGACGGGGGTCCTCACAGGGTTGTGAGTGCTGGGCTCGTAGACACGTCCTGTTGCCAGCCGCGTGCTCGCCGTCAGCCTGCACATGTCTGAGTACTGATGAAGTCGGATCTGTCGGTGTTCTGTGGACTCTCTTTCAGCGCCATTTCTAAGAAGCTTTTGCTTCATCCAAACTCAAACGTGCCCTGGCTGGTGTAGCTCAGTGGATGGAGCGTCAGCGCTCAGACTGAAGGGTCACGGGTTCGATTCCTGTCAAGGGCACATACCTGGGTTGCAGGCTTGATCCCTGGCCCTGGTCAGGGGCCTGGAGGAGGCAGCCAAGCGACATGTGTCTGTCTCCCCCTCCTTCCGCTCTAAGCAGCAGCAGGAAAGGCCCGGGGGAGCGAGGCCCAAGGCCGCCTCTGTCGCCTGCGGGGCATGTCCCCGAGCTGCCTGTGCCCCCGGGCGTCCTGTGTGACTCGCGGCCGGCGGGAGTGTGGGCCGGGGACCGGTGCCCTCTGTGACGAAGCCTTCGGGCTCCCGTCCTCAGCAGCTCGGTCAGCGGGGGGAGTTCCCCTCAGCGGCCGGCCCCGCGGGCTGACGGTGCCCTGTGCCCAGGCGCCGCCGAGGACAGCACGGCCAGCTTGTTTGGCGAGGAGGACGCCGAGGACGAGGAGCTGGAGGCCGCGGCCAGCCACCTGAACAAGGACTTCTACCGGGAGCTGCTGGGCGGCGGGGTTCCCGGCGGCGCGGAGGCCGCGGGCAGCCCCAGCGGGAGCGGCCAGCCGCCCGCCCTGGAGTCCCTGCTCGGGCCCCTGCCCACCGCGGCCAGCCTGGGCATCTCGGACTCCATCCGGGAGTGCATCTCCTCGCAGAGCCAGGAGCCCAGTGAGTGCGGGCGGGCGGGCGGGGCTCTGGGCTGGGGGTGTGGGTCGCCCCCTCAGGAGCGTGGGCTGTGAGCAGTCAGTGGTCCGGTGGGTGCTGACCCCCGAGTGCCAGCAGGGCACCACTGTCTCTGGGGCCCTTGTCGGCTGGCCTGTGGCTCCGGTGAGTGTGGCCACAGCTCCCCTGCCCGTGTGACCCAGAGGCCCCGTGCACGGGCGACCTGCGGGCGGCTCTGGTGCTGTCAGGTCACTTCCGACAGCAGGTCCTGCTCTTCTGCTGGGACCAGGCCAGTGGAGGTCTGACCCCAGCACTGCTCAGCGAAGCTGCTGGGCTGCCTGAGGTCCACCACGGGCTGGCAGGCATGGCAGGATGGCTGGCCTGATGGCAGGAGTGGCCTGGGAGGGGCGGTGGCATGACAGAGGGCACAGAGAGGCCCTGAGGCAGCAGGGACACTGGAGCAGAGAGAGGCCATCCTGGCTGGCGCTGAGGACGAGGGGCGCCTTGGGGTGCCCAGGGGTCGCGGGGCCTCAGTGGGGAGCGCCCCCAGTGCCTCTGTGGGCTGACAGCAGGGGGCTCAGCAGAGGACACGGGTGACGGGGCAGCAGGCAGGAGGGCACCCTCGCTCTGAGCCACACAGACGGTGGGGGCCCAGCGGGCAGAAGGGCTGGCGGGTGGGGACTTCCTGAGCACCGTCAGGCTCCCGGAGAACTGGCCGTGCCCTCTCCTGACTGGGAGGCTGCTTGCCCAGGACGCTAGGATGGGGGGGGGCAGCCCGTGGGGGACAGATCCTGCTCCCTCTGTGTCGGGGTCGTAGCACGCACATGCACACGCACACGCACACGCACACGCACAGCAGTGCCGGCCCCCCTGGTGGTGAGGAAGCAGAGTCCGGGAGGCTGGGTGGGGTGGGATGTGAGTCACTGCCCACTCTGCTTCCCTAGAAGATGCTTCTGGGGACGGCGAGCTGGACCTCAGCGGCATCGACGACCTGGAGATCGACAGGGTGAGTGGTCCTGAGGGCGCAGCACTGACCTGCCCTCCCTCCGGTGTCCCTGGGGCCTGGGAGCCACCCAGAGGGCTGGGCCGTGGGAAGGGGTCCCTGCACCCTCCTGGGGGCCCCCCCGCCACGCGCGCCCGCCCTCAGGTCATGCTTGCTCCCCAGTACATCCTGAACGAGGCGGAAGCCCGCGTGAAGGCTGAGCTGTGGATGCGGGAGAACGCCGAGTACCTGCGGGAGCAGAGGGGTGAGTGCCGCCCGCCCGCCCGCCCGCCCCATGCCGGGGAGGCCCCCGCTGACCGCTGCGTTGCCTTTCAGAGAAGGAGGCCCGCATCGCCAAGGAGAAGGAGTTGGGCATCTACAAGGAGCAGAAGGTGGGTGCTCCGGAGCCGCTGCCCGGAGGGTGGGCTGGGTGGGGTGCTGCGGACGGCGGGAGGGGAGCCCCAGGCAGGCTGGCAGCCTCAGGGGGCCTGCCCGCTGCCCCCGCCCATCCTGTGGTCAGCACTGTGGCTGGTGGCTCCTCGGGGGTAGGCGGTGCGTCTGCTGGAGCTGCAGGGGGCGTGGTCAGGCCGTCTCTGGCCTGCGAGCCTACGGGCGGGGGCTGGGAGCGGAAAGGCTGTGCTCGCAAACCTGGACCCGAGCGGGGGAGGCGGGAGAGGGTCGGGGGAACCTGGCAGCTGGTCTGCGTCCTGGCCCCGTGGGGCTGCTCAGGAGGCGGGTGGCTGGAGGCAGAGGCGGCTCCTGCAGGTCTCAGCTCAGCGCCAGGACGCATCCGGGGACCATCATCTCGCTGCTCTGTCCTCTGCTTGGCCACGGGCCTGCATGGGAGGGCCGCAGGGTGGCTGGGCAGTGCTCACTCCCTGGGGAGGTGCAGGGGGCGGGGCTCAGGCCCCTTCTCGGTCCCGGAGGAGGAGGCTGGCGCCACCCGAGGGTGCTGAGCCCCCTCCTTCCCGGAGCCCCGGGCAGCCCTGCGGGGCCAGGGGTGACGCGTGCGCCTCCTCAGCCCAAGAAGCCGTGCAAGCGCAAGGAGCCGATCCAGGCGAGCACGGCCGGCGAGGCCATCGAGAAGATGCTGGAGCAGAAGCGCATCTCCAGCAAGATCAACTACAGCGTGCTGCGCGACCTGGACAGCAAGGCCGGGGCGGCGCGGCCCGACGCCGGGCCCGAGGACAGGGCCGCGGCCCGGAGGCTGCCGCGGAGGAAGAAGCCGGCCGGCAGGAGTGGGGCCGACCCCGCGGCCAGCGTGGGCAAAAGGTGCTGGGCCGGGGCTGGGCCACGTGGGTGCAGCCTGGTCCTGGGGTCCCTCCAGCTCCCTAAGCTGTGCCCCGCCCCGCCCGCCTCCTGCCGCCAGGAGGGGTGGGGTTCCTGGGCCCGGAGGGGAGCCGCCCGAGGGGATCGCTGAGCTCACATGGCCCCCTCGGCCCCTGCAGGTGACCGTGTGCCCTGGCTCTGTCTGGAGGGTGTGGGGGAGGGAAAGCAGGCCTGGGAGGGGTGCTGTGAGCACCAGTTGGGTGTCCCTGCAGTGGGCCTGGAGGGTGCCCACCCTGACCTGTGGGGGGGCGGGAGGGAGGAAGCCAGAGATGTTTGCTGGGAGCAGAGGGGCAGACTTGGGCCTGAGAGTGCCCCTCCTGCTCCCATCCTGTACCCTCTTCCGCCCGTGCCCCCCTCACCCCCTCCTGTGCTCCCCTCCCGTGCCCCCATCACCCCTCCTGTGCTCCCCTCCCGTGCCCCCATCACCTCCTCCTGTACTTGCTTTCAGGTTGAGGCCAATGGTGTCCGCCCAGGCAGCTAAGAAGGCAGCTGTGGGAGAGGTGTGTGTGGACAGTGAGGGCGGGGCCTCGGGGAGCACAGCCCAGCGGAGGGAGGAGCTGGGACAGGCCCCGCTGGCTGTTGGCGGGGGCGGGGCGAGGAGGGGTGGGGGGGGCAGAGGGGATCCTGAGGCCCCAGGCGCGGAGGAGTGTCTGGGAGGGCCCGTCCGAGCGGAGTCCTCCTGGCGCCCTGCGGCGCTGGCCAGCCTGCAGCCATGTCTCCTGGCCGTCGGAGAGCCTCTGGGCAGCGAGGTCCAGTCCCGGCGCCCGCTGAGGGGGGAGCCTGGTGTGGGCACGCCCCCTTCCCCCCACCCCCGGTGGGGCTCAGGGTCTTCGCTCCTGATTGTCAGGAGGCAGAACGGAGAGCAGAGGGGGTCCCCGAGCAGCTGCAGGTGCAGCTCAGAAGGGCCGGCCAGGGTCCCGGGGGGCGGCCTGAGCCTTGTCCACAGCTGCCCCCTCACTCACAGACCCCACCCCCCAACGCCCCCGCCCGTGGCTGTGCCCCGGGGAGGCCCGCGGACGTGCTGGTGGAGAGCGGGCCCGTGGCCTACCACCCCGAGGAGAACGCCGAGGAGGAGGACCCCGACGCCGAGGAGGACGGGGAGCCCTGCGTCAGCGCCCTGCAGATGATGGGCGGCAGCGGTGAGCGCGGGGGCTTCCGGGGAGGGCGTCTGGGCGGGGCCGACTGGGTGCTGAGGCCTGGGTGTGCGAGGGGACTGGCCAAGCCTGCCCCTGGGAGACGAGGCCTGGGGTGCTGGGATGAGCCCACAGACATAGGGTCCCACCACCTCACAGCGCCTCACATGGGCCCTTGACTGAAGCCAGGCCCCCCCTGCCCGCAGCCAGGCCCCCCCGCCCGCAGCCAGGCCCCACCGCCCGCAGCCAGGCCATCGGCTCCCAGGCCCCAGCTCCCAGCAGCGCTCTTCTTCTGCGGTGGGGCCTGAGGGGCCAAGGCCACTGGTGCTGGAGCCCCGGGGGCGGGGGCCGGGGCCGGGGCCCACCTGCAGCTGCTCAGCGGCACCATCTGTCTCTGCAGATTACGGCTGTGACGGTGACGATGACGACGGCGACGGCTACTGAGCGTGACCGCACGGCCGTGCCCGCGGTGGGCCCTGGCTCCTGAGGGCCGGGCCGGACTCGGGCCCCACGCCCAGGTGTGAGCGTGGCCTCGCCTGCCCCGCAGCCTTATCGTGGCCACGAGGGACGTCCCGCCCGGCACTGTGCTGGCGCCATGTTTTGAGCAATGCACGGCGTGTGCCTTGCAGGGAGGCCTGGAGGCCCGGAGGCTCTTCCGAGTGCGTGGAGGCTGGGTGTGCTCCAGGACACGGCTGCTCGCCATGCTCACGGGCTGAGAAGCGCTGTGAGAAGCTCTGCTCCAGCTGAGGTCTTCGGCTCCCTCCCGCGCCGGGCCCTGCACCCCGAGCCCAGGCGCCTGAGCCAGGAGGTGGGCGCTCACATCTGAGCCGGCATTTGGCCCAGCGTCCAGAGGGAGGGCAGGCGTGCAGGCAGGCCTCCGAGCCTGGCCCTGCTCTAGAGCGCTCCCCGGCCCTGAACGGCCCAGGGGCCAGGCCCGGCCTCCCTGCTCCCTGGAGCGGTGGCCGCAGTGGCAGACAGTGCACTGCCCTCTTGCCCGGCACCCTGTCTCCTGGCTGGGGTGCAGCAAAGGCTGCAAGCTGGGACCGGAGGCCGGTGTCTGCGGGCAGGGGGGCTGGAAGGGAGTTCTGGGCGCGCAGGGCGGGCGTGCGCCGAAGCAGAAGTCGAGGTGAGAGGGGCCTGGGGAGGGACCGCTGCCCGAGGTGAGGTGAGGAGCACTCAGCAGCAGGTCCCAGCGTGGGGGACCCGCCCCCCAGGACACGGTGCTGACAGGTGCTGCGGGAGCCCCTGCTTTGGTGGTGGCTGACCCCATGGTCATGGTAATGGGGCAGGGCCCCAGCGAGCAGCCGGCGGCTGGCAGGTGCCAGAAGGCTGTGGACAGTCCCCCATGCAGGCCACTGCTACCGCACGTGTGGGCCTGAGGGACACCTGCAGACTGCGTGCTCCTCCGTCCACATCTGCATGCCACCCTCTGACCCCAGGTGACCTCCACCAGGCCAGGGACGGGGGGAGGCCCAGCACTCACATGCCGTCTGCACCTCTGCCCACGGCCAGGTCTCCCTGCTGCTGCCCGAGTGGCCTGGGGCACCCCTCCAGCAGTGGCTCTGAGCATTCTCCTGGGGGCGGCATAGGACACCCCATCTCAGCCCTGCTGGGTGGGCTGCAGGGTAGGCATTGCCAGGGCTAGGAGCGGGACAGCAGGACGAGGCCTGGGGCCTGCCTGACCCTTGCTGAGCAGAGGCCTGCTCTAAGGTTTCGGGGTCAAGGTCAGAGCAAGCGCTGGAGGTGACTTGGGCTCCACTTGGCTAATGGCAGGCCTCCAGTGAGGCCAAGAGGACTGGGGCTTGAGTGACAGCCCGAGGTCACCAGCTGGGCCCACACTCCTGACTGTCCCGTCCCAGCAGGCCGCCGGGCCGATGGCCACCAGGCTGATGGCCGCCTGATGCTACCAAGACTACGGAGGCCTCCGAGAGGCAAAAGCCCACCGATGGCTCTGCCTCTGGAGTCCTGCCCGGCCTGTCAGCCCCACCCCCACCCGCTGTTCAGCCTCCCCAAGACCAGCTGCCCCTCCCCGAGGCCCACCAGCAGGCTGCACCTCAGGCCCTCAGGGTCCCTGGTGCTCTAGGGGGGCAGAGGCTGAGCGGGGCTGGGGGCACGCCTGACAGGTGCTACTTGGAGGGGGCCACAGGTCTGGGCTGGCGGCTGGCTCTGCTGCTGAGGGCTTTGGCCCTGGGAGGGGTGTGGAGCGCTCCCTAACCCCCACCCCGAGGCTGAGTGGAGGGGCCTCCCAGCGGCGGCTGCAGCGGACAGACAGGGCTCCAGGGTCCCAGCGGGTCCACTCAGGAACTCACTCTGCTCGGACCCCCCGCAGAGGGACCAGCTCCCAGGGTCCCGCCCACAGGTCCTCCTTGGCGGCTGACCCAGGACATCCTCTCGCTGCTCCGCCCCTGGTGGCACCTCAGCGCAGCCTGGAGGCAGGAGCGGGCACTGACCCTCTGCCCAGGCTGGTCCCCACCTGACTTCCTGTCCCCAAGCCCCAACCCCAGTGCCCTGTACCCAACCACACCCCGTTCCCCGAGTAATAAAAGCCACAACCTGCCAGACCAGGGTCATGTGCGCGTCCTCCCGGTCCCCGATCTGCTCAGGCCCGGGCCTCTGACCCGCAGTGCCTTTGTGGGTCTGCTTGGCGCTCAGGCTGCCCTGCCCGGGACCTCACCACGCGGCCTGTCCCTGCCTGCGGGGAGCCATCGCAGGACACAGCCATCTTGCACTGCCAGACCAGGGTCATGTGCGCGTCCTCCCGGTCCCCGATCTGCTCAGGCCCGGGCCTCTGACCCGCAGTGCCTTTGTGGGTCTGCTTGGCGCTCAGGCCGCCCTGCCCGGGACCTCACCACGCGGCCTGTCCCTGCCTGCGGGGGGCCATCGCAGGACACAGCCATCTTGCACGTGTGCCCGGCCCCTGGGGGCACTGAGGGTCCACTTCGTTCCCACGGGCAGTGCCCAGCCTGGCGCTGTGTGGGGTGTGCCTGCCCATGGCCGCCAGCTTCCGGGACCAGTGAGCACCTACGTGCCTGGAGGGCTGGCCGGTCCCTGGGGAGGCTTGGGCCCCTGCCAGGCTGGCTAGGCGTGGGGGCTGAGGGCTCCGGGCGTCAGCCTCAGGCTCGGGTGCCCAGCCCTTCAGAGGGCAGAGCAGGCTCATGGCTTTCCTGCTGGGAGTGGCTGCTCAGGAAGCCGCCGGACACAATGGGCCCTCAGGGACCTGGGAGGGCAGGGCCCCAGACGGTGGGACTGGCCCTGACCCTGGCCCCTCAACCTTGACCCTAACCCAGCACTGACACTGCTCTCAGTGCCCTCTCCTGGCCACCCCCAGCTGACTGGCCCAGCGGCGGGCACTGCTGTGGTCTGAGGAAGGGGCGTGGGGAGGGGTGCCCTGAAGCCCGGCCAGGCCTGTGGGCAGGGTGGGTCTGTGTCCATGGCTCCTCAGCCAGAGGGGGAGCAGGAGCCCCAGCCTGTGGCCGGAGGCAGCACCGGCCCCAGCCGTGTCCTGGCCCTGAGGCTTGGCTTCCCATTTCAAGGCCAGTGAATTGGCATTGTCTGCGGTGCCCGCCTCAGTGGGGCCTGGGAAACGGCTGCCCGGGAGGTCAAAGGGCCTGGGGCAGGAGGCTGGGGGTCAACAGGGCCAGGGGTAGACTGGGACCCGGGGTCAGGGCAGGCCCACCTATGCACCAGCCTCTGCCAGCTGGCATGCACACCCTCACACTCCCTTGCACTCAGGCTCCTCCCATCAAAGCCCTTCCCGAACGTCTCCAGCCCACCGAGGCACCCAGGTGACTCACCCTAGGTGCCTGCAGCGGGGAGGGGGAGCACAGGTGGGTGGCCAGCAGGACCCACAGGCTGTGGGCTGGTGCAGTGCTCTGCAGCAGCCGGGGAGAGTGGATGAGAGGGCACAGCCTGCAAACCCAGGGCTGGCAGCCTGCCGTGCACCCGAGGCCCCTGGTGCCCGCGTGCTGGAGGCCCCAGCCTGGCCCTGGCCCCAGCTGTGTCTCAATGCCCAGGGCACAGCCTGAGGAGGCCTGCACGCCTGCCACCAGGCTCCGCAGGTTGGAGGCACTCGGTCCCGGCCAGCAGGTGGTGCTGCAGGACGGCCCGGTGGGCCTGAGGGGAGGGGAGCCTCCTGCAGGCTGGGGGGGGGGGGGGGCGTCAGTGCTGTGAGGAGCCCCCTCGAGGGACCGGGTGGCACTTCTTTGGAAAGGAGCCCCCTGACAGCTGGTTCCTTACATCGGCCCCGGTGGCCCCTGAGGGACGGACGGCCCTGCGTGATCAGGCCAAGACGAGCCTTCGGGCCTCAGATCTGTGCTCGCCAGGTGCCCCGTGCCTGGGCCAGGGTGCTGAGGGCGGTTCCCACTGAGGTCCCTAGTGGTCAGACTAGTTCAGGGGATGGGACGTCCCTCTGGTGGGAGGGGGCAGCCCACACGGAGCAGGCGAGCGGGGCAGGGGGAGGGTGGAGGAGGGCGAGGGCCTCGGCGGGAAGGGGAGGTCCCCAGGGGCTGGGTGGGAGCAGGTGCGTGGCAGAGGCAGACCTGTGCTTGGCTCTGGTGGGCCGTGGCCCTGGCTCCATCTGCAGGGGTGCCTCAGCACGGCTGTCGGCTGGGGGTGCTGGGGTGCAGGAGGGCAGGGCCAGGGTTCCGGGGAAAGGCTCAGTGCTGGTGCAGGCTGGGGGCGGGAGGGTCAGGTGGGCAGGTGTCAGGCAGGATGTCCCCAGGGCGGGCTCTTGGGGAGTCACGTGAACTTGGGGCCCCAGAGTCAGAAGCCACTGGCCCCCACTGCCTGCAGCTTGAGGGCAGGCTCCATGCTGGGCAGGGCTGGGGGGCTGTGTCACTGCAGGCTTGGTGTCCACAGCCTGCTGCCCCAGGCAGGACACAGTGTGCCCTCTGCCAGGCTGGCCTCTGATGGCCACCTCAGCCCCTGCACAGGGCCAGCTGAGGGCAGCGGGGGTCAGGGTGATGCCAATCCATGCTGGTGGGGGCACACCCTCCAGCTCCCGGTGGTCCACCTGTCCCCCCACCCCCCACAAACACCTGGCTTCTCCCCGACTCCTGCTTATGCATGAGGTCCTCCCTCCTCCCCTGAGAACCCACCACCGTGTCAGCTCCTCCGAGAAGCCTTCCTCCCCAGTAATGCCCCACAGCTGTCGGCCCTCTCCTGGCCCTGCAGCCTGAGTGTCCCCCTGGCCTGCTGCCCCCCACAAATTATCACCAGGCCAGGGGCTTGTGGAGGGCACGGCCTGCTGGCTGGTTCCAGTGGTCCCAGCACCCGGGGCTGGACTGTCGGGCCGGGGTGCTGGGCCTGGGCTCCTGAGTCCTCCCCACCCCCTGCCCTGCCCTGCCCGGGCTGGCCAGGACCAGGTGACTCACCCTAGGTGCCTGCCTCAGCCTCCCCGAACCTGCAGGTCCTGCCCCTGTCAGCACCGCTCTTCCCGTAGCTTTCTAACCCAGGGAGGCGGGTGCTGGGACCCCTGCCACGTGCCTGGTCACGGATCTGCTGCTCGAAGCTGCAGGCCACAGGGCCGGGCCAGGCAGAGCTGACTGCTGCCCAGCTGCAGGGCCAGGCCTGGGCGAGGACCCCCTGCCCCCAGCGCTGGCCCTCAGGGCCACATTCAGGGCTGTGCCAGGGGCCCCAGGAAGAGGGATCCCCAAGGTGGGGAGTCTGAGGAAATGGGGCCCCAAATGGCTTTCCGGGGCGTGAGACCAGGCTGTCCTGTGGAGCCCCAAAGCCGGGGGTGGGTGCGGGCTGGAGGGAGGGGGGGGACCCGCAGGGCGGCTCTCCGGGCTGTGGTTCCACCCAAACGAGGTGCAGGAGGCGCCGCCGCGTCCCCAGCAGCGGGCCCGGTGCTCCGGGGGAAATGGGGTGTCAGACCTCACGTCCCCCCACGCGGCTCCGTTCGCTCGCAGGGCCTGGCGGGCGGCCAGGGCCCGACTCCCAGGCGGCGCGCCGCCGGCCTGGGCGGGGCCAGGCGGACGGGGCGGGGCCTACGCCCGGCGAACTCCCGAATTGGCCCCTCGGCGGCCTGGGGGCGGGGCGGGCGGCCTGGGGGCGGGGCGGGCGGCCTGGGGGCGGGGCGGGGCGGGCCGGCGGAGCCGTCTTATCTGCGCGGGCAGCTGGCGGCCCGTCGGAGCGCGAGCGCCCCGGCCCAATTCAATGGCCATTGTCCGCCGGCCCCTTTGTCCGGGAGGCGGCCACTTCCTGCGGGCCGGGCCGGCGGAAACGCTGCGAGCCGCGGCCGCCCCGCCGAGGGTCAGAGGCAGCGGCCACCTCCCGGGCCCGGCCGGCCGCAGCCCTCTCCTCTGGCCTCAGGCTGGTCCGCAGGATGGGCGCCGGCAGCGCCCTCAAGGAGCCCGGGTGTGTGTGTGTGTGTGTGTGTGTGTGTGTGTGTGTGTGTCCCTGTGGGTCCCTGTGGATCCCTGGGGGCCCCTGCAGGGTGACCGCAGCCTCAGGCAGGACGCTGTTCCCGATGGACACACACCGCCCCCGCCTACAGGAGCGGCCACGCGGGCCCGGCTGGGATGCGGCCGGTGGCGGAGGGAGGGAACAGGCTCCAGGTGCTCCCCATCGGGGCCAGGCCTCCCGTCCCTCCCTCCCTGCGCTGGGCACTGCCGGGCACCTGCCCTCCATGCGTCCCTGCCCCGTCCCCTCCGCCTGTGGGTGCCCTCAGCCATGTGTCACCCACAGGAGGGAGGGAGCACATGGGCTCTGGATCCGCCTGCACCAGGCTCACCAGGCCAGGCCAGGCCAGGCTCCCTGCCCGCTGCGCGCCCCTCTCCCCGCGCCCCTCTCCCCGCGCCCCTCTCCCCGCGCCCCTCTCCCCGGAGCCCTCTCCCCGCGCCCCTCTCCCCGGGGCCCTCTCCCCGGGGCCCTCTCCCCGGAGCCCCTCTCCCCGGAGCCCTCTCCCCGGGCCCTCTCCCCGGGGCCCTCTCCCCGGGGCCCTCTCCCCGGGGCCCCTCTCCCCGGGGCCCCTCTCCCCGCGCCCCTCTCCCCGCGCCCCTCTCCCCGCGCCCCTCTCCCCGGGGCCCTCTCCCCGCGCCCCTCTCCCCGCGCCCCTCTCCCAGCGCCCCTCTCCCCGGGGCCCTCTCCCCGCGCCCCTCTCCCCGCGCCCCTCTCCCCGCGCCCCTCTCCCCGGGGCCCTCTCCCCGCGCCCCTCTCCCCGGGCCCCTCTCCCCGGGCCCCTCTCCCGCCGCCCCTCTCCCCGGCCCCTCTCCCGGGCCCCTCTCCCCGCGCCCCTCTCCCCCGGGCCCCTCTCCCCGCGCCCCTCTCCCCGGGGCCCTCTCCCCGCGCCCCTCTCCCCGGGCCCCTCTCCCCGGGCCCCTCTCCCGGAGCCCTCTCCCCGGGCCCCTCTCCCCGGGGCCCTCTCCCCGGAGCCCTCTCCCCGGAGCCCTCTCTCCGGGCCCTCTCCCCGGAGCCCTCTCCCCGGAGCCCTCTCCCCGGAGCCCTCTCCCCGGAGCCCTCTCTCCGGGGCCCTCTCCCCGGGCCCCTCTCCCTGTGCCCCTCTCCCCGGGGCCCTCTCCCCGGGCCCCTCTCCCTGTGCCCCTCTCCCCGGGGCCCTCTCCCCGGAGCCCTCTCCCCGGGCCCCTCTCCCCGTGCCCCTCTCCCCGGGGGCCCTCTCCCCGGGCCCCTCTCCCGGGGCCCTCTCCCGGGCCCCTCTCCCCGTGTCCCTCTCCCCGGAGCCCTCTCCCCGGGGCCCTCTCCCCGGGCCCCTCTCCCCGGGGCCCTAGAATCTGCAGCAGGTCCCCCACACGCCACCCCTGATCCGAGCCAACTCGACCCAAGTCGATCGGAAACAGTGCCGCAGGGAGCAAGCGGTGGGCTTCGTTGGAGGAGTCGGCAACCAAGGGCTGGGGAGGCCGGGGGAGCCTCGCCAGGAGGCTGGCAGCCAAGGAACTGAGTGAGCCTGAGGCCAGAGTCGCCCTGAGGCTGGAGCAGGGGGAGAGCTGGGCCCGTGTCCCTCCTACCCCCGGCCGGGGCCTGCAGGTGAGGGCGGCTGGCCTGGCAGGCACCCCCTTGAGCTCCTTGGCTGTCACAAGGGTTTGTGCAGGCAAAGCAAGGGGCCCGAGGGAGCACCCAGCACAGCACCAGCGCGTAGTAGGCCCTTTGCAAAGGGCAGTGAGTGTTTGCGAGGAGCCGGGCCATCCGGGCACGGTGGCCTGAGGGTCTGAAGGCCAGAAGGCCCAGGAGAGGTGGGGCCTGAACTTGAAGTCACCTGAGAGGCCGAGGGGGGATTGGATGTAGAAGAGATTTGGGGGAACACGGTGAAGAATCCGGAGGGAGCCCCAGCCCCTCTCGGGGTGCCTGGCTGGGAGTGCAGGGCAGGCAGGAGGCTGGCAGGGAGGGGCTGAGCGAGGTGCACCCCTCTGTGCTCCGTGGCTTCCTCCCCCCCCGGGCGCAGCTGGCACGGAGGCCGGCACTGAGGCCCAGGGGTGCTGTGGCAGCAGGTGCCGGCGGACCAGCCTCACGCTGTGAGGGACGCCCCGGGAGGGCCCGTGTGGCCACAGCAGGGTTGGCACCGCTGTCCCCAGGCCGTGGCCCTGGAAAGGCGGGGGCGGGGTGGTGAGGGCTGAGGCCTGGGCTGCGGGGCTGGGGCGGACTGGCCACGGGGGGGCTTGGTGTGGGGTGACGGAAGTGCGGAGTAGGAGGAGGGTGGTCAGCCGGGCCCTGACCCAGGAGAGACCGCAGACACGGCTGCAGGGAGGGCAGTGGCTGGGCGGCGGCCGGCTCCTCGGGGGTCCCAGGAGCCCGGCCCCAGGTGGACGGCAGACGTGGTGTCAGTCCGGCTGACGAGCTGTGGCCGGCGGCCTCGGGAGGGGCTCTCAGCGGGTGCAGGGCACGTGCCGGGAGGATGGGGTGCCAGCGATGCCAGCGATGGAGAGTCAGCATCCTGGTTCCGTGTCCGCCAAGGGGAGCTGGGGATGGGCCTGACCCTGCAGCTGCCCCCCCTCCCAGGCCCCACCGTGGGGGTCAGGGGTCAGCCCTGCCCCCAAGGCCCCGCCCTCACCCCTCTGGTTCAGAGGAAAAGAACTGAAGGGGTGCCCTCAGGGTCCCCTGCTACCACCGGGCAAGTCCACCCCCTGGGAGGTCACGTGTCCCCGGCGTGTGGGGCCGTGGGGCCCGGCGTGTGGGACCGTGGGGCCCGGCGTGTGGGCCGTGGGGCCCGGCGTGTGGGGCCGTGGGGCCCGGCGTGTGGGACCACGGGGCCCGGCGTGTGGGCCGTGGGGCCCGGCGTGTGGGGCCGTGGGGCCCGGCGTGTGGGGGCCGTGGGGCCCGGCGTGTGGGCCGTGGGGCCCGGCGTGTGGGGCCGTGGGGCCCGGCGTGTGGGGCCGTGGGGCCCGGCGTGTGGGGCCGTGGGGCCCGGCGTGTGGGGCCGTGGGGCCCGGCGTGTGGGACCACGGGGCCTGGCGTGCGGGGCGGCCGGCAGACTTGGCGGGCGGCTCCGCTGTGGGAGGTCGCGGTGATTCACTCCGCGCCGGCACAAACGCAGGAAGTGGCCATTCTCAGCCGCTATTTTCTCCCGAGGGGAAGCCTGTCCGGAGCCATTGTTCCCGGCCCCTTTCCGGGCTGCCCTCCGCGGCCGAGCGCGGGCCCGGCGGAGCCGCTTCCCTTCGAGACCCGGGGGCGCCGGAGGCTGGGAACGGCCGTCAGCCCGCCCACAGGGGCCCGCGCTGCTCCCAGGAGGTCCCCCAGCCCACTGCGCACCCCTTCGGCCTGGCCGGGGCCTCCCAACGAGGGCCTGCTGTGGCCTCTGCCCTGCCCAGCCTGGCTTGGCCGGCACGGGCCCCCTCGGTCCGGGGGCACCTGCCAGGGGTGGGGGCAGGGAGCCCAGCCGTGCTGGGCCCTGGCAGCAGTGGCTCGGACCTACACCGTGCTGTCACCACACGGACTTAGAACAGGACGCCACGCTGACAGTAAGAGATGGAGAACTTCAAACCAGAGGAAAGCGGGGAGGCATTCTACTAAGCAAGAAAGTAGATTTTAAAATAATAGCATCATGCCCTCGCTGGTGTGGCTCAGTGGATAGAGTGTCGGTCTGCGGACTGAAGGGTCCTGGGTTCGATCCCAGTCAAGGACACATGCCCAGGTTGTGGCTCGATCCTCAGTGGGAGCGTGCAGGGGGTAGCCGATCGATGATTCTCATCATTAATGTGTCTCTCTCTCTCTCTCTCTCTCTCTTCTCCCTTCCTCTCTGAAATCAATAAAAACATTTAAAAAAATAACAGCATCATGAAGCACAAAGAGGACACCACTACTCGGACACGAACAGCAAATACAACACATAACATACACGCAGCTACAAACACAGCCCCAGGAGACACCGCAAGGCGCCAGCCACCCTGGCCGCCCGCAGCCCTGACAGCTCACGGTCCAAGAGCAGAGACGTGGACAATGCAACGGAGAGAAAGACGCGCCAACATTCCCAGTCCAAACGGACATTCCCCAGGCCAACGCCGGTCCCCAAAGAGGCCCCTGAGGCTGGGGATGGGAGGCAGCCACACGGGAGGGCCACGGACCACGAGGCTGCCGCACGAGAGGAACACGGACCACGAGGCAGCCACACAGGAGGGCCACGGACCACGAGGCAGCCGCACGGGAGGGACACGGACCACGAGGCAGCCACACGGGAGGGACACGGACCACGAGGCAATGCCCGCCACCTGCTGAGGAACGTGGTTTCCAGCCAGGAATCCTGTAGCCCCGCCTGGCTCCGTTCAGTAGTGGGAGCACCGCCCGCAGACGCAGGACCTGGGCTCAGTCCCCAGTAGGGAGCATGTGGGAGGCAGCCCATCCATGATTCTCTCTCATCGTTGATGTTTCTCTCTCTCTCCCCCTCTCCCTCCCTCTCTGAAATAAAAAATATATTTTAAACAAAACAAACAAAAATACGTTTCTCTTTAAAAAAAAGAAGCAAAGAAAGACTTGTATACCCGGCCCAGCCGCCTCCGTGCGTGAGGGCGGAGCAGAGCGCTGCTCGCCAGGCAGGGTGTTAGCGTATCTCCCAGCCGCCGTCTCCGCCGCCGGTGTGCGCCCCACAGTGAGGGTGCGAGCCAGGAAGAGGCCTGGCACGCAGCCCCCACGTCTGGCGTGGGGGCCAGGGGAACCAGGCCAGCAGGGGAGGGCAGTTGGGGGGGACCAGGCCTACAAGGGAGGGCAGTTGGGGGGAACCAGGCCTGCAGGGGAGGGCAGTTAGGGGCAATTGGGCCAGCTGGGTAGCAGTTAGGCATCAATCAGGCTGGCAGGGGAGTGTTTAGGGTGTGATCAGGCTGGCAGGTAGGTGAGCGGTTGAAAGCCAGCAGTCCTGGACTGTGAGAGGGATCGCAGATTGGAGCGGGTGCAGGCCGGGCGGAGGGACCCCCTCCGGTGATGAATCTTCACGCACTGGGCCTCCAGTATCTCTATGAAAAGCTGGTGCAACACGGTCAAGACAGAAGTCCGACCAACTGGAAGGAAGTCAGTCCTGCAGGGGTCGCCTTGGCAACGGCTGTGCCCGCCCCCAGCTGTTTCCCACGAGGCCTGAGAGAAGAGCCCACCTGGGGCGCCAGGCAGTCCCGGCTGCCCAGGTGGAGGCCTCGGCGGGTAAACTCTGGGTCTGTCTGGCCCCACAGGGGGCGTGGCCGGCCTTCAAACCAGACCCTGACAGGGGGGGGGGGGTTCCTCACGGAATCCAAAGGTGGCCAGCTTGCTGTCAGGGGGCTGCCAGCCAGGAAACCCATCCTCCTGCAGATCTGTATGTCCGTGTCCGGCACGGCCTGGGTGACGCTGAGGGGCGGGGAAGGACGGAGAAGACAGTCGGGAGAGGAGAGCTGGTCTGGGCGGGACGCTGCCCTCTCTCGTGGGAGGACACAGCGCCACGGGCCACACGCCGTGTCTCTCTTACAGCCGACGCCACGGGACCAAGGCAGGGCGTGGTCAGGATGTTTACAGCGTTCACGTGGGCTTCGATCCCACTCAACCACCTGCACCTGAGCCCTATCGAGCCCACGTCACTCAGGCACGTGGGGCCACGTGTTCGGACCATGGGTTCACGCTCACAGCCACAGCTGTGGGTATCACGGTGCTGGAGGCTCTGCCCTCCAGGCTGGGACCTGCACGTGGCCAGAGGCCGGTGCCCTCCGGTCAGTCCGAGGCCTGAGCCTGTGCAGACTCGTGGCCGCGCCCCACACCGCAGTGAGGTTTCCGTCCGTTACATTGGAGGCCGTGCTGGTGCTGCTTTACACGGCGCCTGCAGGAATGGCTGCAAAGCTACTTCTCGGGGTAAGAACCTTCCGTTCCCAGCACAAACGGCCAATTCCGTTAAATGAGGCTTCCATTTCTAGGCTCGATATAAACCGCTAAAAAGGCCCAACTCCAGGCATGCTGAGACGCCATGGGCAGGTCACTAAGAGAGACGGTGTTTGAACGCTGCGTTTGGTGGGAAGTCCTCCTCCTCGGAGGGGGTTGACAGCGCCTCCGTGTGGTGCCTGCCGCCTGCTGTGCGATCGTGCGCTCCGTCACAGCACAGACCAGGTTGAAGGCTGCCCTGTTGGCGGTGTTTCAGACAGTTGTCTCTCACAACAGACGTGACATCAGTCCGCAGGCCGACGCTCTACCCACTGAGCACACCGCCGGGCGAGCTCTGTTTTCCATGTTTATTGGTTTCAGAGGGAAACACAGACGGTGAGAACCAGGAACCCGCTCCTCCCGCACCCCTGCACCGGGGACCTGCGGGCGCCCCAGGAGCGGCCCAGGGAGACCCCGGCTCTGGCGGGGCACGGCCTCCTCCTCCCAGCCCGCAGCTCCGGGTCCGCCCCCCCCGCCCTCCTCCCCGCCCCCCCCCCCCCCCCCCCCCCGCGCTCCTCCCGGCCCCGCCCCACCCCACCCCGCACGCGCTGCCTAGCTCAAAGCCGCAACTTCTGTCTGTCTGTCTGTCTGTCCGCCCAGGCCCCACGCACAGCCGCTATGCTCGCCAGGCCCTCCGTCCCCAGCTCCGCCCCGCAGCGCATTGACCGGGTGACCGTGTGCCGCGTCCCTGCCCCGCCGCTCCTCAGCCGCTCCGCGTGTGGGGCCGCCTGGTGAGCCGCCCGCCCTTCCCGCCGCCCATGTCTGCCCCGCCGCCGCCCTCCGGTCCGCCCGTCGGTTCTTCCGCCGCCCGGCCCTGGGCCTCGCGGTGGCTCCGGTCCCCAGCCGGTGGGAGGGCCCGGCCTGGGATGGGGGGGCAGGGGGAGGGGGCCATTAGGGTTACCCCTCTGCGGCCTGGGAACGCCTCCTGGGCTGATGGCACTGACCGGCCTCAGGTGGGTTCCTCCCCGCGCCTCCAGGTCACCGGTGGGCCTCGCACCCGGGAGCGCGGAGGGCGGCACCACACTGTCCGGGCTCGGGCAGCCGGCCGGCCACAGGAAGCACCCTCCCCCGTGTCCAGCTGTGGCCCCACCGGCCACCTCAGCTCCGCCTGCCCCGCGGGAACCCCCACGGAGCCCGGCCTGAGAGGCCCAACCCCACTTCCCCGCGGCTGGGTCCCCGGCTCCATTCCCACCGGCGGGCGCTGTGACCCGAGGGGACTGTGGGGCTCGCTGAGCTGGCACAGGCCCCGGGGGCCGGGCCGCTGGCCGGGCAGTGCTCCCCGCAGAGGCCTGCAGCCCCTGGTCCTCAGCGCCAGGCCGAGGCGAGCTGTGGACGGACGGAAGGACGGGCGGACGGGCAGATGGAGACGGCACTGGGCTCTGACCGGAGGACTCTGTCCGGCCTCAGAGAGGAGCCAGGCGGGGCCCCCGCTGGCCGGGGCCTGAGGGGCCTGAGGGGCCTGAGCCTCAGACACCTCACCTGGACCTGAGTCTGACGGACGTTCTGATCTTGAGCTGAGGGTCTGAGACCCGCACCGGGGACCCCCCTGAGCAAGGCGGGCACGGCAGGTCCACGCACACGGCAGGCCACGCACACGGCAGGCCACGCACACGGCAGGCCACGCACACGGCAGGGCCCGCACACGGCAGGGCCCGCACACGGCAGGCCACGCACACGGCAGGGCCCGCACACGGCAGGCCACGCACACGGCAGGCCACGCACACGGCAGGCCCAGGCACACGGCAGGCCCAGGCACACGGCAGGTCCACGCACACGGCAGGCCACGCACACGGCAGGCCCAGGCACAGGGCAGGCCCAGGCACACGGCAGGCCACGCACACGGCAGGCCATGCACACGGCAGGCCACGCACACGGCAGGGCCCGCACACGGCAGGGCCCGCACACGGCAGGCCACGCACACGGCAGGGCCCGCACACGGCAGGCCACGCACACGGCAGGCCACGCACACGGCAGGCCCAGGCACACGGCAGGCCAGGCACACGGCAGGTCCACGCACACGGCAGGCCACGCACACGGCAGGGCCCGCACACGGCAGGCCACGCACACGGCAGGCCACGCACACGGCAGGGCCCGCACACGGCAGGCCACGCACACGGCAGGCCACGCACACGGCAGGGCCCGCACACGGCAGGCCACGCACACGGCAGGGCCCGCACACGGCAGGCCACGCACACGGCAGGCCCAGGCACACGGCAGGCCCAGGCACACGGCAGGTCCAGGCACACGGCAGGTCCAGGCACACGGCAGGCCACGCACACGGCAGGCCCAGGCACACGGCAGGCCACGCACACGGCAGGCCACGCACACGGGCAGGCCACGCACACGGCAGGCCACGCACACGGCAGGCCACGCACACGGCAGGGCCCGCACACGGCAGGCCACGCACACGGCAGGCCACGCACACGGCAGGCCACGCACACGGCAGGCCCAGGCACACGGCAGGCCCAGGCACACGGCAGGTCCACGCACACGGCAGGTCCACGCACACGGCAGGCCACGCACACGGCAGGCCCAGGCACAGGGCAGGCCCAGGCACACGGCAGGCCACGCACACGGCAGGGCCCGCACACGGCAGGCCACGCACACGGCAGGGCCCGCACACGGCAGGCCACGCACACGGCAGGCCCAGGCACACGGCAGGCCCAGGCACACGGCAGGTCCAGGCACACGGCAGGTCCACGCACACGGCAGGCCACGCACACGGCAGGCCCAGGCACAGGGCAGGCCCAGGCACACGGCAGGCCACGCACACGGCAGGCCACGCACACGGCAGGGCCCGCACACGGCAGGCCACGCACACGGCAGGGCCCGCACACGGCAGGCCACGCACACGGCAGGCCCAGGCACACGGCAGGCCCAGGCACACGGCAGGTCCAGGCACACGGCAGGTCCACGCACACGGCAGGCCACGCACACGGCAGGCCCAGGCACAGGGCAGGCCCAGGCACACGGCAGGCCACGCACACGGCAGGCCACACACACGGCAGGCCACGCACACGGCAGGCCACGCACACGGCAGGGCCCGCACACGGCAGGCCCAGGCACACGGCAGGCCCAGGCACACGCAGGTCCAGGCACACGGCAGTCCACGCACACGCAGGCCATGCACACGGCAGGCCCCAGGCACAGGGCAGGCCCAGGCACACGGCAGGCCACGCACACGGCAGGGCCCGCACACGGCAGGCCACGCACACCGGCAGGCCACGCACACGGCAGGCCCAGGCACACGGCAGGCCCAGGCACACGGCAGGTCCACGCACACGGCAGGCCACGCACACGGCAGGCCACGCACACGGCAGGCCACGCACACGGCAGGGCCCGCACACGGCAGGCCACGCACACGCAGGCACGCACACGGCAGGGCCCGCACACGGCAGGCCACGCACACGGCAGGGCCCGCACACGGCAGGCCACGCACACGGCAGGCCCAGGCACACGGCAGGCCCAGGAACACGGCAGGTCCAGGCACACGGCAGGCCACGCACACGGCAGGGCCCGCACACGGCAGGCCACGCACACGGCAGGGCCGCACACGGCAGGCCACGCACACGGCAGGCCCAGGCACACGGCAGGCCCAGGAACACGGCAGGTCCAGGCACACGGCAGGTCCACGCACACGGCAGGCCACGCACACGGCAGGCCCAGGCACAGGGCAGGCCCAGGCACACGGCAGGCCACGCACACGGCAGGCCACGCACACGGCAGGCCACGCACATGGCAGGCCCAGGCACACGGCAGGCCACGCACACGGCAGGCCACGCACACGGCAGGCCCAGGCACATGGCAGGCCACGCACACGGCAGGCCCAGGCACACGGCAGGCCACGCACACGGCAGGCCACGCAACCGGGCAGGCCCAGGCACATGGCAGGCCTTCTCTGGAGCTGGTGGGGTGGACGGTGGCAGACGACAGGCAGGCCCAGCCGTGCTCGGGGCGGTGCCCGAGGACAGCACACAGGCCCGTTGTCCTGCCCTTTGCTGCCCGCCCTCCGGCACCTCTGCTCCAGCCAGTCAGACCCAGGCCTGGCTGCCGGACCGCTGTGGCCCCCCTGTGAGCCCCCTGTGAGCCCCCCGTGAGTCCCCCTCTGTGAGCCCCCTGTGAGCCCCCCTGTGAGCCCCCGTGAGCCCCCCTGTGAGCCCCCCGTGAGCCCCCCCGTGAGCCCCCCGTGAGCCCCCCCGTGAGCCCCCCTGAGCCCCCCCCGTGAGCCCCCCCGTGAGCCCCCCGTGAGCCCCCCCGTGAGCCCCCCGTGAGCCCCCCCCGTGAGCCCCCCGTGAGCCCCCCCGTGAGCCCCCCCGTGAGCCCCCCGTGAGCCCCCCCGTGAGCCCCCCCGTGAGCCCCCCCGTGAGCCCCCCGTGAGCCCCCCGTGAGCCCCCCGTGAGCCCCCCCGTGAGCCCCCCCGTGAGCCCCTCTGGTGCTTAGACCACGTCCAGTGGGTGGCGGACAGAGCCCGGGGGAGGGGCCAGCCTTTCCCGGGCCTCTGGGCTGACCTGGTGACCGAGGGCAGGTGATGGTGGCCACGGGGCAGGGCCCCGTGTGCCCAGGCCCAGCCTCACCCACGTGTGCCACGGGGAGGGTGTCGGGCCTATGGGATGTCCATCTCACCGACCAGTGTCCCGCCGGCAGGGTCCTGGACCCCCGCCTGTGGGACCCCTTAGTGTCCGTCCTGCTGCCCCAGCAGGCCCAGCCCTGCCTGCCCACACTGCCCCAGCGTACAGCCTGCCCCAGGGCCCTGCCGCCCTCAGGGCGGGGGGGCAGGGTGCCCGGGGCGGGGGGATGACCCCGTGTCCTGTGTATGACCCCCCACCCTGCTCGGTGCCACCCTACCCCGCTGCTCCTGGGCTGCTGCTCTCTCAGGAGCCTGCCCCCGTCCCCCTTTGTGAGTGCCTGAAGGACCTTCCCGTGGGAACCCGGTCTCCACCCGGCCCCGGGCCTCCCTGCCCCGCACGGCCGCAGCCCCGGGCGTGACCCTGAGGCCGGCGCCGGCCGGTGCGGGCCGTCGGGCTCCGTGGCCGGCCTGGGCGTGGCCTCTGTGGTCGGAGCCGGTGCCGGCTCTCAGCCTCGCTGTCCAGCGGCGCCCACCGTGCCACGGCCGTGCCCCTGACGCCCCCTCCTCCAGGACGGCGCCCAGAGGTCCTGGGACTGCGTGAGGATGCACGACAGGCGAGGCCAGCCGGCTCCGGACACCAGGACCTGCCGCTGTGTCGCCCCCCACGGACCCGCTCCCTCCGCCGAGGCCCCCGGGCAGCGCGGCCCGCCTGGCTCCTGCTCGCGGGCGGCCGGACGGTGTGCTGGCCACAGGAGCGGTCAGCGGCCGGCCGGCCAGCAGGGACCATGTCCTGTCCGTCACTGGCCCCGGCTTCCAAACATGTCTCCCCACCGCCGCCCTCTGCCAGCAGGTCCTCGCCGAATGTGGGACCCTTGGCCGCTCTGGCCCTGCCTGGGCCTCACCCTCGCATCTGAGCAAGGACCCATTCCCCCGCCGAGGGAGAGGAGGAGGCTGGGAGCAGGGGGAGGGGGGGAGGGGTACTTCTGTGCTGAGCTCTGCCCCCGCCCCCACCCCCCTCCCCAGTGTGACCGTTCTCCTGTTCAACTCCCTCCCAGGGAGGGAGCCTGGTGCTGCTGAGGCAGTTCCAGCCGGGAGAGACGGGCGGGTGTGTGTGAGTGTGTGTGTGAGGCCGGGGCTGAGGCCAGGGGAGGGGGGGGGGTGAGGCCTGGGCTGAGGCCGGGAGCTGAGGCCCCGGCAGGGGCGGGCCCAGTGGTCCAGGGCTAGGACGCCGGTGAGGGGAGGGCTCCAGGGGAGGTGAGGGGTCTGGTCTAAGGTGGAGGTCTCGTAGTGACCCTGCTCTCCCCCCAGATGTGTACCTGACTCTGCTCTGCCCCCCTGATGTGTACGTGACCCTGCTCTCCCCCAGATGTGTACCTGACCCTGCTCTGCCCCCAGATGTGTACCTGACCCTGCTCTGGCCCCTCCCCATGTGTACCTGACCCTGCTCTGGCCCCCTGATGTGTACCTGACCCTGCTCTCCCCCTCCAGATGTGTACCTGACCCTGCTCTGCCCCCCCAGATGTGTACCTGACCCTGCTCTCCCCCCAGATGTGTACCTGACCCTGCTCTCCCCCCATGTGTACCTGACCCTGCTCTCCCCCCCCAGATGTGTACCTGACCCTGCTCTGGCCCCCCAGATGTGTACCTGACCCTGCTCTGGCCCCCCCCATGTGTACCTGACCCTGCTCTGGCCCCCCTGATGTGTACCTGACCCTGCTCTCCCCCCCTGATGTGTACCTGACCCTGCTCTCCCCCCCAGATGTGTACCTGACTCTGCTCTGCCCCCAGATGTGTACCTTACCCTGCTCTGGCCCCCCTGATGTGTACCTGACCCTGCTCTCCCCCCAGATGTGTACCTGACCCTGCTCTGCCCCCAGATGTGTACCTGACCCTGCTCTGCCCCAGATGTGTACCTGACCCTGCTCTGGCCCCCCCCATGTGTACCTGACCCTGCTCTGGCCCCCTGATGTGTACCTGACCCTGCTCTCCCCCCTGATGTGTACCTGACCCTGCTGTCCCCCCAAGATGTGTCCTGACTCTGCTCTGCCCCCAGATGTGTACCTGACTCTGCTCTGACCCCCTTGATGTGTACCTGACCCTGCTCTGCCCCCGATGTGTACCTGACCCTGCTCTGCCCCAGATGTGTACCTGACCCTGCTCTGCCCCTAGATGTGTACCTGACCCTGCTCTGGCCCCCCCCCCCATGTGTACCTGACCCTGCTCTGGCCCCCCTGATGTGTACCTGACCCTGCTCTCCCCCCAGATGTGTACCTGACCCTGCTCTGCCCCTCCCCATGTGTACCTGACCCTGCTCTGGCCCCCCTGATGTGTACCTGACCCTGCTCTCCCCCTCCATATGTGTACCTGACCCTGCTCTGCCCCCCCAGATGTGTACCTGACCCTGCTCTCCCCCAGATGTGTACCTGACCCTGCTCTCCCCCCATGTGTACCTGACCCTGCTCTCCCCCCCCAGATGTGTACCTGACCCTGCTCTGGCCCCCCAGATGTGTACCTGACCCTGCTCTGCCCCCCCCATGTGTACCTGACCCTGCTCTGGCCCCCCTGATGTGTACCTGACCCTGCTCTCCCCCCCTGATGTGTACCTGACCCTGCTCTCCCCCCCAGATGTGTACCTGACTCTGCTCTGCCCCCAGATGTGTACCTTACCCTGCTCTGGCCCCCCTGATGTGTACCTGACCCTGCTCTCCCCCCAGATGTGTACCTGACCCTGCTCTGCCCCCAGATGTGTACCTGACCCTGCTCTGCCCCCAGATGTGTACCTGACCCTGCTCTGGCCCCCCCCATGTGTACCTGACCCTGCTCTGGCCCCCCTGATGTGTACCTGACCCTGCTCTCCCCCCTGATGTGTACCTGACCCTGCTCTCCCCCCAAGATGTGTACCTGACTCTGCTCTGCCCCCAGATATGTACCTGACTCTGCTCTGGCCCCCTTGATGTGTACCTGACCCTGCTCTGCCCCCGATGTGTACCTGACCCTGCTCTGCCCCCAGATGTGTACCTGACCATGCTCTGCCCCTAGATGTGTACCTGACCCTGCTCTGGCCCCCCCCCCCATGTGTACCTGACCCTGCTCTGGCCCCCTGATGTGTACCTGACCCTGCTCTCCCCCCAGATGTTGTACCTGACCCCTGCTCTGCCCCCAGATGTGTACCTGACCCTGCTCTGCCCCCAGATGTGTACCTGACCCTGCTCTGCCCCCAGATGTGTACCTGACCCTGCTCTGCCCCCCCCCCATGTGTACCTGACCCTGCTCTGGCCCCCTGATGTGTACCTGACCCCTGCTCTCTCCCCCTTGATGTGTACCTGACCCTGCTGTCCCCCCCGATGTGTACCTGACTCTGCTCTGCCCCCAGATGTGTACCTGACCCCTGCTCTGGCCCCCAGATGTGTACCTGACTCTGCTCTGGCCCCCCCATGTGTACCTGACCCTGCACTTCCCCCCTGATGTGTACCTGACCCTGCTCTCCCCCTCCATATGTGTACCTGACCCTGCTCTGCCCCCCCAGATGTGTACCTGACCCTGCTCTACCCCCAGATGTGTACCTGACCCTGCTCTCCCCCCATGTGTACCTGACCCTGCTCTCCCCCCCCAGATGTGTACCTGACCCTGCTCTGGCCCCCCCAGATGTGTACCTGACCCTGCTCTGCCCCCCCCATGTGTACCTGACCCTGCTCTGGCCCCCCTGATGTGTACCTGACCCTGCTCTCCCCCCCTGATGTGTACCTGACCCTGCTCTCCCCCCAGATGTGTACCTGACTCTGCTCTGCCCCCAGATGTGTACCTACCCTGCTCTGGCCCCCCTGATGTGTACCTGACCCTGCTCTCCCCCAGATGTGTACCTGACCCTGCTCTGCCCCCAGATGTGTACCTGAACCTGCTCTGCCCCCAGATGTGTACCTGACCCTGCTCTGGCCCCCCCCATGTGTACCTGACCCTGCTCTGGCCCCCCTGATGTGTACCTGACCCTGCTCTCCCCCCCTGATGTGTACCTGACCCTGCTCTCCCCCAAGATGTGTACCTGACTCTGCTCTGCCCCCAGATATGTACCTGACTCTGCTCTGGCCCCCTTGCTGTGTACCTGACCCTGCTCTGCCCCCGATGTGTACCTGACCCTGCTCTGCCCCCAGATGTGTACCTGACCATGCTCTGCCCCTAGATGTGTACCTGACCCTGCTCTGGCCCCCCCCATGTGTACCTGACCCTGCTCTGGCCCCCCTGATGTGTACCTGACCCTGCTCTCCCCCCAGATGTGTACCTGACCCTGCTCTGCCCCAGATGTGTACCTGACCCTGCTCTGCCCCCAGATGTGTACCTGACCCTGCTCTGCCCCCAGATGTGTACCTGACCCTGCTCTGCCCCCCCCCCCCATGTGTACCTGACCCTGCTCTGGCCCCCCTGATGTGTACCTGACCCTGCTCTCTCCCCCTTGATGTGTACCTGACCCTGCTGTCCCCCCCGATGTGTACCTGACTCTGCTCTGCCCCCAGATGTGTACCTGACCCTGCTCTGGCCCCCAGATGTGTACCTGACTCTGCTCTGGCCCCCCCATGTGTACCTGACCCTGCACTTCCCCCCTGATGTGTACCTGACCCTGCTCTGGCCCCCCTGATGTGTACCTGACCCTGCTCTCCCCCCCTGATGTGTACCTGACCCTGCTGTCCCCCAAGATGTGTACCTGACTCTGCTCTGCCCCAGATGTGTACCTGACTCTGCTCTGGCCCCCTTGATGTGTACCTGACCCTGCTCTGCCCCCGATGTGTACCTGACCCTGCTCTGCCCCCAGATGTGTACCTGACCCTGCTCTGCCCCTAGATGTGTACCTGACCCTGCTCTGGGCCCCCCCCCCCATGTGTACCTGACCCTGCTCTGCCCCCCTGATGTGTACCTGACCCTGCTCTCCCCCCCTGATGTGTACCTGACCCTGCTCTGGCCCCCCCTGATGTGTACCTGACTCTGCTCTGGCCCCCCCATGTGTACCTGACCCTGCTCTGCCCCCTGATGTGTACCTGACCCTGCTCTCCCCCCATGTGTACCTGACCCAGCTCTGGCCCCCCATATGTACCTGACCCTGCTCTCCCCCCAGATGTGTACCTGACCCTGCTCTGCCCCCAGATGTGTACCTGACCCTGCTCTGCCCCCAGATGTGTACCTGACCCTGCTCTGCCCCCAGATGTGTACCTGACCCTGCTCTGCCCCCCCCCCCCATGTGTACCTGACCCTGCTCTGGCCCCCCTGATGTGTACCTGACCCTGCTCTCTCCCCTTGATGTGTACCTGACCCTGCTGTCCCCCCCGATGTGTACCTGACTCTGCTCTGCCCCCAGATGTGTACCTGACCCTGCTCTGGCCCCCAGATGTGTACCTGACTCTGCTCTGGCCCCCCCATGTGTACCTGACCCTGCACTTCCCCCCTGATGTGTACCTGACCCTGCTCTCCCCCCTATGTGTACCTGACCCTGCTCTGGCCCCCCCATGTGTACCTGACCCTGCTCTCCCCCCAGATGTGTACCTGACCCTGCTCTCCCCCCCAGATGTGTACCTGACTCTGCTCTGCCCCAGATGTGTACCTGACCCTGCTCTGGCCCCCAGATGTGTACCTGACCCAGCTCTGGCCACCCCATGTGTACCTGACCCTGCTCTGCCCCCTGATGTGTACCTGACCCTGCTCTCCCCCCCATGTGTACCTGACCCTTCTCTGCCCCTCCATGTGTACCTGACCCTGCTCTCCCCCCAGATGTGTACCTGACCCTGCTCTCCCCCCCATGTGTACCTGACCCTGCTCTCCCCCCCCCCCAGATGTGTACCTGACCCTGCTCTGGCACCCACAGATGTGTACCTGACCCTGCTCTGGCCCCCCCATGTGTACCTGACCCTGCTCTGGCCCCCCTGATGTGTACCTGACCCTGCTCTCCCCCCTGATGTGTACCTGACCCTGCTCTCCCCCCCATGTGTACCTGACCCAGCTCTGGCCCCCCCATATGTACCTGACCCTGCTCTCCCCCCAGATGTGTACCTGACCCTGCTCTCCCCCCAGATGTGTACCTGACCCTGCTCTGCCCCCAGATGTGTACCTGACCCTGCTCTGCCCCCAGATGTGTACCTGACCCTGCTCTGCCCCCCCATGTGTACCTGACCCTGCTCTGGCCCCCCTGATGTGTACCTGACCCTGCTCTCTCCCCCTTGATGTGTACCTGACCCTGCTGTCCCCCCGATGTGTACCTGACTCTGCTCTGCCCCCAGATGTGTACCTGACCCTGCTCTGGCCCCCAGATGTGTACCTGACTCTGCTCTGGCCCCCCCATGTGTACCTGACCCTGCACTTCCCCCCTGATGTGTACCTGACCCTGCTCTCCCCCCTATGTGTACCTGACCCTGCTCTGGCCCCCCCATGTGTACCTGACCCTGCTCTCCCCCAGATGTGTACCTGACCCTGCTCTCCCCCCAGATGTGTACCTGACTCTGCTCTGCCCCCAGATGTGTACCTGACCCTGCTCTGGCCCCCAGATGTGTACCTGACCCAGCTCTGGCCACCCCATGTGTACCTGACCCTGCTCTGCCCCCCTGATGTGTACCTGACCCTGCTCTCCCCCCCATGTGTACCTGACCCTTCTCTGGCCCCCCCATGTGTACCTGACCCTGCTCTCCCCCCAGATGTGTACCTGACCCTGCTCTCCCCCCATGTGTACCTGACCCTGCTCTCCCCCCCCCAGATGTGTACCTGACCCTGCTCTGGCCCCCCAGATGTGTACCTGACCCTGCTCTGGCCCCCCCCATGTGTACCTGACCCTGCTCTGGCCCCCCTGATGTGTACCTGACCCTGCTCTCCCCCCCTGATGTGTACCTGACCCTGCTCTCCCCTCAGATGTGTACCTGACTCTGCTCTGCCCCCAGATTTGTACCTTACCCTGCTCTGGCCCCCCTGATGTGTACCTGACCCTGCTCTCCCCCCAGATGTGTACCTTGACCCTGCTCTGCCCCCAGATGTGTACCTGACCCTGCTCTGGCCCCCCCCCATGTGTACCTGACCGTGCTCTGGCCCCCCTGATGTGTACCTGACCCTGCTCTCCCCCCAGATGTGTATCTGACTCTGCTCTCCCCCCCCAGATGTGTATCTGACTCTGCTCTACCCCCAGATGTGTACCTGACCCTGCTCTGGCCCCCCTGATGTGTACCTGACCCTGCTCTCCCCCCAGATGTGTACCTGACCCTGCTCTGCCCCCAGATGTGTACCTGACCCTGCTCTGGCCCCCCCCCCCCCCATGTGTACCTGACCGTGCTCTGGCCCCCCTGATGTGTACCTGACCCTGCTCTCCCCCAGATGTGTATCTGACTCTGCTCTCCCCCCCAGATGTGTATCTGACTCTGCTCTACCCCCAGATGTGTACCTGACCCTGCTCTGGCCCCCCCATGTGTACCTGACCCTGCTCTCCCCCAGATGTGTACCTGACCCTGCTCTCCCCCCCAGATGTGTACCTGACTCTGCTCTGCCCCCAGATGTGTACCTGACCCTGCTCTGGCCCCAGATGTGTACCTGACCCAGCTCTGGCCACCCCATGTGTACCTGACCCTGCTCTGCCCCCCTGATGTGTACCTGACCCTGCTCTCCCCCCCATGTGTACCTGACCCTTCTCTGGCCCCCATGTGTACCTGACCCTGCTCTCCCCCCAGATGTGTACCTGACCCCTGCTCTCCCCCCCATGTGTACCTGACCCTGCTCTCCCCCCCAGATGTGTACCTGACCCTGCTCTGGCCCCCCCAGAT